>NC_079498.1:44270097-44925676 GCF_030052815.1 Hevea brasiliensis
TCATTTTACAAGAGTTGCTGAAGGAGTACATAATCAACACTTGATCTTGAATTCCTCCCACTGGTCCCACCAATGCTCTTGACCTCCTTGAACTTCTTGCAATCCATTATTACATAGTAATCCTTGGCATACCAAGGCGAATTTACAAGAACTTAAATAAATGAAATTACAACCCAAAAATTATTACAAACTTAATAATACATGCCCAAAATAAATTAAAATAAGTTAATTAATTTACAATCCCAAAGAAATATAAAAGAAATAAATCCAATCACATTGGTCTTTTATAGTCCATGATCATCCATCATGCATATCACTATTTAACAATTAAATAAAATATACATACTTAAATTAAATTGAATATCTCATATTCAACTTAAAAATCCAGATTTGAAAATGATTCAAATAAATTTAAAAATTCAGATTTGAATCTCATTCAAACAAATTTAAAAATTTAGATTTGAATCACATTCAAACAACTTCAAAAATTCAGATTTGAATCACATTCAAACATTTTTTAAAAAATCAGATTTGAATCACATTCAAATATTTTTTTAAAAATCAGATCTGAATTTTATTCAATCAATTTTAAAAAATCAGATTTAAATATGATTCAAACAACTTTAAAAATTCAGATTTGAATCACATTCAAACAACTTTTAAAATTCATATTTGAATCACATTCAAACAATTTTTAAAACTCTGATTTGAATCATAATTTAATTGTGTGATAAAAATTCTAATTAAACAATTTAATTAGACATAAAATGGATCTTAAATCATACAACAATTGCACATTCACCATCCATTTACCTTTGCACACCATTGTGATGCATCAACCATGCGCACCATGGTGTTCATCATTTGTGCCGCCACTTTGACTTTGCAACCAGCAATAAACTCTTGATCTTATGATCAAACACACAATTAAATCATATAAACATCAATCTAAATGGCAAATATAGTGGCTCTGATACCAATTGAAGGAACGGAAGCGTGAAAAACACAAGTTTATACCATTGAATTCAAAAATTTTCACCTAGGGTCACATGCATCATGCAAGATTTATTTTTATCTATTTGATTTCAATGATAAACAACATATTAAAACTCTTTTAATATGTTTTTTGATCTGTATTTGCCATTTAAGATTTTAAAATTAATCAGATTAATTTTAGAACCCTAGATTAAATCAAGAACGATTACACTAACCTCTTGATGCACTGCAGCGTGTCTGCGCCTTTGAGATTCGTCTTCAGGACACCAGATGTTGTCCCTCTAGCTTGTCCACACCAAGAACACCTATGGCAGCCCTTGAATAGCTTCTAAAGCCTTTTCTATTAATTAGAAATTCAAGTTCTGCCTTTTAAGAGATTAGAGATGTAAACAGGACACTAGAAACAATTTCTAGTGTTCTTAATTCAAGAGATTGATGGCTAATCTCTTTGAATTGATAAGAGATGAAGAAGAGGAGATAAAAACCCTCAAAGTGGCGTGACAAAGGAGTGTGGCTGCTGGTTGTGTTTTATTTTTTCATAACAACACTTAAATAGCTAGGATAACACATTAAACCCTTGCCACATGTCACCCTTTGATTAGCTCTAGGTTTAAGTGACCCAATCACATTGTGCCAAGTGTCAAACCTATATTTAATCTTGATTTTAATCATCTTACATGATTAAAAAAGAACATTTGGCAAGCTTATGTGTTATGCCATGTGTCACCATCTCATGGTGCCACGTGTCACCATCTCATGGTGCCACGTGTCACACTGCAAAATGACCAAAATGCCCCTGTGTCTTAATTTTGAGTTCTTAACCCAAAATAATTATTTTCTTCTTCTAATTAATTTATATCAAATATAAATTAATTAATTAATCTCTATTAATTAATTTCTCATTAATTAAATTCATATTTAAACACTTTAAATATAAATTTAACTTATATTACACATCCAATAATCTAGATTTGGTTTCAAGTCATGTTAGGGACTTTGCAATCTAATTGCAAACCAAACCTATTTAATTAGGTGATAACTTGTGTATGTGTGTGACTTACTAGGCTCATCACTAATTGGCAATGAGACATGATATCAACTCTTAATATCATCAGAACTCTTTCTTACCATAAATGATTTCTCTAAATCATTTTATGAACCTCAGAGACCATGGTTAACACCTAGCATAGCATGCCATGGCCACCCAATTAGTAATAAGGTTTACCTTAAGTGAACCTATAATCATATGTTACCATGCACTAGAATCTCTCTATTACAAAATCCCAACTCAAGCTGGAGTCATGGTTTATGTCAAACTCCATTTGCTATGAATATTATGTTCTCTTTTAATTCCAGTTCTTGATTAAAAAGATTTTCTCATCAGAAACTCTTTTCTGAATAAATCTATCATCTGGCCAGAACTTGAAACATCAAGAACAATTAAATGAACATAGGATTTTATCTCTATTTACTTAGAGGAACAGATTCCATCTTGATCAACACCTACCTCCATATATAACTAGTAGGAGCCAACACATGCCCATATACCCATACACAGTACAAGTATGAAAGCAGTATCAAATTCAAGCTACCTATATACAAGATAACTGTGCTATCTCAGGTCTAAAGATTATATGCACTGATATGATTTATGACAAAACATTGACAAGAGTAAACTCCATGTGCTTGTCATAAGTGTTACTGGTTCGGCCTACTTATCATTTATAAGTGCCTATCATATTTGTTATATGGCATGAGACTCACCATTCCATCTTATTTATATCTCATATAAATAACTTGGGAATAAACATGAATACAATCTTTCTGGATAAGTCATGTCCTTATTATGAAGTATCCTCGATTGTGAACCTATTTATGATACTTTGTGCTAGAAATATTGTCACTCATATTCTTAACAACTTAAGAATAATATTTCTAACAAAATATCAATGGACCTTTTCTATTACACATAAATATATTATGTTAACGGAAAAGTGGAAATGCCTTTTATTAATAAAATATGTACAAGATACATACTAAATGATATGCTCTAGGGCACACTACTAACAGCCTCTTCAGTGTTGTGGTGCCTCCAAAACACTTTCACCAGTGGAATTTGTTTATTTCTCAATTCCTTCACTTCCCGAGCTAGGATCTGTATAGGTTCTTCTGTATATGTCAAGTCCGGTTGGATTTCAATCTCTTCCTTGGAGATGACATGTGAAGGGTCTAAGCGATATCTTCTCAGCATAGAAACATTGAATACATTATGGATTTTATCCAGTTCTGGTGGTAAAGCTAGCCGATAGGCCATTGGTCCCACACGTTCAATGACTTTATATGGGCCAATGAACCTAGGGCTTAACTTACCCTTTCTTCCAAACTTCTGTACTTTCTTCCACTGTGAGACTTTGAGAAACACTTTATCGCCAACTACATACTCTATCTCTTTTCTCTTCAAGTTGGCATAAGATTTCTGTCTATTTGAGGCAACCTTCAAGTTAGCTTTGATTATCTTCACTTTCTCCTCAGTCTGTTTCACCAGGTCTAGTCCTACCAGCTTATCTTCGCCCAATTCAGTCCAACACACTGGGGTTCTACATTTCTTCCCATACAATGCTTCATACGGAGCCATTTGAATGCTAGCTTGGTACCTATTATTATATGCAAATTCTGCCAGTGGGAGATATCTATCCCAACTCCCCTCAAACTCCATGACACAACTCCTCAGCATATCCTCTAGGATCTATTACATAATTCACATTGTTACTATCATTTCAATTTATTATTTATGAAAATTCAATTAGTTCTTAGGTTTACCTAGATTACTCATTCTGATTGTCCATCCGTCTGAGGATGAAAAGCTGTGCTAAAATGGAGTTGTGTGCCCAAGGCTTCTTGCAACTTTTGCCAGAATCTTGATGTAAACCTTAGGTCTCGGTCAGATATGATGGAAAGTGGGATTCCATGCAGTATGGAAATTGGGATTTCATGTAGTCTAACTATCTCACTGGTATACAATTCTGCTAACTTCTCCAGTGAGTAGTCAGTCCTAACTGGCAGAAAATGTGCTGACTTTATCAATCTATCCACTATCACCCATACTGCATCATGCTTCTTCTGAAGGAACGGAAGCGTGAAAAACACAAGCTTATACCATTGAATTCAAAAATTTTCACCTAGGGTCACATGCATCATGCAATATTTATTTTTATCTATTTGATTTCAATGATAAACAACATATTAAAACTCTTTTAATATGTTTTTGGATCTGTATTTTCCATTTAAGATTTTAAAATTAATCATATTAATTTTAGAACCCTAGATTAAATCAATAACGATTACACTAACCTCTTGATGCACTGCAGCGTGTCTGCGCCTTTGAGATTTGTCTTCAGGACACCAGATGTTGTCCCTCTAGCTTGTCCACACCAAGAACACCTATGGCAGCCCTTGAACAGCTTCTAAAGCTTTTTCTATTAATTAGATATTCAAGTTCTGCCTTTTAAGAGATTAGAGATGTAAACAGGACACTAGAAACAATTTCTAGTGTTCTTAATTCAAGAGATTGATGGCTAATCTCTTTGAATTGATGAGAGATGAAGAAGAATAGATGAAAAGCCTCAAAGTGGCGTGACAAAGGAGAGGAGTGGCTGCTGGTTGCTTTTTCTTTTCATAACAACACTTAAATAGCTAGGTTAACACATTAAACCCTTGCCACATGTCACCCTTTTATTAGCTCTAGGTTTAAGTGACCCAATCACATTGTGCCAAGTGTCAAACCTATATTTAATCTTGATTTTAATCATCTTACATGATTAAAGAAAAACATTTGGCAAGCTTATGTGTAATCCCACGTGTCACCATCTCATGGTGCCACGTGTCACACTGTGAAATGACCAAAATGCCCCTGTGTCTTAATTTTGAGTTCTCAACACAAAATAATTATTTCTCTTCTTCTAATTAATTTATATCAAATATAAATTAATTAATTAATCTCTATTAATTAATTTCTCATTAATTAAATTCATATTTAAACACTTTAAATATAAATTTAATTTATACTACACATCCAATAATCTAGATTTGGTTTCAAGTCATGCTAGGGACTTTGCAATTTAATTGCAAACCAAACCTATTTAATTAATCAATTAAACTCTTTAATTAATTAATTAAATCATATTTAAACAGGTGATAACTTGTGTATGTGTGTGACTTACTAGGCTCATCACTAATTGGCAATGAGACATGATATCAACTCTTAATATCATTAGAACTCTTTCTTACCATAAATGATTTCTCTAAATCATTTTATGAACCTCATAGACCAAGGTTAACACCTCGCATAGCATGCCATGGCCACCCAATTAGTAATAAGGTTTACCTTAAATGAACCTATAATCATATGTTACCATGCACTAGAATCTCCCTGTTACAAAATCCCTACTCAAGCTGGAGTCATGGTTTATGTCAAAAACAATTTGCTATGAATATTATGTTCTCTTTTAATTTCAGTTCTTGATTAAAAGATTTTCTCATCAAAAACTCTTTTTTGAATAAATATATATGTCCTGGCCAGGAACTTGAAACATCAAGAACAATTAAATGAACATAGGATTTTATCTCTATTTACTTAGAGGAACAGATTCCATCTTGATCAACACCTACCTCCATATATAACTAGTAGGAGCCAACACATGCCCATATACCCATACATAGTACAAGTATGAAAGCAGTATCAAACTCAAATTACCTATATACAAGATAACTGTGCTATCTCAAGTCTAAAGATTATATGCACTGATATGATTTATGACAAAACATTGACAAGAGTAAACTCCATGTGCTTGTCATAAGTGTCACTGGTTCAGCCTACTTATCATTTATAAGTGCCTATCATGTTTGTTATATGGCATGAGACTCACCATTCCATCTTATTTATATCTCATATAAATAACTTAGGAATAAACATGAATACAATCTTTCTGGATAAGTCATGTCCTTATTATGAAGTATCCTCGATTGTGAACCTATTTATGATACTTTGTGCTAGAAATATTGTCACTCATATTCTTAACAACTTAAGAATAATATTTCGAACAAAATATCAATGGACCTTTTCTATTACACATAAATATATTATGTAAACGGAAAAGTGGAAATGCCTTTTATTAATAAAAATATGTACAAAATACATACTAAATGATATGCTCTAGGGCATACTACTAACAGTCTCCCACTAGCACTAGAGCCATTCATTACAATATCTTAGACCTATCTTCTCAAGATGTCGGTCTAACTGAGTCTGTGACATAGGCTTAGTGAATGGATCACCGGATTTTCACCGATGCTATTTCTGCATGGCTACATCGCCTCGCCCAACTATTTCTCTGATAATGTGGTAGCGCCTTTCTATGTGTTTGGATTTCTGGTAAGACCTTGGTTCCTTAGCTTGTATGACTGCTCCATTGTTTTCACAGTATAATAGAACTGCTGACTCAATGGAAGGAACTACTTTAAGTTCTGTCACGAACTTCTTTATCCAAACAGTTCCTTTGCAGCATCTGATGCAGCAATATACTCAGCCTCTGTAGTGGAATCTGCAATCGTGCTCTGTTTGGAACTCTTCCAACTGATTGCACCTCTATTACAAATGAACACATATCCAGAGGTAGAGTTTCTATCATCGATATCTGATTGGAAATCAGAATCAGTATAACCATCCAATTGCAAGTCTCCACCTCCATAAATCAAGAATAAATCCTTAGTTCTTCTCAAGTACTTAAGGATATTCTTGACAGCTATCCAGTGTTCCAAACCTGGATTGGATTGATACCTGCTAGTCAAACTAACACCACATGCGATATCTGGCCTAGTACACAGCATTGCATACGTTAAACTTCCAATAGCCGAAGCATATGGAATCCTGGCCATCTTATCTCTTTCTTCAGGTGTCTTTGGAGACATCTCTTTAGAAAGACGGATACCATATCTTACTGGTAACAATCCTCTCTTGGAATCAAGCATGTTTGTCACACCCTACTCCCCTATAAGATGTAACATGATCCCATTGTATACCTAATGAATTACCGTACTTCTCCTACCGATAATCCATTAAATATACTACAAGGGATTTTAAAACAATTTTCAAGAAATTTAAGTCATAGATTAAAATCTGGTGTTATAAAATTTTTTTTTTCAAAATTTCGGCAAAGTGCTGGCTATATTTTGAGAAAACAGTTCTTCAATCCTGCAAAAGAAAATGCTCCCAATATGTTTTCTCAAATACAACTCCAATAAACTTTTTTTCAATTCACAATTCAATTCTCATTACACAATCAATTCATTTTCAAACTAATCTCATCATGAAGAAATATTTCATTGATTATAAGACTCAATTTATATTACAAAACTATTCAAGTACATGAAATTTCAAATTTACATTTACAATAATTTACATTTAATTACATACCAAAATATTTTACAAGAGTTTTTATACAACTGCTCAAATAATTTACATACATATTATTACATGCATACATCAAAACCTATGTATATGGGTATACCTATAATATACCTGGAGCTGAACTGAAAGTGTCTTCAAAGAAACTTACTCACTGCTCTATGCTCTTCTTACCCGCAACAGCATACAAAGCTATCGCTGAGTGGTGAACTCAGTGGTGCACAACTATAATTTAAAACATAGTACAATATATATTGACAAAATTTACAGTAAATAATTTGGAAATCTGAATACTCATCAAATTCTAAAACTCAAAATATTCATTGCCAATAATGTAAATCATTTGTGTAAAATGACTTCGATCATGAAATTCAATTTATCAAATCATAACTAACCATTTAGGTAATTCCAACAAAATCAATTATACATAAATCATAATTGAAATCACAATTCTTTACCATTCAAAAGCCATTCTGTATCTCAAAAATCATTCTGCATCTCAAAAATCATTCTTTATCTAAAAAATCCTTCTTTATCTCAAAAATCATTCTTTATCTCACTTACTATGCAAGACTAATCCGAAAGGGCCATATTCGATGTGATTCTAACTTCCTATGGTCGGGGAGGTCGAATCAGATTCTAACTCCCTATGGTCGGGGAGGTCGAATCATCGTGCACAGTACCATCACAATAATGAATCTTCCGCAATGGCCATAACGATAAAATAAAGTTAGATCTAACCTCAAATCAGAGGAAAATCTAAGCCTGTGCATGTACCATGGTGATCAAAACACAACTAACTCCATTGTCTTCTCAACAAATGAGAGAGATGGGTAATAACCTAGTCAAGCATCTATAGTGAGATATAAGATAATATCATAATCCTTTTAGTGAGCATAAATCACAATATAATTCGTTTCAAATTCAATTCCAATATCCAATAATTTTTATGCTCTTCACAATTCAAATCATAAATTTGCATTTTCCATGAAAATTACCATCACAATTCAAAACATGTTCTATCACAATTTTCCAAAACATAATTTATTCAATCCATAACAATGCTTAATACTTGTGGAAATACCATTTCACAAAGCTAAATTCATACATACTATAACAATTTTCAATAATCATTGAATTAAATCCAATGCTTGTTAAACATAATACATAAGAAAAATATGTCATTTAATCATATGAAATATTCATACAAAATCAGTTAAAAACCAGTTGTGCACAAACCTCTGATAACTGTTTCTTGGCTCTGACTCAGTGTTTCCTTCCCCTTCCCTGAGTCTTTGCTAGTTGAGAAACACAATTTGAAGTGTTTCAGAAGTCATTTAAACTGTCTCTAAGAATAAGGTTCAATAATTAATTTGTTGAATTCTATTATTTCCTTAGTCAACCTAATATGTTGACCCTCGATGCGTTCTAGGTAAATTCGGTTTTAATGTCACTAATATGTCACATTCAATAGTCTTTTAGGGTTGGTACATGTTACCAAATTCATTTCCATGTATTTTGCATTTTCTTGCAATTTGCTGGATTTCGGGATACTAGTTTGACCTAGCCGGACGACCTAGTTCTGTCAGTTTTCGGGTTTTGGTCAAAACTAAAAACTTGTAGATCTATGTCTTATGGAACGCGGGGCAAAATTTCAGGTCATTATGAGTTATTTAGACTAAGTTATGGTCATTTTACTATTGCTGGTCAACTTGCACTAAAATTGGTCACTTTAGGTTATTTTAGGTCATTTTAGGTTCGGCCAGTTTTTGGACCCGAACCTGTGCAAGCTGTTTCACTTGCTTATGGTCATTTTTGGGCTTTGGTGTCTTCATAAGACTTGTAGATATGGGTCTTAACTATTCATGGTTAACATTTCAGGTCAATTGGACCTGTTTTGTGTGAGTTATGGCCTAAACACTAACTACTGCCCAAATAGTCAATTTTCAGGCCTCATTTGCACTTAATCCGGATTTGGTCATTTTTCAAGCTACCTTGCAAGCAGAATTTTGGCAAGCTTCCTTCATGAAAGTTGGCACATTTTGTGCCTAGTTTCACCTCCAATTGGTCTCATACCAATTGGAGCCACACACTTAAAGTTATAGGCCTAAAACACAAACTGCCTTATTGAAATTCTTGCATACACATCAAGCATCACTTTTAACACTCACCAAACTTAACATTCAAACTAATTCTAGTTGTACCACAACCTAAACATAATTTATGACATATTATGGGTCATTTTGGCAGCTTGCAATTACATTCAATGTGCACCAACAAGTGCAGAATTTGTCCAACTCAATTTACAATAATTCAATCACCAATTCATGCTCATTTACATGTCCTACTTCACACCACCATACATACACTCAAACTGCCATAACAACCAACACATTTTAACATCATTATTCCATAAACCAAGCATGAATTCCAGCATTCCTCAAGAGTTAGCAAACTGCCACAATGGTACACTTACATTCAATTACTTTCCAAGCTTTAAATTTCATTTTACATTTACATATACTAAGTGTACATTACCCAAACAATTTCCTACACAATATACATTTAATCAATCATTTAATTCACCATTTACAAGCACAAATAAACTGCCTTCAAGGTGTTTCCATGGCTGCCAAAAGTACACATTCACATTCAACATCAAACCTCAAAAATTTCTTCATAAATCAAACACCCATAACATCCTTACAAACTTAATGAAGCAATAACCCAAAAATACAAACTTATCACTTTGGAAATTCTTCAAAACCTCTCCAAAACTTTGTTTTCTTGTTGCCTATCTACTGCTCATGGTGTGAGGATTAACTTTAATGAAGGAAGGTGCATGGAAAGTGGCTTAGATCAAGCTTGCATGAAGCTTTAACCCATGCATCCATGGAGGAACTCCATTCTTGGTTTTGGCTGCCCTTTTCAAAGGTTGAAGAAGATGAAATATTCTGCCCATTTTAGCTCTTAAGTGTCCCACATAATATTTATTTAATCCTCATAGTGCTCCACTTACATAAAATCAATTATTTTATATGTTTAAATATGTTAATTACCAAATTTGAACTCCATTTTTGCTATTTATATTAGGTACCCCTAAATTTATTTTTCATTATATTTTCCAAAAGTAATATTATTTATTTCTAATGGAAATTTAGGTCAAAATACAACTCAGGGTGTCAAATGACCGCAATGCCCCAGTTCCGGTTGCATTTCCTATTTTTCAGTAACACCGGGCTTTGTCCGTTTTTCGATTTCCCACTTTTCTTTGTACTAATTATTTAATTTTTATTTAATATTTCTAATGATATTTATACTTCAATAGGGGTCTATTTAATTCCTAAAAATATTTTCCAGGGTTTCCCGCGGTCCAGCGCTAGTCAACGATCCACGCTGTGACTTCCCGGTGCGATCACCCATCGCTAGGGTTCTCGGCTCGCATAACTTGGTTACATTTCTTTGCTATTATTTTTCCTTTGTTTTTCTTGTATTTTCTTCTCTTGTATTTCATTATTTTATGTCTCCTCACTCATATCGAAGTGTAGTTCTAGGCATCCTAGCTGTCCGGACAACACTGGTTACCGGAATAGTAGAACGCACTACCAAACATAGGGGTGTTACAATGTTAAACCTCTTTAACACCTTTTCCAAGTATAGACTTTGAGATAAACCAATTATTCTTTTCGCTCTATCTCTATAGATGCGAATCCCAAGAATATAGGTTGCCTCCCCTAAGTCTTTCATGGAGAATGTATTTGACAACCATACCTTTATAGTCGTCAACATACCTGTGTCATTACCCATCAACAGTATGTCATCCACATATAAGACAAGGAAAGTGATAGCACTGTCACTAACCTTCTTATATACACATGGCTCATCCTCATTTTTAATAAAACCAAAGGATTTAATGGCTTCATCAAAACGGATGTTCCAACTCCTCGAAGCTTGTTTCAACCCATAAATGGATCGCTTTAGCTTGCATACCTTGGAACCATCTTGGGATTCAAAACCCCTAGGTTGTTCCATGAAAATGTTTTCTTCAATGTATCCATTGAGAAAAGCTGTTTTGACATCCATATGCCAAATCTCATAATCATAGTATGTAGCTATTGCTAATAAAATCCTAATTGATTTAAGCATGGCAACAAAGTAGAAAGTCTCCTCATAGTAGATTCCTTGCCTTTGGCGAAACCCTTTCGCTACTAGCCTTGCCTTATAGGTCTTTACCTTTCCATCAGAACCAATTTTCTTCTTGAAAACCCATTTGTTCCCTATAGGTACAATACCTTCAGGTGGGTCAACAAGATCCCAAACTTGATTCTTATACATGGAATCAATCTCGGATTTCATAGCATCAATCCATTTAGAAGAGTCTATATCTGATATAGCTTCTTCATAAGTAAGTGGATCATCTCCATGATCTACTTCTTCATGAGTAGACAACTCTTGTTCTTCTTCATGAAGAAAACCATATCTCATCGTGGGTGAGATACCCGGTTGTTCTATGAGGAACAAACTGTAGATGTTTCATCAACGGGTATAGGTTGACTAGATGGATCTATATCCATCTGATATGTTGGTTGGTCAGAATTCTCCAATTCTAACTCTATTTACCTTCCTTTGCCTCCTTCTTGAACAAACTGTTATTCAAGAAATGTGGCATCTCTACTTATCACAACCTTTTGTGAAGTAGGCAAATAAAAATAATATCCAAAACTATCTTTTGGATATCCAACAAATTGACCTTTTCTCGATCCGGTCTCCAATTTATCGTTGTTCACTTTTTGATATAAGGACAACCCCAAATCTTAACATGCTTAAGACTTGGTTTTCTTCCATGCCATATCTCATAAGGTGTGGAAGAAACTGATTTTGATGGAATCCTATTCAGAATATACAAAGCTGATTCTAATGCAAATCCCCAAAAAGAAGATTGGCATATCAGTATAGCTCATCATACTACGTACCATATCCAATAGGGTACGATTTCTCCTTTCAGATACACCATTCAGTTGTGGCGTTCCTGGAGGAGTCAGCTGAGAAACAATGCCATGCTCTCTCAAGTATTCATCAAATTTAGTACTCAAATATTCACCACCACGATCTGATCGAAGAGCTTTAATACTCTTTCCTGTTTGATTTTCTACTTCAGATTTAAATTCTTTGAACTTTTCAAAAGATTCATGTTTGCATTACCTTGCTTTATCATCAGTAAAGGTAATAAAATAATGAAAACCCCCTCTAGCCATTTCTTTAAATGGACCACATACATCACTATGTATTAGCTCCAAAATATTTTCAGCTCTTAGCCCTTATCCAACAAAGGGTGATCTAGTCATTTTGCCCTGAAGGCAAGATTCACAAGTTGGAGTAGGCTCAGAGCCCAATGAGGATAAAATCCCCATTTTCTCCAGTTTTGCAATCCTATCTTCTGCAACATGACATAACCTTAAGTGCCAAATATATTTTGAACTTGAGTTGGTTTTCACCATGGCATTGCATTCTTTTAGATCACTTGCATTCAATTTGTGTTTGTCATTATTATCCAAATAATAAAGACCATCATTCATATAACCCGATCCAACATATTTATTTCCAAAATAAATATTGCCAACATCATCTGTGAACTGGAATTCATAGCCATTTCTAGTCAAACTAGATATAGAAATGATGTTCTTAAAAGCATCAGGTACATATAAAATATTATCCAAACACAAAACATGTCCAAACATGTAAAAAGATTTAGATCCTATGGCTAAAGCTTCAACAGTTTGCTAGTTCCTGCATATCATTAGAAATGTGAGAACTGGCACCAGTATCTAAAACCCAAGCTGTAGATGAACTATGAGTATCATCAGAATCTAAATAACAAGATATGAACATACCTTCCGAAGGTGTACTCTGGGCAATTCCTTTTCCTATGCCCATCCTTTTGGCAGTGGAAACACTTTCCTTTGCCTCCATCAGCTTTAGTCTTCCTTTTCTATTTAGCTATTTTCTTGGAAGGACCAGGAATCTGAGGTTTCTTTTTCTTATTACCCTTCTTCTTGTTGGACTTTCCAGCAGAAGAAGATGCAACCAAAGCTACCTCTTTTCCTTTATTGCCTGGCATATTCTTTTGGGCAATAACCAGCATGTTGAGTAAACTAGCTAAGGTGCATTCCTGTTTAGTCATATGAAAATTTGTCACAAAATTACCAAAAGACTCAGGAAGGGACTGAAGGATCAAATCCGTTTGTAGTTGGAAATCCATGTTGAAGTCAAGATGTTCCAACTGCTCAATCAGCTGAATCATCTTGTGGACATGATCCCCAACATTCTGTCCCTCAAACATCCTCATACGGAATAGCTGTTTAGATATCTCATACCTAGCATTCCTGCTGTGCTCACAATACAACTCTTGTAGGTGAAGGAGGATCTCACTCGCACTCTGCATGTTCTCATGTTGCTTCTGTAACTCATTACTCATGGAAGCAAGCATGTAACACTTAGCTCTCATATCATGCTCCTTCCACTTATCCAAAGTTTCATGTTCCTCTTGTGTGGCCTCTGGAGGTAAGGGACCAGGAACATTTGAATCTAGAACATATCCTATATGATCAAGGTTCAGGATAAGTTTCAAATTTCTTAGCCAATCAGACAGATTAGATCCTGTCAACCTATTGTGATCAAGTATGCTTGCAAGTATATTGGATGGTGGTGGTTATTCTGTGCTCATTATTATCAGAAAATTAATTGTAGAAAATAACTAGATTAATTAGTAAATGTATCATGTAATTAACCAAAATGATTATGGTCTTTTAATCAAATTGGTCCTCCCACTAACTTGGCGAATCCTACACTTCCAAAGTAGAAAATGGAAATCCTAGTTGGATGAATTTCTAGTGGGTGATTGAATTCTTATAATTCTATTGAACATCCTCAGGTACATCCATTATTGGAATTACAATAAACTATAAGTGAGCAACTCCTTGCCCATTACATCTCATGTGAGTTTCAATTCTTTACCTAGCCCCTAATGCTCAAAATCTCAGGTACATCCATTATTGACTTATCTTGCATTAGTTAAGTTGATCCCATTGAGCCAGTAATTATGTAGATAATTTTAAAGTCCTCAGGTACATCCAATATTGGCCACTAAACCATTTACATATTTACAACATCTTATGCTTAACAATTATTCTTAAGAAAATCTCTTAAATTAATTGCATCTCATGCAACTATTTAAAATTTTTAAAAATAATTGCCCCAATGGAGGGCCTATGTTATAATTACTTTAATTATAGCATTTCCAACTTAATCATTTGTTTGGAAGATTTTATGGTCATTCTAATTACTATTAAGGTCTCACTTTGCACATTATCCATTTAGCATGCATATATCATATAATTGCATACATTCCCATACATCTCATGAAGTCATGGATAAGCAGTAAATATGGTATGATCATGGACTTTCTAAGGGATTCAATTATGAGCCACCAAGAATTGAATCAGGGCATTCCTAGGTGCATTTCATTCATTCATTTTACAAGAGTTGCTGAAGGAGTACATAATCAACACTTGATCTTGAATTCCTCCCACTGGTCCCACCAATGCTCTTGACCTCCTTGAACTTCTTGCAATCCAATTTTACATGGTAATCCTTGGCATACCAAGGCGAATTTACAAGAACTTAAATAAATGAAATTACAACCCAAAAATTATTGCAAACTTAATAATACATGCCCAAAATAAATTAAAATAAATTAATTAATTTACAATCCCAAAGAAATATAAAAGAAATAAATCCAATCACATTGGTCTTTTATAGTCCATGATCATCCATCATGCATATCACTATTTAACAATTAAATAAAACATACATACTTAAATTAAATTGAATATCTCATATTCAACTTAAAAATCCAGATTTGAATATGATTCAAATAAATTTAAAAATTCAGATTTGAATCTCATTCAAACAAATTTAAAAATTCAAATTTGAATCACATTCAAACAAGTTTAAAAATTCAGATTTGAATCACATTCAAACATTTTTTAAAAAATCAAATCTGAATTTTATTCAAACAATTTTAAAAAATCAGATTTTAATATGATTCAAACAACTTTAAAAATTCATATTTGAATCACATTCAAACAACTTTTAACATTCAGATTTGAATCACATTCAAACAATTTTTAAAATTCTGTTTTGAATCATAATTTAATTGTGTGATTAAAATTACTAATTAAACACTTTAATTAGTCAAAGAATAGGCCTTAGATCATACAACAATTGCATAATTAAAAGCCAAACCTTGTGCCACCTTGAAGAAGCTTTGTTTCCGCCACCAATGGTGGCTTCACCATGTGTGTCGCCACACATCCATTGCAACCAGCAATGGATCAATCATCTCATGAACAAATCACACAATTAAATCATATAATCAACAATCTAAATGGAAAATATAAGTGGCTCTGATACCAATTGAAGGAATGGAAGTGTGAAAAACACAAGTTTATGCCATTGAATTCAAAAATTTTCACCTAGAGTCACATGCATCATGCAATATTTATTTTTATCTATTTGATTTCTATGATAAACAACATATTAAAACTCTTTTAATATGTTTTTGGATCTGTATTTCCCATTTAAGATTTTAAAATTAATCATATTAATTTTAGAACCCTAGATTAAATCAAGAACGATTACACTAACCTCTTGATGCACTGCAGCGTGTCTGCGTCTTTGAGATTCGTCTTCAGGACACCAAATGTTGTCCCTCTAGCTTGTCCACACCAAGAACACCTATGGTAGCCCTTGAACAGCTTCTAAAACTTTTTCTATTAATTAGAAATTCAAGTTCTGCCTTTTAAGAGATTAGAGATGTAAACAGGACACTAGAAACAATTTCTAGTGTTCTTAATTCAAGAGATTGATGGCTAATCTCTTTGAATTGATGAGAGATGAAGAAAAATAGATGAAAAGCCTCAAAGTGGTGTGACAAAGGAGAGGAGTGGCTGCTGGTTGCTTTTTCTTTTCATAACAACACTTAAATAGCTAGGTTAACACATTAAACCCTTGCCACATGTCACCCTTTTATTAGCTCTAGGTTTAAGTGACCCAATCATATTGTGCCAAGTGTCAAACCTATATTTAATCTTGATTTTAATCGTCTTACATTATTAAAAAAAATATTTGGCAAGCTTATGTGTAATCCCATGTGTCACCATCTCATGGTGCCACGTGTCACACTGTGAAATGACCAAAATGCCCCTATGTCTTAATTTTGAGTTCTCAACCCAAAATAATTATTTCTCTTCTTCTAATTAATTTATATCAAATATAAATTAATTAATTAATCTCTATTAATTAATTTCTCATTAATTAAATTCATATTTAAACACTTTAAATATAAATTTAATTTATACTACACATCCAATAATCTAGATTTGGTTTCAAGTCATGCTAGGGACTTTGCAATTTAATTGCAAACCAAACCTATTTAATTAATCAATTAAACTCTTTAATTAATTAATTAAATCATATTTAAATAGGTGATAACTTGTGTATGTGTATGACTTACTAGGCTCATCACTAATTGGCAATGAGATATGATATCAACTCTTAATATCATCAGAACTCTTTCTTACCATAAATGATTTCTCTAAATCATTTTCTGAACCTCATAGACCATGGTTAACATCTAGCATAGCATGCCATGGCCACCCATCTAGTAATAAGGTTTACCTTAAATGAACCTATAATCATATGTTACCATGCACTAGAATCTCTCTGTTACAAAATCCCAACTCAAGCTGGAGTCATGGTTTATGTCAAACTCCATTTGCTATGAATATTATGTTCTCTTTTAATTCCAGTTCTTGATTAAAAGATTTTCTCATCAGAAACTCTTTCTCAATAAACCTATCCTGTCTGCCAGAACTTGAAACATCAAGAACAATTAAATGAACATAGGATTTTATCTCTATTTACTTAGAGGAACAGATTCCATCTTGATCAACACCTACCTCCATATATAACTAGTAGGAGCCAACACATGCCCATATACCCATACATAGTACAAGTATGAAAGCAGTATCAAACTCAAACTACCTATATACAAGATAACTGTGCTATCTCAGGTCTAAAGATTATATGCACTGATATGATTTATGACAAAACATTGACAAGAGTAAACTCCATATGCTTGTCATAAGTGTCACTGGTTCGGCCTACTTATCATTTATAAGTGCCTATCATGTTTGTTATATGGCATGAGACTCACCATTCCATCTTATTTATATCTCATATAAATAACTTGGGAATAAACATGAATACAATCTTTCTGGATAAGTCATGTCTTCATTATGAAGTATCCTCGATTGTGAACCTATTTATGATACTTTGTGCTAGAAATATTATCAATCATATTCTTAACAACTTAAGAGTAATATTTCTAACAAAATATCAATGGACCTTTTCTATTACACATAAATATATTATGTAAACGGAAAAGTGGAAATGCCTTTTATTAATAAAATTATGTATAAGATACTTACTAAATGATATGCTCTCGGGCATACTACTAACATCTTCTGGGTGAGAGGTAGACCACTAACAAAATCCATAGTGACTCGATCCCATTTCCATTCAGGTATGCTTATAGGCTGTAGCAATCCTGATGGAACTTGCTGACATGTGAAACACTTAGTCACATAGTCAGCTATATCCCTCTTCATACTAGGCCACCAATAATGAGACTTCAAATCATTATACATTTTTGTGCTTCCTGAGTGCATAGCATAAACACTAGTGTGTGCTTCTTTCAGAATACTAGTTTTCAGTTCCCCATCATCTGGTACACACACTTTTCCTCTGCAGTATAGAC
Source organism: Hevea brasiliensis (assembly GCF_030052815.1). Classification (NCBI taxonomy): domain Eukaryota; kingdom Viridiplantae; phylum Streptophyta; class Magnoliopsida; order Malpighiales; family Euphorbiaceae; genus Hevea; species Hevea brasiliensis. The sequence continues at coordinate 44,288,436 of NC_079498.1, forward strand.
ACCCATATGCTTTCACCTCATAATCAGTTTCCTTTCCCTCTGGAATTTTACTCACAATGGCCATTAATTTTTCATCTGCCCTCTGCCCATCTTGTATCTGCTGTAGCAGGTTTGGCCTCACTTGTAACTTAGCCAAAATAGTTCCATCTTGAGCTAAGGACAAATGGGCATTTAGTGATCTTAAAGCTGTGATGGACTTCCTGCTTAAAGCATCAGCAACTACGTTTGCCTTCCCAGGATGATAATCTATCACACAATCATAGTCCTTTAGGAGCTCAATCCATCGCCTCTGTCTAAGATTTAGCTCCTTCTGGGTTGGCAAATATTTTAGACTCTTGTGGTCTTTATAGATGTAGCATTTTTCACCATATAAATAATGCCTCCATATCTTCAGTGCGAAGATAATTACTGCTAACTCCAGGTCATGAGTAAGGTACTTTTGTTCATGTGGCCTTAACTGTCTGGAAGCATAGGCGACCACTTTCCCCTCTTGCATCAACACACACCCTAGCCCATTATGCGAGGCATCACTGTAGACCACAAAGTCTTTTCTCGACACTGGCTGTGTTAACACTGGTGCTTCTATCAACATAGCCTTTAGCCTCTCAAAACTAGCTTGGCACTTGTCGTTCTAGCCAAACTTCACATTCTTGTGTAACAACTTGGTCATTGGAGTAGCTATAAGAGAGAACCCCTTCACAAATCTTCTGTAGTACCCAGCTAGCCCCAAGAAACTTCTGACCTCAGTTGTATTTCTGGGAGGCTTCCATTCCATCACTGCTTCTATCTTTTTGGGATCCACTCTGATCCCCTCAGCTGATATTATGTGTCCAAGAAAGGAGATTTCACTCATCCAAAAGTCACACTTGGACAACTTAGCATACAACTTCTTTTCTCGCAGGGTTTGCAGAACAATCCTCAAATATTCATCATGTTCTTCCCTGGTCTTGGAATACACTAGAATATCATCAATAAAGACCACTACAAACCGATCTAAGTATAGATGGAAGATATGATTCATAAAGTCCATAAATGCTGCTGGTGCATTTGTTAACACAAACGGCATCACTAAAAATTCATAATGCCCATACCGGGTTTTGAATGCAGTTTTTAACACATCTGCATCCTTTACCCTCAACTGATGATACCCTGATCTAAGATCAATTTTTGAAAATATACCGGCTCCCTTCAACTGATCAAACAGATCATCAATTCTAGGCAATGGATATTTATTCTTCACAGTTACCTTGTTCATCTACCGGTAATCAATACACAATCTCAAGGTTCTATCCTTCTTCTTCACAAACAGCACTGGAGCTCCCCATGGCGACACACTGGGGCGTATGAACCCCTTATCAAGCAACTCTTGTAACTGAATTTTCAACTCTCTCAATTCAGTGGGTGCCATCCTATAAGGAGCAATAGAAATTAGTGTTGTACCCGGCATTACCTCAATAGCAAACTCGACTTCCCTTTCTGGTGATAAACCAGGCAATTCTTCAGGAAATACATCTGGGAAGTCTCTTATTATGGGTATATCACACAGGCTCGGCTTAGCCTACCTAGTATCAACCACATGTGCTAGGTAAGCTTCACAGCCTTTTCTCATCAATCTTCTTTTAACTGTGGCTGAGATAACATTGGACAGGAAATTTGTCCTTTCACCCACAACAGTAATCTCATTACCCTCATAAGTTTTCAAAGAAATCCTCTTCAATTTGCAATCAACTATTGCCTGATGACGTGACAATCAATCCATTCCCAAAATCACATCAAACTCGTGGAAGGGCAATTCAATTAGGTCTGCCGAGACTTTATACCCCAGAATCCTCAACAGGCAACCTTTATACACCTTATTCAATACCACACTGTGGCTTAGTGGATTTGTGACTAGAATGTCTTGATCACTCTCCTCTACTAGAACTACCCTCTCTACGGGTAGTTTGATGCAGATGTATGAATGAGTGGATCTTGGATCCACTAATGCATGCACAAAAGTGTTATAGAGGGAGAACGTACCCCTGATCACATCTGGGGCATCTTGCTCCTCCTGAGCTCGATGGCATGGGCCCTGGCAGGTACTCTAGTCTCTGGCCTCTCAGCTGGCTCAGATACAGGCCTCAATGATGGACTAGCTGCCTCAGATTTACCGGGCTTCCTACCTCTTTGTAGTGCAGGAGTAGGTCTGTCAGCTTGTGTTGGACCATACCATAAGCATGCACCAGTCACTCGCCAACAGTCTCCCTTATGCCACTTCTGGCAGTACAAACAGGCAAAAGTTGCTGGGGCTGGTCCCCTGAACACCGTCCTTGGAGAGCTACCCACTGATGGTGTGGACTGACCTCTCCGAGGTGTGAACTGTGGTCTGGGCCCCTGGGACTGACCCTGACCTTGTGGTTGTCGTGAACCCTGAGCAGGAGGACCCTTACTCTTTTTACTGGGAGCAGAAAATGAACTGGACTAACCCGGACCCCTCTTCTGCTGTCTTTCCCTTTTATTTTGTTTATTTATTCGGACTCTTTCTACTTTCGTTGCAACATCAACTTGCTTAGCAAAATCCGTAATCTCCAATGCTGTTATCATGACTTTAATATTGTCATTGAGCCCTTCTTTGAACCTTCTGCACCTCTCTGCCTCTGTAGGGACTATCTCCCTCCCATATCGGCTCAGTCTGACAAACTCACGCTCATAATCTACCACTGATAATTACCTCTGTCTCAGACTAATAAACTCTCTTCTAAATATATTTTACTGACATATTTCTTCCTGAACTCTGTGAGGAAGAATTCTGTGTGATCCGCTCGTTGCACCTCACTGCCATCGTGTCCCGCCACTGATATGCATCATCCTGAAGTAGGGACACAGCACACTCCAGGTTCTGCTTGGGGGTGCAATTAAGCTATTTTAGCACTCTGATAGTTCTATCCAACTAGTTTTCTGCTGTCATGGGATCATCCTCCTTCTTCCCAAAGAAATCCACAGCCCCATGTTTTCGCAATTTCTCCAGATGGGACTTCTGTGGTGCTGGTGGAGGTTGTGGTGGTGGAATTGCCCCCATCATTTGCCGGTAAAACTCAGTCATTTCCTGAAATAGTGCAAACTGAGGTTGGGCAGGTGCCTCAGCTGCTGGTGGAGCAGATTCTCCCCTGCCCCCAGATTCAGCCCTTGGTGGAGCATGATTCTCCACCTCTTCATCAACTGCTCTTTGAGAAGCAGGATCCATATCCTATTCAAAAAAAGAAAACAAATAGATCTGCATCAGTGTCACCTCAACACTTACAAATGCAATGCAATGGTATGCACTCTATCTAGGCCCAGAAACGCCTAAACTAGGCTCTGATACCACTAAATGTGACACCTCATACCCATTTACAGTGCAGCTGAGCAAGTTATGCCACACAGTGTGCCGGAGCACCAAATCATATTTCAATTCAATTTACCCTTTTTACTTATTTATTTATAATTTTTGAGTAATCTAAATTTTTTTGCAAATTTTATAGAAAATTTGGCAGAGTGCCGATCAGAATTGAAAAATAGCTTCTTCGAATCATAAAAACACTTCCAATAAAATCATCACATCATTCTCAGTCAACCACCAATATATTCTCAACAATTTCTCAAATGACTTCAGTAGCTCAAAATGAAATTCAATTCATATCACAGTCAATTCAATGAGAAATGCTCACATTTATTACTGAACATAGTTCATAGATAATTACATCAAAAGCATAATTACATGAGTTTATAATATACATTACAGAAGTTAACAAAATACAAAATACCAAAATATCAAAATGCCAAAAGTGGCCTAATGTCCTACCAAATGCACTGCAATGTGTGGTGACTCTGGACTCGGTATGCAGTTTTGAAAGTTTACCCTGTTTGATGTCTGCTGGGCTCCCTAGCTATGTCTCCAGTACCTGCGCGTGGCAAAAGTGACGCGCTAAGCAATTCTGCTTAGTGGTAATAATATAAAATGAAATAACTAAAATAAAGTAAATATGCAGAATGTATGTTTACATTTTTGGTAGACTAAATTTCTGATATTTATTGTAATATTATTCGATTAAAATTTGGTAAGATTTATTATCATTGCCTATGTAACCTATACTAGTTGACTGGACTGGATAAATGGGTAAACTAGCACTGGGTACTAAGTACCTCGGACCATCACACCATTGGTCACATTGTGTCTCCCGGTGTGCAACAGAATAGCTAATGAGCTGTAATAATCATCAACGATATAATTCAAGTATAATAACTCAATTACCATAGCCAAAGGCTATTTTATCACAGAATGGCATGAGAGGCCATGAAACACAGAATGGCATGAAGCCATATGCGATCGCTAATGTAACCCTATTGGCATGCTAATCTATCGAAACCAATCTTGCTAGGTATACTAGGGCATATTACACTTTTAAGTTTCACAATTCTTGAAATTCAAGTTTTGAGTTACTATTCAATTCATTAATCAACAAAATGTTGACTTTTACATGGACAATAGGTACATTGGTTTTAATACTCCTAACATACCATATTTTGCATTTTAAGATTGTTGGTATTGGTTGCCAATACCATTTCTAAGCTTAATGTTAATTGTTTAAAATTTTCAGATTTCAAGCTTTGTGTTTACTATTCTATTAGTCATTTTTGCAGTGGGAATTTGGCAAAATGATCAACATGAAAGTAGTTCCTTATTTTGTGTAGTTACATTTCCTTCTCTGAATCACTCCATTTGGAGTTTTGTAGCTCAAGTTATGGCCCAAAAACCACAACTGGCCGGATTATAATTTTTCCAGAATTTCTGGACTAACCAAATCTGCAGTATTTTGAGTAGTGACCGCAGGTCACTTTTTGATTATGTTATAGTCATAATTTGGATTAGGTTTCTTCGTAAAAGATGTAGGTCTATATCTCAGCTTATTGCTGGCAAAATTTAAGGTCAATTGGACCTTTCTACACTGAGTTATGACCAAATGACTAAATACTATTCATTTGGTCATTTTGCTCAGGCAGAATGCAGGTCACCCGGATTAGGTCAATCTTTAGGTCAAATTGGTTTGGTTTTCTGAGCATGGTTTCTTCACAAAAGTTGTGCCATTATGTGTCTAGTTTCATGTCCAATTGGCCTTGCACCAATTAAACCTCTACAACTCTAGTTATTGCTTCCCAAACCTGCTGGACTCATGGCTAGTCCTGCAGGTCACCAAGGGCAGCCACACCAAACTCAATTCCCACTACACAACCCACTTCATTTTTTATTCACACACAGCTAAATGGTCAATAATTGACCATTAAAACTCTCTTTCACCAAATACATGAACAAGTCTCAATTTCAAGCTCAAACCCTAGCTCAACCATCTCAAAACTTGCATTCACTTACCTTTCACTATCCTAACCAATAAATTAATGTTAAGGGCAGCCACTATACCACTTTAATTCTAAGAATTCTTCAAAACACTACCAAGTTCAAGGCTACTAGAATTTAGAGCAAGACAATACACATAATATTTACTAAATTTTCTTGCAAATTTGCATCAATTAACACTTCTTTAACATGAATTTAAAGAGGAAAACAAGTTTAAGTCACTATCCTCTAATGGAGTGAAATTCCAACTTGCTAGGGTTCTTCTTTTTCACTTCTTTTTGCTCCCAAAAGATTTACCAAGATGAAAGAATAGGTTTTTGTGTTGGGAACATAGGGTTTAGTTGGGTAAAAACCAAGCAAATCAAGCTTTGTAAAGCTTGAAAATGGTGGACAAAGGGAGAGGAGGGAGACGGTAAGAGGATAGGGCTTTCTGATTTTTTTTTCTTTTGTTTTCTGTCCATTAAGTCTTTTTAAACATATTAGTGCCATGTATCAACATTTGATTGGGTGAGAGAATAGTAATGACATCATAATGATGTCAAAATCCTCATTTTTTCTCATTTTCTATACTTTTTTGTCTAATTAATTTCAATTAAATTTTTAACAACATTTATACATATTTTATGTCATATAAATTATTTATTTAACTGGACAAGTTGGCCAAAAATCATTTCTGAAGACAAACAGATCAAAATGCCCTCCATTTGGCTTAACGAGCAAAAATTGTGTGTACTGATTGAAAATTTTTTCTAAGCATTTTCTTGGCATTCTAATGCCATAAAAATGTCAATGACCTTTCTTTGGAGTCCCAAAAATTATTTTAAAATTTTTCCCCCAGGTCTAGGGTTGTTAACGGCGTTCACTCACTTCTTCTAGTTACTCATCCTCGGGTTTCATTCGCTTAACCTTAGTGTATTTCATTTCTAAAAATTTTCCTTGATTTTTATGAGCATTATTTAGTTTCTTTATAACTCCCTAGTTTAGTCTAATTATAAATTTCAAACATTTTAACTGCCCAGACTGACATTAGTCACCGAAATAGTAAACTGTAAGGACTAGCTAAAGTGAGGATGTTACATGCAGAATTGAAGGAGTTGAAAGTGTAGTTGCAAGTGCTGCTTGACAAGGGCTTTATCCGCCCTAGTGTGTCACCTTGGGGAGCGCTAGTGTTGTTTGTAAAGAAGAAGGATGGCACTCTCGGGTTATGTATTGACTATCGGCATTTGAATAAGGTGACAATAAAGAACAGATACCCATTGCCCCGCATTGATGACTTGTTTGATCAGTTGAGGGGTGCAGCTGTGTTGTCCAAAATTGACTTGAGATTAGGTTATTTTCAGCTGAAAGTATAAGAGCATAGTATTCCTAAAACTGCCTTCAGAACCCGTTATGGCCATTATAAGTTCTTGGTCATGCCATTCGGGTTGACTAATGCTCCAGCTGCCTTTTTGGATCTGATGAACACTATCTTCAGACCATACCTCAACCAGTTTGTTGTGGTATTCATTGATGATATATTGGTCTATTCGAGGAGTGCAGAAGAGCATGATAGACATCTGCGGATTGTACTGCAAACTTTGAGGGAGAAACAGCTATATGCCAAATTGTTGAAGTGTGAATTTTGGCTGAAAGAGATATCCTTTTTGGGGCACATAGTATCAGCAGAAGGTATTAAGGTAGATCCTAGCAAGATAGAAGCTATCCTTAATTGGAGACTACCCAGGAATATCACTGAGATTCGCAGTTTTCTGGGGTTAGCTAGATACTACCGTCGATTTGTGAAGGGATTTTCAATGTTGGCATATCCATTGACCAAATTACTTCGAAAAGATGTGAAATTTCAGTGGATGGATAAATGCCAACAGAGTTTTGATGAATTGAAGAAATGTTTGACTGAAGCTCCAATCCTGACTTTACCTACTCCAAGTAAAGAATACACAGTTTATAATGATGCTTCTCACAGTGGGTTAGGCTGTGTATTGATGAAAGATCAAAATGTCATTGCCTATGCATCACGCCAGCTAAAACTACATGAGAGGAATTATCCGATACATGATTTGGAGCTTGCAACTATAGTGTTTGCTCTTAAGATCTGGAGACATTATTTGTATGGAGAGAAGTGCTATATCTACACAGATCATAAGAGTTTGAAGTATTTGGGCACCCAGAAAGAGCTGAATTTGAGACAGAGGAGATGGTTAGAGTTGATAAAAGACTATTATTGTTTGATAGACTATCATCCAGGGAAAGCTAATGTTGTGGCTGACGCCTTAAGTCGCAAGACTATGGCAAGTCTGCAGGTTACTCCTTTGTCTATGGTACATGAGTTGAGGTCATTACATGCCAGCTTAGAGATTAATGATGAGGGACAGACAATAGTTGCATGGCATGTGCAACCAGTGTTGATTGATCAGATCAGAATGGCTGCTCAGAATGATGAAAGGTATCAAAAGCTATTGGAAGAAGTCAGACAGGGCAAGAAACCAGAATTCTCAACAAGAGATGATGGGCTATTGCTACACCAGGACAGAATGTGTGTTCCTAATGATGTTAATTTGAAGAAGATCATTTTGAAGGAAGCACATGAGTCTCCTTTTACCATGCACCCTGGTGGCACAAAAATGTATAGAGGGCTAAAGGAGCATTACTGGTGGATGGATATGAAAAGAGATGTGGCAGAGTTTGTTTTCAAATGCCTAACTTGTCAGCAAGTGAAGGCAGAGCATCAAGTACCCGCTTTGTTATTACATCAATTACCAGTACCAGAGTGGAAATGGGAGAGAATAACAATGGATTTTGTGATGGGACTTCCGAGGACAAAAAAGAGTCATGATGCAGTATGGGTCATTGTTGATAGACTAACCAAGTTTGCTCATTTTTTGCCAGTTCGGATGGACTACAGTTTAGAAAGATTGGCCAAGTTATATATAGATGAGATTATAAGACTGCAAGGAGTGCCAGTATCCATTATATCTGAGAAAGATCCTAGGTTCACTTCTAGATTCTGGGGTAGTCTTCAAAGAGCCCTAGGAACTAGATTGAACTTCAGCACAGCATTCCACCCACAGACCGATGGCCAGTTTGAGAGAGTAATTTAGATCTTGGAGGACATGCTACGGGCTTGTGTGATTGAATTTGAGGGTAGTTGGGACACACACTTGCCTTTGATTGACTTTGCTTACAACAATAGCTACCAATCAAGCATTGGGATGCCTCTATATCAAGCTTTGTATGGTAAAAATTGCAAAACTCCCTTATGCTGGGATGAAGTAGGTGAAGGAAAGATGATTGGGCCAGAAATTGTTTAGCAAACTAAAGAGAAAATCAGATTAATTAGAGATCGACTTAAGACTACATCAGACTGTTAGAAGTCCTACATTGATAAGAAGAGAAGGGATATTGAGTATGCAGTAGGTGAGAAAGCATTCCTCAAGGTTTCCCCTTGGAAGAAAATTATGAGATTTGGCAGGAAGGGGAAACTGAGTCCTCGTTTCATTGGGCCATATGAGGTTCTGGAAAGAGTGGGTCCTTTGGCACTACCTCCAGAGTTAGAGAAGATACATAATGTCTTCCATGTGTCTATGTTGAGGAGGTATCGATCAGACCCATCTCATGTACTACCAGTAAAAGAAATTGAAGTGAATCCAGAGCTCACATATGAGGAAGAACCCATAGAGATTTTAGCTTATGAGGTGAAGCAGTTACGGAACAAGCAAATACCATTGGTGAAGGTGATGTGAACCATCATTCATGCCAGGAGGCTACTTGGGAATGAGAGGAGGACATGAGGAGACAACACCCACAGCTGTTCAGAGACTGATACTAGGTAAAATTTCGAGACGAAATTTATTTTAAGGGGGGAGAATTATAACACTCCTATTTGCATAGCCTGGTATATTTCACTATTCCGATGACCGATGTCTGTCCGGACAATTAAGAGGATTATAACCACACTTAAGATAACTAGATAAGCCATAAACACAAATAATTAGTAATTGTCAACTAGTTAAGTGTAAATAAGAAAAACAGAGCATAAGAAGTTAAATGAGCCGAGAGTCATAGCAATGGGTGACCTTCTCGAGAAGCATTGCGCTGTCGATTTAAACTCAAATTTCAAACCGTAAAATGTGACGCTGCGGTCCTTAGGACTATTACAAACACAGTGGAAAAGATAAAATCACGAAAAAGAATTGTTAGGCCAGTCAAATAATTAGGTCAAGGATCCGAAAGAAATATTAAATTATTTTCGAACCGGGTCAAATCGACGAGGGGCAATTTGGTTAATTATCCTCGAGAGCTGACTCCTGACCTAATTGTCAAATAAAATCGAAGAAAAGAAAAATTCAGAACTGGGAATTAAATTAAAGAACAAATTGAAAAATAAAAAAAAAAGAAAGAAAAAGTGAAAAAAGTGATGACATCATGCATGACCTCATGCGTGATGCAATAATTATTATAATTAAAATTTATTTAAGTTAAATTTGTGGTCTTCCTAAAGACATAAAAAGAAAAAGAAAAAAAAAATTGGTCATCTTCCCACTTTCCCGTCCACACTCTTTCTCTCTCTCTTTTCTCCTTAGTTCCTCCATAGCCATGAAAATTCAAGCTTTCAAAGCTTCAATCAACCCCGTAAATCCCACAAATTTCTTGTGTAAATCTTATTGATGGATCTTGGCAAGCTCATTGAGAACAAAAAGAAAGAAGAAATTACAAGAATTTGGAGCTTTTGGAAAAACTTCAATTGAAGTAAGTTGATCCAACCTTTTCTTTAAGTAAAAATGTTTGAATTAGAGTAGAAATGGATGGAATAACATAAAAAATTGAGAAAATTATGTATGAAAACAAAGGTGTAAATTTTAGCCAGCCATGGGTTTGTGAAGTGTTGATATGTTTTAGTTCAAGTAAATGTGTATGCAAGCCTAATTGAGCATGTAGATGTGATTGGCACACTTTGATTTGATGAATTTTGATAAATTGGAAATTAGGGTTTATGGCACTTAGGGTTTGGAAGGAAAAAATGTGAGAATTGGTCAAATGTTGTGTTTGACCTTGATTGAGATGAAAAATGGTCATTTGTGACCTATTGAGATGTGTTGGAAGTGTTAGAAGTGAGTTTAAATTCGGATTGAAAATGGTCATGCTGCAGGCAGCAGGACCAAAGTCCCTTCGAGGGACCAAAACTAAAAATTTACAAGTCCAATTGGTATGAGACCAATTGGGAATGAAAATAGACACAAAATGGAACATTTTTCATTCAGGAATCATGCCCAAAAAGTGACCAAAACCTAGTGAAAAAATTGACCAAATTCGGATTTATGCAGTCTGACCTGTACAAAAATGACCAAATGAACAATGTTTGTTCATTTGGCCATAACATGGGCTAGGTAGGTCTAAATGACCTGAAATTTTACCAGTGGACAGCTGAGATATAGACCTAAAACTTTCATGAAGAATACAAACCCAAATTATGCACTTAACCAAGTCATTTGGCCACCCAAATTTGGTGACCTAAAACTGCAAGAATCAGTTTGGTGCCCAGAATTCTGGGTTAAGTCCAATCCGGCAGCCATGATTCAAATGGCTATAACTTGAGCTAAAAAACTCCAAATGGAGTGATTCAAAAAGGAGAATAAAGTTAAGACAATAGGAAACATTTTCTATGAAGAAAGTTTTGCCAAATTTGGATAGAAAAATGACCAATGGAATAGTGCAACATAAGACACCAAAACTGAAAATTTGCAAATTTGCCTAAAAGACTTAGATTTTGAGTAAACAACCGAAACCAACAAATTTAGCAATCAAAATGAGGTATATGGGTAAAGTTGGAATTCCCATACCTATTAAGCCTTAGAAAGTCAACAAATTGACTTGAATAGTGTCGTGATAGTAACCCCGAAATACAAAATTTAAAGAACGTCAATTTTAGCATATTAATGCTAGGTATAAGTGAATTTGAATTTATTTTGGATTTCTGATAAGTTGTGATACTAAAACACTGTGAAATTGTGTGTTTTAGTTGAAAAGAATACTGGGAAAGAACCCAAGGAATCGAGTCAAGGCCAAGAGGCGACTCACTTAAGGTTTGTGCACAACATCAACATGCTTTAAAATTTATTTACAAAGTACATGAAATGTGTATTATGCTTTTGCTTTGAATTGTTGAAAGTTTATTTATGTATATTTGAAATGGCAATGTTTAGTAAATTGTTAAGATAAGTTTTGAAACCACAGTGTCATGACCATATATTTGAGCTAGCTAGCCTTGTGATGTGACTTCTCCTTAGCCTCTGGCTATTGAGATTATATTTGTTTTGAATGGCATGATATAACTGTGGGTTTTATGAAACTGGTTTTGACACTTCAAAATGAAATTGTTTGGATTAAAATCTCATAATTCATGTTTTGTGTTTAATTCTCATGTTCAGTCCAATTTTTGAATAAATATGATTTAAATTCTGCATAAAGATTATTTTAGTATGTTGTGCACCACTGAGTCCTAGTATTCAGAGATGGCTGTTATTGCTGTCACAGATTTAGAGACTAGAAGAGCAGCAGATTGAGCTACTGAGGACTGAGGAGCTACCTGCTTTGAAGTTATCGGGTATATTTTATACTCTGACTGTAAAAATTTATTTTGATGTATGTAATGTATGTAAAGGTATGCACATGTAAAACTGGTCTTGAGCAGTTTGTATAAAGTTTGTAATAAATTTTAGTTTGAATTTCTCTTAGTGTAAATTCTTATAATGATGTATACAAATTGTTTTATCTTTAATGAAATATGAATGGAAATATTTTGCTTAAAATTGAATGAAATTGATTAATGGTATTTTGATAAGTGTTGAATATTGGAAATTGTGGATTTGAATTTTTGGAAATTGATAAATGATGTTGAAATTGATTAGGATGGTTGTGAATTTGAAGAAGTTGTTGAGACAAATTATTGGAAGTATTTTTTTACAGGTATTTGAAGAATTGTTTTCTCAAAATACAGATGACACTTTGCCAAAATTTCTATAAAATTTGCGAAAAAATAAAATGAGCCAAAAATTTTAACTAGTTTACAACTTTAATTAAATGTTTTAATACCTATTAGAAAATGCTCACCACTTATAAAAGTAAGAAAATTGTCTTAAAATCCCTTATAGGGTACTTAATGAGTTATCGGTAGGTGAAGTTTGATAGTTCATTAGGTATTCTACGGGATCATGTTATGCCTTACAGAGGGATAAGGTGTGACACAACCTTCATTTTCCCAACTCTCTGGTCAAATCTCTGATCCCGAAGCATGTTCCTCCTCCAAAATTGCCCATCCATAAAAGCATCTTCCTCAAATCCCAAGCCGAAATGGCCGATCTTCTAAATAGCTGGTATGAGTTCAACAATTCCTTGCAATGCGGCATCCAATCCCTTGCCTACCTCGTATCCGCTCTTAAGCATTACCTTTGCAACCATAGCTGTAGCCCCTTCATCCTTCAAGGTAGTTTCTTGCAACTCTAGAGCCTGGAAAGAACTTTCCAAGGACTTTTCAGTTGTTTCGACATAAGGAAGTGATTGTGGCTTGGTGACCAGCATGGCTTCTTCCCCCCTTACAGTGATGATCCTACAGCCCATGATATATTTAATTCTATGGTGCAAGGTCGAAGGTATGGAATTTGCTGAATGGATCCAAGGTCTCCCTAGCAGCATGGTGTATGCAGGTTCAATGTTCATCACTTGGAATGTGACGTTAAAAGTGCATGCCCTGATTTGGAGTGGCAAATCGATGTCTCCCAGTACCTCCCTCCTTGTGTCGTCAAAGGCTCTTACACCATGGCACTTTGGCGTATGTTTGATCGGTCAACAGGTAGCCTTACCAAGGTGGCATTGGGCAAGACGTTAAGGGCAGATTCGTTGTCGATTAGAACCTTGGCAACTATGCATCCTTTACATTTAGTTGTCACATGCAAAGCTTTGGTGTGCTTTAAGCCAGTCGAGTCTATCTCCTCTTCTGAGAAAGTGACGAAACTGGATGCCTGTATCTGCCTAACTATTTTCTCGAATTGCCCCAGTGTGATATCGGGGTTTACAAAGGCCTGATCCAGGATCTTTTGTAGGGCTTAGCGATGCACTTATGAGCTCAAAATCAGTGACAGCAATGAAATCCAGGCAGGCATCTTCTTCAATTGTTTGACAACATCATATTTACTTTGCTTCATTATTTGAAGCAACAGCTCCTCTTCTCCCCTTGGTTCAGTAGGTTCTCCTTTCTCAACTTTCTCAACCCCCTCTTCCGTGTTCTCTTGTGGCTCTCCCATTTTTACTTTCCCTTTTTTCTTTTCCTTCTCATCATTCTCGTAACATCTCCCACTTCGGGTTATAAATTCTACCTCTTGCTCAGGTGGGGAGGAGTGGCTGGTTGTGACACGTTTTGGATTTGATTGGGGAGTAGCATCATCGGAGGGTCTGGCGTAAGTCATTTTGAAGTGCTCGTGGGGAGCGAAGCACGATTTAGGAGGGGTCCTGTGTGGAGTATGTGTATAGGCAAGGTTAGGAGCTTAGGTGCTACTGGATGCCTTTTGAGTGAAGACTTAGAGATTGTAGTTCCAAGGCACTGCATGAGTGTTTGTGACTGGGAGTTGAGGCGGGGTTTGGATGACTGTTATTAGTGGTGGTGTTGGTGCGTTGGGAGGAGAAAAGGTTAATATGGGATTGGGGGTGGAGGCATTCTGGCCAAATCTGGCTGCGTTCACTTCGCCCTCTACCTTTGACCTCTTTTGATATCTCAAAATTTTGAGGGATAGCATCCTGTGGACTTCTTGCCAGAATCCCTCACAGTTGTGCAGCTCATGATTAGCTGCTCCTACATGGTAGGGGCATCTCGTATCACTTTCTGACCCTGCTACCTGAGGGAAAAGGTAGCCTTCCCTTATCGCTATTGCAAAAATTTCCTCGAAATGAGGAATCAGTTGATCTACCTCTGCAGTTGACTTTTCATCCTGAGCTTCTACCATGTTTACAATACTACCCGTACCATGACTGGGCAGGGGGTTTTAAGTGACATTAGGGAGAGAACCGTTTCCTTCAATCTTTAACCACCCATTTCTGATCAGGGCCTATACTCTTCCCCTAAGGGCCCCGCAGTTACTAGTCGAGGGCTCCTCCATAATATTCACATCGGGCACTAGCATCATACCACCTGGGGTATGGTGGCTGAATTGGATCAAGGGGGATTGGCACTATCTGATTTATACAGAGGAGATATTGGTATATTTTGCTGAGTGGGAGGGGGAGAGGTGGATCACGATTTCTCTATGGTCTAGGATTATTTTGGGGAGGTGATGGTCTTGATTGAACAGGATGAGGAAGCGATCTGGGTTGGTAAGCTACTTGCGATGGATACTGTGGGCGTGGGTGAGGATAATTTGGAAAAGGGGATGGAACGTTAGCTATTGTCAAGCCATGAGCAGGAGGATATGGCCGAAAATTATTCTGAGAAAAAGGAGGCAGGGTTTGTCGGGTGATGGAGTGCACATGACCTTCTTTCTTCTTACCAAAGCTGGCAGTCTTCTTTGTAGAATTCTCAGTCAACTCCTGCAATCGTCCTAACCTCAGGTTAGCTTTGATTCTTTCACCAGCTTGGATGATATCTGAGAAGCTGTTGGAGGTATTTTTAATCATCAGATTGAAATATGGGGCCTTTACGTTTTAATGAACAGGGAGCAGAGTTCATTGTCAGTCACTGGGGGTTACACTTTTGCTGCTTTCTCTCTCCATCTCTGGGCATACTCCTTAAAGCTTTCTCTTTCTCTCTACACCAGATTTTCGAGGTCTCTCCTTGTGGAGACGACATCACAGTTGAATTTATACTGTTTTAGAAAAGCGTCGGCCGGATCTTTCTAGGAGCGCAATTTGCTCCTATCTAGTTGAATGCACCATCTCAGGGCTGCCCTAGAGAGACTCTTATGGAAGAAGTGGACCAGGAGTCTGTCATCTTCCATAAGGGCAGACATCTTGGCCATGTAAGTAGCTAGGTGAATGCGAGGGTCTGAATTCCTGGTGTATTTGTCGAAGTCCGGGACTTTGAATTTGGGTGGCACCACCACATCTGGCACTAATCTTAGTGATGAAACATCAACCGAACCATATATATTCAGGCCCTTTGTCACTCCCTACCCCTCTATAAGGCATAACATGATCCCGTAGTATACTTAATGAATTACCAACTCCGTCTACTGATAACTCATTAAATACACTACAAGGGATTTTAAAAACTTCTCTTACTTCTTTTACAGTGGTGAGCACTATTTACAGGTGTTAAAAACTTTGGTGAACTAAAGTGAAACAATTAACTCATTTGATTTATTTGGAATTTCTGTAAAAATTTTGGCAGAGTGCCATCTGTATTTTGAATAAAACAGTTCTTCAGAAAACCTGTAAAAAGGCACTTCAATAATTTTCCAAATCTCAACTCCAATACATTTCCCAACACAACAATTTATCAACTCAATTCCATAGAAATTTTTCAAAGTCTGAGATAGGGAAATATAATACAATTTTTACAAGTCAAATAACTTATAATTAATTTACAACTTCAAGGTACAATTTGAATTTACAACTGCTCAAAACCAACAACAATATGTACATACAGTGAACATACATTACATTACAAAATACAAAATATTGGTATACTCATTATACCCGGTAGTCTCTCGCTGGAGGTACTAGCAGCCTAGTCTCACAGACTGTCATTCTGTCTACCCGCGACAGCAATAAAAAGCTATCGCTGAGACAATGTCTCAGTGGTGCATAACATTAACCAAATACAATTTAAATCACAATTCATAAGTCATGTAAATAGTGGATACTTAAAATCATAGTTAATTTCAAGACAATAATTGTCAACCAGAATTTAATCTCTATTTCTCAATATCACAATAAATTTCAATAAGTCAAATCATGGTTGAATTCAAAAGACAGTATATGTCCATAAGAGTTTAAATTCATTTCACAATCTCACAATAAATCTTAAAAATCAGAACACAGTTAAATTCGAAAGACAGTAAATGTCAATAAGAATTTAACTTCATTTCACAAATTATCAAATCGCATAACAACACAATTTAGTCGAATAAGTTAAGAATACAGTGTTGCCAATTCATTCACAACTTAAGCCATGACACAAATTTCCGATCAATGCCGCGTTGTACACCACGACAAAGCAATCACAACCCCACTAATCGAAATCAATGAGGAAGGGAGCTAGCTATATAATGAGTACTCATCCGATCACCTCAACTGGTAAACTAGAGAGGGAGAAAAATAAACGATCACCACTCCATAAATGGAGAAGAAAAATAAACGATCACAACCCCATAAATGGAGAAGGAATGATATCATACTGTCATGCTAAGTGTGAACATAAAATCAATTCCAAACATTTTATTCAAATGATTCGTGAGAATCCAATAAATTTCCAAAGTTATAATTTCATTCACAAAATGGCAACACAATTCATAATTATCTTTAATTTCCACAAAAACCATTTACAGTGCTTTTCAATCAATAGTATCTATCAAATCATTTACAATGCTTTTCAAGCAATAAATATCCATTCAAACACATTTCCACAATTTAAAACAATAATGTACAAATAGTCATAATTCATTTCAATTGAAAATTCAAAAGAAATATTGTTGTGCACGAACACAATTTAAATCAATAACATACAATTAATCATATGAAATCTTATTCAGAGTAAAATCAGTTGAAAACTAGGTGTGCACAAACCTTTGATATTTGTCTCCTGGTCTTGACTCAGTATTTCTTTCCCTTTTGCTGAGTCCTTGTTAACTGAGAAACACAATTTGAAGTGTTTCAGTACTAAATTATATTGTTTCTATCGATAATGTTTGGTAATTAATTCACTGAAAGCTATTATTCACTGAATACCTTTATTTGCTTAATCACCTAATATACCAACCCTCGATGCGTTTTAGGTAAATTAGGTTTTAGTGTCATTAATATGTCACATGTGATAGGGTTTTAGGGTTGGTACATTTTACCAAACTCATTTCCTTGTTTAGTGCATTTTAATGCAACTTGCTGGATTTCGGGATACTAGTTTGACCTAGCCGGACGACCTAGTTCCCTCGGTTTTCGGGTTTTCGTCAAAACTACAAACTTGTAGATCTATGTCTTATTGCATGCGGGGCAAAATTTCAGGTCAATCCGAGTTTTGTAGACCAAGTTATGGTCATTTTACTATTGCTGGTCAAATGGCATCAAATTAGGTCATTTTGGGTCAATTTGGTCAACTTTGGTTCGGCCAGTTTTTGGACCCGAACTTGTGCAAGCTTTTTGACTTACTTCTGGTCATTTCTGGGCTTTGGTGTCTTCATAAGACTTGTACGTATGGGTCTTAACTATTCATGGTTAAAATTTCAGGTCAATTGGACCTGTTTTGAGTGAGGTATGGCCTAAACACTCACTGCTGCCCAATTGGTCATTTTTCAGGTCCTAATTGTACCTAATCCGAATTGGTCATTTTCTTAGGTCACCTTGCAAGCAGAATTTTGGTATGCTTTCTCAATGAAAGTTGGCACATTTTGTGCCTTATTCCACCTCCAATTGGTCTCATGCCAATTGAGGTTACACATTTAAACTTATTGGCTAAAATGTACACTGCCCTTAGTTACCTTGCTTAAACACACATCAATCACACACTTACCTTGCAAATATGTTTACTTCCCTAACAAATCTGTTTTGGCACATTACCAAAAACGTATTCCACTTTACATTAACATTACTTTGGGCAGATTACAATTATCCTCAACACACCAAATATAATTCACATTTACAAGTTCTAAGTACAATCACATACACACCTAACCATTACAAATCTTACATACACTTTACAATATCAATCTATATACATATCCATCAAACTTCTATGTCAATATTCTGCCACCACCTTCATGAACACACACATTTATTCAAGAATCCCCAAGCTGCCGAAATTCTTCCTCAATACCAAAGTGTCCTACAATCATCAATTTTCATCCAAGTGCAAAAATCACCTTATACATATGAAATATTTTACTAGGATATTAAATCACCATAACCAACATAATTCTCATCAATTATATGTACAAATACTTCATCAATACATGAACACATGGCTGCCCAAAAATGGATATCTCAATAACTCTTCAAACTTAAAAATTTCCTTCACAAAACCAACACCCATAACATGTACACAAAGTTTAACAAAGAAATCTTCAAAAATGCTAACTTACCTTATGGTTGGGACTTGTTAAACCTTCACCAAACTTCTTGATTTTAGTATCAAACCCTTCCTTGTGATGTGTAGACAATTTTTCATGAAGGAACCTAAGAGATTGGAGTTGAAATGGAGGGGTTGATGGAGCTTGCATGAAAATGGAAATGGAGGTTTTCTCTCCTCCTTCAATTTGGCTTGGATGATAAATGAAGAAGATGAAGTTGCTGCTGGATATAGTGGACTTAAATCAGCCTCATTTTGTGTTTAATTTATTCCTTTAGTGGCCCACTCACTCCATTTAATCATATAATAAGCCTAAATGTGTTATTTACACATTTTTCACTCCATTTTTGGTTATTTGTATTAGGTACCCCCAATTTAATTTTTCATTTTATTTTCTAAGCATAATATTATTTATTTTTAATGGAAATTTAGGTCAAAAGACAATTCGGGATGTCAAATGACCATAATGCCCCTGTTCGGGTTGCATTCCCGATTTTTCTAATATCTGGGTTTTATGCTTTTCGATTTCTCACTTTTCTTTGTACTAATTATTTAATTTTTCTTTGATCTTCCTAATGATATTTATTCTTCAATAAGGGTCTATTTAGGTCCAACAAATGTTTTCGTGGTTCCCATGATCCGAGCTAGTCAACGGTCCACGCCGTGACTTCCCGGTGCGGTCACCCATCGCTAGGATTCCCCGCTCGCTTAACTTGATCACATTTCTTTGCTATTATTTTTCCTTTGTTTTTCTTGTATTTTCTTTTCTTGTATTTCATTATTTTATGTCTTCTCACTCATATCGAAGTGTAGTTCTAGGCATCCTAGCTGTCCGGACAACACTGGTCACCGAAACAGTAGAACACACTACCGAACTTAGGGGTGTTACAATTCTCCCCCCCTTAAATAAATTTCGTCCACGAAATTTTACCCAATAGCCATCTTACAATAGTCATATGTTTATTTTCTCCTTTCTATATGTTCGTATAATTTGTATAAGACTTTTAACAATCTAATACAATGTTTAATTTGTTTGGATAACACCAATCTCCTCTTACTATTATGCTGTCTAATATTTTGGTTCACGTTGCTTCTTGAATGACCCTTGAGGTCATGTTAGAATCATTCATCAGTCATTGGTCCTCTGACCATTCTAGTCCATAGTCTTCCTCACATTAGTAATATTTCTTTGTTATATATGAATCAACTGTTCAAATCTCTACTTCCATAACTCTTTTTATCTGTCAATATTTTATAACTTACTTTCTTTTGTACCGAACTATAACCTTTCGATATTCTAACTTTTGAGTTTTAGATCCCTAAGTAGGATTTTCAAACTTATTTCTAACAATTAAATTATGTCCTGGCATAACTATACAAAAATAGATGTCGTTGGCAACTATCCTTATCTAGGTGTACTATTAGATAGTACGTAGCTCTACACAATAATCTCAAGTTAGTACTGTGATCCGCAGTTTACAGTATAAACAATCAAGAACATTGCGTAGTTACTACAATACATCCCAATAGATCAAACTTTCCTATCCTTTGTCCTTTTCAAATTCACTGATATCCGAACTTATTCTGATCACAATATCCATTAACAATTACTAACAGTAACATCTCTGCCTTCATCTAGAGCAATTCTATTACTGTAACTTACTTTTACGTCCTCTTGCTTTACATTAATTAGGCTCGCCAATTAGCTTTATAATTTATGGTGTGTCAGGAAATACTTTTCGCCGATAAACTCTTCCAAAACTAATTTCACTTATTATCACAATCCCTATCCTAAAGGACTAATCACTAATGTATCAAAATTTATTTCCCTGACCTCCTGTCCTAGCGGACTTGTTACTAGCACCTCAAAGTCCATTTTTGTACATGGAACAGCAATGCAATCAATGATGCTAGCACTCACATAAGATTGGGTAGAATCCGGATCAAATAACACAAACACATCTTGGTTAAAAGTTGAGAAGGTACCAGCCACAACATCAGATGTCTCGGCCTCTTCCCTCTGTCTCATTGCATACATTCTGACTGGAGCACTGTCTTGCTCTGAGTGTTTTACCGTGCCTTAGCTGCCTGCTGGGCTACCTTTACCCCTGCCTCTACCTCTGCTGGGTTGTTGTGAACTTCTGGTGACAAGGCTCTGAACTGACCCTTCTGCAGTAGTAGGAGGTGGTCCAACTCTACGACTACTGGTGCAGTCTTTGGCAAAGTGTCCTGTGCCTCCACAGTTATAACAGGCTCTAATAGCCTTATAGCATATCCCACCATGATATCTTCCACAATTTTCACATTGGCGGGAATGGTAGGAACCTCTGGTACTCTGCTGACTAGATAGAGGAGGTTTCTGTCCTGAATGTCTTCCCCTACCAGACTTCTTGCCACCTCTGCTGTGTCCCTCATAGTTCTTCCTCTTTCCAGTGGGACCACTGGAACTCTGTTCTACAGATTTTCCCTCTTCCTCTGTCTTCTCTGATCTCTTTTTCTCAGGAGTAGCTTCAAACTCAATTCTTTCCAACTCTAGGGCTTGAGAAATAAGTTCAGAGAAGTTAGTGTGTTTGAAGCCTACTACTTGTATCGACATGGGCTTCAAGCCAGTTTCAAACCTCTTGCATCTCTCCCTGCTGCTAGAGAGTAGACTCACTGCATAATGGCTAAGGCGGGAAAATTCTCTTTCATACTCAGCCACTGATCTGTTCCCCTGTTTCAGACTTAGGAATTCTTGTAAATTCTGGTCTACATAAGCATCAGGGACATATTTCTGTCTGAATTCCCTGAGAAAATCATTCCATGTTAGCACTGCAGGTTCTACCAGACTGTGGGGAATGGTTTTCCACCAGTCATAAGCATCCCTCTGTAACAAAGACACTGAGTATTCAAATTTGAGCTCCTCTGTGCAATGCAGTTTCTTGAATACCCTATCCATCCTCTCTAACCACTGTTCAGCTTCTAGAGGATCTACTGTCCCCTTGAACTCTATAGCCCCATATTTCATCAATTTATCATACTGCCTGGTAGGAGACTGTGGTTGTACCACTGGTGTCTGTATTGAGACTTGAGTAGGTACATTACCAGCCATTTGTTGGAACATTGCAGCCATCTGCTGAGCAAACTGAACAGGAAATCTGCGATGCTGCAGTGGTCTTCTTGAACCACTAACATTATGTAGGCCTGGGGCATCCCCTTGCACCTCAGCCTCAATCGATTGATCGACTGAACGATCACCCTCTTCCATAGTCAATTCGAGGATTTTAGATCTCCTGAACTAATAACACAAGGAGATTTCCTCCCGTTAGTGCATTTTTATAATGTAATGTACTATATGTATCAAACAATGATATTGAGCAGTTGTACTATGGAGAAAGAATATTCAAGTAACAGGTGAAAATAGAATTTAAAAACTTTGCTCTGATACCACTAAAACATGTCACACCCTACCCCTCTGTAAGGCATAACATGATCCCATAGTATACTTAATGAATTACCAACTCCGTCCACTGATAACTCATTAAATACACTACAAGGGATTTTAAAAACTTCTCTTACTTCTTTTACAGTGGTGAGCACTATTTACAGGTGTTAAAAACTTTGGTGAACTAAAGTGAAACAATTAACTCATTTGATTTATTTGGAATTTCTGTAAAAATTTTGGCAGAGTGCCATCTGTATTTTGGATAAAACAGTTCTTCAGAAAACCTGTAAAAAGACACTTCAATAAATTTCCAAATCTCAACTCCAATACATTTCTCAACACAACAATTTATCAACTTAATTCCATAGAAATTTTTCAAAGTCTGAGATAAGGAAATATAATATAATTTT
Organism: Hevea brasiliensis; assembly: GCF_030052815.1. Classification (NCBI taxonomy): domain Eukaryota; kingdom Viridiplantae; phylum Streptophyta; class Magnoliopsida; order Malpighiales; family Euphorbiaceae; genus Hevea; species Hevea brasiliensis. The sequence continues at coordinate 44,310,905 of NC_079498.1, forward strand.
TACAAGTCAAATAACTCATAATTAATTTACAACTTCAAGGTACAATTTGAATTTACAACTGCTCAAAACCAACAACAATATGTACATACAGTGAACATACATTACATTACAAAATACAAAATATTGGTATACTCATTATACCCGGTAGTCTCTCGCTGGAGGTACTAGCAGCCTAGTCTGCTGCACTGTCTGTCTGTCTACCTGAGACAGCAATAAAAAGCTATCGCTGAGACAATGTCTCAGTGGTGCACAACATTAACCAAATACAATTTAAATCACAATTCATAAGTCATGTAAATAGTGGATACTTAAAATCATAGTTAATTTCAAGACAATAATTGTCAACCAGAATTTAAACTCCATTTCTCAATATCACAATAAATTTCAATAAGTCAAATCATGGTTGAATTCAAAAGACAGTATATGTCCATAAGAGTTTAAATTCATTTCACAATCTCACAATAAATCTCAAAAATCAGAACACAGTTAAATACGAAAGACAGTAAATGTCAATAAGAATTTAACTTCATTTCACAAATTATCAAATCGCATAACAACACAATTTAGTCGAATAAGTTAAGAATACAGTTTTGCCAATTCATTCACAACTTAAGCCATGACACAAATTTCCGATCAATGCTGCGTTGTACACCACGACAAAGCAATCACAACCCCACTAATCGAAATCAATGAGGAAGGGAGCTAGCTATATAATGAGTACTCATCCGGTCACCTCAACTGGTAAACCAGAGAGGGAGAAAAATAAACGATCACCACTCCATAAATGGAGAAGGAAAATAAACGATCACAACCCCATAAATGGAGAAGGAATGATATCATACTGTTATGCTAAGTGTGAACACAAAATCAATTCCAAACATTTTATTCAAATGATTCGTGAGAATCCAATAAATTTCCAAAGTTATAATTTCATTCACAAAATGGCAACACAATTCATAATTATCTTTAATTTCCACAAAAACCATTTACAATGCTTTTCAATCAATAGTATCCATCAAATTATTTACAATGCTTTTCAAGCAATAAATATCCATTCAAACACATTTCCACAATTTAAAACAATAATGTACAAATAGTCATAATTCATTTCAATTGAAAATTCAAAAGAAATACTGTTGTGCACAAACACAATTTAAATCAATAACATACAATTAATCATATGAACTCTTATTCAGAGTAAAATCAGTTGAAAACTAGGTGTGCACAAACCTCTGATATTTGTCTCCTGGTCTTGACTCAGTATTTCTTTCCCTTTTGCTGAGTCCTTGTTAACTGAGAAACACAATTTGAAGTGTTTCAGTACTAAATTATATTGTCTCTATCGCTAATATTTGGTAATTAATTCACTGAAAGCTATTATTCACTGAATACCTTTATTTGCTTAATCACCTAATATACAAACCCTCGATGCGTTTTAGGTAAATTAGGTTTTAGTGTCATTAATATGTCACATTTGATAGGGTTTTAGGGTTGGTACGTTTTACCAAACTCATTTCCTTGTTTAGTGCATTTTAATGCAACTTGCTGGATTCCGGGATACTAGTTTTACCTAGCCGGACGACCTAGTTCCCTCGGTTTTCGGGTTTTCGTCAAAACTACAAACTTGTAGATCTATGTCTTATTGCACGCGGGGCAAAATTTCAGGTCAATCCGAGTTTTGTAGACCAAGTTATGGTCATTTTACTATTGCTGGTCAAATGGCATCAAATTAGGTCATTTTAGGTCAATTTGGTCAACTTTGGTTCGGCCAGTTTTTGGACCCGAACTTGTGCAAGCTTTTTGACTTACTTCTGGTCATTTCTGCGCTTTGGTGTCTTCATAAGACTTGTAGGTATGGGTCTTAACTATTCATGGTTAAAAGTTCAAGTCAATTGGACCTGTTTTGAGTGAGTTATGGCCTAAACACTCACTGCTGCCCAATTGGTCATTTTTCAGGTCCTAATTGTACCTAGTCCGAATTGGTCATTTTCATAGGTCACCTTGCAAGCAGAATTTTGGTATGCTTTCTCAATGAAAGTTGGCACATTTTGTGCCTAATTCCACCTCCAATTGGTCTCATACCAATTGAGGTTACACATTTAAACTTATTGGCTAAAATGTACACTGCCCTTAGTTACCTTGCTTAAACACACATCAATCACACACTTACCTTGCAAATATGTTTACTTCCCTACCAAATCTGTTTTGGTACATTACCAAAAACATATTCCACTTTACATTAACATTACTTTGGGCAGATTACAATTATCCTCAACACACCAAATATAATTCACATTTACAAGTTCTAAGTACAATCACATACACACCTAACCATTACAAATCTTACATACACTTTACAATATCAATCTATATACATATCCATCAAACTTCTATGTCAATATTCTCCCACCACCTTCATGAACACACACATTTATTCAAGAATCCTCAAGCTGCCGAAATTCTTTCTCAATACCAAAGTGTCCTACAATCATCAATTTTCATCCAAGTGCAAAAATCACCTTATACATATGAAATATTTTACTAGGATATTAAATCTGTTAGTAGTATGCCCTAGAGCATATCATTTAGTATGTATCTTGTACATATTTTTATTAATAAAAGGCATTTCCACTTTTCTATTTATATAATATATTTATGTGTAATAGAAAAGGTCCATTGATATTTTGTTAGAAATATTATTCTTAAGTTGTTATAAATATGAGTGACAATATTTCTAGCACGAAGTATCATAAATAGGTTCACAATCGAGGATACTTCATAATAAGGACATGACTTATCCAGAAAGATTGTATTCATGTTTGTTCCCAAGTTATTTATATGAGATATAAATAAGATGGAATGGTGAGTTTCATGCCATATAACAAACATGATAGGCACTTATAAATGATAAGTAGGCCGAACCAATGACACTTATGACAAGCACATGGAGTTTACTCTTGTCAATGTTTTGTCATAAATCATATCAGTGCATATAATCTTTAGACCTGAGATAGCACAGTTATCTTGTATATAGGTAGTTTGAGTTTGATACTGCTTTCATACTTATACTGTGTATGGGTATATGGGCATCTGTTGGCTCCTACTAGTTATATATGGAGGTAGGTGCTGATCAAGATGGAATCTGTTCCTCTAAGTAAATAGAGATAAAATCCTATGTTCATTTAATTGTTCTTGATCTTTCAAGTTCCTGGCCAGGACAGATAGATTTATTCAGAAAAAAGTTTCTGATGAGAAAATCTTTTAATCAAGAACTGGAATTAAAAGAGAACATAATATTCATAGCAAATGGAGTTTGACATAAACCATGACTCCAGCTTGAGTTGGGATTTTGTAACAGAGAGATTCTAGTGCATGGTAACATATGATTATAGGTTCATTTAAGGTAAACCTTATTACTAATTGGGTGGCCATGGCATGCTATGCTAGCTGTTAACCATGGTCTATGAGGTTCATAAAATGATTTAGAGAAATCATTTATGGTAAGAAAGAGTTCTGATGATATTAAGAGTTGATATCATGTCTCATTGCCAATTAGTGATGAGCCAAGTAAGTCACACACATACACAAGTTATCACCTAATTAAATATGATTTAATTAATTAATTAAAGAGTTTAAATTGATTAATTAAATAGGTTTGGTTTGCAATTAAATTGCAAAAGTCCCTAGCATGACTTGAAACCAAATCTAGATTATTGGATGTATAATATAAGTTAAATTTATATTTAAAGTGTTTAAATACGAATTTAATTAATGAGAAATTAATTAATAGAGATTAATTAATTAATTTATATTTGATATAAATTAATTAGAAGAAGAAAAATAATTATTTTGGTTTGAGAACTCAAATTTAAGACACAGGGGCATTTTGGTCATTTTGCAGTGTGACACGTGGCACCATGAGATGGTGACACATGGCATAACACATAAGCTTGCCAAATGTTTTTTTAATCATGTAAGATGATTAAAATCAAGATTAAATATAGGTTTGACACTTGGCACAATGTGATTGGTTCACTTAAACCTAGAGCTAATCAAAGGGTGACATGTGGCAAGGGTTTAATGTGTTAACCTAGCTATTTAAGTGTTATTATGAGAAAATAAAACACAACCAGCAGCCACACTCCTTTGTCACGCCACTTTGAGGGTTTTTATCTCTTCTTCTTCATCTCTTATCAATTAAAAAGAGATTAGCCATCAATCTCTTGAATTAAGAACACTATAAATTGTTTCTAGTGTCCTGTTTACATCTTTAATCTCTTAAAAGGCAGAACTTGATTTTCTAATTAATAGAAAAAGCTTTAGAAGCTATTCAAGGGCTGCCATAGGTGTTCTTGGTGTGGACAAGCTAGAGGGACAACATCCGTGTCCTCAAGACGAATCTCAAAGCGCGAACGCATTTGCGGTGCATCAAGAGGTTAGTGTAATCGTTCTTGATTTAATCTAGGGTTCTAAAATTAATCTGATTAATTTTAAAATCTTAAATGGCAAATACAGATCCAAAAACATATTAAAAGAGTTTTAATATGTTGTTTATCATTGAAATCAAATAGATAAAAATAAATCTTGCATGATGCATGTGACCCTAGGTGAAAATTTTTGAATTCAATGGTATAAACTTGTGTTTTTCACGCTTCCGTTCCTTCAATTGGTATCAGAGCCACTATATTTTCCATTTAGATTTTTTATTATATGATTTAATTGTGTGTTTGATCATGAGATCAAAAGTTCATTGCTGGTTGCAAAGCAAGTTGGCGGCATAGTTGAAAAAAACACCATCAATGGTGCGCATGGTTTGGCTTCCATGGGTGGTTTAAGGTTTGGCTTTTAATTCTGCAATTGTTTTATGATCTAAGGCCTATTCTTTGACTAATTAAAGTGTTTAATTAGTAGTTTTTATCACACAATTAAATTATGATTCAAATCAGAATTTTAAAAATTGTTTGAATGTGATTCAAATCTAAATTTTAAAAGTTGTTTGAATGTGATTCAAATTTGAATTTTTAAAGTTGTTTGAATCATATTTAAATCTGATTTTTTAAAATTGATTGAATAAAATTCAGATCTGATTTTTTAAAAAATGTTTGAATGTGATTCAAATCTGATTTTTTAAAAAATGTTTGAATGTGATTCAAATCTGAATTTTTTAAAGTTGTTTGAATGTGATTCAAATATGAATTTTTAAATTTGTTTGAATGAGATTCAAATCTGAATTTTTAAATTTATTTGAATCATATTCAAATCTGAATTTTTAAGTTGAATATGAGATATTCAATTTAATTTAAGTATGTATATTTTATTTAATTGTTAAATAGTGATATGCATGATGGATGATCATGGACTATAAAAGACCAATGTGATTGGATTTATTTCTTTTATGTTTCTTTGGGATTGTAAATTAATTAATTTATTTTAATTTATTTTAGGCATGTATTATTAAGTTTGTAATAATTTTTGGGTTGTAATTTCATTTATTGAAGTTCTTGTAAATTCGCCTTGGTATGCCAAGGATTACTACGTAATATTGGATTGCAAGAAGTTCAAGGAGGTCAAGAGCATTGGTGGGACCAGTGGGAGGAATTCAAGATCAAGTGTTGATTATGTACTCCTTCAGCAACTCTTGTAAAATGAATGAATGAAATGCACCTAGGAATGCCCTGATTCAATTCTTGGTGGCTCAGAATTGAATCCCTTAGAAAGTCCATGATCATACCATATTTACTGCTTATCCATGAATGCATGAGATGTATGGGAATGTATGCAATTATATGATATATGCATGCTAAATGGATAATGTGCAAAGTGAGACCTTAATAGTAAATAGAATGACCATAAAATCTTCCAAACAAATGATTAAGTTGGAAATGCTATAATTAAAGTAATTATAACATAGGCCCTCCATTGGGGCAATTATTTTAAGAAATTTTAAATAGTTGCATGAGATGCAATTAATTTAAGAGATTTTCTTAAGAATAATTGTTAAGCATGAGATGTTGTAAATATGTAAATGGTTTAGTGGCCAATATTGGATGTACCTGAGGACATTAAAATTATTTTCATAATTACTGGCTCAATGGGATCAACTTATCTAATGCAAGATAAGTCAATAATGGATGTACCTGAGATTTTGAGCATTAAGGGCTAGGTAAAGGATTGAACCTCACATGAGATGTGATGGGCAAAGAGTTGCTCACTTATAGTTTATTGTAATTCCAATAATGGATGTACCTGAGGATGATCAATAGAATTATAAGAATTCAATCACCCACTAGAAATCCATCCAACTAGGATTTCCGTTTTCTACTTTGGAAGTGTAGGATTCGCTAAGTTAGTGGGAGGACCAATTTGATTAAAAGACCATAATCATTTTGGTTAATTACATGATACATTTACTAATTAATCTGGTTATTTTCTGATTAATTTTTACGATAAAAATGAGCACAAAACAACCACCACCATCCAATATCCTTGCAAGCATACTTGATCACAATAGGTTGACAGGACCTAATCATGCGATTGGCTAAGAAATTTGAAACTTGTCCTGAACCTTGAACATATAGGATATGTTCTAGATTCAAATGTTCCTGGTCCTTTACCTCCAGAGGCCACACAAGAGGAACATGAAACTTTGGACAAGTGGAAAGAGCATGATATGAGAGCTAAGTGTTACATGCTTGCTACCATGAGTAATGAGTTACAGAAGCAACATGAGAACATGCAGAGTGCGAGTGAGATCCTCCTTCACCTACAAGAGTTGTATGGTGAGCACAGCAGGAATGCTAGATATGAGATATCTAGACAGCTATTCCGTATGAGTATGTATGAGGGACAGAATGTTGGGGATCATGTCCACAAGATGATTCGGCTAATTGAGCAGTTGGAACATCTTGACTTTAACATGGATTTCCAACTACAGACGGATTTGATCCTTCAGTCCCTTCCTGAGTCTTTTGGGAATTTTGTGACAAATTTCCATATGACTAAACAGGAATGCACCTTAGCTGGTTTACTCAACATGCTGGTTATTGCCCAAAAGAATATGCCAGTCAATAAAGGAAAAGAGATAGTTTTGGTTGCATCTTCTTCTGCTGGAAAGTCCAACAAGAAGAAGGGCAATAAGAAAAAGAAACCTCAGATTCCTGGCCTTTCTAAGAAAATAGCTAAACAGAAAAGGAAGACTAAAGCTGATGAAGGCAAAGGAAAGTGTTTCCATTGCCAACAGGAAAGTGTTTCCATTGCCAATAGGAAAGTGTTTCCATTGCCAGTAAGAAAGTGTTTCCACTGGCCAGAGTATAGCAATCTAAATGAATGCAATGCCGTGGTGAAAACCAACTCAAGTTCAAAATATATTTGGCACTTAAGGTTATGTCATGTTGCAAAAGATAGGATTACAAAATTGGAAAAAATAGGGATTCTATCCTTATTGGACTCTGAGCCTACTCCAACTTGTGAATCTTGCCTTCAGGGCAAAATGACTAGATCACCCTTTGTTGGACAGGGGCTAAGAGCTGAAAATATTTTGGAGCTAATACATAGTGATGTATGTGGTCCATTTAAAGAAATGGCTAGAGGGGGTTTTCATTATTTTATCACCTTTACTGATGATAAATCAAGGTTTGGGTATTTGTATTTGATGAAATACAAACATGAATCTTTTGAAAAGTTCAAAGAATTTAAATCTGAAGTAGAAAATCAAACAGGAAAGAATATTAAAGCTCTTCGATCAGATCGTGGAGGTGCATATTTGAGTACTAAATTTGATGAATACTTGAGAGAGCATGGCATTGTTTCTCAACTGACTCCTCCAGGAATGCCACAGCTGAATGGTGTATCTGAAAGGAGAAATCGTACCCTATTGGATATGGTACGTAGTATGATGAGCTATACTGATATGCCAATCTCCTTTTGGGGATTTGCATTAGAATCAGCTTTGTATATTCTGAATAGGATTCCATCAAAATCAGTTTCTTCCACACCTTATGAGATATGGCATGGAAGAAAACCAAGTCTTAAGCATGTTAAGATTTGGGGTTGTCCAGCTTATATCAAAAAGCTGAACACTGATAAATTGGAGACCAGATCAGAAAAGGGTCGATTTGTTGGATATCCAAAAGATAGTTTTGGATATTATTTTTATTTGCCTACTTCACAAAAGGTTGTGATAAGTAGAGATGCCACATTTCTTGAACAACAGTTTGTTCAAGAAGGAGGCAAAGGAAGGCAAATAGAGTTAGAATTGGAGAATTCTGACCAACCAACAGATTAGATGGATATAGATCCATCTAGTCAACCAATACCCGTTGATGAAACATCTACAGTTGTTCCTCGTAGAACAACCAGGGTATCTCACCCACCAGTTAGATATGGTTTTCTTCATGAAGAAGAACAAGAGTTGTCTACTCATGAAGAAGTAGATCATGGAGATGATCCACTTACCTATGAAGAAGCTATATCAGATATAGACTCTTCAAAATGGATTGATGCTATGAAATCCGAGATTGATTCCATGTATAAGAATCAAGTTTCAGATCTTGTTGACCCACCTGAAGGTATTGTACCTATAGGGAACAAATGGGTTTTCAAGAAGAAAATTGGTTCTGATGGAAAGGTAGAGACCTATAAGGGAAGGCTAGTAGCGAAAAGGTTTCGCCAAAGGCAAGGAATCGACTATGAGGAGACTTTCTCGCCTGTTGCCATGCTTAAATCAATTAGGATTTTAATAGCAATAGCTGCGTACTATGATTATGAGATTTGGCAGATGGATGTCAAAACAGCTTTTCTCAATGGATACATTGAAGAAAACATTTTCATGGAACAATCTAAGGGATTTGAATCCCAAGATGGTTCCAAGGTATGCAAGCTAAAGCGATCCATTTATGGGTTGAAACAAGCTTCGAGGAGTTGGAACATTCGTTTTGATGAAGCCATTAAATCCTTTGGTTTTATCAAAAATGAGGATGAGCCATGTGTATATAAGAAGGTTAGTGACAGTGCTATCACTTTCCTTGTCTTATATGTGGATGACATACTATTGATGGGTAATGACACAGGTATGTTGACGACTATAAAGGTATGGTTGTCAAATACATTCTCCATGAAAGACTTAGGGGAGGTAACCTATATTCTTGGGATTCGCATCTATAGAGATCGAGCGAAACGAATAATTGGTTTATCCTAAAGTTTATACTTGGAAAAGGTGTTAAAGAGGTTTAACATGCTTGATTCCAAGAGAGGATTGTTACCAGTGAGACATGGTATCCATCTTTCTAAAGAGATGTCTCTAAAGACACCTGAAGAAAGAGATAAGATGGCCAGGATTCCATATGCTTCGGCTATTGGAAGTTTAATGTATGCAATGTTGTGTACTAGGCCGGATATCGCATATGCTGTTAGTTTGACTAGCAGGTATCAATCCAATCCAGGTTTGGAACACTGGATAGCTGTCAAGAATATCCTTAAGTACTTGAGAAGAACTAAGGATTTATTCTTGATTTATGGAGGTGGAGACTTGCAATTGGATGGTTATACTGATTCTGATTTCCAATCAGATATCGATGATAGAAAGTCTACCTCTGGATATGTGTTCATTTGTAATGGAGGTGCAGTCAGTTGGAAGAGTTCCAAACAGAGCACGATTGCAGATTCCACTACAGAAGCTGAGCATATTGCTGCATTAGATGCTGCAAGGGAAGCTGTTTGGATAAAGAAGTTCATGACAGAACTTACAGTAGTTCCTTCCATTGAGTCAGCAGTTCCACTACACTGTGACAATAATGGAGCAGTCATACAGGCTAAGGAACTAAGGTCTCACCCAAAATCCAAACACATAGAAAGGCACTACCACATTATCAGAGATATAGTTGGGCAAGGCGATTTAGCCATGCAGAAAATAGCATCAGCTGAAAATCAAGCTGATCCATTCACTAAGACTATGTCACAAAATCAGTTAGACCGACATATTGAGAAGATAGGTCTAAGATATTGTAATGAATGGCTCTAGTGCTAGTGGGAGATTGTTAGTAGTATGCCCTAGAGCATATCATTTAGTATGTATCTTGTACATTTTTATATTAATAAAAGGCATTTCCACTTTTCTATTTATATAATATATTTATGTGTAATAGAAAAGGTCCATTGATATTTTGTTAGAAATATTATTCTTAAGTTGTTAAGAATATGAGTGACAATATTTCTAGCACGAAGTATCATAAATAGGTTCACAATCGAGGATACTTCATAATAAGGACATGACTTATCCAGAAAGATTGTATTCATGTTTGTTCCCAAGTTATTTATATGAGATATAAATAAGATGGAATGGTGAGTTTCATGCCATATAACAAACATGATAGGCACTTATAAATGATAAGTAGGCCGAACCAATGACACTTATGACAAGCACATGGAGTTTACTCTTGTCAATGTTTTGTCATAAATCATATCAGTGCATATAATCTTTAGACCTGAGATAGCACAGTTATCTTGTATATAGGTAGTTTGAGTTTGATACTGCTTTCATACTTATACTGTGTATGGGTATATGGGCATCTGTTGGCTCCTACTAGTTATATATGGAGGTAGGTGCTGATCAAGATGGAATCTGTTCCTCTAAGTAAATAGAGATAAAATCCTATGTTCATTTAATTGTTCTTGATCTTTCAAGTTCTGGCAGACAGATAGATTTATTCGTAAAAGAGTTTCGATGAGAAAATCTTTTAATCAAGAACTGGAATTAAAAGAGAACATAATATTCATAGCAAATGGAGTTTGACATAAACCATGACTCGGCTTGAGTTGGGATTTTGTAACAGAGAGATTCTAGTGCATGGTAACATATGATTATAGGTTCATTTAAGGTAAACCTTATTACTAATTGGGTGGCCATGGCATGCTATGCTAGCTGTTAACCATGGTCTATGAGGTTCATAAAATGATTTAGAGAAATCATTTATGGTAAGAAAGAGTTCTGATGATATTAAGAGTTGATATCATGTCTCATTGCCAATTAGTGATGAGCCAAGTAAGTCACACACATACACAAGTTATCACCTAATTAAATATGATTTAATTAATTAATTAAAGAGTTTAAATTGATTAATTAAATAGGTTTGGTTTGCAATTAAATTGCAAAGTCCCTAGCATGACTTGAAACCAAATCTAGATTATTGGATGTATAATATAAGTTAAATTTATATTTAAAGTGTTTAAATATGAATTTAATTAATGACAAATTAATTAATAGAGATTAATTAATTAATTTATATTTGATATAAATTAATTAGAAGAAGAAAAATAATTATTTTGGGTTGAGAACTCAAATTTAAGACACAGGGGCATTTTGGTCATTTGCAGTGTGACACGTGGCACCATGAGATGGTGACACATGGCATAACACATAAGCTTGCCAAATGTTTTTTTAATCATGTAAGATGATTAAAATCAAGATTAAATATAAGTTTGACACTTGGCACAATGTGATTGGGTCACTTAAACCTAGAGCTAATCAAAGGGTGACATGTGGCAAGGGTTTAATGTGTTAACCTAGCTATTTAAGTGTTATTATAAGAAAATAAAACACAACCAGCAGCCACACTCCTTTGTCACGCCACTTTGAGGGTTTTTATCTCTTCTTCTTCATCTCTTATCAATTAAAAAGAGATTAGCCATCAATCTCTTGAATTAAGAACACTAGAAATTGTTTCTAGTGTCCTGTTTACATCTTTAATCTCTTAAAAGGCAGAACTTGATTTTCTAATTAATAGAAAAAGCTTTAGAAGCTATTCAAGGGCTGCCATAGGTGTTCTTGGTGTGGACAAGCTAGAGGGACAACATCTGGTGTCCTGAAGACGAATCTCAAAGGCGCAGACACATTGCAGTTGCATCAAGAGGTTAGTGTAATCGTTCTTGATTTAATCTAGGGTTCTAAAATTAATCTGATTAATTTTAAAATCTTAAATGGCAAATACAGATCCAAAAACATATTAAAAGAGTTTTAATATGTTGTTTATCATTGAAATCAAATAGATAAAAATAAATCTTGCATGATGCATGTGACCCTAGGTGAAAATTTTTGAATTCAATGGTATAAACTTGTGTTTTTCACGCTTCTGTTCCTTCAAAATCACCATAACCAACATAATTCTCATCAATTATATGTACAAATACTTCATCAATACATGAATGCATGGCTGCCCAAAAATGGATATCTCAATAACTCTTCAAACTTAAAAATTTCCTTCACAAAACCAACACCCATAACATGTACACAAAGTTTAACAAAGAAATCTTCAAAAATGCTAACTTACCTTATGGTTGGGACTTGTTAAACCTTCACCAAACTTCTTGATTTTAGTATCAAACCCTTCCTTGTGATGTGTAGACAATTTTTCATGAAGGAACCTAAGAGATTGGAGTTGAAATGGAGGGGTTGATGGAGCTTGCATGAAAATGGAAATGGAGGTTTTCTCTCCTCCTTCAATTCGGCTTGGATGATAAATGAAGAAGATGAAGTTGCTGCTGGATATAGTGGACTTACATCAGCCTCATTTTTTGTTTAATTTATTCCTTTAGTGGCCCACTCACTCCATTTAATCATATAATAAGCCTAAATGTGTTATTTACACATTTTTCACTCCATTTTTTGTTATTTGTATTAGGTACCCCCAATTTAATTTTTCATTTTATTTTCTAAGCGTAATATTATTTATTTTTAATGGACATTTAGGTCAAAAGACAATTCGAGATGTCAAATGACCATAATGCCCCTGTTCAGGTTGCATTCCCGATTTTTCGGTAATACCGGGTTTTGTCTGTTTTTCGATTTCTCACTTTTCTTTGTACTAATTATTTAATTTTTCTTTGATCTTCCTAATGATATTTATTCTTCAATAAGGGTCTATTTAGGTCCAAAAAATGTTTTCCAGGGTTCCTCGCAGTCCAAGGCTAGTCAACGGTCCACGCCGTGACTTCCCGGTGCGGTCACCCATCGCTAGGATTCCCGGCTCGCTTAACTTGATCACATTTCTTTGCTATTATTTTTCCTTTGTTTTTCTTGTATTTTCTTTTCTTGTATTTCATTATTTTATGTCTTCTCACTCATATCGAAGTGTAGTTCTAGGCATCCTAGCTGTCCGGACAACACTGGTCACCGAAACAGTAGAACGCACTACCGAACTTAGGGGTGTTACACCCTTTATTGCCCTTAATCTTTCTTCAAGAGCAGAAAGATTCTCATTCTCTCTTGTTCTGCTCTATCCTGCTACATGAGCTACTCCCCCTGTTCGGAGATAAGGGGCAGGGTGAACTAGAGGGATTAGGATAGAAGGGTGTAGCTCAGCATTAGAAATAGCCAGGTAGTAGGGGAAAGGTAAGTCATTATTTAGGAGGGTCGAATTGACAGTGATTATCGAATCCAGGATAAGCGGCTGAAAAGTAAAAGAGGTTAAAGCTTGGTGAGAATCAACCATTGTAGGAAGTGGGAGAGGTAACGACAAATTTGGTTCTGAGGGAGGCTTTTTTTGGGATATCTCCTTCATTAATTTCATGTGCTCCGAGACTTGATCTCTTAATTCGGAAACTTGTCCCTGTAGGTTCTGGACTTGTTCCTGATCTTCCATTATCTTCTTCGTTCGTGATCTTATTAAGTACACTCGTCTCGGTCAAACTGCTTGTTTGGTCAGGCTTGCTTTGTTTGAACCTGTGGGAGAAATCATTAAATGAATTTCAAATTTTGTTAAAAATTAAAGGTCCCAATTTGGACAAAGGATACGGTGGCATCTGCAAGCCAGGAATGGGATCTGTAGAAGGACAATTGCATAAATTTTATCATGGCATCACTCGATAGTCTAATGGTGAATGACTGGATCGAACGCGTATCTATGATACTTGTCCATATGGCACATTCGTCTTTTCGCATAACCCTAGCGAGGATAGTTCCTACAGGAGTCACACTATTAATTCACAATTTTGCTAAACAATGGTCCAAAGTGATTTTATTAATCGAATAGTTCATACATAGCATTTTACAATTGCCTAGGCTCAAGGAGACTTTTTAGAATGCAATGGCATCTTTTGAGATACTCGTAGAGCCTTTCCTCTTATTGGGCGGGGTTGAATGTTTTCAAGGCATATTTGGATTTTGGCAAGAGCTCTTATTTCCCTCGTGCTATCATTCTCTCCAGCTTGTCAACATTTTCTCTTAGTTCTTGATGGAGAGTAGCTTATCTTTCTTTTTCCTTTCTTTCCTTAGCACACTGGTTCAAAATATCATTGATAAGCTGTGCTTGCTCTTTTAGTTCGAGCTTCTTCTTTTTTCCTTCTTGTTTATAATCTTCCATGACTATCTCTTAGTATTTCATTTTCTCTTGCAATTCATCAGTCCGAACTCCTGTCTCCCTTACTGCGCCTTAGAGGGAGATCTTTTCCATTTCCCAACGCATTTCTTGTTTCTCAAATTCCGCCTTTTCTATCATTACTTCTTCCCTGAGCCTTTTTACATCCCTTTTGAGGATTTGCTGTCAGTCCTCCAACTGCCTTATCTGTTCTAGCAATTGTTGGTTCTCGGCATCCGATTTTCGCAGAGAGCTGACCAACTGAGCATTAACTTCTTTTGAAAGAACATTTTGATGAGGGATGCTACTTTCAGGTTCTGTTGACTCGGCAGTTGGGTATCCTTGCTCCCTGTTGGCCCTCCATCTAAGGTAATCTTCCGTGGCACGGCCCTTTAGGCGATCTTTCCATCATAGTGATGCTCTCCCAGGATTTACGGAATACTTTCAATTCTTTCTCGCTACCGAGTTCATAATAAAAATGACCTTGATGGTATTCTTCAATACTGAGTGCGGACTGGGTTAAACCAAACTGCCTCATTACCAATGTCGGGACGTAACTCATTTATCCGGTCACTCCGATCAAAGATACCGAATAATTACTCCCTGTGCTGAATAAAATAGTTTGACCCGATGTCCATAATTTCCTCCAGCAGTAGTTGTGACTGTTGAATATTAGAATCCGCTCTTGTCACTGCAGCTCGTTCTTTGGGCTGATTACTAATCTGGCCATTTTCTCGATAAAAGGCTGGTCGGGGTACCAAGTTAACCCCTTTGTCTCTAGAGGACACATGTGACTGAGGATCCAGAGGTGTAATAATTTAGAGCAGTACTTAATAGATCCCCTGCTTTGTTGTCAACCATAAGTAAGAGTCAATAGAGTTTCTGCAAGGATCGCCGGTATTGGGTTGACCTTCTGCTTTTCTACTGCCCAGAACATCTCCGTGACACTGCAGGTTATAATTCCCAAAGGCCCAGGGAATAAGATCAGGCTATAGATCCCCAAAGCTAGTGCTAATAAAGCTTGCTCCCATTGTTCATCCTGGATGTACAAGTCCAACCGCTTCTTGAGGTAGGTCCAATACCACGCATGTGTGTTCCCTTTGATAATTTCTCTTGCCTTTGCTTCCTCTGAGGGGATCCCCAACATATGCGCGAATCATTTCCAAGTCTGCCTATGCTCGAGGTATAGGTAGATCCGATTCTGTGCCACATAAGGAATTTCTAGCAGCGCTAATATTCTTCCATAGTGGGGGTTGTATCGATGTCATCGAAGGAGAACACCCCATACTTGGGATTCCAAATTGACAGCATGGGCTTTAACAACGGAATTTGGACTTTGATCTGTATCAAGGTCACAATCCTCCCATATTTTTCCTCGAACTTCACCTTAACGTGATCGGGAAGCGATTTCCAACTACTTGATAGACCCTCGAGACCGGTCATTCTGATTTCGACCTTGCTTAGGTCTAATGGGGGTAGTAGGCCAGTATCTACCCCGGTGACATCACTTTATGGGGACACTGAACTATGAGGTGTCTGGACAATGGTCTAGCATTCTGTTCTTGTCTAAGAACTTCTTCCGTCGACTGACTCAAGGATGCCATGTTAAAGTTGACAATTATTCTTTTACAGACCCTAATTTTGTGATGCCTGTGGGAGAAAACTCGTTAGTAGGACAAATTCAGATAATTTCGAATTATACCATTGGTGGGTTGATACCTACACATCTATCAAAGTAGGAAGATGTGTAGATCGTTCTAACAGTATAATTCAAAATTACCCTCAAAATTAATAGACAGAAGAAAACATAAACAGAGTAGGGTGAGAGCAAGTATGTCCGTTTTGTCCTAAAATAGGGAGAATCCTAGTACTGGGTAAGTGCTTCCTAATTGAATAGTTCTATCCTATGAGGTAGTTTGCTACGACTTTTAGTTACTGTGATAGTTTAGCTTAAGGTCTAATTTTCTAAAAGCCACAGGTTCCCAAACTGCCCCTACTGTAAATAGTAGAGCCCCATTCCATCACCATGATACTAATGGTAGAATTCCATGGGTATCGTTGTAGATGAAATGAGTTTCAATCTGAGTGGAAGCCTTCACGAATACTAACGGGATAAACCCCATGGGTGTAACACCCTCCCGGTAGCAACTCCGTACATTCTACTGTTCCGGTGACCGGTGTCGATCTGGACAGCTAGAACGTCCGGAAAAATATTTAAACTAAAGTCAAGAACCAAAATTAACTCAAATATTAATAAGAAAAATTTAGGAAAAATTTTAGAAATAAAATACAACCAAGTCAAATGAGCCGGTGCCCAAGCGATGGGTAACCCAGAGGGAAGTTGCGGTTCTCACAACGAGGAGCCCTAGACCCAGGAAAAAATTCATAAAATAATTTTTGGGACTCCAGAGAAGGGTCATTGAGGTTCCTATGGCACTAGAATGCTAAGAAAATATTTAGAAAAATTTTACAATCGGTAAAGACAATTTTGACCCGTTAAGCCAAACGGAGGGCATTTTGGTCATTTCGCTTTCAGAGACGATTTTTGGCCGACTTGTCTAGTTGAGTAAATAATTATTATGACATAAAATATGAATTAATATTGATGAAAAATTAATTGAAAGTTAGTAGAAAAGAAAAGAAAAGAAAATGCAATAAAATGCCAAATATGACATATTGTGATGTCATTTAAAAAGCTTCCTCCAATCACAATTAAACAACCCTTTAATTAACTAATAAAAGAGACCAAAGGAGACCAAAAATTCTGGTTATCTTCTTCTTCTTCTTCAGCCAAAACGTGACCTCCCCTTTTCCATAACCCTCCATGAAAGTTTCCTTTAATTTCTTCCATTTCCCATGAAATTCCACTACTAAACCCTAAGTCACCTTCACTAAAACTTGTCCCCACATCACAAGGCAACTCTAGGCAGCCACAAAGAGGAGAAATTCTAGAGTTTTCACAAGCTCAATAAGTTGAGCAAAGAGGTTAGTGCTTAATTATGCATGTATATCTCTTGTTCCATGTTAAGGACTTAAAAATGAGTATGAAATTGTGGATTAAATGAATGAAACTTATGGGTATGTATGCCATGGATTTTGGCTGCCCTAAGGAAGGAATAGGATTGAGTGTTTGTGATGGACTTGGAGTGAACTAGAAACCATGTTAAAGTGTATAAATATAAGGATAATGAACTAGTAGTTAATTAAGGTAAGTTGTGAAAATTCATAATGGGAATTAGGGTTTTAAGGGTGAAAATTGGACTTGGCATTTGAATTGATTAATGGACATTCTAGTGGTCAATTAGTGACCATTTAAGGCAAGTTAATCATAATTTGAAGTGAGTTAATGCATGGCAAAGTGAATGTGTAGGCTGCCTAAAGACAGCAGCAGGGTGACTGAAATTTCAGTCCACTTGGACTGCCATATCTTTGGCTGTGTTGGTCCAAATGGTGTTTGGCCACTTGGACATGAAACTAGGCTTATAATGGCACATTTTTTCTGAAGAAACCATGCCCAAAAGACCAAAGCAAGTGGACCAAAAGTTGGCCCCAATCTGGATACCACCTGTGACACTGCAGAAATGACCAAATGAATAGTAACTGTTCATTTGGCCATAACTCACTGTAGATAAGGTCAATTGACCTGAAATTTTTACAGCAACAAGTTAAGACATAGAAAAACAACTTTCATGAAGAAACCTACCCCAAATTATGACCAGAACCTAACCCAAATGGCAGTGGAAGTCACTGTTCATGTTACTGTAGATATGGTCAATTTTGCTGTTTGGCAATCCGGCCAGCTGTGGTTTTTGGACCATATCTGGAGCTACAAAACTCCAAATGTCACACCCTACCCCTCTGTAAGGCATAACATGATCCCGTTGTATACCTAATGAATTACCAACTTCGTCTACTGATAACCCATTAAATACACTACAAGGGATTTTAAAAACTTTTCTTACTTCTTTTACAGTGGTGAGCACTATTTACAGGTGTTAAAGACTTTGGTGAACTGAAGTGAAACAACTAACTCATTTGGTTTATTTGGAATTTTTGTAAAAATTTTGGTAGAGTGCCATCTGTATTTTGGACAAAACAGTTCTTCAGAAAACCTGTAAAAAGCACTTCAATAATTTTCCAAATCTCAAATCCAATACATTTCTCAACACAACAATTTATCAACTCAATTCCATAGAAATTTTTCAAAGTCTGAGATAAGGAAATATAATATAATTCTCACAAGCCAAATAACTCATAATTAATTTACAACTTCAAGGTACAATTTGAATTTACAACTGCTCAAAACCAAAAACAAAATGTACATACAGTGTCATACATTACAGTACAGAATGCAAAATATTGGTATACTCATTATACTGTAATCCCTCATTTGGATGTATATGCGGCCTAGTTCACGCCCTATCTGTCTCTCTACTGCGATAAAGAATAAAGCTATCACCGAGACAATGTCTCGTTGGTACAACATTAACCAAATACAATTTAAATCACAATTCATAAGTCATGTAAATAGTGGATACTTAAAATCATAGTTAAATTCAAGACAGTAATTGTCAACAAGAATTTAAACTCCATTTGTCAATATCACAATAATTTTCATAAGTTAGATCATGTTTGAATTCAAAAGACAGTATATGTCAATGAGAGTTTAAATCCATTTCACAATCTCACAATACATATTAATAAATCACACACAGCTTAATCATGATCCATAGTTCAATTCGTCCCAAAAGCCGATGGCTAATGAGGTATTCAATTCGTCCCAAAAGTCGATGACTAATGAGGAATAACATGGCTAGCTAGCAAAAATATGAGTACTCATCCAATTCGTCCTCAACAGGCACGCACCTCAACACTTCAGCCAGAGAGGGAATTCAATTCGTCCCACTAGACAAGCTAATGAGGAATACAATCAATATACATGATAGCTGTGGTTTCAAACCATTTCCAATGCTTTTAAATCAATAAGTATCCATCAATGTCATTCAAACAATTTCTCACAGTTTCAAATCATTTACAATGCTTTTCAAGCAATAAATATTCATTCAAATACATTTCCACAATTTAAAACAATAATATACAAATACTCAATATTTATTTCAATTGAAAATAATTCAAAAGAAATAGTTGTTGTGCACAAACCTCTGATATTTGTCTCCTGGTCTTGACTCAGTATTTCTTTCCCTTTTGCTTAGTCCTTGTTAACTGAGAAACACAATTTGAAGTGTTTCAGTGCTAAATTAATTTGCCTCTAACAATAATGTTCGCTAAACAATTCACTGAATACCTTTATTTGCTTAATCACCTAATATACCGACCCTCGATGCGTTTTAGGTAAATTAGGTCTTAACATTATTAATATGTCACATTTGATAGGGTTTTAGGGTTGGTACGTGTTACCAAACTCAATTCTATGTATATTGCATTTTCTTGCATTTCATTGCAAATTGCTGGATTTCGGGATACTAGTTTAACCTAGCCGAACGACCTAGTTCCCTCAGTTTTCAGGTATTGATCAAAACTAAAAACTTGTAGATCTATGTCTTACTGCACGCGGGGCAAAATTTTAGGTCAATCCGAGTTAAGTAGACCAAGTTATGGTCATTACACTATTGCTGGTCAAATGGCATCAAATTAGGTCATTTTAGGTCAATTTGGTCAACTTTGGTTCGGCCAGTTTTTGGACCCGAACTTTTGCAAGCTTTTTGACTTGCTTCTGGTCATTTCTGGGTTTTGGTGTCTTCATAAGACTTGTAGGTATGGGTCTTATCTATTCATGGTTAAAATTTCAGGTCAATTGGACCTGTTTTGAGTGAGTTATGGCCTAAACACTCACTGCTGCCCAATTGGTCATTTTTCAGGTCCTAATTGTACCTAATCCGAATTGGTCATTTTCTTAGGTCACCTTGCAAGCAGAATTTTGGTATGCTTTCTCAATGAAAGTTGGCACATTTTGTGCCTAGTTTCACCTCCAATTGGTCTCATACCAATTGAGGTTACACATTTAAACTTATTGGCTAAAATGTACACTGCCCTTAGTTACCTTGCTTAAACACACATCCATGACACATTTACCTTGCAATATGTTTACTTTCCTACCATTTCTGTTTTGGTTCATTACCAAAACCACATCCCACTTTACATTATCATCACTTTGGGCAGATTACAATTATCTTCAATACACCAAATATAACTCTAATTCCCAAAGTCCAAACACAAATGCACATACACATAACATTACTAGTTTTTACATACTCTTTACACAACAAGTTCATATACATATCCATCAATCCTTCTATGTCAATATTCTGCCAACAATTCCATGAATACATACATTTATTCAAGTGTCCCCAAGCTGCCGAAAATCTTCTTCAACACCAAATTGTCCTACAATTCATCAATTCCCATCCAAGTGCCAAAAATCACCATATAAATATGAAGTAATTCACTAGGTTATTAAATCATCACAACCAACATAATTCTCATCAATTATATGTACAAATACTTCATCAATACATGATTACATGGCTGTCCAAAATGAACACAACAATAACTCTTCAAACTCAAAAATTTTCTTCACAAATCCAACACCCATAACATGTATACAAAGTTTATCAAAGCCATCTTCAAAAATGCTAACTTACCTTATGGTTGGAGCTTGTTAAACATTGCTTAAACTTCTCAAATTTGGTATCAAACTCTTCCTTGTGATGAGTAGACCATTTTTCATGAAGCTACTTAAGGGATTGGAGTTGAAATGGAAGGATTAGATGAGCTTGCATGAAACGCCAATAGAGGTTTCCTCTCACCTTCAATTCGGCAATGTTGAGAGAACCTTGAGGAAGATGAAGTTCAGCTTGTTAGTGGACTTACATCAGCCCCATTTAGTGTTTAATTAATCCATTAATGGTCCACTAACTCCAAATAATCATATAATAAGCTAATTGTTCATTTATTCCACATTAACCCATGATTTTAGCTATTTACTTTAGGTACCACCAAATTAATTTTTTATTTTATTTTCTAAGTGTAATACTATTTATTTTTAATGGACATTTAGGTCAAAAGACAATTCGGGATGTCAAATGACCATAATGCCCCTGTTCGGGTTGCATTCCCGATTTTTCGGTATCACCTGGTTTTGTCCATTTTTCGAATTCTCACTTTTCTTTGTACTAATTATTTAATTTTTCTTTGATCTTTCTAATGATATTTATTCTTCAATAAGGGTTTAAGTCCTAAAAATGTTTTCCAGGGTTCCCCGCAGTCCAGGGCTAGTCAACCGTCCACGCCATGACTTCCCGATGCGGTCACCCATCGCTAGGATTCCCGGCTCGCTTAACTTGATCACATTTCTTTGCTATTATTTTTCCTTTGTTTTTCTTGTATTTTCTTTTCTTGTATTTCATTATTTTATGTCTTCTCACACATATTGAAGTGTGGTTCTAGGCATCCTAGCTGTCCGGACAAAGACTGGTCACCGAGCAATGACGCACTCTAGAACTTAGGGGTGTTACAATTCTCCCCCCCCTTAAATAAATTTTGTCTCGAAATTTTACCTGGCATTAGTCTCTGAACAGCTGTGGGTGCTGTCTCCTCATATCCTCTTCACGTTCCCAAGTAGCTTCCTGGCCTGAATGATGGTTCCACAGCACTTTAACCAGGTGTATCTGTTTGTTACTCAGCTGCTTCACCTCATATGCCAGAATTTGTATGGGTTCTTCCTCATATGAGAGGTCTGGATTTACTTCAATCGCTTCAACTACTAGTACATGAGATGGGTCAGATCTGTACCTCCTTAACATGGACACATGGAAGACACTGTGTATCCTTGCTAGCTCTAGAGGTAATGCCAACCGATATGCCAAAAGACCCACTCTTTCCAGAACTTCATATGGTCCGATGAAACGAGGACTCAGTTTGCCCTTTCTGCCAAATCTCATAATCCTCTTCCAAGGAGAAACTTTGAGGAATACCTTATCACCCACTGCGTACTCAATATCTCTTCTTTTCATATCAACATAGGACTTCTGACGGTCTGATGTAGCCTTGAGTCTATCTCTAATCAATCTGATCTTTTCCTTTGTCTGCTGAACAATTTCTGGCCCAATCATCTTCCTTTCACCTACCTCATCCCAAGATAGGGGAGTTCTGCACTTTCTACCATACAAAGCTTCATATGGAGGCATCCCAATGCTTGATTGGTAGCTGTTGTTATAAGCAAACTCAATCAAAGGCAAGTGTGTATCCCAACTACCTTCAAATTCAATCACACAAGCCTGTAGCGTATCCTCAAATATCTGAATAACCCTCTCAGACTGGCCATCTGTCTGTGGGTGGAATGTTGTGCTGAAGTTCAATCTAGTTCCTAGGGCTCTCTGAAGACTACCCCAGAATCTAGAAGTGAACCTAGGATCTCTGTCAGACACAATTGATACTGGCGTTCCATGCAATTTTACAATCTCATATATGTACAATCTAGCCAATCTTTCCAGGCTATAGTCCATCCGAACTGGCAAAAAGTGAGCAGACTTGGTCAATCTGTCAACTATAACCCATACTGCATCATGACTACTTTGTGTCCTTGGAAGTCCTGTAACAAAATCCATAGTTATTTGTTCCCATTTCCACTCTGGTACTGACAAAGGATATAACAAACCAGCTGGAACTTGATGTTCTGCCTTTACTTGCTGACAAGTTAGGCATTTGGAAACAAATTCAGCTATATCTCTTTTCATGCCCATCCACCAGTAATGCTCTTTCAGCCCTCTGTACATTTTAGTTCCACTAGGGTGCATAGCAAATTGAGACTCATGTGCTTCCTTCATAATGATTTGTCTCAATTCCACATCACTAGGAACGCACATTCTACCCTGATGTAGCAATAAACCATCCTCTCTCACAGAGAATTCAGGTTTCTTGCCCTGCTGGACTTCTTTCAGTAGCTTTTGATACTTTTCATCACTCTGAGCAGCCATTCTGATATGATCAATCAACACTGGCTGTACATGCCATGCAACTACTGTCTGTCCCTCATCATCAATTTCTAAACTGGCATGCTGTGCTTTCAACTCATATACCATGGACAAAGGAGAAACTCTGAGACTTGCCATAGTCTTGCGACTTAAGGCGTCAGCCACTACATTTGCTTTCCCTGGCTGATAGTCTATTAAGCAATCATAATCTTTAATGAGTTCTAACCATCTCCTCTGCCTCAAATTCAATTCCTTCTGGGTGCCTAAGTACTTCAAGCTCTTGTGATCTGTGTAAATGTAGCATTTCTCCCCATACAAATAGTGTCTCCAGATCTTCAGAGCAAAAACAACAGCTGCTAACTCCAGGTCATGTGTTGGGTAATTCCTCTCATGCGGTTTCAGCTAGCGTGATGCATAAGCAATGACATTCCGATCTTGCATCAGTACACAGCCTAACCCATTGTGAGAAGCATCACTATAAACTGTGTATTCTTTACCCGGAGTAGGTAAAGTGAGGACTGGAGCTTCAATCAAACACCTCTTCAACTCATCAAAACTCTGCTGACATTTATCTGTCCACTGAAATTTTACATCTTTCCGAAGCAATTTGGTCAGTGGAGAAGATAACATAGAAAACCCCTTCACAAACCGACGGTAATATCTAGCTAGACCCAGAAAACTGCGAATTTCTGTGATGTTTCTGGGCGGCTTCCACTTAAGGATAGCTTCTACCTTGCTGGAGTCTACCTTGATCCCTTCAGCTGACACAACATGTCCCAAAAAGGAGATTTCTTTCAGCCAAAATTCACATTTCGACAACTTGGCGTATAGTTGTTTCTCCCTTAAAGTTTGCAATATAATCCGCAGATGTCTGTCATGCTCCTCTGCATTCCTCGAGTATATCAAAATGTCATCAATAAACACCACCACAAATTGATCGAGATATGGTCTGAAGATAGTGTTCATCAGATCCATAAAAGCAGCTGGAGCATTTGTTAACCCGAATGGCATTACTAGAAACTCATAGTGGCCATATCGAGTTCTGAAAGCAGTTTTTGGAATACTTTGCTCTTGCACCTTCAACTGATAATAACCAGATCGCAAATCAATTTTGGAGAATACAGCTGCACTCTTCAACTAATCAAACAGATCATCAATGCGAGGCAATGGATATCTGTTCTTTATTGTCACCTTATTCAACTGCAGGTAGTCAATGCATAAGCGGAGAGTATCATCCTTCTTCTTAACAAACAACACTGGTGCTCCCCAAGGTGACACACTAGGGCGGATGAAGCCCTTTTCAAGTAGTTCTTGCAATTGTATCTTCAACTCCTTTAACTCTGCTGGTGCCATTCTGTATGGCATTATGGAGATTGGATCCACACTAGACATAACATTAATTTCAAACTGCACTTCTCTTTCCGGAGGTAATCCTGGCAATTCATCAGGAAATACATCTGGAAAGTCATATACTGTAGGGATGTCCTTCAATGCTGGACTCCCCACTTGGGTGTCTACCACATGTGCCAAGTATGCTTCACACCCCTTTCTGATCATTTTTCTGGCTAGTGCAGCCGAAATGATGTTTGATGGCAATAATTGCCTCTCCCCTTGTATTACCACATCACTATACTGAGGGAGACCAAAAGTGACTGTCTTCAGCCTACAGTCAATCATGGCATGATGCCTAGCTAACCAATCCATGCCCAAGATGATATCATAATCTCTGAAGGGCATTTCAATGAAATCAGACAGGAAAGTGTGTCCTTGGATCACCAAAGGACAATCTCTATACATTCTATTAACCTTGACCTCCTGTCCTAATGGACTTGTTACTAGCACCTCAAAGTCCATTTTTGTACATGGAACAGCAATGCAATCAATGATGCTAGCACTCACATAAGAATGGGTAGAACCCGGATCAAATAACACAAATACATTTTGGTTAAAAGTTGAGAAGGTACCAGCCACAACATCAGATGTCTCGGCCTCTTCCCTTTGTCTCATGGCATAGACTCTGACTGGAGCACTATCTTGCTCTGAATGTTTTACTGTGCCTTGGCTGCCTGCTGGGTTACCTCTACCCCTGCCTCTACCTCTGCTAGGTGGTTGTGAGCTTCTGGTGACAGGGCTTTGAACTGACCCTTCTGCAGTAGTAGGAGGTGGTCCAACTCTGCGACTCATCGTGCGCCCTTGGCAAAGTGTCCTGTGCCTCCACAGTTATAACAGGCTCCAATAGCCTTGTAGCATATCCCACCATGATTTTTTCCACAAGTTTCACATTGGCGGGGAGGGTAGGAACCTCTGGTACTCTGCTGACCAGATAGGGGAGGTCTCTGTCCTGAATATCTTCTCCTACCAGATTTCTTGCCACCTCTGCCATGTCCCCCATAGTTTTTTCTCTTCCCAGTATGACCACTGAAACTCGTTTCACCGACTTTCCTCTTTCTGCCTTCTTCTCGATCTCTTTTTCTCTGGAGCAGTCTCAAACTCAACTCTTTCCAACTCTAGGGCTTGAGAAACAAGTTCAGAGAAGTTAGTGCGTTTGAAGCCGATCACTTGTACTCTGATACTGGGCTTCAAGCCAGTTTCAAACCTCTTGCATCTCTCCTGGGTAGCAAGCAAACTTATCGCATAATGGCTCAAAGTGGAAAATTCTCTTTCATACTCACCGATCTGCTCCCCTGCTTGCACTTAGGAACTCTTGCGCTTCCGGTCCACAAAAGCATCAGAACATATTTCGTCAATTCCTCGAGAAAGTCATTCCATGTTAATATCACTGGTTCTACTGCATCGTGGGGAATGGTTTTCCACCAGTCATAAGCATCCCCCTGTAGTAAGGACACTGAGTATTCAAATCTAAGCTCTTCTATACAATGTAGCTTCTTAAACACCCTATCCATCCTCTCTAACCATTGTTCAGCTTCTAGAGGATCTACTGTCCCCTTAAACTCTGTAGCCCCATACTTCATCAATTTATCATACTGCTGTTAGTAGTATGCCCTAGAGCATATCATTTAGTATGTATCTTGTACATATTTTTAATAATAAAAGGCATTTCCACTTTTCCGTTTACATAATATATTTATGTGTAATAGAAAAGGTCCATTGATATTTTGTTAGAAATATTATTCTTAAGTTGTTAAGAATATGAGTGACAATATTTCTAGCACAAAGTATCATAAATAGGTTCACAATCGAGGATACTTCATAATAAGGACATGACTTATCCAGAAAGATTGTATTCTTGTTTGTTCCCAAGTTATTTATATGAGATATAAATAAGATGGAATGGTGAGTCTCAATGATAAGTAGGCCGAACCAGTGACACTTATGACAAGCACATGGAGTTTACTCTTGTCAATGTTTTGTCATAAATCATATCAGTGCATATAATCTTTAGACCTGAGATAGCACAGTTATCTTGTATATAGGTAGTTTGAGTTTGATACTGCTTTCATACTTGTACTATGTATGGGTATATGGGCATGTGTTGGCTCCTGCTAGTTATATATGGAGGTAGGTGTTGATCAAGATGGAATCTGTTCCTCTAAGTAAATAGAGTTAAAATCCTATGTTCATTTAATTGTTCTTGATGTTTCAAGTTCCTGGCCAGGACAGATAGATTTATTCGTAAAAGAGTTTCGATGAGAAAATCTTTTAATCAAGAACTGGAATTAAAAGAGAACATAATATTCATAGCAAATGGAGTTTGACATAAACCATGACTCCAGATTGAGTTGGGATTTTGTAACAGAGAGATTCTAGTGCATGGTAACATATGATTATAGGTTCATTTAAGGTAAACCTTATTACTAATTGGGTGGCCATGGCATGCTATGCTAGGTGTTAACCATGGTCTATGAGGTTCATAAAATGATTTAGAGAAATCATTTATGGTAAGAAAGAGTTCTGATGATATTAAGAGTTTATATCATGTCTCATTGCCAATTAGTGACGAGCCTAGTAAGTCACACACATACACAAGTTATCACCTATTTAAATATGATTTAATTAATTAATTAAAGAGTTTAATTGATTAATTAAATAGATTTGGTTTGCAATAAAATTGCAAAG
Organism: Hevea brasiliensis; assembly: GCF_030052815.1. Classification (NCBI taxonomy): domain Eukaryota; kingdom Viridiplantae; phylum Streptophyta; class Magnoliopsida; order Malpighiales; family Euphorbiaceae; genus Hevea; species Hevea brasiliensis. The sequence continues at coordinate 44,338,323 of NC_079498.1, forward strand.
TCCCTAGCATGACTTGAAACCAAATCTAGATTATTGGATGTGTAGTATAAATTAAATTTATATTTAAAGTGTTTAAATATGAATTTAATTGATGAGAAATTAATTAATAGAGATTAATTAATTAATTTATATTTGATATAAATTAATTAGAAGAAGAAAATAATTATTTTGGGTTAAGAACTCAAAATTAAGACACAGGGGCATTTTGGTCATTTTGCAGTGTGACACGTGGCACCATGAGATGGTGACACATGGCATAACACACAAGCTTGCCAAATATTTTTAATCATGTAAGATGATTAAAATCAAGATTAAATATAGGTTTGACACTTGGCACAATGTGATTGGGTCACTTAAACCTAGAGCTAATCAAAAGGTGACATGTGGCTAGGGTTTAATGTGTTAACCTAGCTATTTAAGTGGGGTTATGAAAAGAAAACACAACCAGCAGCCTCTCCTCTCATATGTCACGCCACTTTGAGCCTCTCCAGCTATTTCTCTTCATCTCTCATCAATTCAAAGAGATTAGCCATCAATCTCTTGAATTAAGAACACTAGAAATTGTTTCTAGTGTCCTGTTTGCATCTCTAATCTCTTAAAAGGCAGAACTTGAATTTCTAATTAATAGAAAAGGCTTTAGAAGCTGTTCAAGGGCTGCCATAGGTGTTCTTGGTGTGGACAAGCTAGAGGGACAACATCCGTGTCCTCAAGACGAATCTCAAAGGCGCAGACGCTGCAAAGACATCAAGAGGTTAGTGTAATCGTTCTTGATTTAATCTAGGGTTCTAAAATTAATCTGATTAATTTTAAAATCTTAAATGGCAAATACAGATCCAAAAACATATTAAAAGAGTTTTAATATGTTGTTTATCATTGAAATCAAATAGATAAAAATAAATCTTGCATGGTGCTTGTGACCCTAGGTGAAAATTTTTGAATTCAATGGTATAATCTTGTGTTTTTCACGCCTGCCTTCAATTGGTATCGAGCCACTATATTTGCCATTTAGATTGTTGATTATATAATTTAATTGTGTGTTTGATCATGAGATCAAGAGATTCATTGCTGGTTGGATCATGAGATGTGGCGTCACACATGGAGAAGCCACCATTGGTGGCGGCAACAATGGATCCATGGGTGATTCAAGGTTTGGCTTTTAATTCTGCAATTGTTGTATGATCTAAGGCCTATTCTTTGACTAATTAAAGTGTTTAATTAGTTGTTTTAATCACACAATTAAATTATGATTCAAATCAGAATTTTAAAAAATGTTTGAATGTGATTCAAATCTGAATTTTAAAAGTTGTTTGAATGAGATTCAAATCTGAATTTTTAAAGTTGTTTGAATCATATTTAAATCTGATTTTTAAAATTGATTCAATAAAATTCAGATCTGATTTTTTAAAAAAATATTTGAATGTGATTCAAATCTGATTTTTTAAAAAATGTTTGAATGTGATTCAAATCTGAATTTTTGAAGTTGTTTGAATGTGATTCAAATATGAATTTTTAAATTTATTTGAATCATATTCAAATCTGGATTTTTAAGTTGAATATGAGATATTCAATTTAATTTAAGAATGTATTTTTTATTTAATTGTTAAATAGTGATATGCATGATGGATGATCATGGACTATAAAAGACCAATGTGATTGGATTTATTTCTTTTATGTTTCTTTGGGATTGTAAATTAATTAATTTATTTTAATTTATTTTGGGCATGTATTATTAAGTTTGTAATATTTTTGGGTTGTAATTTCATTTATTTAAGTTCTTGTAAATTCGCCTTGGTATGCCAAGGATTACTATGTAATATTGGATTGCAAGAAGTTCAAGGAGGTCAAGAGCATTGGTGGGACCAGTGGGAGGAATTCAATATCAAGTGTTGATTATGTACTCCTTCAGCAACTCTTGTAAAATGAATGAATGAAATGCACCTAGGAATGCCCTGATTCAATTCTTGGAGGCTCAGAATTGAATCCCTTAGAAAGTCCATGATCATACCATATTTACTGCTTATCCATGAATGCATGAGATGTATGGGAATGTATGCAATTATATGATATATGCATGCTAAATGGATAATGTGCAAAGTGAGACCTTAATAGTAATTAGGATGGCTATAAAATCTTCCAAACAAATGATTAAGTTGGAAATGGTATAATTAAAGTAATTATAACATAAGCCCTCCATTGGGGCAATTATTTTAAGAAATTTTAAATAGTTGCATAAGATGCAATTTATTTAAGAGATTTTCTTAAGAATAATTGTTAAGCATGAGATGTTGTAAATATGTAAATGGTTTAGTGGCCAATATTGGATGTACCTGAGGACATTAAAATTATTTGCATAATTACTGGCTCAATGGGATCAACTTAACTAATGCAAGATAAGTCAATAATGGATGTACCTGAGATTTTGAGCATTAGGGGCTAGGTAAAGGATTGAACCTCACATGAGATGTGATGGGCAAGGAGTTGCTCACTTATAGTTTATTGTAATTCCAATAATGGATGTACCTGAGGATGATCAATAGAATTATAAGAATTCAATCACCCACTAGAAATCCATCCAACTAGGATTTCCGTTTTCTACTTTGGAAGTGTAGGATTCGCTAAGTTAGTGGGAGGACCAATTTGATTAAAAGACCATAATCATTTTGGTTAATTACATGATACATTTACTAATTAATCTGGTTATTTTCTGCAGTTAATTTTCTGATAAAAATGAGCACAAAACAACCACCACCATCCAATATCCTTGCAAGCATACTTGATCTCAATAGGTTGACAGGACCTAATCTGTCTGATTGGCTAAGAAATTTGAAACTTGTCCTGAACCTTGAACATATAGGATATGTTCTATATTCAAATGTTCCTGGTCCCTTACCTCCAGAGGCCACACAAGAGGAACATGATACTTTGGACAAGTGGAAGGAGCATGATATGAGAGCTAAGTGTTACATGCTTGCTTCCATGAGTAATGAGTTACAGAAGCAACATGAGAACATGCAGAGTGCTAGTGAGATCCTCCTTCACCTACAAGAGTTGTATGGTGAGCACAAAGCAGAATGCTAGGTATGAGATATCTAAACAGCTTATTCCGTATGAGGATGTCCGAGGGACGTAATGTTGGGGATCATGTCCACAAGATGATTCGGTGATTGAGCAGCTTGGAACATCTTGACTTCAACATGGATTTCCAACTACAAACGGATTTGATCCTTCATCCCTTCCTCGAGTCTTTTGGGAATTTTGTGACAAATTTCCATATGACTAAACAGAATGCACCTTAGCCGAATTACTCAACATGCTGGTTATTGCCCAAAAGAATATGCTGTGCAATAAAGGAAAAGAGGTAGCTTTGGTTGCATCTTCTTCACTGGAAAGTCCAACAAGAAGAAAGGCAATAAGAAAAAGAAACCTCGATTCCCGGTCCTTCCAAGAAAATAGCTAAATGTAAAAGGAAGACTAAAGTCGATGAAGGCAAAGGAAAGTGTTTCCACCGCCAAAAGGATGGGCACTGAAAAGGAACCGCCTGCAGTATCTTGCTTCTCAAGGACAAGAAGGATACACCTTCTAAGGTATGTCCATATCTTGTTATTTAGATTCGATGATACTCATAGTTCATCTACAGCTTGGGTTTTAGATATCGTGCCGCTTCACATTTCTAATGATATGCAGAACTAGCAAACAAGAGTAGCTTGCATTCTCAAGATATTAGAGTCCTGATTGGCAATGGCTCAACTGTTGAAGCTTTAGCCATAGGATCTAAATCTTTTACATGTTTGGACATGTTTTGTGTTTGGATAATATTTTATATGTACTGATGCTTTTAAGAACATCATTTCTATATCTAGTTTGACTAGAAATGGCTATGAATTTCAGTTCACAGATGATGTTTGCAATATTTATTTTGGAAATAAATATGTTGGTTCAAGTTATATGAATTATGGTCTTTATTATTTGGATAATAATGACAAACACAAATTGAATGCAAGTGATCTAAAAGAATACAATGCCATGGTGAAAACCAACTCAAGTTCAAAATATATTTGGCACTTAAGGTTATGTCATGTTGCGGACGATAGGATTGCAAAATTGGAGAAAATGGGGATTTTATCCTCATTGGGCTCGAGCCTACTCCAACTTGTGAATCTTGCCTTCAAGGCAAATGACTAGATCACCCTTTGTTGGACAAGGGCTAAGAGTCGAAAATATTTTGGAACTAATACATAGTGATGTATGTGGTCCGTTTAAAGAAATGGCTAGAGGGGCTTTCATTATTTTATTACCTTTATCGATGATAAATCAAGGTTTGGGTATTTGTATTTGATGAAATACAAACATGAATCTTTTGAAAAGTTCAAAGAATTTAAATCTGAAGTAGAAAATCAAACAGGAAAGAATATTAAAGCTCTTCGATCAGATCGTGGAGGTGAATATTTGAGTACTGAATTTGATGAATACTTGAGAGAGCATGGCATTGTTTCTCAGCTGACTCCTCAAGGAACGCCACAGCTGAATGGTGTATCTGAAAGGAGAAATCGTACCCTATTGGATATGGTACGTAGTATGATGAGCTATACTGATATGCCAATCTCCTTTTGGGGATTTGCATTAGAATCACTTTATATATTCGAATAGGATTCCATCAAAATCAGTTTCTTCCACACCTTATGAGATATGGCATGGAAGAAAACCAAGTCTTAAGCATGTTAAGATTTGGGGTTGTCCAGCTTATATCAAAAAGCTGAACACTGATAAATTGGAGACCAGATCAGAAAGAGGTCAATTTGTTAGATATCCAAAAGATAGTTTTGGATATTATTTTTATTTGCCTACTTCATAAAAGGTTGTGATAAGTAGAGATGCCACATTTCTTGAACAACAGTTTGTTCAAGAAGGAGGCAAAGGAAGGCAAATAGAGTTAGAATTGGAGAATTCTCGACCAACCAATGCATCGATGGATATAGATCCATCTAGTCAACCTATACCCATTGATGAAACATCTACACTGCTCCTCGTAGAACAACTGGGTATCTCACCCACCAGTGAGATATGGTTTTCTTCATGAAGAAGAACAAGAGTTGTCTACTCATGAAGAAGTAGATCATGGAGATGATCCACTTACCTATGAAGAAGCTATATCAGATATAGACTCTTCAAAATGGATTGATGCTATGAAATCCGAGATTGATTCCATGTATAAGAATCAAGTTTGGGATCTTGTTGACCCACCTAAAGGTATTGTACCTATAGGGAACAAATGGGTTTTCAAGAAGAAAATTGGTTCTGATGGAAAGGTAGATACCTATAAGGCAAGGCTAGTAGCGAAAGGGTTTCGCCAAAGGCAAGGAATAGACTATGAGGAGACTTTCTGCTTTGTTGCCATGCTTAAATCAATTAGGATTTTATTAGCAATAGCTGCATACTATGATTATGAGATTTGGCGATGGATGTCAAAATTTTTCTCAATGGATACATTGAAGAAAACATTTTCATGGAACAACCTAGGGGATTTGAATCCCAAGATGGTTCCAAGGTATGCAAGCTAAAGCGATCCATTTATGGGTTGAAACAAGCTTCGAGGAGTTGGAACATCCGTTTTGATGAAGCCATTAAATCTTTTGGTTTTATCAAAAATGAGGATGAGCCATGTGTATATAAGAAGGTTAGTGACAGTGCTATCACTTTCCTTGTCTTATATGTGGATGACATACTGTTGATGGGTAATGATACAGTTATGTTGACGACTATAAAAGTATGGTTGTCAAATACATTCTCCATGAAAGACTTAGGGGAGGCAACCTATATTCTTGGGATTCGCATCTATAGAGATAGAGCAAAAGAATAATTGGTTTATCCCAAAGTCTATACTTGGAAAAGGTGTTAAAGAGGTTTAACATGCTTGATTCCAAGAGAGGATTGTTACCAGTGAGACATGGTATCCACCTTTTAAAGAGATGTCTCCAAAGACACCAAGAAAGAGATAAGATGGCCAGATTCCATATGCTTCGCTATTGGAAGTTTAATGTATGCAATGTTGTGTACTAGGCCTGATATCGCATATGTCGTTAGTTTGACTAGCGGTATCAATCCAATCCAGTTTGGAACATCGATAGTCACAAGAATATTCTTAAGTACTTAAGAAGAACTAAGGATTTATTCTTGATTTATGGAGGTGGAGACTTGCAATTGGATGGTTATACGATTCGATTTCCAATCGATATCGATGATAGAAAGTCTACATCCGATATGTGTTCATTTGTAATGGAGGTGCAATTGGAAGAGTTCCAAACAAAGCACGTCTGCAGATTCCACTCATCGAGGTCGAGTATATTGTCGCATCGATGTCGCAAAAGGAAGTCGCTTTGGATAAAGAAGTTCGTGATGTAACTTACAAGAGTTCCTTCCATTGAGTCGCCAGCTCCATTACACGTGACAACAATGGAGCAACATACAAAGCTAAGGAACCAAGGTCTCACCGTAAATCCAAACACATAGAAAGGCGCTACCACATTATCGGAGAAATAGTTGGGAGGCGATGTAGCCATGCAGAAAATAGCATCACCGAAAATCCAGCTGATCCATTCACTAAGCCTATGTCACAGACTCAGTTAGACCGACATCTTGATAAGATAGGTCTAAGATATTGTAATGAATGGCTCTAGTGCTAGTGGGAGATTGTTAGTAGTATGCCCTAGAGCATATCATTTAGTATGTATCTTGTACATATTTTTAATAATAAAAGGCATTTTCACTTTTCCGTTTACATAATATATTTATGTGTAATAGAAAAGGTCCATTGATATTTTGTTAGAAATATTATTCTTAAGTTGTTAAGAATATGAGTGACAATATTTCTAGCACAAAGTATCATAAATAGGTTCACAATCGAGGATACTTCATAATAAGGACATGACTTATCCAGAAAGATTGTATTCTTGTTTGTTCCCAAGTTACTTATATGAGATATAAATAAGATGGAATGGTGAGTCTCATGCCATATAACAAACTTGATAGGCACTTATAAATGATAAGTAGGTCAACAGTGACACTTATGACAAGCACATGGAGTTTACTCTTGTCAATGTTTTGTCATAAATCATATCAAGGCATATAATCTTTAGACACGAGATAGCACAGCTTATCTTGTATATAGGTAGTTTGAGTTTGATATCGCTTTCATACTTGTACTATGTATGGGTATATGGGCATGTGTTGGCTCTCTAGTTATATATGGAGGTAGGTGTTGATCAAGATGGAATCTGCTCTAAGTAAATAGAGTTAAAATCCTATGTTCATTTAATTGTTCTTGATGTTTCAAGTTCCCTGCCAGACAGATAGATTTATTCGTAAAAGAGTTTCGATGAGAAAAATCTTTTAATCAAGAACTGGAATTAAAAGAGAACATAATATTCATAGCAAATGGAGTTTGACATAAACCATGACTCAAATTTGAGTTGGGATTTTGTAATGAGAGATTCTAGTGCATGGTAACATATGATTATAGGTTCATTTAAGGTAAACCTTATTACTAATTGGGTGGCCATGGCATGCTATGCTAGGTGCTAACCATGGTCTATGAGGTTCATAAAATGATTTAGAGAAATCATTTATGGTAAGAAAGAGTTCTGATGATATTAAGAGTTGATATCATGTCTCATTGCCAATTAGTGATGAGCCTAGTAAGTCACACACATACACAAGTTATCACCTATTTAAATATGATTTAATTAATTAATTAAAGAGTTTAATTGATTAATTAAATAGATTTGGTTTGCAATAAAATTGCAAAGTCCCTAGCATGACTTGAAACCAAATCTAGATTATTGGATGTGTAGTATAAATTAAATTTATATTTAAAGTGTTTAAATATGAATTTAATTGATGAGAAATTAATTAATATAGATTAATTAATTAATTTATATTTGATATAAATTAATTAGAAGAAGAAAATAATTATTTTGGGTTAAGAACTCAAAATTAAGACACAGGGCATTTTGGTCATTTTGTAAGCAGACACGTGGCACCATGAGATGGTGACACATGGCATAACACACAAGCTTCCCAAATATTTTTAATCATGTAAGATGATTAAAATCAAGATTAAATATAGGTTTGACACTTGGCACAATGTGATTGGGTCACTTAAACCTAGAGCTAATCAAAAGGTGACATGTGGCTAGGGTTTAATGTGTTAACCTAGCTATTTAAGTGGGGTTATGAAAAGAAAACACAACCAGCAGCCTCTCCTCTCATATGTCACGCCACTTTGAGCCTCTCCAGCTATTTCTCTTCATCTCTCATCAATTCAAAGAGATTAGCCATCAATCTCTTGAATTAAGAACACTAGAAATTGTTTCTAGTGTCCTGTTTGCATCTCTAATCTCTTAAAAGGCAGAACTTGAATTTCTAATTAATAGAAAAGGCTTTAGAAGCTGTTCAAGGGCTGCCATAGGTGTTCTTGGTGTGGACAAGCTAGAGGGACAACATCCGTGTCCTCAAGACGAATCTCAAAGGCGCAGACACTGCAAAGACATCAAGAGGTTAGTGTAATCGTTCTTGATTTAATCTAGGGTTCTAAAATTAATCTGATTAATTTTAAAATCTTAAATGGCAAATACATATCCAAAAACATATTAAAAGAGTTTTAATATGTTGTTTATCATTGAAATCAAATAGATAAAAATAAATCTTGCATGGTGCTTGTGACCCTAGGTGAAAATTTTTGAATTCAATGGTATAATCTTGTGTTTTTCACGCTTCCGTTCCTTCAACTGCCTAGTAGGAGACTGTGGTTGTACCACTGGTGTCTGTATTGGGACTTGAGTAGGCACATTGCCAGCCATTTGTTGGAACATTGCAGCCATCTCACGAGCAACCGAGCAGAAATCGCGATATCGCAGGGTCTTCTTTGAACCACTAACATTTTGTAGGCCTGGGGCATCCCCTTGCACCTCAGCCTCAATAGATTGATCGACTGAACGATCACCCTCTTCCATATTCAATGCGAGGATTTAAGATCTCCTGAACAAATAACACAAGGAGATTTCCTCCTGTTAGTGCATTTTTATAATGTAATGTACTATATGTATCAAACAATGATATTGAGCAGTTGTTTTGAATACAGAACATTCAAGTAACAGGTGAAAACAGAGTTCAAAAACTTTGCTCTAATACCACCAAAACATGTCACACCCTACCCCTCTGTAAGGCATAACATGATCCCATAGTATACCTAATGAATTACCAACTTCGTCTACTGATAACCCATTAAATACACTACAAGGGATTTTAAAAACTTTTCTTACTTCTTTTACAGTGGTGAGCACTATTTACAGGTGTTAAATACTTTGGTGAACTGAAGTGAAACAACTAACTCATTTGGTTTATTTGGAATTTTTGTAAAAATTTTGGCAGAGTGCCATCTGTATTTTGGACAAAATAGTTCTTCAGAAAACCTGTAAAAAACACTTCAATAATTTTCCAAATCTCAACTCCAATACATTTCTCAACACAACAATTTATCAGCTCAATTCCATAGAAATTTTTCAAAGTCCGAGATAAGAAAATATAATGCAAATTTCACAAGTCAAATAACTCATAATTAATTTACAACTTCAAGGTACAATTTGAATTTACAACTGCTCAAAACCAAAAACAAAATGTACATACAGTGTCATACATTACAGTACAAAATGCAAAATATTGGTATACTCATTATACCGTGTAATCCTCATTGATGTATATGCACTTAGTCTGCCCTGTCTGTCTCTCTACCGCGATAAAGAATAAAGCTATCGCTGAGACAATGTCTCAGTGGTGCACAACATTAACCAAATACAATTTAAATCACAATTCATAAGTCATGTAAATAGTGGATACTTAAAATCATAGTTAAATTCAAGACAGTAATTGTCAACAAGAATTTAAACTCCATTTGTCAATATCACAATAATTTTCATATGTTAGATCATGTTTGAATTCAAAAGACAGTATATGTCAATGAGAGTTTAAATCCATTTCACAATCTCACAATACATATTAATAAATAACACACAGCTTAATCATGATCCATAGTTCAATTCGTCCCAAAAGTCGATGGCTAATGAGGTATTCAATTCATCCCAAAAGTCGATGACTAATGAGGAATAACATGGCTAGCTAGCAAAAATATGAGTACTCATCCAATTCGTCCTCAACAGGCACACACCCCAACACTTCAGCCAGAGAGGGAATTCAATTCGTCCCACTAGACAAGCTAATGAGGAATACAATCAATATACATGATAGCTGTGGTTTCAAACCATTTCCAATGCTTTTAAATCAATAAGTATCCATCAATGTCATTCAAACAATTTCTCACAGTTTCAAATCATTTACAATGCTTTTCAAGCAATAAATATTCATTCAAATACATTTCCACAATTTAAAACAATAATATACAAATAGTCAATATTTATTTCAATTGAAAATAATTCAAAAGAAATAGTTGTTGTGCACAAACCTCTGATATTTGTCTCCTGGTCTTGACTCAGTATTTCTTTCCCTTTTGCTGAGTCCTTGTTAACTGAGAAACACAATTTGAAGTGTTTCAGTACTAAATTAATTTGCCTCTAACGATAATGTTCGCTAAACAATTCACTGAATACCTTTATTTGCTTAATCACCTAATATACCGACCCTCGATGCGTTTTAGGTAAATTAGGTCTTAACGTTATTAATATGTTACATTTGATAGGGTTTTAGGGTTGGTACGTGTTACCAAACTCAATTCTATGTATATTGCGTTTTCTTGCATTTCATTGCAAATTGCTGGATTTCGGGATACTAGTTTAACCTAGCCGGACGACCTAGTTCCCTCAGTTTTCAGGTATTGGTCAAAACTAAAAAATTGTAGATCTATGTCTTATTGCACGCGGGGCAAAATTTCAGGTCAATCCGAGTTAAGTAGACCAAGTTATGGTCATTACACTATTGCTGATCAAATGGCATCAAATTAGGTCAATTTTAGGTCAATTTGGTCAACTTTGGTTCGGCCAGTTTTTGGACCCGAACTTGTGCAAGCTTTTTGACTTGCTTCTGGTCATTTATCGGTTTTTGTGTCTTCATAAGACTTGTAGGTATGGGTCTTAACTATTCATGGTTAAAATTTCAGGTCAATTGGACCTGTTTTGAGTGAGTTATGGCCTAAAAACTCACTGCTGCCCAATTAGTCATTTTTCAGGTCCTAATTGTACCTAATCCGAATTGGTCATTTTCTTAGGTCACCTTGCAAGCAGAATTTTGGTATGCTTTCTCAATGAAAGTTGGCACATTTTGTGCTTAGTTTCACCTCCAATTGGTCTCATACCAATTGAGGTTACACATTTAAACTTATTGGCTAAAATGTACACTGCCCTTAGTTACCTTGCTTAAACACACATCCATGACACATTTACCTTGCAATATGTTTACTTTCCTACCATTTTTGTTTTGGTTCATTACCAAAACCACATCCCACTTTGCATTATCATCACTTTGGGCAGATTACAATTATCTTCAATACACCAAATATAACTCTAATTCCCAAAGTCCAAACACAATTGCACATACACATAACATTACTAGTTTTTACATACTCTTTACACAACAAGTTCATATACATATCCATCAATCCTTCTATGTCAATATTCTGCCAACACTTCCATGAATACATACATTTATTCAAGTGTCCCCAAGCTGCCGAAAATCTTCTTCAACACCAAATTGTCCTACAATTCATCAATTCCCATCCAAGTGCCAAAAATCACCATATAAATATGAAGTAATTCACTAGGTTATTAAATCATCACAACCAACATAATTCTCATCAATTATATGTACAAATACTTCATCAATACATGATTACATGGCTGTCCAAAATGAACACAACAATAACTCTTCAAACTCAAAAATTTTCTTCACAAATCCAACACCCATAACATGTATACAAAGTTTATCAAAGCCATCTTCAAAAATGCTAACTTACCTTATGGTTGGAGCTTGTTAAACATTGCTTAAACTTCTCAAATTTGGTATCAAACTCTTCCTTGTGATAAGTAGACCATTTTTCATGAAGCTACTTAAGGGATTGGAGTTGAAATGGAAGGATTAGATGAGCTTGCATGAAACGCCAATGGAGGTTTCCTCTCACCTTCAATTCGGCAATGTTGAGAGAACCTTGAGGAAGATGAAGTTCAGCTGGTTAGTGGACTTACATCAGCCCCATTTAGTGTTTAATTAATCCATTAATGGTCCACTAACTCCAAATAATCATATAATAAGCTAATTGTTCATTTATTCCACATTAACCCATGATTTTAGCTATTTACTTTCGGTACCACCAAATTAATTTTTCATTTTATTTTCTAAGTGTAATACTATTTATTTTTAATGGACATTTAGGTCAAAAGACAATTTGGGATGTCAAATGACCATAATGCCCCTGTTCGGGTTGCATTCCCGATTTTTCGGTATCACCGGGTTTTGTCCATTTTTCGATTTCTCACTTTTCTTTGTACTAATTATTTAATTTTTCTTTGATCTTTCTAATGATATTTATTCTTCAATAAGGGTCTATTTAAGTCCTAAAAATGTTTTCCAGGGTTCCCCGCAGTCCATGGCTAGTCAACGGTCCACGCCACGACTTCCTGGTGCGGTCACCCATCGCTAGGATTCCCGGCTCGCTTAACTTGATCACATTTCTTTGCTATTATTTTTCCTTTGTTTTTCTTGTATTTTCTTTTCTTGTATTTCATTATTTTATGTCTTCTCACACATATTGAAGTGTGGTTCTAGGCATCCTAGCTGTCCGGACAGCACTGGTCACCGGAACAGCAGAACGCACTACCGAACTTAGGGGTGTTACACCAAATGGAGTGATTCAAAAAAGGAAATTCAACTAGACAAAATAAGGAACAACTTTCATGTTTACCATTTCCTCAAATTCCCACTGCAATAGGGCTTAATGGAACAGTAAATTTGGGTCACAAAAACTGAAAACTCTGCCCTCTTGGTTTTAAGTTTGGAAATGGTATTTGTGACTTATTCCAACAAGTTTTAAATGAAAAATGTGGTATATTTGAGAACTTAGGTTCAATAAATTTATTGTGTATGAAAAAGTCAACATTTTGGTTGACTAGTAAGGTGAATAGTAAACAAAATGACACATATTACATAAGTAATACAACTTGAAATATAAAATGTAATTAACACAAATGGATTGTTTAGAGTATAAATGAGATAAAGTTATCATTAGAATTTACGTCTTTGTTTCAAATAGGATTATAATACCTTGTACAAAAATTGGTACATGAGAGCTAATAATGTGAATACTAATTCATATAAATATTTTTAACGATTAGATGAATCACATGGATGGGTAAATGGGTTAATTGCTCTCATCATGAGAGAAATGAAAATATTTCGATGTACAAATGGTACATGAAAATCGATTGATGTAAATTGCAATTAACGTGAATGGTATGATGAATGCATAAATTATATAAAAATGAGATTTGAAGATTTATGCTTCTACTATAAATAAAATTAAAATACTATGAATGATAATTGGAACATAAAATGAAATAATAAAACTTATGAACATTTAATGATATTATGTGCCCTTGTATTGCCTAGACATGTGTGTCGGATTGGATAGTTTGGCATGCCAATAGGGTATTGTTTTAGTAGTACTGCGAAAGGAAAGGCTTTGTGCCTGTATTCATGGCTTTATGCCCGTATCCATGGCTTTTATGCCCGTATTCATGGCTTTTATGCCCGATTATGTGATATCATAGCTTTTAGCTATATTGACTGCATACGTGGTTGACGCTCACGTCCCATGGTATGACGGCCCGAGGCAATCGCAGTTGTCCAAAGGCCAACGACCGTTATCCACCCGCCGTCAAAGATAGGTTACTTGGGCAACCAAATGAATGAAAGTGGACAAAGTTAATGAAAAGAAAAAAATAAAAAAAGGTATATACAAATGCAGACCAAATAAGGCATATACATTAAATACACATTTATTTTCTGCTATTTTCTTTTATTTTATTATTGCACCACTAAGCTTTATGCTTAGCGCGTCGCTTTTGCAACGCGTAGGTACTGAAGATTTGGACAGAGGGCCCAGAGACTGTAGATTGCAAGGCCGTTCACGCTCGCATAGTGTCTGTGTCACCTCACCGTCTGATAGCATTGGTAGGACACTAGGTGTCATTTTGGTATTTTGTAATTGATTTTATTTTCTCATGTGTAAATGAACTTACGAAATGTAATTTGATGTTCATGTAAATAATGAGAATTGTGTTTATAAATGGAAAAGTGAATGTTTATCTGTAATTTATATATGATTATCACATGTGATGAATGATTGAGAAACGAATGGTTGAAAAATATTGAGATCTTGATATTGGAGTTTGTGAATGGATGAATATGATTATTAGAAGTGTTTTTCACAGGTTCCGAAGAACTGTTTTCTCCATTTTTAGCCGGTACTCCACCGGATTTTCTTTAAAATTTTCGGAACCTCAAATAAATTAAAATTTCAATAAATGAATTATATTTCACAAGTTATATTCAAAACTACGATAAAAATGAATTAAGATAAAATAGAGTGCTCCGGCACACTGAGTGGCATAACTTGCTCGGCTACACTGTAGTCGGGTAAGGGGTGTCACATTTAGTGGTATTAGAGCACGATTTAGGCATTTCTGGGCCTAGATTGAGTCCATACTATGCATTGCATTTGTAAGAGTCGAGGTGACACTAATGCAGATCTGTTTATCTTTCTTATTTTGAATAGGATATGGACCCTTCATCTCAGAGAGCAGTTGAGGAGGAAGTGGAGAGTCATGCTCCACCTGTAGCAGCTGAGACTGGGGGCATGGGAGAACTTGCTCCGCCAGCTCAGGTAGAGCCTGCTCAGCCTCCACAGGCCATGTTCCAGCAAATGGCCGATTTCTTTAGACAAATGGCCGGAGTAATGCCAGCACCACCACCACCACCACCAGCTCCACAGCAGAAATCACACCTGGAAAGGCTAAGAAAGTTTGGAGTAGTGGACTTCTATGGTAAGAGAGAAGATGATTCTGTTGCAGACGAAAATTGGTTGAACAGAACAGGCAGAACTCTAAAACAACTCCATTGCACTCCAGAGCAAAACTTGGAATCTGTTGTATCTCTGCTGCAAGACGATGCATTGAATGGTGGGACACTGTGTCCAGTGAAGTGCAGCCAGAAATAGTGACATGGGACTTCTTTCTCTCTGAATTTAAGAAGAAATATGTGGGTACTGTATACCTAGAAGAGAGAAGAAGAGAGTTTATTAACCTGAGGCAGATGCTTGTCATGGGTCGAGTATGAGAAGGAATTCGTAAGATTGAGCCGCTATGGAAGGGAGATAGTCCCTAATGAAGCTGAAAGGTGTAAGAGTTTTGAAGAGGGATTAAATGATAATATAAAGATCATGATCACTGCCTTGGGGATCACAGACTTCGCCAAGTTAGTGGAAGCTGCATTAAAAGTGGAGAAAGTGAGAATAAATGAACAAAATAGGAAAGATAGGCAGCGTAAGAGGGAATTTGGACCAGATACCAAGTATACCAACTGATAGTAAGAAGTTTAAGGGTTCTAGTTCACAAGATCAGACACAGGGCCACAGAGGCCAGATTGGAATATCTATAGCTAGTTCCCCAGGCACAATAACAAAGGGATCAACCCTAGTGCCTGAATGTATGCATTGTGGTAGAAGACACAAAGGGGAGTGTCGATTGTCAACTGGAGAGTGTTTCAAGTGTGGGGCTACGGATCATTTCATAAGAGATTGCCCTCAGAGGAGTGGTTCAATAGCTCCGGTACAAGTTGATAGACCTTTCCCTATAGTTCAAAGGGGTAAAAGATCGAGTAGAGCAGAAATGGCTGACATTTCACAGAAGATTGTTTCTGAGACAGTTGAAAAGCCCGAAGTCAGGGTGGCACCACAAGTATATGCTATGGAAGCTCAGAAAGAGCCAAACCTGCATAATCGATGAGGCGATACAAGGAAGTGAAGAAACAGGGAGGTAGCAACTCCCCGATTACTTAAGTCAGGTAAATTTCGAGGATGAAATTTAAATTAGAGGGGAAGAGTTGTAACACCCTCCCTATAGCAACTCCGTACATTCTATTGTTCCGGTGACCGATGTCGGTCCGGACAGCTAGAACGTCCGGAAAAATATTTAAACTAAAGTCAAGAACCAAAATTAACTCAAATATTAATAAGAAAAATTTAGGAAAAATTTTAGAAATAAAATACAACCAAGTCAAATGAGCCGGTGCCCAAGCGATGGGTAACCCAGAGGGAAGTTGTGGTTCTCGCAACGAGGAGCCCTAGACCCGGGAAAAAAATTCATAAAATAATTTTTGGGACTCCAGAGAAGGGTTATTGAGGTTCCTATGGCATTAGAATTCCAAGAAAATATTTAGAAAAATTTTACAATCGGTACATACAATTTTGACCCGTTAAGCCAAACGGAGGGCATTTTGGTCATTTCGCTTTCAGAGACGATTTTTGGCCGACTTGTCCAGTTGAGTAAATAATTATTATGACATAAAATATGAATTAATATTGATGAAAAATTAATTGAAAGTTAGTAGAAAAGAAAAGAAAAGAAAATGCAATAAAATGCCAAATATGACATATTGTGATGTCATTTAAAAAGCTTCCTCCAATCACAATTAAACAACCCTTTAATTAACTAATAAAAGAGACCAAAGGAGACCAAAAATTCTGGTCATCTTCTTCTTCTTCTTCAGCCAAAACGTGACCTCCCCTTTTCCATAACCCTCCATGAAAGTTTCCTTTAATTTCTTCCATTTCCCATGAAATTCCACTACTAAACCCTAAGTCACCTTCACTAAAACTTGTCCCCACATCACAAGGCAACTCTAGGCAGCCACAAAGAGGAGAAATTCTAGAGTTTTCACAAGCTCAATAAGTTGTGCAAAGAGGTTAGTGCTTAATTATGCATGTATATCTCTTGTTCCATGTTAAGGACTTAAAAATGAGTATGAAATTGTGGATTAAATGAATGAAACTTATGGGTATGTATGCCATGGATTTTGGCTGCCCTAAGGAAGGAATAGGATTGAGTGTTTGTGATGGACTTGGAGTGAACTAGAAACCATGTTTAACGTGTATAAATATAAGGATAATGAACTAGTAGTTAATTAAGGTAAGTTGTGAAATTCATAATGGGAATTAGGGTTTTAAGGGTGAAAATTGGACTTGGCATTTGAATTGATTAATGGACATTCTAGTGGTCAATTAGTGACCATTTAAGGCAAGTTAATCATAATTTGAAGTGAGTTAATGCATGGCAAAGTGAATGTGTAGGTCGCTAAAGACAAAGAAAGTAGGTGATCAAATTTCACCACTTGGACTGCCATATCTTTGGCTGTGTTGGTCCAAATGGTGTTTGGCCAATTGGACATGAAACTAGGCTTATAATGGCACATTTTTTTTGAAGAAACCATGCCCAAAAGACCATAGCAAGTGGACCAAAAGTTGGCCCCAATCCGGATACCCTGCAACAGCACCTGCAGAAATGACCAAATGAACAGTAAACTATTCATTTGGCCATAACTCACTGTAGATAAGGTCAATTGACCTGAAATTTTTACAGCAACAAGTTAAGACATAGGCAAACAACTTTCATGAAGAAACCTACCCCAAATTATGACCAGAACCTAACCCAAATGGCAGTGGCAGTCACTGTTCATGTTACTGTAGATATGGTCAATTCTGCAGTTTGGCAATCCGGCCAGCTGTGGTTTTTGGACCATATCTGGAGCTACAAAACTCCAAATGGAGTTATTCAAAAAAGGAAATTACACTAGACAAAATAAGGAACAACTTTCATGTTTACCATTTCCTCAAATTCCCACTGCAACAGGGCTTAATGGAACAGTAAATTTGGGTCACAAAAATTGAAAATTCTACCCTCTTGGTTTTAAGTTTGGAAATGGTATTTGTGACTTATTCCAACAAGTTTTAAATGCAAAATGTGGTATCTTTGAGAACTTAGGTTCAATAAATTTATTGTGTATGAAAAAGTCAACATTTTGGTTGACTAGTAAGGTGAATAGTAAACAAAATGACACATATTACATAAGTAATACAACTTGAAATATAAAATGTAATTAACACAAATGGATTGTTTAGAGTATAAATGAGATAAAGTTATCATTAGGATTTACGTCTTTGTTTCAAATAGGATTATAATACCTTATACAAAAATTGGTACATGAGAGGTAATAATGTGAATACTAATTCATATAAATATTGTAACGATTAGATGAATCACATGGATGGGTAAATGGGTTAATTGCTCTCATTATGAGAGAAATGGAAATATTTCGATGTACAAATGGTACATGAAAATCGATTGATGTAAATTGCAATTAACGTGAATGGTATGATGAATGCATAAATTATATAAAAATGAGATTTGAAGATTTATGCTTCTACTATAAATAAAATTAAAATACTATGAACGATAATTGGAACATAAAATGGAATAATAAAACTTATGAACATTTAATGATATTATGTGCCCTTGTATTGCCTAGACATGTGTGTCGGATTGGATAGTTTGGCATGCCAATAGGTATTGTTTTAGCAGTACTGCGAAAGGAAAGGCTTTGTGCCTGTATTCATGGCTTTACGCCCGTATCCATGGCTTTTATGCCCGATTATGTGATATTATAGCTTTTAGCTATATTGACTGCATACGTGGTTGACGTTCTGCATCCCATGGTATGACGGCCCGAGGCACCGCGGTGTCTAGTGCCAACGACCCGTTATCCAGTCCAGTCGTCCAGTATAGGTTACTTGGGCAACCAAATGAATGAAAGTGGATAAAGTTAATGAAAAGAAAAAAATAAAAAAAGGGATATACAAATGCAAACCAAATAAGGCATATACATTAAATACACATTTATTTTCTGCTATTTTCTTTTATTTTATTATTGCACCACTAAGCTTTATGCTTAGCACGTCGCTTTTGCAACGTGTAGGTACTGAAGATTTGGACAGAGGGCCCAGTAGACCACATATTGGGTAAGGCCGTTCACAGTTCTGCATAGTGTCTGTGTCACCTCACCGTCTGCAGTGCATTGGTAGGACACTAGGTGTCATTTTGGTATTTTGTAATTGATTTTATTTTCTCATGTGTAAACGAACTTACGAAATGTAATTTGATGTTCATGTAAATAATGAGAATTGTGTTTATAAATGGAAAAGTGAATGTTTATCTGTAATTTATATATGATTATCACATGTGATGAATGATTGAGAAACGAATGGTTGAAAAATATTGAGATCTTGATATTGGAGTTTGTGAATGGATGAATATGATTATTAGAAGTGTTTTTCACAGGTTCCGAAGAACTGTTTTCTCCATTTTTAGCTGATACTCTGCCGGATTTTCTTTAAAATTTTTAGAACCTTAAATAAATTACAATTTCAATAAATGAATTATATTTCACAAGTTATATTCAAAACTACGATAAAAATGAATTAAGATAAAATAGAGTGCTCCGGCACACTGAGTGGCATAACTTGCTCGGCTACACTGTAGTCGGGTAAGGGGTGTCACATTTAAAAAAAGGTCCCTTAGGCAAATCCGACAACGGCAAAGCACGGAGTTGGTCTTGGGTTCAAAAAGTAATGATATATAAAATGGGGGAACTAATCACTAGAGGCGCCTTTTGGTGGAATGGCCTAGAGAGTTGGAAGAACTCTAGGGTTAATCGTGCTCGCTTAAGAGAAATCTTAGGATGGGTGACCTCCTGGGAAGTTCTCCATTCCACCTATGGGACAAAACCGTGAGGCTTATGGCCAAAGCGGATAATTCCTCTAGTGATTGGAGCCCGATCGTTACAATTGGTATCTGAGCCTGGTTAAAGGTCCCTTAGGCAAATCCCACACCGGCAAAGCACGGAGTTGGTCTTGGGTTCAAAAAGTAATGATATATAAAATGGGGGAACTAATCACTAGAGGCGCCTTTTGGTGGAATGGCCTGGAGAGTTGGAAGAACTCCAGGGTTAATCGTGCTCGCTGTAGAGAAATCCTAGGATGGGTGACCTCCTGGGAAGTTCTCCATTCCACCTATGGGACAAAACTGTGAGGCTTATGGCCAAAGCGGACAATTCCTCTAGTGATTGGAGCCCGATCGTTACAATTGGTATCTGAGCCTGGTTAAAGGTCCCTTAGGCAAATCCCACATCGGCAAAGCACGGAGTTGGTCTTGGGTTCAAAAAGTAATGATATATAAAATGGGAGAACTAATCACTAGAGGCGCCTTTTGGTGGAATGGCCTGGAGAGTTGGAAGAACTCCAGGGTTAATCGTGCTCGCTTGAGAGAAATCCTAGGATGTGTGACCTCCTGGGAAGTTCTCCATTCCACCTATGGGACAAAACCGTGAGGCTTATGGCCAAAGCGGACAATTCCTCTAGTGGCTGGTTCCCGATCGTTACAATTTGTATCAGAGCCGCTCGCGTGTCCTCTTGAGCGATGGTGGGGCAAACCTCAGCGAGGACGCTGAGTCCCGAAAGGGGGGGAGAAAGGTCCCTTAGGCAAATCCCACATCGGCAAAGCACGGAGTTGGTCTTGGGTTCAAAAAGTAATGATATATAAAATGGGGGAACTAATCACTAGAGGCGCCTTTTGGTGGAATGGCCTGGAGAGTTGGAAGAACTCCAGGGTTAATCGTGCTCGCTTGAGAGAAATCCTGGGATGGGTGACCTCCTGGGAAGTTCTCTATTCCACCTATGGGACAAAACCGTGAGGCTTATGGCCAAAGCGGACAATTCCTCTAGTGATTGGAGCCCGATCGTTACAATGGGTACTGCTACATGACTCCCTCCTACTTCCCTAAAGGGTAAGAAAGCCCGGGTATAGGGCTGAAGTGTGTAAGGATATTGTGTAAGTACTCAGTGTGTGAAGGGACACATTTACCTCTTCCCTTCGTGGGGGAGTTTTTTTTTTTTTACATTTTTTTTTACAAAAGTTGCTATGGGAAATAAGACAAGCAAAAATGGTTAGAACAATAACAAATCAATATATCAAGATTTTCGAATTTTGTAAATTAAAACCCCCCCTAATTACGATTTCAATTTATATGAGCATAAAACTAAATCTATTATTGGACCTCTAAACCATGGTAAAAAAAAAAAAAACCAAATCCCCAGTGGAGTTGCTAAGCTGTTGCAAGGTATTTTGCGGTCACCTGGACGAACCTCTTCACCGAAGTGGGAAAAGTGAGGAGTCGCCACTCTAATTTTGAGGGAAATTAAAGAAAACCATTCTGTGAAAATAAATTAAAAAGAAACCACTTCAAAAGAGAAAAAGAGATTCTAGGTTCGGCATCCGTATACGGGCGGGGAAGGTGTTAGGCACCCCGCCTCGTCCCTCAATGAGGGTGAACAGATTTAATGTTACACTCTTTATAAATTAAAAAGGTAATTAGAGGGTTGGGAGAGGGGTGGTGTTAATCCTTTATGCATAATAAAGGAGTGTTCGATATTTCACTTATTTTGGGTTGCTCAAGAACACGAGGTCATGAGACGGCCCTTTAGTGAATAGGTGTCAAATAAAGTTATATTTTATATTGGAGTTGTATTATTTTATATTTGATTTCATTAAGAGAGCTCGAATAAGAAGTTTCTACCGATCTCTAGGTATGTTTTATTAAGAGTTTTAGGCGAGAGATTTCAGATAAGAACTCTCCTTCGATCTCCACATATTTTATTGAGGTTTTGGTTGAGAAATGGTTAAGAACTCTCCCCCGATCTCTTACAGTGTTCGGTTTAAAAATTTAGATGAAGGATCTCGAATAAGAACTCTCCTTCGATCTCCACATATTTTATTGAGGTTTTGGTTGAGAAATGGGTAAGAACTCTCCCCCGATCTCTTACAGTGTTCGGTTTAAAATTTTAGATGAAGGATCTCGGATAAGAACTCTCCTCCGATCTTTGTGTTTTACTTAAATGAGAATCGGGTAAGAACTCTCCCCCGATGTCTTAGAGTGTTCGGTTCAAAATTTAAATGAAGGATCTCGGATAAGAACTCTCCTCTGATCTTCGTGTTTTATTTAAATGAGAATCGAGTAAGAACTCTCCCCCGATCTCTTAAAGTGTTCGGTTCAAAATTTAAATGAAGGATCTCGGATAAGAACTATACTCCGATCTTCGTGTTTTATTTAAATGAGAATCGGGTAAGAACTCTCCCCCGATCTCTTAAAGTGTTTGCGATATAAGATCGAACTTTTCACCGATCTCCTAGGTGATTACCTTTTCAGAATTCTTTGGCTAGCTATATCCGATCTCTTTCGGTTACTAGTCTGTAATTAGATCTTATCTCGATTCCTGCTTTATTATGCTATCACTTAGACACATTTGGTAGCCCGACCTCATAACTTTTTCCTCTGATCTATTATTCAACATTTGGTTATTTTTATTTGTTCAAAAAAACTTTCACGTTAAGATACTTCTACCAATGTTTTATTTAGTTACCTATAAGTTGCCTACAACCAGAATACCTATTTTCGAAGGAAATGAAAACTAAGGAGGAATAAATAAAGTTTACGGACGAATAGAAAAAGTAAACATCGGAAAATAACTATTAGCCTAAATAATTTACATTGGGACTTTAATGCTGCTGAACTTGATGGAAATTTGAAAAATAAAAAAAAAAATAAACTAAAACACGAGCATCCAGTGAAATAATAGTCTAGACACTTACTTGTGGGAGGTTGAGGATCTTGAGCGAACACTAGTGTCCACAAATCTTGTGGAGGTGGAAGTTGATGGTCCAGGGACTAGTGCTTACATCGAAATAACGAGAACCAGGTCAGAATGCAGTTGAGTGGAAGCAACAGTAATCAGGTCGGAATGAGATCAAGCTTGGAGATTAATATGCTGGTATTAGGGTGATCAAACTGAAAAAAAAATGGTATCGTAGAGTAATGAACAGACTGGAAATGAAGAATTTCAGGGTCCAAAACTCCTTCAATGGAGATACTTAAGAAAACTTGTTTCTGAAGTTTCTCGAAAGCTCAGAATGGCAAAGTAGCAAGACTAAATTAGATTTCAGAGCCTTTCTACTTTAATCACCACCACCTTTTTTGCCCGTCCCTTCTACAGTATTGCATGCAGGTATTTATAGAGAACGGGTGCTTCTAATGAAGGGTCAGGATCTCTCCTGGGGAGACGGAAGGTCTGGATTTCAAAGGACATGATCTGATGTCTGAGAATTAGAGAGAATTAAAATGGACGGCTGGGATCCTATTCAGAATATCCATCCTTTCTCTTCCTAATCCAACGGCTCAGGATCTTGCCTAACAAGATGGATCCGAAGGCTGGGAATGAAAAGTGTCGAACCTATCGTCTGCATTTGATCCAAGGGCTCCAGGTTCATCTTTGCAAGTATGATCAACAGTGGAGATTGTGATGTACAGAACTGCCATAACTGTTTTTGGTGTCTGTCAGCAATATGGCCAATTCTACAAATGAGGCATGTGGTGAAGATTTGATCACGCCTGCAACGCTTTAACTAACTCGGCTCTGATTATGAAGAGAGTTATCAGAAGTCATCTCATCCTCTTTGTGCTTTCCAATCTCTCCCATTTTAGAACTTTCCTCTTTATTCGATCTGCCTTAGTCAAAGTAATTAATTATTCGATTACCGATGCATCCGCTTCGATTTCTGTATGCAATCAATGCTCAGGCCCTATATATATGCACCAGCGAGAAAACTCCTCCACACTTCATTTCTCCTCCTTCCATTTCTCCATTTCTCCTGTTCTAGCTTCTCTGGTGACAATTTCGATTATGGTGACTTCTTTTGATCTTTTTCCAATTGTTTTCTTTGCTCCTCGACTGAAAATTTACAATCTCGGTGATCGGAGAATCATGAGAACAATATCTAATGACAGTGAGGGAACCAGACTAATTTACTGATCAAGATCGAAAAATGTCGATTGTGCCGATCTCAAATCGGTCCACCAGTATAATTGGTAAGCCGATCTCAGACAAGAGTACTGCTAATTTCAATCTTAATGTCAGTGACAGCCTCTTGAAGTTCATTTGGCTCCTCGCCACATCGGGCGTCCCGACTGCAGCTCAGTTCTGGTCAATGACATCGACAATGACCCCACTCACCATCATGAGAGTCATAGTCACCCCATCTGAGCTGCACATCTATCCGATGCCTATGGTTGGCTTTCTGATCAAACACATCTTTTGATTTAGCCATAAGACTAGGCTTTGACATAGGTCCTTACTAGGTAGGATGTAGCGCCGATCTTTAGAGATCGCCCAAATGATGTAATCTGACCTTTAAAGGTTCTCTTAATGATGTAATCCGATCTCTTGAGATCGCCCAAATGATGTAATCTAACCTTTTGGAAATGAAATGAAATTTTATTTAAAGGTTATTATTTAATTATTGCATTGGTTGTTTTTTCGATCTCTGATGTGCATATCCGATCTGATCTCTAACTAAATCATCATTAGCCGATCTGCAGCTCTGAAAATGCGCACAATCCGATAACCCTAGCTAGCCGATCTCATTTTATTCGATTTTATTATTATATTTCAGAAACCTTCTCGTGACGTGTCAGGAAAGCGAGTTGATTTCGTTAACCAAAGTGCCGCTTGGGACATCGTGAGCATTAAATACTTAGACGGGTATAAATAGGGGAAGGGTCAATTGGTTGCTTCCTTATGTCACTTTCAGCACTTTGCTAGCAATTTCAAAATTCTCTCATTTCTTCAAGTATTTTCGGCATCGATCACATTTTGGTAAGGGTTTTGACCCTTTTCTTAGTTAAACTTCTTTGGTTTCTTTGAAAATTAGCGGCGCTAAGGGTCGGAGAGCTGCGAGTCCGTCTTTTGTCCATGTTTCATGGACCTCAAAAGAGGGCGATGTGATTAGATCGGGTGGTCAAACCAAAGACCCTCGCTTTGATGGCGGTTCTACCGCTGCATCGAGGCGAGGGGCATCTTTGAGGAGAGACAACTTGCTAATTGTTGAGTTGCCTTCAGTCTTGAGAGAAACCGATCTCTAATCTATAAGCCAGGAGTACAATCTGTGGATCGACTCCTTTGAACTGATCAAATGCCATGGTGATCATCGGGGCGACCACTTCTTTTATGAGGGAGATCTCATCATGGTGTATGAAGAGCAACTGAAGGCCGGGCTCCATTTTCCCTTAGACGAATTTTACAAGGCCGTCCTAAAATTCCACCATGTCTCAGTAGCCCAAGTACATCCAAACTCCTGGTAGACTTTAATAGCATTCCGAGGCCTCCGCCAAGCTAAGGGACTGGAACCCACGGCCAAAGTCTCTACTAAGCTACATAGGCTCGCCCGAAGGAAGGATGATGAGTTTTGGTTCTTCCAAGCTAAGCCCCATTGTTCTCTCTTTACTAATCTCCCTTCTTCATTAAAGAATTGGAAGAATCGGTTCTTCATTTTGAAGAGCAAGATTTGGAACGGTTTTGAGGGCATCCCACGGAGTTGGCAACACCTAGTTGCTCCGATCCCAGAAAAGATCACCTTAAATAAGGACGATGACGTCGCGGTGAAAGAGTTAAAGTCTCAGGTGTCCACTCAGAAATTCTCTTTCTTAGATGCAGTGATGGCTGAACTGAACTATTGGATGATGCGGTTGATCACTAACGAAGAATACGAGCTTCAGCTCTCTGACCTTGGCCCTGGTACTACCCATATCTCTGGTCTCTGAATCTTAGTGAACTCACTGACTTCTTCTTTCTGCAGGTATGGTGGGCGGCGATGCTTCCAAGGAGAGCCACAAACGAAAGAGGGAGGTCTCCAGAAAAGTGAAGGCGATGAAGGGGGCCACTACTGCCTGTAACACCCCCGTTTGCATAGCTTGGTATATTTTACTCTTCCGGTGACCAGTGTCGGTCCAGACAATGAAGGGGATTAGAATCATATTTAAGACAACTAGATGAACCATAAACACAAATAATTAGTAATGTCCAATTAGTTAAGTATAAACAAGAAAAACAGAACATAAGAAGTAAAACGAGCCGAGAGTCACAGCGATGGGTGACCTTCTCGGGAAGGACTGCGAAGTCGAATTAAACTCAAATTTCGAACCATAAAATGTGACGCTGCGGTCCTTAGGACCATTACAAACACAGTGGAAAAGAGAAAATCACGACAAAGAACTGTTAAGCTAGTCAAATAATTAGGTCAGGGAGTCGAAAGAAATATTGGAATATTTGCAAATCGGGATGAACCTGCGAGGGGCAATTTGGTCAATTGACCCCAAGAGCTGACTCCTGACCTAACTTTCAAATAAAATTAGAGAAAAGAAAATTTCAGAGTCGGGAATTAAATTAAAGAACTAATAGAAAAATAAATAGAAAAAAAAGGAAAAGAAAAGAAAAAGTTAATTACATCAACTTATGACATTAAAATGATGTCAAAAATTAATTAACTTAATTCCCACAATTTTTGACCCATTCAAATATATAAAACAAGACTTAAAATACATAAAAACCAAAAAAAAAAATATCACCCTTCTACCTCAAAGAAATCGGCAGCCATAGCTTTTCCCAAACCCCACCATTAATCCTCCATGAAAGCTTAAATACAAGCTTTTAAACACCCATTTGACCCTACCTTACCCCAAATTCTCTCATAAAAACTTGATTTAATCACTTGAGAAGAAGATTGGTCATCAAAGAAAGAAGAAAAGAAGAAAGAAAATTGGAGAAAAGGGGAGTTAGAAGTTGCTACACAAAGGTAAGTGATTTAAGTTGCAAATAAGTTTATTACTTGTGTTTATAACTTAGTTAACTTAGAAATATGCTTAAAATAAAATAAAAATATGTGTGAGGGACTAAACTAAATTTTGGCCAGCAGGTGATGGGAGTATAATTGCATGGTTTGATGGATTTAATTGGGTATATAAGCCTTAGTTAGTTGAATGACTATGGTTAAAGGTATAGAATCAAGTAAATGCAAGAGTTTGCGTAGTTAGGGTTTTGGACATTAGGGTTTAGAGACCAAAAATGTGAGGAAGTGGTAAATGGTGTCTTTGACCTAATTTGAAGTGATAAATGGTCATTTGTGACCTAATTAAGTGTGTTAGAAGTGTTGGAATTAAAGCCAAATTCGGAGGGAGTGTGGTCATGCTGCTGGCAATATGACCAAAACTTCCTTTGAGGGACCAAAAATGAAATTTTACAAGTCCAATTGGTATGGGGCCAATTGGGAATAAAAATAGGCACTAAATAACACCATTTTCATTTAGGAAGCATGCCCAAAAAGTGACCAAAACCTAATGAACAAATTGACCAAATTTGGAAAATTGCAAGCTACCTCTGTACAAATTGACCAAATGAATAGTGTTTGTTCATTTGGTCATAACTTGAGCTAGGAAGGTCAAAATGATCTGAAATTTTACTAGTGATTAGATGGGATATAGACCTAAAACTTTTATGAAGAACACAAACCCAAATTATGCCATTAACCAAATCAAATTACTAAACAAAGTTGAGTCACTGAATCTGCAGAACTGCAGATTTGCCATATGAATAGTAAAGTTTCAATGGTTATAACTCTCTCTAGAAGACTCCGATTTAGGTGATTCTTCAACCGATGGAAACTGAAGACATATTAGAACATTTCATATGAAGAAAATTAGACCAAATTATGGACTTAACTTGATCAAATTGCTGAACGAAGTTGGAGCAATAAATCTGCAGAACAAAAATCTACAACATGAACAGTAGCTGTATTTTGGACATAACTTGAGCTAAAAAACTCCAATTGGAGTGATTCAAAAAGGAGAATAAACTTAATACAATAGGGAACATTTTCTATGAAGAAAGTTTTGCCAAATTCCAACAGTAAAAGGACCAATGAAACAGTGCAACTTAGGACTCCAAAACTGAAAATTGGCAATTTTGCCTAAAAGACCTAAGTTTTGAGAAAATGACCAAAACCAACAAGTTTTGCGATCAAAATGTGGTATGTGGGTGAAGTTGGAGTTCCCATACCTATTAAGCCTTAGAAAGTCAATAATTTGACTTGAATAGTGTAGTGAATAGTAACCCAAAACACAAAATTTCAAGAACATCGAGTTTAGCACGTTAGAGCTAGGTAATAGTGAAGCTAAATTTATTTTGGGTTTATGTTAAGTTCTAATACTGAAACATTGTAAAATTGTGTGTTTTAGTTGGAAAGAATATCGAGAAAGAACCTGAGAAACCGAGTCGAGGCGACTCGCTTGAGGTTTGTGCACAACATCACTATGCTTTAAAATTCATTGATTAAGTGAATGAAATATGCATTTTGCTTTTGCATTGAATTGTTGAAAGTATTGTGACCTTATTTATGATGTTTTGATTTAAATTGTGAAATTTACTATGTATATTTGAAATGACAATGTTTAGCAAATTGTTAAGATAAGTTTTGAAACCACAGTGTCATGACGATATATTTGAACACCTCACTAGCACGACTAGTGGGGGTAATTAGTTTCGAATTTTGATTCCTTCTCTGGTGAAGTGTTGAGGTGTGCCAGTAGAAGAGGATGTGAATGGATATCCATATATTTGAGCTAGCTAGCCTTGTGATGTGATTTCTCTTTAGCCTCTGGCTATTGAGATTCTATTTGTTTCGAATGGCATGAACTAACTATGGGTTTTATGAAATGTGATTTAATACTTCAAAATGAAATTGATTGGGATTAAAATCTCATAATGCATTATTTGTATTTAATTCTCATGTTCAGTCAAATTTTCGAATAAATGTAATTTAAGTTCTGCATAAAGATTATTTTAGTATGTTATGCACCACTAAGTCCTAGTACTCAGCGATAGCTTTATTCTTTGTCAGCATTATAGAGACTAGAGGAGCAGATCGAGTGCTAAGGATTGAGGATCTATCAGCTTGAAGTTATCGGGTATAATTTATACCCTGCCTGTAAATATTTATTTTGATGTATATATTGCACATAAATGTATGGACATGTAAATCAGTCTTGAGCAGTTTGTACAAAGTTTGTATAAAGTTGTAATAAAATTTAGTTTGAATTTTCATACTGTAGATTTTGGTATGATGTATATTTATAGATTGTTATCTTTAATGAATGGAAATGTTTTATTTTAATTTGAATGAGATTGATAGATATTATTTTATTGATGATTGAACTTTGGAAATTGAGAAATGTTGACTGTTGAATTTGAGATTTGAGAAATTGTTGAGATTGATTGTGAAATTGAAGTAGTGGTAGAGAACATTTTTGAAAGTGCTTTTTACAGGTATTTGAAGAACTGTTTTCTCAAAATAGAAATGGAACTCTGTCAAAATTTTTTTAAAATTTGAGAAAAAATAAAATGGGCCAAAAGTTTTAACTAGTTTTAATTTTAATTAAATGTTTGAAATACCTATTAGAAAATGCTCACCACTTAACAAAAGTAAGAAAATTGTTTTAAAATCCCTTGTAGGGTACTTAATGAGTTATCGGTAGGTGAAGTTCGGTAGTTTATTAGGTATTCTACGGGATTATGTTATGCCTTACAGAGGAGTAAGGTGTGACATGTTTTAGTGGTATCAGAGCAAGTTTTTGAAGTATGTTTTAAATTGTAAATTTGTATCTTTTTTTGTTAAGTATAACTGCTCAATGTCCATAATTGTTACATACAGTGCATTACATCATGAATATGAACTAACAAAGGGAAATCTTTTTGTATTACTTGTTCAGGAGATACCCTACTTCAGACTGCAATGGAGGAAGGGGATCGCTCAGTTAAGCAGTCTGTTGAAGCTGAGGCACAAGGGGAGGCCCTAGCTCTACAGAATGTCAGTGGGTCAGCAGCACCAGCCCCACAAATGCCATAGTTCCCTTCACAGTTTGCACAGCAGATGGCGACAATGTTTCAACAAATGGCTAGAGGTATGCCTGCTCAAGCTCCACCCCAGACACCTGTGACACAACCACTGCCTCCAGCTAGACAGTATGATAAATTACTGAAGTATGGGGCCGCAGAATTTAATGGTACAGTGGACCCTTTAGAGGCAGAGCAATGGCTTGAAAGAATGGATAGAGTATTTAAGAAGCTGCACTGCTAAGATGAACTGAAGTTTGAGTATTCTGTGTCTCTACTGCAAGGGGTTGCGTATGATTGGTGGAAGACCATCCCCCACAGCTTGGTTGAACTACCAGTGCTAACCTGGGATGACTTCATCAGAGAGTTCAGATAGAAATACATCCCAGATGCATATGTTGATCAGAAATTGCAAGAATTTTTGAGCCTAAAACAAGGCAACAGAACAGTGGCAGAGTATGAGAGGGAGTTCTCCCGCTTAAGTCATTATGCTGGAAGTCTCCTTTCTACCAGCAAGGCAAGATGCAAGAGATTTGAGACTGGTTTGAAGCCCAATTTGAGGATGCAAGTTGTGGGATTCAGGCACAGCAACTTCTCAGAGCTCATGTCTCAAGCACTTGAGTTGGAAAGAATAGAATTAGAAGCAACCCCAGTGAAAGAAAAATCAGAGAAAGCTGAGAAATCA
Source organism: Hevea brasiliensis (assembly GCF_030052815.1). Taxonomy (NCBI): domain Eukaryota; kingdom Viridiplantae; phylum Streptophyta; class Magnoliopsida; order Malpighiales; family Euphorbiaceae; genus Hevea; species Hevea brasiliensis. The sequence continues at coordinate 44,368,949 of NC_079498.1, forward strand.
AAAAAAGACAAGGGGGAAAAGTTAGTAGAACAGAGTTCTGGTGGGACTTCTAGGAAGAAGAAGAAATTTAGTAGATCCAGCAGGGGTCGAGGTGGAAGATTTGGTAGGGGCAGATTTTCTAGACAGAGACCCCCTAGGTCTGGTCAGCAGTCGAGCAGGTGTTCACATTCTGCCCACCTCTATGAGACTTGTGGCAAGATTCATGGGGGGGGAATGTTATTGGGCCACTGGAGCCTGCTTTAACTGTGGAGGCAAGGGCCATATAGCTAAAGACTGCACTAGTACTCCGAGATATGGTCCAGCTCCTACTACTGCCGAGGGATCTATTTAGAGTCCTGCTCCCAGAGGTTCACAGTCTGTTGGTAGAGGAAGAGGCAGAGGTAGAGGCACTGCTCTGTGCAGCCAAGGCACGCTTGGTCGGGCCACAAGACAAGGGAGTGCGTTAGCCAGAGTCTACACAATGAGACAGCGAGAAGAGGCTGAGACTTCTAATGTTGTAGCTGGTACATTCTCTATCTCTGATCAAGATGTACTTTTGTTGTTTGATCCAGGTTCAACCCATTCATATGTTAGTGCTAGCATAGTCTGTTCACTTGCTGTTCCATGTGTGCAAATGGGTTTTGAAGTGCTAGTAACTAGTTCGTTAGGACAAGAGGTTCGGGTTAACATAATTTACAGAGACTGTCCTTCGGTGATCCAAGGACATGTTTTCCTGTCAGACTTGATTGAAATACCCTTCAGAGAGTATGATATCATCTTGGGCATAGATTGGTTAGCCAGGCATCACGCTATGATTGACTGTAGACTAAAGACAGTCACTTTTGGTCTCCCTTTGTATGGTGATGTGGTAATGAAGGAACGGAAGCGTGAAAAACACAAGTTTATACCATTGAATTCAAAAATTTTTACCTAGGTTCAAATGCATCATGCAAGATTTATTTTTATCTATTTGATTTCAATGATAAACAACATATTAAAACTCTTTTAATATGTTTTTGGATCTGTATTTGCCATTTAAGATTTTAAAATTAATCAGATTAATTTTATAACCCTAGATTAAATCAAGAACGATTACACTAACCTCTTGATGCACTGCAGCGTGTCTGCGCCTATGAGATTCGTCTTCAGGACACCAGATGTTGTCCCTCTAGCTTGTCCACACCAAGAAAACCTATGGCAGCCTTTGAACAGCTTCTAAAGCCTTTTCTATTAATTAGAAATTCAAGTTCTACCTTTTGAGAGATTAGAGATGTAAAAAGGACACTAGAAACAATTTCTAGTGTTCTTAATTCAAGAGATTGATGGCTAATCTCTTTGAATTGATGAGAGATGAAGAAGAATAGAGGGAGGGCTGCAAAATGGCGTGACCAATGAGTGTGACTGCTGGTTGTATTTTATTTTCTCATAACAACACTTAAATAGCTAGGTTAACACATTAAACCCTTACCACATGTCACCCTTTGATTAGCTCTAGGTTTAAGTGACCCAATCACATTGTGCCAAGTGTCAAACCTATATGTAATCTTGATTTTAATCATCTTACATGATTTAAAAACATTTGCAAGCTTATGTGTTATGCCATGCGTTACCATCTCATGGTCCACGTGTCACACTACAAAATGGCCAAAATGCCCCTGTGTCTTAATTTTGAGTTCTCAACCCAAAATAATTATTTTTCTTCTTCTAATTAATTTATATCAAATATAAATTAATTAATTAATCTATATTAATTAATTTCTCATCAATTAAATTCATATTTAAACACTTTAAATATAAATTTAATTTATACTACACATCCAATAATCTAGATTTGGTTTCAAGTCATGCTAGGGACTTTGCAAACTAATTGCAAACCAAACCTATTTAATTAATCAATTAAACTCTTTAATTAATTAATTAAATCATATTTAATTAGGTGATAACTTGTGTATGTGTGTGACTTACTAGGCTCATCACTAATTGGCAATGAGACATGATATCAACTCTTAATATCATCAGAACTCTTTCTTACCATAAATGATTTCTCTAAATCATTTTATGAACCTCATAGACCATGGTTAACACCTAGCATAGCATGCCATGGCCACTCAATTTGTAATAAGGTTTACCTTAAATGGACCTATAATCATATGTTACCATGCACGAGAATCTCTCTGTTACAAAATCCCAACTCAAGCTGGAGTCATGGTTTATGTCAAACTCCATTTGCTATGAATATTATATTCTCTTTTAATTCCAGTTCTTGATTAAAAAGATTTTCTCATTAGAAACTCTTTTCTGAATAAATCTATCTGTCCTGGCCAGGAACTTGAAACATCAAGAACAATTAAATGAACATAGGATTTTATCTCTATTTACTTAGAGGAACAGATTCCATCTTGATCAACACTTACCTCCATATATAACTAGTAGGAGCCAACACATGCCCATATACCCATACACAGTACAAGTATGAAAGCAGTATCAAACTCAAACTACCTATATACAAGATAACTGTGCTATCTCAGGTCTAAAGATTATATGCACTGATATGATTTATGATAAAACATTGACAAGAGTAAACTCCATGTGCTTGTCATAAGTGTCACTGGTTCGGCCTACTTATCATTTATAAGTGCCTATCATGTTTGTTATATGGCATGAGACTCACCATTCCATCTTATTTATATCTCATATAAATAACTTGGGAACAAATATGAATACAATCTTTCTGGATAAGTCATGTCCTTATTATGAAGTATCCTCGATTGTGAGCCTATTTATGATACTTCATGCTAGAAATATTGTCACTCATATTCTTAACAACTTAAGAATAATATTTCTAACAAAATATCAATGGACCTTTTCTATTACACATAGTCGATTCATAGTCTATTAAGCATGGCAACAGGCGAGAAAGTCTCCTCATAGTCGATTCCTTGCCTTTGGCAAAACCCTTTCGCTACTAGCCTTGCCTTATAGGTCTCTACCTTTCCATCAGAACCAATTTTCTTCTTGAAAACCCATTTGTTCCCTATAGGTATAATACCTTTAGGTGGGTCAACAAGATTCCAAACTTGATTCTTATACATGAAATCAATCTCGGATTTCATAGCATCAATCCATTTTGAAGAGTCTATATCTGATATAGCTTCATCATAGGTAAGTGGATCATCTCCATGACCTACTTCTTCATGAGTAGACAACTCTTGTTCTTCTTCATGAAGAAAACCATATCTCACTGGTGGGTGAGATACCCTGGTTGTTCTACGAGGAACAGCTGTAGATGTTTCATCAACGGGTATTGGTTGACTAGATGGATCTATATCCATCTGATCTGTTGGTTGGTCAGAATTCTCCAATTCTAACTCTATTTGCCTTCCTTTGCCTCCTTCTTGAACAAACTGTTGTTCAAGAAATGTGGCATCTCTACTTATCACAACCTTTTGTGAAGTAGGCAAATAAAAATAATATCCAAAACTATCTTTTAGATATCCAACAAATTGACCATTTTCTGATCTGGTCTCCAATTTATCAGTGTTCAGCTTTTTAATATAAGCTGGACAACCCCAAATCTTAACATGCTTAAGACTTGGTTTTCTTCCATGCCATATCTCATAAGGTGTGGAAGAAACTGATTTTGATGGAATCCTATTTAGAATATACAAAGCTGATTCTAATGCAAATCCCCAAAAGAAGATTGGGGAGGAGTCGACTGAGAAACAATACCATGCTCTCTCAAGTATTCATCAAATTCAGTACTCAAATATTCACCTCCACGATCTGATCGAAGAGCTTTAATATTCTTTCCTGTTTGATTTTCTACTTCAGATTTAAATTCTTTGAACTTTTCAAAAGATTCATGTTTGTATTTCATCAAATACAAATACCCAAACCTTGATTTATCATCAGTAAAGGTAATAAAATAATGAAAACCCCCTCTAGCCATTTCTTTAAATGGACCACATACATCACTATGTATTAGCTCCAAAATATTTTCAGCTCTTAGCCCTTGTCCAACAAAGGGTGATCTATTCATTTTACCCTGAAGGCAAGATTCACAAGTTGGAGTAGGCTCAGAGCCCAATGAGGATAGAATCCCCATTTTCTCCAATTTTGCAATCCTATCTTCTGCAATATGACATAATCTTAAGTGCCAAATATATTTTGAACTTGAGTTGGTTTTCACCATGGCATTGCATTCTTTTAGATCACTTGCATTCAATTTGTGTTTGTCATTATTATCCAAATAATAAAGACCATCATTCATATAACCCGAACCAACATATTTATTTCCAAAATAAATATTGCAAACATCATCAGTGAACTGAAATTCATAGCCATTTCTAGTCAAACTAGATATAGAAATGATGTTCTTAAAAGCATCAGGTACATATAAAATATTATCCAAACACAAAACATGTCCAAACATGTAAAAAGATTTAGATCCTATGGCTAAAGCTTCAACAGTTGAGCCATTGCCAATCCGGACTCTAATATCTTGAGAACGCAAGTCGCCATCGCTTGCTAGTTCCTGCATATCATTAGAAATGTGAGAACTGGCACCAGTATCTAAAACCCAAGCTGTAGATGAACTATGAGTATCATTAGAATCTAAATAACAAGATATGGACATACCTTCCGAAGGTGTATCCTTCTTGTCCTTCAGAGAAGCAAGATACTCAGGCGCCTTTTCCAAAGGCCCATCCTTTTGGCAGTGGAAACACTTTTCTTTTGCCTCCATCAGCTTTAGTCTTCCTTTTCTGTTTAGCTATTTTCTTGGAAGGACCAGGAATCTGAGGTTTCTTTCTCTTATTGCCCTTCTTCTTGTTGGACTTTCCAGCAGAAGAAGATGCAACCAAAGCTACCTCTTTCCCTTTATTGCCTGGCATATTCTTTTGGGCAATAACCAGCATGTTGAGTAAACCAGCTAAGGTGCATTCCTGTTTAGTCATATGGAAATTTGTCACAAAATTCCCAAAAGACTCAGGAAGGGATTGAAGGATCAAATCCATCTGTAGTTGGAAATCCATGTTGAAGTCAAGATGTTCCAACTGCTCAATCAGCTGAATCATCTTGTGGACATGATCCCCAACATTCTGTCCCTCAGACATCCTCATACAGAATAGCTGTCTAGATATCTCATACCTAGCATTCCTGCTGTGCTCACCATACAACTCTTGTAGGTGAAGGAGGATCTCACTCGCACTCTGCATGTTCTCATGTTGCTTCTGTAACTCATTACTCATGGAAGCAAGCATGTAACACTTAGCTCTCATATCATGCTCCTTCCACTTGTCCAAAGTATCATGTTCCTCTTGTGTGGCCTCTGGAGGTAAGGGACCAGGAACATTTGAATCTAGAACATATCTTATATGTTCAAGGTTCAGGGCAAGCTTCAAATTTTTTAACCAATCAGACAGATTTGGTCCTGTTAACCTATTGTGATCAAGTATGCTTGCAAGGATATTGGATGGTGGTGGTTGTTTTGAGCTCATTTTTATCAGAAAATTAACTGTAGAAAATAACTAGATTAATTGGTAAATGTATCATGTAATTAACCAAAATGATTATGGTCTTTTAATCAAATTGGTCCTCCCACTAGCTTAGCGAATCCTACACTTCCAAAGTAGGAAACGGAAATCCTAATTGGATGGATTTCTAGTGGGTGATTGAATTCTTATAATTCTATTGATCATCCTCAGGTACATCCATTATTGGAATTACAATAAACTATAAGTGAGCAACTCCTTGCCCATCACATCTCATGTGAGGTTCAATCCTTTACCTAGCCCCTAATGCTCAAAATCTCAGGTACATCCATTATTGACTTATCTTGCATTAGTTAAGTTGATCCCATTGAGCCAGTAATTATGTAAATAATTTTAATGTCCTCAGGTACATCCAATATTGGCCACCAAACCATTTACATATTTACAACATTTAATGCTTAACAATTATTCTTAAGAAAATCTCTTAAATTAATTGCATCTCATGTAACTATTTAAAATTTCTTAAAATAATTGCCCCAATGGAGGGCCTATGTTATAATTACTTTAATTATAGCATATCCAACTTAATCATTTGTTTGGAAGATTTTATGGTCATTCTAATTACTATTAAGGTCTCAATTTGCACATTATCCATTTAGCATGCATATATCATATAATTGCATACATTTCCATACATCTCATGCATTCATGGATAAGCAGTAAATATGGTATGATCATGGACTTTCTAAGGGATTCAATTCTGAGCCACCAAGAATTGAATCAGGGCATTCCTAGGCGCATTTCATTCATTCATTTTACAAGAGTTGCTGAAGGAGTACATAATCAACACTTGATCTTGAATTCCTCCCACTGGTCCCACCAATGCTCTTGACCTCCTTGAACTTCTTGCAATCCAATATTACATAGTAATCCTTGGCATACCAAGGCGAATTTACAAGAACTTAAATAAATGAAATTACAACCCAAAAATTATTACAAACTTAATAATACATGCCCAAAATAAATTAAAATAAATTAATTAATTTACAATCCCAAAGAAACATAAAAGAAATAAATTCAATCACATTGGTCTTTTATAGTCCATGATCATCCATCATGCATATCACTATTTAACAATTAAATAAAACATACATACTTAAATTAAATTGAATATCTCATATTCAACTTAAAAATCCAGATTTGAATATGATTCAAATAAATTTAAAAATTCAGATTTGAATCTCATTCAAACAAATTTAAAAATTCATATTTGAATCACATTCAAACAATTTCAAAAATTCAGATTTGAATCAAATTCAAATATTTTAAAAAAAATCAGATTTGAATCACATTCAAACATTTTTTAAAAAATCAGATCTGAATTTTATTCAATCAATTTTAAAAAATCAGATTTAAATATGATTCAAACAACTTTAAAAATTCAGATTTGAATCACATTCAAACAACTTTTAAAATCCAGATTTGAATCACATTCAAACAATTTTTAAAATTCTGATTTGAATCATAATTTAATTGTGTGATTAAAAATCCTCATTAAACATTTTAATTAGTCATATGACGAACCTTTCATCATGCAAAAATTGCAGAATTTAATAACAACCATGCGCACCATGATCTTCCAAAGCCATGCGCACCATGTTGGAGTTCATCAAGCATGCTGCCACACCTCTTGTTCCAACCAGCAATGGATCAATCATCTCATGATCAAATCACACAATTAAATCATATAATCAACAATCTAAATGGCAGATATAGTGGCTCTGATACCAATTGAAGGAATGGAAGCATGAAAAACACAAGTTTATACCAATGAATTCAAAAATTTTTACCTAGGGTCACATGCATCATGCAAGATTTATTTTTATCTATTTGATTTCAATGATAAACAACATATTAAACTCTTTTAATATGTTTTTGGATCTGTATTTGCCATTTAAGATTTTAAAATTAATCAGATTAATTTTAGAACCCTAGATTAAATCAAGAACGATTACACTAACCTCTTCATGCAATCGCAATGTCTGCGCCTATGAGATTCGTCTTCAGGACACCAGATGTTGTCCCTCTAGCTTGTCCACACCAAGAACACCTATGGCAGCCCTTGAACAGCTTCTAAAGCCTTTTCTATTAATTAGAAATTCAAGTTCTGCCTTTTGAGAGATTAGAGATGTAAACAGGACACTCGAAACAATTTCTAGTGTTCTTAATTCAAGAGATTGATGGCTAATCTCTTTGAATTGATGAGAGATGAAGAAGAATAGAGGGAGGGCTGCAAAATGGCATGACCAAGGAGTGTGGCTGCTGGTTGTATTTTATTTTCTCATAACAACACTTAAATAGCTAGATTAACACATTAAACCCTTGCCACATGTCACCCTTTGATTAGCTCTAGGTTTCAGTGACCCAATCACATTGTGCCAAGTGTCAAACCTATATGTAATCTTGATTTTAATCATCTTACATGATTAAAAAACATTTGGCAAGCTTATGTGTTATGCCATGTGTCACCATCTCATGGTCCACGTGTCACACTACAAAATGACCAAAATGCCCCTGTGTCTTAATTTTGAGTTCTCAACCCAAAATAATTATTTTTCTTCTTCTAATTAATTTATATCAAATATAAATTAATTAATTAATCTCTATTAATTAATTTCTCATTAATTAAATTCATATTTAAACACTTTAAATATAAATTTAACTTATATTATACATCCAATAATCTAGATTTGGTTTCAAGTCATGCTAGGGACTTTGCAAACTAATTGCAAACCAAACCTATTTAATTAATCAATTAAACTCTTTAATTAATTAATTAAATCATATTTAATTAGGTGATAACTTGTGTATGTGTGTGACTTACTAGGCTCATCACTAATTGGCAATGAGACATGATATCAACTCTTAATATCATCAGAACTCTTTCTTACCATAAATGATTTCTCTAAATCATTTTATGAACCTCATAGACCATGGTTAACACCTAGCATAGCATGCCATGGCCACTCAATTAGTAATAAGGTTTACCTTAAATGAACCTATAATCATATGTTACCATGCACTAGAATCTCTCTGTTACAAAATCCCAACTCAAGCTGGAGTCATGGTTTATGTCAAACTCCATTTGCTATGAATATTATGTTCTCTTTTAATTCCAGTTCTTGATTAAAAAGATTTTCTCATCAGAAAATCTTTTCTGAATAAATCTATCTGTCCTGGCTAGGAACTTGAAACATTAAGAACAATTAAATGAACATAGGATTTTATCTCTATTTACTTAGAGGAATAGATTCCATCTTGATCAACACCTACCTCCATATATAACTAGTAGGAGCCAACACATGCCCATATACCCATACACAGTACAAGTATGAAAGCAGTATCAAACTCAAACTACCTATATACAAGATAACTGTGCTATCTCAGGTCTAAAGATTATATGCACTGATATGATTTATGACAAAACATTGACAAGAGTAAACTCCATGTGCTTGTCATAAGTGTCACTGGTTCGGCCTACTTATCATTTATAAGTGCCTATCATGTTTGTTATATGGCATGAGGCTCACTATTCCATCTTATTTATATCTCATATAAATAACTTGGGAACAAACATGAATACAATCTTTCTGGATAAGTCATGTCCTTATTATGAAGTATCCTCGATTGTGAACCTATTTATGATACTTCGTGCTAGAAATATTGTCACTCATATTCTTTACAACTTAAGAATAATATTTCTAACAAAATATCAATGGACCTTTTCTATTACACATAAATATATTATGTAAACGGAAAAGTGGAAATGCCTTTTATTAATAAAAATATGTACAAGATACATACTAAATGATATGCTCTAGGGCATACTACTAACAGGTAATACATGGGGAGAGGCATTTACTGCCATCAAACATCATTTTAGCTGCACTAGCCAGAAGGATGATCAGAAAGGGGTGTGAAGCATACTTGGCACATGTGATAGACACCCAAATGGGGAGTGCAGCACTAAGGAACATCCCTATTGTATGTGATTTTCCGGATGTATTTCTTGATGAATTGCCAGGATTACCTCAAGAAAGAGATGTAACACCCCTATGTTCAGTAGTGCGTTCTACTGTTCCGGTGACCAGCGTTGTCCAGATAGCTAGGATGCCTAGAACTACACTTCGATATGAGTGAGGAGACATAAAATAATGAAATACAAGAAAATAAAATACAAGAAAAATAAAGGAAAAATAATAGTAAAGAAATGTAACCAAGTTAAGCGAGCCGAGAACCCTAGCGATGGGTGACTGCACTGGGAAGTCACGGCGTGGACCGTTGACTAGCCCTGGACTACGGGGAACCTTAAAAAATATTTTTAGGACTTAAATAGACCCCTATTGAAGTATAAATACCATAAGAAATATTAAATAAAAATTAAATAGTTAATACAAAGAAAAGTGAGAAATTGAAAAACGGACAAAACCCGGTGTTACCGAAAAATCGGGAATGCAACCCGAACAGGGGCATTGTGGTCATTTGACATCCCGAGTTGTCTTTTGACCTAAATTTTCATTAAAAATATATGATATTACACTTGGAAAATGTCATAAGAAATTAAATTAGTGGTACCTAATGTAAATGGCAAAAATGGGAAGCTTAATGTGGGAAAATGAAATCTTTGATTAAACTAATGTTATTTTTATATTAGTGGACCACTAACACTTTGTAAATCAATTAAAAACCTGTCATCTTCCACTAACTTCTGCAAAGCCATCTTCTTCCTCAAATTCTCCCTTGGCCAAACCAAAAAGCTCCCAAACTCTCCCATGGCCGTCCAAGCTTCAACCTCCATGCGTCCATGATCCAAGCTCCCAATGGTTAAGGTTTCTTCATTAAACTTGACCACCACACCATGGGCAGTAGATAGGCAACAAGAAGACCAAGTTTTGGAGAGGTTTTGAAGAGTTTCCAAAGTGATAAGTTTGTGTTTTTGGTTATTGCTTCGCTTCATTAAAGTTTGTGAGGAGATTATGGGTACTTGAATTGTGGAAAGAATTTTGGAGTTTAATGTTCTAAGGGAGATGTTTATTTTTGGCAGCCATGGAAACTCCTTAAGGGTAATTTATTCTTGCTTGTAAATGGTAGATTAAAGGGTTGATTAAGTATTTATGTGTGTAGGAAATTATTTGGGTGATGTATACTTACTATATGTGGATGTGTATTTGAAATTTGAAGCTTGGGAATTAATGGAATGTAATGCAGGAATCGGCAGCCTGGTTGGGTGAACCATAAGGATGTTATTTCATGTTTGGATGATTGAATATTAATGTTGAATTGTATTAGTTGTGATGGCAGTTTGGGTATATGTGTGATGGTGTGAAGTTGGACATGTAAATGAGCATGAATAGGTGACTAAATTGTTGTAATTGATTTTGACAAATTCTGCACTTAATGGTGTGTGTTGAATGTGATTGTAAGCTGCCAAAATGATCAATAAAATGTTGTGAAATATGTTTAGGTTAGGGTACAAACCAGAAATGGCATGAAGGTAAAGTTTGGTAAGGGTTAAAGGTGATCTTGATGAGTATAAATAAAATGCAATAGGGCAGTTTGTGTTTTGAGCTTAGAACCTTAAGTGTGTGGCTCCAATTGGTATGAGACCAATTGACGGTGAAACTAGGCACAAAATGTGCCAACTTTCATGAAGGAAGCTTGCCAAAATTCTGCTTGCAAGGCAGCTTGAAAAATGACCAAATCCGGATTAAGTGCAAACAAGGCCTGAAAATTTACCATTTGGGCAGCAGTTAGTGTTTAGGCCATCACTCACTCAAAACAGGTCCAATTGACCTGAAATTTTAACCAAGAATAGTTAAGACCCATATCTACAAGTCTTATGCAGACACCAAAGCCCAGAAATGACCATAAGCAAGTCAAATAGCTTGCACAATTTCGGGTCCAAAAATAGGCCGAACCAAAATTGACCTAAAGTGACCTAAAGTGACCAATTTTGATGCATTTTGACCAGCAGTAGTAAAATGACCATAACTTGGTCTACATAACTCAGAATTACCTGAACTTTTGTGCCGCGTGCAATAAGACATAGATCTACAAGTTTGTAGTTTTGACCGAAACCCGAAAACAGAGGGAACTAGGTCGTCCGGCTAGGTTAAACTAGTATCTCGGAATCCAACAAGTTGCAATAAAACGCAGTATACATGGAAATGAAATTGGTAACATGTACCAACCCTAAAAGACTATCGAATGTGACATATTAGCAACATTAAAACCTAATTTACCTAGAACGCATTGAGGGTCGACATATTAGGTGATTAAGCAAATAATAGAATTCAGCGAATTAATTATCAAGCATTATCGTCAGAGACAGTTTAAATGAGTACTGAAACACCTCAAATTGTGTTTCTCAGTTAGCAAAGACTCAGGGAAAGGGAAGGAAACACTGAGTCAGAGCCAAGAGACAGTTATCAGAGGTTTGTGCACAATAGTTATTTCTTTTGAATTTTTCAATCGAAATAAATTGTGACTATTTGTATATTATTGTTTTCAATTATGGAAAAGTGTTTGAATGGATACTTATTGCTTGAAAAGCATTGTAAATAGTTTGAAACTGTGGAAAAATTTATTTAGTGTGATTTGTGAAAATTGAAGTTAATTATGAATTGTGTTGTCATTTTGTGAATGAAATTATGACCTTGGAAATTTATTGGATTCTCACGAATCATTTGAATAAAATATTTGGAAATTATTGTGTTGCCAACTTTGCAAATGGAAATTTGAGATAAAATGTGATTTATGGTTTGTATGAAATATTATGATTTGAAATTGTTTTGATTCACACTTGGCATGACACTATTACTATGTTCCTCCTCCATTTATGGGGTGAGTGTGATATATTCCTCCCTCTTTGACTTATCAGTCTGGGGTGAGTGTGATTATGTTCCTCTCTCTTTGACTTCCCAGTCTGAGGTGAGTGTGGATGAGTACTCATTATTCAGCTAGCTTCCTCCCTCATTGATTTCGATTATTGGGGTGAGTGTGTCTTGTCGTGGTGTACAACACGGCATGTGCGAAAAAAATTGCGTCATGGACTAAATTGTGATATTGATTGGCAACACTGTATTCTTCAGTTATTTGATCAAATTGTGATATTGATCGGCAACACTATATTCTTTAGTTATTTGATCAAATTGTGTTATTGATTGGAAAAACTGTATTATTCAGTTATTTGATCAAATGGTGTTATTGATTGGCAAAACTGTATTATTCAGTTATTTGATCAAATTGTGTTATGGATTGCCAAAACCGTGTTATTCAGTTATTTGATCAAATTGTGTTATTGATTGGCAAAACTGTGTTACTCAGTTATTTGATCAAATTTATGTTATATGAACTTTGTAAATTGTGAAATGGAATTGTGAACTATTTGATTTGTGAATTGTCAATAAAAGATTTATGTATCACATTTCAAACTATTATTGTGCACCACTGAGTAAATTTTACTCAATGATAGCTTTTCATTGCTGTCGCAGGTAGACAGACTGACAAGGCAGCAGACTAGGCTGCTAGTACTATATTGAGAGATCATCGGGTATATTGAGTATACCACATTTTGCATTTGTACTGTAATGTATGTTCACTGTATGTATATATTGTTCTTAGTTGTAAATTAAAATTGTACATTGAAGTTGTAAAGTAAATTATGAGTTATTTTGGCTTGTAAAATTTGTACTGTATTTCTTTTATCTCAGTCTTTAAAAAAATTATTGTGGATTTGAGTTGAAAAAAATATTGTGTTGAATTATGTTGGAATTTGAGATTGGAAAATATATTTGAAGTGTTTTTTACAGGTTTTTGAAGAACTGTTTTATTCAAAATACAGATGACACTATGCCAAAATTTTTATAGAAATTACTAATAATTCAAATGTATTAGCTATTTCACTTCCGTTCAAAAAACTTTTTAACACCTGTAAATAGTGCTCACCACTGTAAAAAGAAGTATGAAAAGTTTTAAAATCCCTTGTAGTGTATTTGATGGGTTATCAGTAGACGAAGTTGGTAATTCATTAGGTATACTACGGGATCATGTCATGCCTTACAGAGGGGTAGGGTATGACAAGAGAGGTGCAGTTTGAAATTGATGTTAGGCCTGGTGTGGATCCAATCTCCATAACCCCATATAGAATGGCACCTGCAGAATTGAAAGAGTTGAAAGTGCAATTGCAAGAATTGCTTGACAAGGGCTCTCCGCTTGTGTATTGATTATCGACAGTTGAATAAGGTGAAAATAAAGAATAGATATCCATTACCCCGTATTGATGACTTGTTTGATCAGTTGGGGGGTGCAGCTGTGTTCTCCAAAATTGACCTGAGATCAGGTTATTATCAGCTGAAAGTACAAGAGCAGAGTACTGCTAAAACTACCTTTAGAACCCGCTATGGCCATTATGAGTTTTTGGTTATGCCATTCGGGTTAACTAACGCTCCGGCTGCTTTTATTGATCTGATGAACCCTATATTCAGACCATACCTCGACCAGTTTTTTGTGGCATTCATAGATGATATATTGGTCTATTCGAGGAATGCAGAAGAGCATGATAGACATGTCACATCTTACCCCTCCGTAAGGCATAACATGATCCCGTAGAATACTTAATGAACTACTGAACTTCACCTACCGATAACTCATTAAGTACCCTACAAGGGATTTTAAAATAATTTTCTTACATTTTGGAAGTGGTGAGCATTTTAGTGAGAATTAAAAACCATTTATTCAAAGCTTAAGGACTAGTAAAAATTTTTGTCCATTTAAATTTTGCCGCAAATTTTATAAAAATTTTGACAGAGTTCCCTCTGTATTTTGAGAAACTAGTTCTTTAAAGACCTGTAAAAAGCACTTTCAAAATATTTCACAACTCCCAATCTCCAATATAACTCAAATCAACCCAATTCAAATCACTTCAAGGCAATTTCCACAATTTAATCAAATTTGGTCATCACAAAATTTTTAATACTTCATTAACAAGGCATAAAGCAGAAAATTCATATTTACAAATATTAAATTTACAGAAGCAAACCCAAAATAATATTATTATAATTTATTTACAACTGCTCAATTTACATTGATACTTATGACATTACAGTATTTACATCAAAATAACCATAAGGGTATAAAACAATACCCGTACAAAAGGGATCAAGAAGTTCTTGTCAATCCCGCAGCTCACTCTGCTGCTTTCTCCTTGCTCTTATCTGCGACAGTAAATTAAACTATCGCTGAGTATAAACATACTCAGTGGTGCACAATAAAATTTTAAAATGCGATACATAAATCATTTATTGATGAAACATAATTTGAATACTTCACAATCACATTTCACAAATATCAAAGCTCATAACAACTCATTTTGTCAAATAATATATTAAACACAGTTTAGTCAAACAATTTCATAAACACAGTGTTGCCAAAATCATACACAGCTTAAGCCATGACACAAAATTTCTGATCAATGCCGTGTTGTACACCACGATAAAGCAATCTACAATCCCATTAATCGAAATCAATGAGGGAGGTGGCTAGCTAGCTAATGAGTACTCATCCGATCTACAACTTCAACTGGCAAGCCAGAGAGGGAGGAAAATAAACGATCTCAACCCCATAAATGGAAGAGGAAATGTGGTACAATCATGCTAAGTGTGAATCCAAAATCAATTTAAAACAATTATTTTCAATAATTTATGAGAGATCCCAAACAATTTTCAAAGTCATTTTTGTATTCACAAAGTGGCAACACAATTCATAAATAACACAGCGATTTCATAAAGTATAGAACCTCAAATTTTCAATTGGAAAACAATTACATAAATTTATTGTGCACAAACCTGACTGGAGTCGCCTCTAGGCCTTGACTCAGTCTCTCCGAGCTTCCAAGGCTTTTTCAGCTGAAACACACAATTTCATAGTGTTTCAGTACCATAACTTAACATAAGTCCAAAAATAAATTTAACTTCACTTTAACTAGCTCTATTGCGTTAAATTCTACGTTCTCAAAGTTTTTGTGTTTCGGGTTACTATTCACTACACTATTCAAGTCAAATTGTTGACTTTTTAAGGATTAATAGGTATGGGAACTCAAACTTCACCCACATACCACATTTTGGTCACCAAACTTGTTGGTTTTGGTCATTTTTTCAAAGCGTAGGTCATTTTGGCAAAAATGCTAATTTTCGGTTTTGGTGCTCTGAAGTTGCACTGTTCCATTGGTCAATCTACTGTTGGAATTTGACAAAACTTCCTTCATAGAAAATGTTCCTTATTGTCTTAAGTGTATTCTCACTTTTGGATCACCTCAATCGGAGTTTTGTAGCTCAAGTTATGGCCAAAATAAGTTTCATCGCTCACGTGCAATCGCTCATACTGGTATCTTGGGTTCTGGCAAATTTTGATCCAACTTTGGTCAGTAATTTGATCAAGTTAAGTTCATAATTTGGTCTAACTTTCTTCATATGAAATGTTCTACTATGTCTTAGGTTTTCATCGGTTTAAGAATCGCCTAAATCCGAGTTTCCTAGAGAGAGTTATAGCCATCCAAACATTACTGCTCAAATGAAAATCTGCAGAGTTGCAGGTTTGGTAACTTAACTTTGCTCAATAGTTTGAATGGGTTAATGGCATAATTTTGGGTGATGTTCTTCATGAAAGTTTTAGATCTATATCTCCTCTAACCCCTGGCCAAATTTCAGGTCAATTTGACATGTCTTACTCGAGTTATGACCAAATGAACAGTTACTGTTCATTTGGTCAGTTTGGTGCAGTGGCAGCCTGCTCTCATTTCACTTTGGTCAATTGTTTCACTCAGTTTTGGCCAGTTTTTGGGCATGGTTCCTTAATGAAAATTGTGCTCTTTTATGTCTATTTTCATCCCCAATTTTTGGCATATCAATTGGACTTGTAAAATTTGAGTTTTGGTCCTTCAAATTGGGTTTGGTCATGCTGCCAGCAGCATGACCATTGGACCTACGAATTTGGTTTTCATTCCAACAATTCCCACACAACTTATTTGGTCATAATTGACCATTATTTCATTTCACAATAGGTCAAACATGCCATTTATGCATTTTTCCAAATTTTGGTTCATAAACCCTAGCCTCCAAACCTTAATTCACTTAAATTGTGCAATTAACTAAATTCAAAACTTTAAACTATAATCAATCAACTAATTAAGACTTTTAAACTCATTCTATCTCATTTAATTCATGCAATTCATACTTCCTTCAACTAGGTCAAAATTTCAGTTTAGTCCTTCTCCCATGTTTGTTTCATTTAATCAAGTTCTAAGCTCACTTTCAACCATCACATATGCATTTGAATGGGCAAATAAAGAGTTTAGCATACTAACCTCAATTTAAATGCCAAGCCTTCAATTGTTCTCTTTCTTTCCTCTTTCTTTCTTGTTCCTAGGTTGAGATTGCAAGGTCTAATGAAGTTTTTAGGGGACTTATGTGGATTGGGTGAAGAAATTCAAGCTTAAAATTAAGCTTAAATGGAAGAAGCTTTCATGGAGATGAGAGGGAGAAATGGGGCGGCAAAGAGAGAAGAAGATGAAAGGATTTTTTTATTTTTTTTTTCTTTATTTTCTTTCATCTTTATCCCTTTTAGAAGACCAAAAATTCTAATTTAATAATTCACTTAATTAATTTGTTTATGACATCATTCATGATGTCATCAACTTTGACTTTTCCATCTTTTTCTTTTTTTTTTCTATTTATTTTTTTCTATTAGTTCTTTAATTTAGTTCTCGATTTCGAAATTTTCTTTTCTCTGATTTTATTGGACAGTTAGGTCAGGAGTCAGCTCTCGGGGTCAATTGACCAAATCGCCCCTCTCCGGTTCATCCCGGTTTGCAAATAATCCAATATTTCTTTCGGCTCCCTAACCTAATTATTTGACTGGCTTAACAGTTCTTTTTCTTGATTTTCTCTTTTCCACTGTGTTCATAAGGGTCCTAAGGACCGCAGCGTCACTTTTTACGGTTCGAAATTTGAGTTTAAAATGACTTCGTAGTCGTTCCCGAGGAGGTCACCCATCGCTGTGACTCTCGGCACGTTTAACTTCTTATGTTCTATCTTTTCTTATTTATACTTAACTAATTGAACATTACTAATTATTTGTGTTTATGGCTTCTCAAGTTGTCTTAAGTGTGGCCCTAATCCCATTAATTGTCCGGACCGACACCGGTCACCGGAACAGTGAAATATACCAGGCTATGCAACGGGGGTGTTACAATTCTCCCCCCCTTAAATAAATTTCGTCTCGAAATTTTTACCTGGTATCAATCTCTGAACAGCTATGGGTGTTGTCTCCTCATGTCCTCCTCTCGTTCCCAAGTAGCTTATTGGCCCGAATGATGGTTCCACAGCACTTTTGCCAATGGTATCTGCTTATTCCGTAGCTGCTTCACCTCATAAGCCACAATCTTTATGGGTTCTTCTTCATATGTGAGGTCTGGATTCACTTCTATTTCTTCTATTGGTAGTACATGAGATGGGTCTGATCGGTACCTCCTCAACATAGACACATGGAAGACATTATGTATCTTCCCCAACTCTGGAGGTAGTGCCAACCGATATGCCAAAGGACCCACTCTTTCCAGAACCTCATATGGCCCGATAAAACGAGGACTTAGTTTCCCCTTTCTGCCGAATCTCATAATCCTCTTCTAAGGAGAAACCTTGAGGAAAACTTTCTCACCCACTGCATACTCAATATCCCTTCTTTTCAAATCAATATATGACTTCTGATGGTCTGATGCAGCTTTAAGTCGACCTCTGATCACCCTGATTTTCTCTTCAGTCTGTTGAACTATTTTGGGTCCAATCATTTTTCTTTCACCCACATCATCCCAACACAACGGGGTTCTACATTTCCTGCCATACAAAGCTTCATATGGAGGCAACCCAATGCTTGATTGGTAGCTGTTGTTGTAAGCAAACTCAATTAAAGGCAAGTGTGTATCCCAACTACCCTCAAACTCAATCACACAAGCCCGTAGCATGTCCTCCAAGATCTGAATTACCCTCTCGGTGGCCATGCATGCGTGGGTGGAATGCAAGATCTTGAAGTTCAATCTAGTTCCTAGGGCTCTCTAAAGACTACCCCAGAATCTAGAAGTGAACCTAGGATCTCTGTCTGATACAATGGATACTGGCACTCCATGAAGTCTCACAATCTCATCAATGTACAACCTAGCCAATCTGTCTAAACTGTAGTCCATTCGAACTGGCAGAAAATGAGCAGACTTAGTTAGTCTGTCGACAATGACCCATACTGCATCATGACTCTTCTGTGTTCTCGGAAGTCCCATCACAAAATCCATTGTTATTCTTTCCCATTTCCATTATGGCACTGACAGTGGATGAAATAACCCAGTTGGCACTTGATGCTCTGCCTTTACTTGCTGACAAGTTAGGCATTTGGATACAAACTCTGCCACATCTCTTTTTAAGCCCATCCACCAGTAATGCTCCTTTAGCCCTCTATACATTTTTGTACCACCAGGGTGCATAGCAAAAGGAGACTAATGTGCTTCCTTCAAAATGATCTGCCTCAAAATAACATCACTAGGAACACATATTCTACCCTGGTGTAGCAGTAAACCATCATCTCTGATTGAGAACACTGGTTTCTTGCCCTGCCGAACTTCTTCCAACAACTTCTGATACTTTTCATCATTCTGAGCAGCCATTCTAATCTGATCAATCAACACTGGCTGTACATGCCATGCAATTGCTGCCTGCCCATCATCATTAATCTCTAAACTGGCATGTAATGATCTCAACTCATGTATCAAAGACAAAGGAGTAACTGGTAGACTTGCCATAGTCTTGCGACTTAGGGCGTCAGCCACAACATTAGCTTTCCCTGGCTGATAGTCTATCAGGCAATCATAGTCTTTTATCAACTCTAACCATCTCCTCTATCTCAAATTCAACTCTTTCTGGGTGCCCAAATACTTCAAACTCTTATGATCTGTTTAGATGTAACATTTCTCCCCATACAAATAATGTCTCCAGATTTTAAGAGCAAACACAATGGCTGCAAGCTCCAAATCATATGTCGGATAATTCCTCTCATGCGGTTTTAGCTGGCGTGATGTCTAGGCAATGACATTTCGATCTTGCATCAACACACAACCTAACCCGTTGTGAGAAGCATCGCTGTAAACTGTATATTCTTTACCCGGTGTGGGTAAAGTCAGGACTGGAGCCTCTGTCAAACATCTTTTCAATTCATCAAAACTCTGTTGGCATTTATCCGTCCACTGGAATTTTACATCTTTTCTCAGCAGCTTGGTCAATGGAGATGCCAACATGGAGAATCCCTTCATAAATCTACGGTAGTATCCAGCTAAACCCAAAAATCTGCGAATTTCTGTGACATTTCTGGGTGGCCTCCAATTAAGGACAGCTTCAATCTTACTTGGATCTACCTTAATGCCCTCTTCTAATACTACATGCCCCAAGAAAGATATTTCCTTCAGCCAAAATTCACACTTCGACAATTTGGCATATAGCTGTTTCTCTCTCAAAGTCTGCAGTACAATCCACAGATGTCTATCATGCTCTTCTGCATCCCTCGAATAGACCAATATATCATCTATGAATACCACAACAAACTGGTCGAGGTATGGTCTGAAGATAGTGTTCATCAGATCCATAAAAGCAGCCGAAGCATTAGTTAACCCGAATGGCATAACCGAAAACTCATAATGGCCATAGCGGCTTCTGAAGGCAGTTTTAAAAATACTCTGCTCTTGTACTTTCAACTGATAATAACCTGATCTCAGGTCAATTTTGGAGAACACAGCTGCACCCCTCAACTGATCAAACAAGTCATCAATACGGGGCAATGGATATCTATTCTTTATTGTCACCTTATTCAACTGCCGATAATCAATACACAAATGAAGAGTGCCATCTTTCTTCTTTACAAACAACACTGGCGCTCCCCAAGGTGACACACTAGGGCGGATAAAGCCCTTGTCAAGCAGTTCTTGCAACTGCACTTTTAACTCTTTCAATTCTGCAGGTGCCATTCTGTATGGTGTTATGGAGATTGGGTCCACACCAGGCATAACATCAATTTCAAACTGCACTTCTCTTTCTGGAGGTAATCCTGGCAATTCTTCAGGAAATACATCTGGAAAGTCACATACAGTAGGAATGTCCTCCAATGTTGGACTCCCCACTTGGGTGTCTATCACATGTGCCAAGTACGCCTCACATCCTTTTCTAATCATTTTTCTGACCAGTGCAGCTGAAATGATGTTTGAAGGCAATAACTGCCTCTCCCCATGTATTACTACATCACCATACTGAGGGAGACCAAAAGTGACTATCTTCAGTCTACAGTCAATCATGGCGTGATGCCTGGCTAACCAATCCATGCCCAAGATAATGTCATAATCTCTGAAGGGCATTTCAATTAAATCAGACAGGGAAGTGTGTCCTTGGATCACCAAAGGACGATCTTTGTACAACCTATTTACTCGGACCTCCTGGCCTAATGGACTAGTTACTAGCACATCATAGTCCATTGGTACACACTGAATAGCAGTAGGACACATCACACTGGCACTAACATACGAATGTGTGGAGCCAGGATCAAATAACACATACACATCTTGGTCAAGGATGGAGAAAATACCAGCAACAACATCTGATGTTTTAGCCTCTTCCCTCTAACACATAGTATACACTCTGACTGGTGCGCTACTAGGTACTGGCTGGTTAACAGTGCTCTGACTTCCAGGGGTGTTACCAGGACCCCTACCTCTGCCTCTACCTCTAGCAGCTGACTGTGACCCTCTGGGTGCAGAGATTTGAGTTGATTCTTCAGGTGTGGCAAAAGATCTAGACCGGCGCGGACTAGTGCAATCCTTAGCGAAATGTCTGCTTCCTCCACAATTAAAGCATGCACCAGTAGCCTTGAAACAAACCCCACCATGAGTTCTACCACACGTTTCACACTGCCGAACCGATAGAGCTCCTCGGGGTGCCTGCTGGGTCTGCTGACCAGACCGGGGTGGTCTTTGGCCAGAAAATCTGCCTCTGCCTCTACGGAAGCTAGATCCCCCAAACTGTTTCCTCTTCCCAGAACCACTTCCAGATGCTTGTTCAGTAGTCTTTTCAGGTTTCTCTTTCTCTTGTGAACCCTTCTTCACTGCCCCTTCGGATTCTATCCTTTCTAATTCCAAGGCTTGTGAGATCAATTCAACAAAATTCTGATGTCTGAAACCTGCAACTTGCATTCTCAGACTCTGCCTTAGCCCAAACTCAAACCTCTTGCATCTGTCTCTGGGGGTGGAGACTAAGCTTCCAGCATAGTGGCTTAGCCTCGAAAAATCTCTCTCATATTCTGCTACAGTTCGGTTCCCTTGTTTCAAACTCAAAAATTCTTGCAACTTCATATCCACATATGCATCGGGAACCCATTTCTGTCGGAACTCCCTCAAAAAGTCTGTCCATGTCAGCACAGGTGGCTCAACCAGGCTGTGGGGGATGGTCTTCCACCATTCAAACGCATCCCCTTGCAACAAGGAAACAGAATACTCAAACTTCAATTCCTCTGTACACTGTAGCTTCCTGAAAACTCGTTCCATTCTTTCCAACCACTGTTCTGCCTCCAGTGGATCCACAGTGCCTTTAAACTCAGTGGCCCCAAATTTCATCAATTTTTCATACTGCCGAGCTAAGGGCTGTGGTTGGGCTACAGGTATTGGCATCTGAGCTTGGGGTGGCACATTACCCACCATTTGCTGGAAGAAGGCAGCCATCTGCTGCATAAATTGAGCAGGAAACTGCGGTGCTGGAGTAGGAGTTGGAGTGGCTGACCCACTCACATTCTGGAGTGCTGGGGCTTCCCCTTGAACCTCAGCCTCAACAGATTGTTCTTCGGAATGATCTCCTCCTTCCATTCCGTTTTCTCAAAATTTCTACTTCCTGAGATAAAACACAAGGAGGTTGACCTCCATTAGTGCATATTCATGATGTAAATATCTCATATGTATCAATTAAAGACACTTGAGCAGTTGTACTTATCAATAAAATGTTAAAACACATAGTCAAAATTTATTGAAAAACCATGCTCTGATACCACTAAAACATGTCACACCTTACCCCTCTGTAAGGCATAACATGATCCCGTAGAATACTTAATGAACTACCGAACTTCACCTACCGATAACTCATTAAGTACCCTACAAGGGATTTTAAAACAATTTCTTACATTTTGGAAGTGGTGAGCATTTTAGTGAGAATTAAAAACTATTTATTCAAAGCTTAAGGACTAGAAAAAATTTTTGTCCATTTAAATTTTGCCGCAAATTTTATAAAAATTTTGACAGAGTTCCCTCTGTATTTTGAGAAACCAGTTCTTTAAAGACCTGTAAAAAGCACTTCCAAAATATTTCACAACTCCCAATCTCCAATAAAACTCAAATCAACCCAATTCAAATCACTTCAAGCCAATTTCCACAATTTAATCAAATTTGGCCATCACAAAATTTTTAATACTTCATTAACAAGGCATAAAGCGGAAAATTCATATTTACAAATATTAAATTTACAGAAGCAAACCCAAAATAATATTATTACAATTTATTTACAACTGCTCAATTTACATTGATACTTATGACATTACAGTATTTATATCAAAATAACCATAAGGGTATAAAACAATACCCATACAAAAGGGATTAAGAAGTTCTTGTCAATCCATGACTCACTCTTTCTTTCCTTGCTCTTATCTGCGATAAGAAATTAAACTATCGCTGAGTATAAACATACTCAGTGGTGCACAATAAAAATTTAAAATGCGATACATAAATCATTTATTGATGAAACATAATTTGAATACTTCACAATCACATTTCACAAATATCAAAGCTCATAACAACTCATTTTGTCAAATAATATATTAAACACAGTTTAGTCAAACAATTTCAGAAACACAGTGTTGCCAAAATCATACACAGCTTAAGCCATTACACAAAATTTCCGATCAATGCCGTGTTGTACACCACGACAAAGCAATCTACAACCCCATTAATCAAAATCAATGAGGGAGGTGGCTAGCTAGCTAATGAGTACTCATCCGATCTACAACTTCAACTAGCAAGCTAGAGAGGGAGGAAAATAAACGATCTCAACCCCATAAATGGAGGAGGAAATATGGTACAGTCATGTTAAGTGTGAATCCAAAATCAATTTAAAACAATTATTTTCAATAATTTATGAGAGATCCCAAACAATTTTCAAAGTCATTTTTGTATTCACAAAGTGGCGACACAATTCATAAATAACACAGTGATTTCATAAAGTATAGCAACTCAAATTTTCAATTGGAAAACAATTACATAAATTTATTGTGCACAAACCTGACTGGAATCGCCTCTAGGCCTTGACTCAGTCTCTCCGAGCTTCCAAGTCTTTTTCAGCTGAAACACACAATTTCATATTGTTTCAGTACCATAACTTAACATAAGTCCAAAAATAAATTTAACTTCACTTTAACTAGCTCTATTGCGTTAAATTCTACGTTCTCAAAGTTTTTGTGTTTCGGGTTAACAAGTCAAATTGTTGACTTTTTAAGGATTTATAGGTATGGGAACTCCAACTTCACCCACATACCACATTTTGGTCACAAACTTGTTGGTTTTTGTCATTTTTTCAAAGCGTAGGTCACTTTGGCAAAATTGCCAATTTTCGGTTTTGGTGCTCCGAAGTTACACTATTCCATTGGTCGATCTACTGTTGGAATTTGACAAAACTTCCTTCATAGAAAATGTTCCTTATTGTCTTAAGTGTATTCTCATTTTTGGATCACCTCAATCAGAGTTTTGTAGCTCAAGTTATGGCCAAAATAAGTTTACTGTTTACGTGTACTATTTATACTGGTATCTTGGATTCTGACAGATTTTGATCCAACTTTGGTCAGTAATTTGATCAAGTTAAGTTCATAATTTGGTCTAACTTTCTTCATATGAAATGTTCTACTATGTTTTAGGTTTCCATCGGTTCAAGAATCGCCTAAATCCGAGTTTCCTAGAGAGATTTATAGCCATCCAAACATTACTGCTCAAATAAAAATCTGTAGAGTTGCAGGTTTGGTAACTTAAATTTGCTCAATAATTTGAATGGGTTAATGGCATAATTTTGGGTGATGTTCTTCATGAAAGTTTTAGATCTATATCTCCTCTAACCCCTGGCCAAATTTCAGGTCAATTTGACCTGTCTAACTTGAGTTATGGCCAAATGAACAGTTACTGTTCATTTGGTCAGTTTGGTGCAGTGGCAGCCTGCTCTCATTTCACTTTGGTCAATTGTTTCACCCAGTTTTGGTCAGTTTTTGGGCATGGTTCCTTAATGAAAATTGTGCTCTTTTATGTCTATTTTCATCCCCAATTTGTGGCATATCAATTGGACTTGTAAAATTTGAGTTTTGGTCCTTCAAAGTGGGTTTGGTCATGCTGCCAGCAGCATGACCATTGGACCTACGAATTTGGTGTTCATTCCAACAATTCCCACACAACTTATTTGGTCATAATTGACCATTATTTCATTTCACGATAGGTCAAACATGCCATTTATGCATTTCTCCAAATTTTGGTTCATAAACCCTAGCCTCCAAACCTTAATTCACTTAAATTGTGCAATTAACTAAATTCAAAAGTTTAAACTATAATCAATCAACTAATTAAGACTTTTAAACTCATTCTTTCTCATTTAATTCATGCAATTCATACTCCCTTTAACTAGGTCAAAATTTCAGTTTAGTCCTTCTCCCATGTTTGTTTCATTTAATCAAGTTCTAAGCTCACTTTCAACCATCACATATGCATTTGAATGGGTAAATAAAGAGTTTAGCATACTAACCTCAATTTAAATGCCAAGCCTTCAATTGTTCTCTTTCTTTCCTCTTTCTTTCTTGTTCCTAGGTAGATATTGCAAGGTCTAATGAAGTTTTTAGGGGAGTTATGTGGATTTGGTGAAGAAATTAAAGCTTAAAAGTAAGCTTAAATGGAAAAAGCTTTCATGGAGATGAGAGGGAGAAATGGGGCGGCAAAGAGAGAAGAAGATGAAAGGATTTTTTTGTTTTTTTTTTCTTTATTTTCTTTCATCTTTATCCCTTTTAGAAGACCAAAAATTCCAATTTAATAATTCACTTAATAAATTTGTTTATGACATCATTCATGATGTCATCAACTTTGACTTTTCCATCTTTTTCTTTTTTTTTTTCTACTTATTTTTTTCTATTAGTTCTTTAATTTAATTCTCGATTCCAAAATTTTCGTTTCTCCGATTTTATTGGACAGTTAGGTCAAGAGTCAGCTCTCGGGGTCAATTGACCAAATCGCCCCTCGCCGGTTCATCCCGGTTTGCAAATAATCCAATATTTCTTCCGGCTCCCTAACTTAATTATTTGACTAGCTTAACAATTCTTTTTCGTGATTTTCTCTTTTCCACTGTGTTCATAAGGGTCCTAAGGACCGCAGCGTCTGTCACACCCTACCCCTCTGTAAGGCATAACATGATCCCGTAGTATACCTAATGAATTACCAACTCCGTCTACTGATAACCCATTAAATACACTACAAGAGATTTTAAAAACTTTTCTTACTTCTTTTACAGTGGTGAGCACTATTTACAGGTATTAAAAACTTTGGTGAACTGAAGTGAAACAACTAACTCATTTGATTTATTTGGAGTTCCTGTAAAAATTTTGGCAAAGTACCATCTGTATTTTGGACAAAACAGTTCTTCAGAAAACCTGTAAAAAGCACTTTAAAAATTTTCCAAATCTCAACTCCAATACATTTCTCAACACAACAATTTATCAACTCAATTCCATAGAAATTTTTCAAAGTCTGAGATAAGGAAATATAATACAATTTTTTTACAAGTCAAATAACTCATAATTAATTTACAACTTCAAGGTACAATTTGAATTTACAACTGCTCAAACCAACAACAAAATATACATACAGTGAATATACATTACAGTACAAAATGCAAAATGCTGGTATACTCATTATACCCGAAAATCTCTCGCTGACGGTACTAGCAGCCTAGTCTGCTGCCCTGTCTGTCTCTCTACCTGCGATAGCAATAAAAAGCTATCGCTGAGACAATGTCTCAGTGGTGCACAACATTAACCAAATACAAGTTTAAATCGCAATTCATAATTCAAATAAATGATGGATACGTAAAACCATAATTAAATTCAAGACAATAAATGTCATAAAGAATTTAACACAATATCACATTAAATCTCAGTAATCGAAACATAGTTAAATTCAAAAGACAGTAAATGTCAATAAGAATTTAAACTCCATTTCACAAATTATCAAATCGCATAATAACACAATTTAGTCAAATAATTTAATAATACAGTGTTGCCAATTCATTCACAACTTAAGCCATGACACAAATTTCCGATCAATGCCGCGTTGTACACCACGATAAAGCAATCACAACCCCACTAATCGAAATCAATGAGGAAGGGAGCTAGCTACATAATGAGTACTCATCCGATCAACTCAACTGGTAAACCAGAGAGGGAAAAATAAACGATCACGACTCCATAAATGGAGAAGGAAATAAACGATCACAACTCCATAAATGGAGAAGGAATGATATGATACTGTCATGCTAAGTGTGAACACAAAATCAATTCCAAACATTTTATTCAAATGATTCGTGAGAATCCAATAAATTTCCCAAGTCATAATTTCATTCACAAAATGGCAACACAATTCATAATTAACTTCAATTTTCACAAATCACACTAAACCGATTTTTCCCACAATTTCAAACCATTTACAATGTTTTTTAAGCAATGAGTATCCATCAATATCATTCAAACAATTTCTCATAGTTTCAAATCATTTACAATGCTTTTCAAGCAATAAATATCCATTCAAACACATTTCCACAATTTAAAACAATAATGTAAAAATAGTCAATATTTATTTCAATTGAAAAATTCAAAAGAAATAGTTGTTGTGCACAAACCTCTGATATTTGTCTCCTGGTCTGGACTCAGTGTTTCTTTCCCTTTTGCTGAGTCCTTGTTAACTGAGAAACACAATTTGCAGTGTTTCAGTGCTAAATTAATTTGCCTCTAACGATAATGTTCGATAAACAATTCACTGAATACCTTTATTTGCTTAATCACCTAATATACCGACCCTCGATGCGTTTTAGGTAAATTAGGTTTTAGTGTCATTAATATGTCACACTCGATAGGGTTTTAGGTTTGGTACGTTTTTCCAAACTCGTTTCCTTGTTTAGTGCATTTTAATGCAACTTGCTGGATTCCGGGATACTGGTTTGACCTAGCCGGACGGCCTAGTTCCCTCGGTTTTCGGGTTTCGGTCAAAACTACAAACTTGTAGATCTATGTCTTATGGACCGCGGTGCAAAATTTTAGGTCAATCCGAGTTAAGTAGACCAAGTTATGGTCACACTATTGCTGGTCAAATGGCATCAAGTTAGGTCAATTTGGTCAACTTTGGTTCGGCCAGTTTTTGGACCCGAACTTGTGCAAGCTTTTTGACTTGCTTCTGGTCATTTCTGGGCTTTGGTGTCCTCATAATACTTGTAGGTATGGGTCTTAACTATTCATGGTTAAAATTTCAGGTCAATTGGACCTGTTTTGAGTGAGTTATGGCCTAAACACTCACTGCTGCCCAATTGGTCATTTTTCAGGTCCTAATTGCACCTAATCCGAATTGGTCATTTTCTTAGGTCACCTTGCAAGCAGAATTTTGGTATGTTTTCTCAATGAAAGTTGGCACATTTTGTGCCTAGTTCCACCTCCAATTGGTCTCATACCAATTGAGGTTACACATTTAAACTTATTGGCTAAAATGTACACTGCCCTTGGTTACTTTGCTTAACACACATCAATCACACACATTTACCTTGCAATATGTTTACTTCCCTACCAAATCTGTTTTGGTACATTACCAAAACCACATCCCACTTTACATTATCCTCACTTTGGGCAGATTACAATTATCTTCAATACACCAATTAAAGTTCACATTTACAAAGTCTAAATACAATCACATACACACCTAAACATCACTAATTCTCACATACACTTTACAAAATAATTTCATACACATATCCATCAATCCTTCTATGTCAACATTCTGCCAACACTTCCATGAATACATACATTTATTCAAGTGTCCCCAAGCTGCCGAAAACCTTCTTCAACACCAAATTGCCCTACAATTCATCAATTCTCATCCAAGTGCCAAAAATCACCATATAAATATGAAGTAATTCACTAGGTTATTAAATCATCATGATCAACACCATTTCTCATCAAATATATGCACAATTATTTCATCAATACATGATTACATGGCTGCCCAAAAATGGATATCTCAATACTCTTCAAACTTAAAAATTTCCTTCACAAAACCAACACCCATAACATGTATACAAAGTTTATCAAAGAAATCTTCAAAAATGCTAACTTACCTTATGGTTGGAGCTTGTTAAACCTTGCTTAAACTTCTTAAATTTGGTATCAAACTCTTCCTTGTGATGTGTAGACAAACTTTAATGAAGAACCCTAGGTGATTGGAGTTGAAATGGAGGAGTGCATGGAGCTTGATTGAAAAATGGCCATGGAGGATTTTTCTTCTTCAATTCGTCTAAGTTAAGGGAGTGAGGAAGATGAACATTCTGCTGGATATAGTGGACTTACACCTGCCCCATTATGTGTTTATTATATTCCTTTAGTGGCCCACTCACTCAATTTTAACTATATAATAATCTTACATGTTTTATTTATACATTTTTCACTCCATTTTGGCTATTTACTTTAGGTACCACTAAACTAATTTTTCATTTTATTTTCTAAGTGTAATATTATTTATTTTTAATGGACAATTAGGTCAAAAGACAATTCGGGATGTCAAATGACCATAATGCCCCTGTTCGGGTTGCATTCTCGATTTTTCGGTATTACCGGGTTTTGTCTGTTTTTCGATTTCTCACTTTTTTTGTACTAATTATTTAATTTTTCTTTGATCTTTCTAATGATATTTATTCTTCAATAAGAGTCTATTTAAGTCCTAAAAATGTTTTCCAGGGTTCCCCGCATTCCAGGGCTAGTCAATGGTCCACGCCGTGACATCCCGGTGCGGTCACCCATCGCTTGGGTTTTCGGCTCGCTTAACTTGGTTACATTTCTTTGCTATGATTTTTCCTTTGTTTTTCTTGTATTTTCTTTTCTTGTATTTCATTATTTATGTCTCCTCATTCATATTGAAGTGTAGTTCTAGGCATCCTAATCGTCCGAAAGATCGGTCACCGAGCAAAGAGAACGCACTACTGAACTTAGGGGTGTTACAGCGTCACTTTTTATGGTTAGAAATTTGAGTTTAAAACGACTTCGCAGTCGTTCCCGAGGAGGTCACCCATCACTGTGACTCTCGGCTCGTTTAACTTCTTATGTTCTATCTTTTCTTATTTATACTTAACTAATTGAACATTACTAATTATTTGTGTTTATGGCTTCTCAAGTTGTCTTAAGTGTGGCCCTAATCCCATTAATTGTCCGGACCGACACCGGTTACCGGAACAGTTAAATATACCAGGCTATGCAACGGGGGTGTTCCAAGACATCTGCAGATTGTACTGCAAACTTTGAGGGAGAAACAACTATATGCCAAATTATCGATGTGTGAATTTTGGCTGAAGGAAATATCCTTTTTAGGGCATGTAGTATCAGAAAAGGGCATCAAGGTAGATCCAAGTAAGATTGAAGCTGTCCTTAATTGGAGGCCACCAAGAAATGTCACAGAGATTCATAGTTTTCTAAGTTTAGCTAGATACTACGGTCAGTTTGTGAAGGGATTCTCCATGTTAGCATCTCCATTGAACAAGCTGCTTAGAAAAGATGTGAAATTTTAGTGGACGGATAAATGCCAACAGAGTTTTGATGAATTGAATAAATGTTTGATTGAAGCTCCAGTCCTGACTTTACCTGCTCCGGCTAAAGAATACACAGTTTATAGTGATGCTTCTCACAATGGGTTAGGCTGTGTACTGATGCAAGATCGAAATGTCATTGCCTATGCATCACGCTAGCTAAAACAGCATGAGAGGAATTATCCAACACATGATTTGGAGCTTGCAGTTATAGTGTTTGCTCTTAAGATCTAGAGACACTATTTGTATAGGGAAAAGTGTTACATCTACACAGATCATAAGAACTTGAAGTATTTAGGCACTCAAAAGGAGTTGAATTTGAGACAGAGGAGATGGTTAGAGTTGATAAAAGACTACGATTGTCTGATAGACTATCAGCCAGGGAAAGCTAATGTCATGGCTGATGCCTTAAGTCTCAAGACTATGGCAAGTCTACGGGTTACTCCTTTGTCTTTGGTACATGAGTTAAGATCATTGCATGCCAGCTTAGAGATTAATGATGATGGGCAGATAGCAGTTGCATGGCATGTACAGCCAGTGTTGATTGATCAGATCAGAATGGCTGCTCAAAATGATGAAAGATATCAGAAGCTATTGGAAGAAGTCTGACAGGGCAAGAAACCAAAATTCTCAATCAGAGATGATGGTCTACTGCTACACTAGGGCAGAATATGTGTTCCTAATGATGTTGATTTGAGGCAAATCATTTTGAAGGAAGCACATGAGTCTCCTTTTTCCATGCACCCTGGTGGCACAAAAATGTATAGAGGGCTAAAGGAGCATTATTGGTGGATGGGTATGAAAAGAGATGTAGCAGAGTTTGTTTCCAAATGCTTAACTTGTCAGCAAGTAAAGGCAGAACATCAAGTACCCACTGGGTTGTTACATCCACTACCAGTACTGGAATGGAAATGGGAGAGAATAACGATGGATTTTGTGATGGGACTTCCGAGGACACAGAAGAGTCATGATGCAGTTTGGGTCATTGTTGATAGACTAACCAAGTATGCTCATTTTCTGCCAGTCCGGATGGAATACAGTTTAGAAAGATTGGCCAAGTTATACATCGATGAGATTGTGAGATTGCATGGAGTGCCAATATCCATCGTATCAGACAGAGATCCTAGGTTCACTTCTAGATTCTGGAGTAGTCTTCAGAGAGCCCTAGGAACTAGATTGAACTTCAGTACGACATTCCACCCACAGAGAGATGGCCAGTCTGAGAAGGTAATTCAAATCATGGAGGACATGCTACGGGCTTGTGTGGTTGAATTTGAGAGCAGTTGGGATACACATTTGCCTTTGATTGAGTTTGCTTACAACGATAGCTACCAATCAAGCATTGGAATGCCTCCATATGAAGCTTTGTATGGCAGAAAATGTAGAACCACGTTGTGTTGGGATGACATGGGTGAAAGAAAGATGATTAGACCCAAATATGTTCAGCAGACTGAGGAGAAGATCAGGGTGATCAGAGATCGACTTAAGACTGCATTAGACCGTCAGAAGTCCTACATTGATCTGAAGAGAAGAGATATTAAGTATGCAGTGTGTCACACCTTACCCTTCTGTAAGGCATAACATGATCCCGCAGAATACCTAATGAACTACCGAACTTCACCTACCGATAACTCATTAAGTACCCTACAAGGAATTTTAAACAATTTTCTTACTTTTGACAAGTGCTGAGCATTTTCTAATAGGTATTTAAAACATATGATTAAAAGTAAATCTAGTTAATATTTTTGGTCCATTTTATTTTTTCGCAAATTTTATAAAAATTTTGACAGAGTTCTGTCTGTATTTTGAGAAACCAATTCTTCAAATACCTGTAAAAAGCACTTCTAAAAGTTTTTCTCAACAACTACTTCAACTTCACAATCAAACTCAATCCACTTCAACAACTCCACAATCATTTCATTAGAGACAAAACAATTTATATACATCCTTACAAAATTTACATCGAAAGAAATATAAACTAAACTTTATTACCAACTTCATTCAAATTTTGTACAAGCTGCTCAAGACCCATTTACATGTCCATACATTTATATGCAATACATACATCAAAAGAAATATTTACAATTAGGGTATAAATTATACCCGATAACTTCAAGCTGAATGATCTTTAATCCTTAGCAGCTCAGTCTGCTGCTCTTCTAGTCTCTGTATCCGCGACAGTAATAAAAGCTATCGCTGAGTACTAGGACTCAGTAGTGCACAACATACTAAAATAATCTTTATGCAGAATTTAAATCATATTTATTTGAAAATTTGACTAAACATGAAAATTAAATACAATTCATGCGTCATGAGATTTTAATCCCAGCACTTTCATTTTGAAGTATCAAATCACATTTCATAAAACCCACAGTTAGATCATGCCATTCGAAACAAATAGAATCTCAATAGCCAGAGGCTAAAGAGAAATCACATCACAAGGCTAGCTATCTCAAATATATGGATATCCATTCACATCCTCTTCTACTGGCACACCTCAACACTTCTCCAGAGAAGAAATCAAAATTCGAAACTAATTACCCTCACTAGTCGTGCTAGTGAGGTGTTCAAATATATGGTAATGACACTGTGGTTTCAAAACTTATCTTAACAATTTGCTAAACATTGTCATTTCAAATATACAAAATAACTTTCAACAATTTCGATCAAAGCATCATAAATAATGTCTTAATTCACTTTTTCAAATCATTCAAAACAATATGCAGCAAATAATTTACAAAAATTACACTTTGTGCACAAACCTCATGCGAGTCGCCTCTTGGCCTCGACTCAGTTCCTTGGGTTCTTTCCCGGTATTCTTTCTAACTGAAACACACAATTTTACTATGTTTCAGCACTAGAACTTAACATAAACCCAAAATAAATCTAGCTTCACTTTTACCTAACTCTAACGTGCTAAACTCGACATTCTTTAAATTTTTGTGTTTTGGGTTACTATTCACTATATTGTTCAAGTCAAATTGTTGACTTTCTAAGGCTTAATAGGTATGAGAACTCCAACTTCACCCACATACCACATTTTGGTCACTAAATTTGTTGGTTTTGGTCGTTTTCTCAAAACTTAGGTCTTTTAGGCAAAATTGCCAATTTTCAGTTTTGGAGTCATAAGTTGCACGGTTTCATTAGTCCTTTTACTGTTGGAATTTGGCAAAACTTTCTTCATAGAAAATGTTTCCTATTGTCTTAAGTTTATTCTCTTTTTTGAATCACTCCAATTGGAGTTTTGTAGCTCAAGTTATAGCCAAAATACAGTTACTATTCATGCTGCAGAATTTAGTTCTACAGATTTAATGCTTCAAATTCGTTCAACAAGTTGATCAAGTTAAGTCCATAATTTGGTCTAATTTTCTTCATAGGAAATGTTCTACTATGTCTTAGGTTTCCATCGGTTCAAGAATCACCTAAATAAGAGTTTTCTAGAGAGAGTTATAGCCATTGAAACTTTATTGTTTATATGGCAAATCTGTAGTTCTGCAGATTCAGTGACTCAACTTTGCTCAATAATTTGATTGGGTTTATATTCTTCATGAAAGTTTTAGTTCTATATCTCATCTAACCATTGGTAAAATTTCAGGTCATTTTGACCTACCTAGCTCGAGTTATGACCAAATGAGCAAACATTGTTCATTTGGTCAGTTTATACAAGGCAGCCTACAATTTTCCAACTTTGGTCAATTTGTTCACTAGGTTTTGGTTACTTTTTGGGTATACTTCCGAAATGAAAATTGTGTCATTTAGTGCCTATTTTCATTCCCAATTGGTCTCATACCAAATTGGACTTGTAAAATTCCATTTTTGGTCCCTCTGGTCATGGTGCATACCCAATTCGAATTTGGCTTTGATTCAAACACTTCTAACACACTTAATTAGGTTACAAATGACCATTTCTCACCTTAAACTATGTCAAAGGCATCATTTAGCACTTCTTCACATTTTTGGTCTCTAAACCCTAATGTTCAAAACCCTAATTCATGTCATTTCTTGCATTTAGCTAATTAAACACTTATAAACATGCTCCCTTAACTCAATTAAGCTTCCTAACATGTTTAGCTCAAACAAATTTATACTTTGTCCAACCAAACCCTAGCTGTCAAAAATTCTATATAATCCCTCAATAATTTTCTTTCCATTTTAATTTTATTTACAAGCTCAATAAGTTAGAAATATAAGAATCAAACTCAAATTATCAAATTTGATTACTAACCTTTTTTATAGAATTTCTTTTTCTTTAAAACTTCTTCCTTTCTTTTTCTTTTTGTTGTCAAGCTCCTTCCCAAGTGACTAGAATAAGTTTTTGTGAAGCATGTATGGGAGAAGTTGAGGTTTAGTGAGGGTTTCAAAGCTTGAAGACAAGCTTTAATGGAGTTTGCAATGGTGAGGGAGAGAGAGTGTGTGTGAGGGCGGCAAGCTTGGTGGAAGAAGACTTTGATTTTTATTTTTCGTTTCTTTTGTTTTATTTTTATCCTTATGCTAGACCCAAAAATTCCAATTAAATAAATATATTAAGTATTATTTTTATGGCATCATGCATGAAGTCATGCATGATGTCATCACCTTTTAACTTTTCCATTTTCTTTTTTTTTCTATTTATTTTTTTCTATTAGTTCTTTAATTTAATTCTCGATTCCAAAATTTTCTTTTCTCTGATTTTATTTGACAGTTAGGTCAAGAGTCAGCTCTCAGGGTCAATTGACCAAATTGCCCCTCGCCGGTTCTTCCCGGTTTGTAAATAATCCAATATTTCTTTCGGCTCCCTGACTTAATTATTTGACTGGCTTAACAGTTCTTTTCCTAATTTTCTCTTTTCCACTGTGTTTATAAGGGTCCTAAGGACCGCAGCGTCACATTTTACGGTTCGAAATTTGAGTTTAAGATGACTTCACAGTCATTCCCGAGAAGGTCACCCATCGCTATGACTCTCGGCTCGTTTAACTTCTTATGTTCTGTTTTTCTTATTTATATTTAACTAATTGGCAATTACTAATTATTTATGTTTTTGGCTTATCTAGTTTTCTTAAGTGTGGTTCTAATCCCCTTAATTATCTAGTCTGACACCGGTCATTGAAATAGTGAAATATACCAGGCTATACAAATAGGGGTGTTACAATTCTCCCCCCCTTAAATAAATTTCGTCTCGAAATTTTACCTGGTATCAATCTCTTAACAGTTGTGGGTGCTGTCTCCTCATGTCCTCCTCTCGTTCCCAAGTAGCCTCCTAGCCCGAATGATGGTTCCACAGCACTTTTACCAATGGTATCTGTTTGTTCTGTAGCTGTTTCACCTTATAAGCCAGAATCTATATGGGTTCTTCTTCATATGTGAGGTCTGGATTCACTTCAATTTCCTCTACAAGTAGTACATGAGATGGGTCTGATCGATACCTCCTCAACATTGATACATGGAAGACGTTATGTATCTTCTCCAACTTTGGAGGTCGTACCAAACGATATGCCGAAGGACCCACTCTTTCCAGAACCTCATATGGCCTAATGAAACGAGGACTTAGTTTCCTCTTTCTACCGAATCTCATAATTCTCTTCCAAGGAGAAACTTTGAGTAAAACTTTCTCACCCACTGCATACTCAATATCCCTTCTCTTCAGATCAATGTAGGACTTCTGACGGTCTGATGCAGTCTTAAGTCGATCTTTGATCACCCTAATCTTCTCCTCAGTCTGCTGAACAATTTCAGGTCCAATCATCTTTCTTTCACCCACGTCATACCAACACAACGGGGTTCTACATTTTCTGCCATACAAAGCTTCATATGGAGGCATCCCAATGCTTGATTGGTAGCTGTTGTTGTAAGCAAACTCAATCAAAGGCAAGTGTGTATCCCAACTGCCCTCAAATTCAACCACACAAGCCCGTAGCATGTCCTCCAAGATCTGAATTACCCTTTCAGACTGGCCATCTGTCTGTGGGTGGAATGCCGTACTGAAGTTTAATCTAGTTCTTAGGGCTCTCTGAAGACCACCCCAGAATCTAGAAGTGAACCTAGGATCTCTGTCTGATACGATGGATACTGGCACTCCATGCAGTCTCACAATCTCATTGATGTATAACTTGGCTAATCTTTCTAAACTGTAGTCCGTCCAGACTGGCAGAAAATGAGCAGACTTGGTTAGTCTGTCAACAATGACCCATACTGCATCATGACTCTTTTATGTCCTCGGAAGTCCCATTACAAAATCCATCGTTATTCTCTCCCATTTCCATTCTGGTACTAGTAGTGGATGTAACAACCCAGCAGGTACTTGATGCTCTGCCTTTACTTGCTGACAAGTTAGGCATTTGGAAACAAACTCTGCAACATCTCTTTTCATACCCATCCACTAGTAATGCTCTTTTAGCCCTCTATACATTTTTGTGCCACCAGGATGCATGGAAAAAGGAGACTCATGTGCTTCTATCAAAATGATCTGCCTCAAATCAACATCATTAGGAACACATATTCTGCCCTGGTGTAGCAATAGACCATCATCTCTGATTGAGAATTCTAGTTTCTTGCCCTGCCGGACTTCTTTCAACAGCTTTTGATACCTTTCATTATTCTGAGTAGCCATTCTGATCTAATCAATCAACACTGGCTGTACATGCCATGCAACTGCTGTCTGCCCATCATCATTAATCTCTAAGCTGGCATGCAATGATCTTAACTCATGTACCAAAGACAAAGGAGTAACCCGTAGACTTGCCATAGTCTTGCGACTTAAGGCGTCAGCCACAATATTAGCTTTCCCTGGCTGATAGTCAATCAGACAATCATAGTCTTTTATCAACTCTAACCATCTCCTCTGTCTCAAATTCAGCTCTTTCTGGGTGCCCAAATACTTCAAACTCTTATAATCTGTGTAAATGTAACACTTTTCCCCATACAAATAGTGTCGCCAGATCTTAAGAGCAAACACAATAGCTGCAAGCTCCAAATCATGTGTTGGATAATTCCTCTCATACGGTTTTAACTGGTGTGATGAGAGGATCTAGCTCACGCGAATTGGGTAGAGATAAATCTTCTGCAAAAAAAACATCCCGATTGGATCAGCAAACTCAGCAGAAATCCAAAAATGCATTGTCGGATCGACTTTGTGAAACTTGTCGGATCGCTCATATCCTTCACATGTCATCTCCAGAGAAGAAATTGAAATACAACTGGATTTGACATATGAAGAAGAACCTCTACGGATCCTAGCTCGGGAAGTAAAAGAATTGAGAAATAAACAGATTCCACTGGTGAAAGTGCTTTGGAGGCACCACAACACCGAGGAGGCAACTTGGGTAAGTGAAGATACGATGAGGCAACAGTTCCCTCAACTGTTTGCATCAGGTAAATTTCGAGGATGAAATTTAAATTAGAGGGGAAGAGTTGTAACACCCTCCCGGTAGCAACATCAGTACATTCTCTTATTCGGTGACCGATTGTCGGTCCTGGACTAGAACGTCCGGAAAAATATTTAAACTAAAGTCAGGAACCATAATTAACTCAAATATTAATAATAAAAATTTAGTAAAAATTTTAGAAATTAAATACAACCAAATCAAATGAGTCGGTGCCCAAGCGATGGGTAACCAGAGGGAAGTTACGATTCTCGCAACTAGGAGCCCTAGACCCAGGAAAAATTTCATAAAATAATTTTTGGGACTTCAGAGAAGGGTCATTGAGGTTCTTATGGCATTAGAATGCCAAGAAAATATTTAGAAAAATTTTTCAATCGGTACAGACAATTTTGACCCGTTAAGCCAAACGAAGGGCATTTTGGTCATTTCGCCTTCAGAGGTGATTTTTGGCCGACTTGTCCAGTTAAGTAAATAATTATTATGACATAAAATATGAATAATCATTACTAAAAATTAAATTGAAAATGAGTAGTGATGAAAAGAAAAGAAAAATGAAATAAAAAGCAAATTATGACATATGATGATGTCATTTAAAAAGCTACCACCAATCATATTTAAACAAACATTCAATTAACAAATAAAAAGAGATAAATATGGCCAAAAAATTAAAGAAAGCAGCAGCCTTCGTCTTCCCCAAAATCAGTCGTTTCCTTTGCCTTGCCCAACCTCTATTGACAACTTCAAGCAAGCTCCCTTTCTCCCTTTGTTACACCACTAAACCCTAAACCCCTTTCATTAAAATTTGTCCACTCATCTTGGGAGAGTGTTTGGCAGCCTAGAAAAGGAAGAAAGTGAAGATTAAAATTGGGAAAAATCTGCCACTTAAAGGTTAGTGCATCTATATACCTAAACCTCTTTACTTTCATGATTAAGGACTTGAATTTAGTAAGAAATTGAAATTTAAATGGACAAAAACTCATGTGTATGTGTACATGGATTTCGGCAGCCCTATTGTAGGGATAGGAATGAGTGTTTTTTTGGACTTAGAGTGGACTAGAAATGATGTTTAAGGTATATATATGCATGGATAATGAACTAGTGTGCTAACTAAGGTGTATGGGTAAATTAAAATGGATGCTAGGGTTTTGAGAAGTGAAAATTTGGCTTGGCTTAGGAAATTGTTAGAGAACATTTTAATGGTCAATTAGTGACCATTTTAGGTAAGTTGACCATAATTTGGACTGAAATGTAGCATGGCAAAGTGAATGAGTATGCTGCCTAGGGATAGCAGCAGGGTGACTGAAATTTCAGTCCACTTAGACAGCCATAACTTTGGCTGTGTAGGTCTAATTGATGTTTGGCCAATTGGACATGAAACTAGGCTTATAATGGCACATTTTTTCTGAAGAAACCATGCCCAAAAGACCAAAGCAAGAGGACCAAAAGTTGGCCCCAATCCGGATACCCTGCAACAGCACCTGCAGAAATGACCAAATGAACAGTAACTGTTCATTTGGCCATAACTCACTGTAGATATGGTCAATTGACCTGAAATTTTTACAGCAACAAGTTAAGACATATAAAAACAACTTTCATGAAGGAACCTACCCCAAATTATGGCCAGAACCCATCCAACAAAGTGATTCCATTCACTGTTCATGTTACTGTAGATATGGTCAATTTTGCAGTTTGGCAATCCGGCCAGCTGTGGTTTTTGGACCATATATGGAGCTACAAAACTCCAAATGGAGTGATTCAAAAAAGGAAATTCAACTAGACAAAATAAGGAACAACTTTCATGTTTGCCATTTCTTCAAATTCCCACTGCAACAGTGCTTAATGGAACAGTAAACTTAGGCTTCAAAAACTGAAATTTCTGCCCTCTTGGTTTTAAGCATAGAAATGGTAATGGCAATAAATTCCAACAAGTTTTAAATACAAAATGTGGTATGTTTGGGGTGTTAAAACCAATACACCTATTTTCTATCCAAAAGTCAACATTTTTGTTGACCAATGAGGTGAATAGTGACACCAAAACTTGAAATTCAAAATTTGAAGAATTTAAAAGTTTCAAATGCCCTAGTATACCTAACAAGATTGGTTTGGATAGTTTGGCATGCCAATAGGGTTCAGTTAGCAGTACTGCACATGGCAATATGCCATTTTGTGATTTTATGGCTTTTAGCCATTCTGACCTTGTAGTGAGATTTGGCCTTGTGCCTGATGTATTTACAGCTTGTTAGCTGTTCTGTTGCACACCGGCAGATGCATATGTGACCGATGGTGTGACGGCCCGAGGTACTTGATACCCAGTGCCAGTTTACCCGTTTATCCAGTTCAGTCATCTAGTGTATGTTACTTGGGCAACCAAATGAATGAAAGTAGACAAAGTTAATGATATACAAATTCAAAACAAATGAAATATATACATTCACTACATATTTATTTTCTTGCTATTTCTTTTATTTTATTATTGCACCACTAAGCATCATTGCTTAGCGCGTTGCTTTTGCCACGCGTAGGTTCTGGAGATACAGATCGTGAGCCTAGTAGACCGCAGACTGGGTGAGTCCATCCTGCAGTTTTGCACAGTGTCCGTGTCACCTCAACTTCTGCAGTGCATTGGTAGGACACTAGGTGTCATTTTGGTATTTTGTAATTGATTTTATTTTCTCATGTGTAAATGAACTTATGAAATGTAATTTGATGTTCATGTAAATAATGAGAATTGTGTTTGTAAATGGAAAAGTGAATGTTTATCTGTGATTTATATATGATTATCACATGTGATGGATGATTGAGAACTTAAATTGAAAAATATTGAGTTTGTGATGATATTGGAGTTTGAGAGTGATGAGACATGAATATTGGAAGTGTTTTTCACAGGTTCCGAAGAACTGTTTTCTCCATTTTTAGCTGGTACTCTGCCGGATTTTCTTTAAAATTTTCGAAACCTCAAATAAATAATAATTTCGATAAATGGCTTAAATAAATTATATTTCATAAATTATATTCAAAAGCATGATATAAATTAATTAAGGTATATTAGAGTGTGCCGGTACACCGTGTGGCATTACTTATTCGGGTATACTGTACACGGATAAGGGGTGTCACAGGGTATGTTATAGAGCCATAAGAGCATGTTTTAATTGTGGAGAGACTAGTCATTTTGCTAAGGATTGTAGAAATCCACGCCGTTCTGGATCATTTACTACACCAGAGGGATCAGCCCAAGTTTCTACCCTAAAGAGTTCACCATTAGTTAGTAGAGGCAGAGGTAGAGGTAGGGGTAGTACACCTAGAAGTCAGAGTACTATGAATCAGCCAGAACAGGGTGATGCTTCAGCTAGAATATACACTATACGGCAGAGGGAAAAGGCTGAAACTTCTGACATTTTTACTGGTACTTTTTCAATTTTTAACTAAGATATATATATGTATTGTTTGACCCGAGGTCTATATACTTTTGCGTTAGTGCCAGCATTGTTTGCGTTTCTGCTGTCCCTCGTATAAAAATAAATAAATAAATAAATTTTGATATGTTAGTGACTAGTCCTTTAGGATCAAAACTATGATAATAAGTATGATTAACATTAATTTAAAAAAAAAATTATCATTTACCTAAAAGTAAGTTACAGTAATGGAATTACTCTAGATGAGGGCAAAGATGTTACAGTTAGTAATTGTCAATGGATATTGTTATCAGAATAAGTTTCGGATATTAGTGAATTCAAGAAGAATAAAATATAGGAAAGTTTGATCTATTGGAATGTATCGTAGTAACTATGTAATGTCTTGATGTTTGTACTATATGTTGTAAATAGTAGTACTGACTTGAGATTATTGTGTAGAGCTACGTACTACTCGATAGTACACCAAGATGAGAATAGTTACTAACGACATCTATTTTGGTATAGTTATGCCAGGACAGATTTTTATTGTTGTAAATGAGTTTGGAAATCCTACTTAGGGATTTGAAACTCAAAAGTTAGAATATCGAAAGGTTATAGTTCATTACAAAAGGAAGTAAGTTATAGAATATTAGTAGATAAACGAGTTGTAGAAGTGAAAATTTGAATAGTTGATTTAAATGAAACAAGAAATGTTACGAATATGAGTAAGATTGTTGACTAGAATGGTAAGAGGACCAATGATTAGATAAATAATTCTAACATGACCACAATGGTCATTCGATAAGGAAACATGAATTGAAATATTAGACAGAATGATAGTATGAGAAGATTAGTGTTATATAAACAAAGTAAATGTTATATTAGATTGTTAAAAGTCTTACACAAATTCAAAGGAAAGAAGATTATACGATCATATAGAAAGGAGAAAATAAACAT
Organism: Hevea brasiliensis; assembly: GCF_030052815.1. Taxonomy (NCBI): domain Eukaryota; kingdom Viridiplantae; phylum Streptophyta; class Magnoliopsida; order Malpighiales; family Euphorbiaceae; genus Hevea; species Hevea brasiliensis. The sequence goes on from NC_079498.1 coordinate 44,411,164, forward strand.
ATGACTATTGTAAGACGGCTATTGGGTAAAATTTCGAGACGAAATTTTTTTAAGGGGGGAGAATTGTAACACCCCTATATTCGGTAGTGCGTTCTACTGTTTCGATGACCAGTGTCTGCTCGGACAGCTAGAATGCATGGAACTACACTTAAATGTTAGTGAGGAGACATGAAATGATGAAACAAATAAAAAGAAAATACAAAAAAAATTAAGGAAAAATAAAAGATAGAAAATGAAACTAAGTTAAACGAGCCAGCACCGCAGCGATAGGTGACTGCACGGGGAAGTTACGGCCCAGGCAATAGCCGACCCCAGGATTGTGAGGAACCCTCGGAATTAAGTTTTGAGACATAATTAAAGACTTAGTAAAGTATAATTGACATTAAAAATTTCTAAGAAAAATTAATAAATTAGTATAAAGAAAAACGAAAAATCGAGAAACTGACAAAAATTGGTGTTACCGAAAAATCGAGAATATAAACCGAATAGGGGTCAATTGACACCCCGAGTGGACTTTTAACCTAAATTTCCATTAAAAATAAGTGAAATTAAACTTTAAAAATGTCAAAGAAAAATAAGAATTTAATACATAATGTAAATAGTGGAAGTTGGTGGTAAATTTGCAAATTATGGAATTTGGAAATTAATAAATCATAAACTAAGCTTAGTGGGGCACTAACTACACATTATGGACATAAATAAAACTATTTGAAGACAAAAATATGCCATTCAACATCTTCTTCCTCATTTCATCTTAAAGTTGCCAAACCAAATTTCTTCCAAAAGCTCATCCATGGCCACCCCATCTACATGCTCCAATCTCCATAATCAAGCCATAGTTTTTGCAAGTTGTCTTCACTAAAGTTGGAGTGCACATCTTGGGCAGCATTTTGGGAGCAAAATGGGAGAGATTTGAAGAGGTTTGACAAGTTCCACTTAAGGTACATGTCCAATTTTCTTTCATTTCTTCATTAAAGTTTGTGTTGGTGTTGTGGTGAGTGGATTTATGAAGAAATTTTAAGGTTTTGATGAGTTATTGGAGGGTACTATTTTTGGCAGCCATGAAAACTTGATGTTCTTGAGCTTTTTCTACCTTTAATGGATGGAAAATTGGGTTGATTAAGTCACTATGAAGTTAAAGCAAGTTAATATTCATGTATGTTCATATTAGTACTTGAATTTAAGGGTTTGGAAAGCAAATTTAATTACCTTAGCAAAATGCCACTTTTGGCAGCCTTTAATAATGAATTAATATTTGATTTCATGAATTTCATTGATGAATTATGGTGAAGATGATTTGAGGACAGTGTATGTTAATGTTAGTGGAAGTGTTTGTATAAAATTAAGTGATCAAGTGTATTGATATTGTGTTGCTATTGGTAGTACCTAAATTGAGCTCTAAGTGAATTTGTGTGACCCCAATTGGTATGAGGCCAATTGAAGGTGAAACTAGGCACAAAATGTTCCAACTTTCATGAAGAAAGCCTACCTAAATTCTGTCCAAAAAGTGACATGAGAATTGACCAAATCCGGATTAGTGACTTTGCAAACCTGAAAATTGACCATTTGAATAGTAGTCAGTATTTTGGCCATAACTTACACAAAACAGGTCCAAATGACCTGAAATTTATACTATGGAAAGCATAGAGATATAGCTACAACTCTAATGAAGACACCAAAACTCATAAATGACTATAAGCAAGTCAAAATGCTTGCACAAGTTCGGGTATAAAAACTGCCAGAATCGGAAATGACCTAAAAATGACCTAAGTTTGTCATTTTAGTGCAACCTGTCCAGCATTGGTAAAATGATCATAACTTGGTCTAGTAAACTCTAAATGACCTAAAATTTGTGGCAAAAGTTCACTAAGACATAGACCTACAAGTTTATAACTCGGACCAGAACCCAAAATCGAGGAAACTAGGTCATCCAGCTAGGTCAAAACAACATACTAAAATCTGATAAATTGCAATAAAATGCAATACACTTGGAAATGAAATTGGTAACATATACCAACACTTGAGGACTATAAAATGTGACATATTTGTAACATTAAAATTAATTCACCTAGTGTGCAATAAAGATCAACGTTATAGGTTGACTAATAAAAGAATAATATCAATAAAATTTAATTATGGAACCTTATGATTAGAAACAATTTAAATGAGTACTGAAACACTTTAAATTGTGTATTTCAATTGAAAAGGATATTGAGAAGCATAAGGGACATTGAGTCAAGGCCTAGAGGCGACTCAAATCAGGTCTGTGCACAATACTTTTTGTATTCACTGCTTTTACTAGAAACTTTATTTGGAGAAATGAGTTATGAATAATTTTTTGTCATTTTGGCTTTGGGAATTTTATTTGATAATTATTGTGTTGCCTACTTTGTAAATAGAAATTTTAAGATAAAATGTTTTTAGTGGTATCAGAGCAAAGTAGGGACAGCGATACGTAACGCTTACGATTCCTAGGAACTCTCACACGTGAACTATGGCGAAGCGTGACCCTCTGCCTAGGATCTTGCAGGGACGGCGATACGTAACGCCTGCAAGTGCTTTGATAGGTACACTATATCCTCCATTTATGAGGTGAGTATGACTATATTCCTCCCTCTTTCACTTGCCAGTCTGAGGTGAGTATGGATGAGTTCTCATTATCTAGCTAGCTACCTCCCTCATTGATTTCGATTAGTGGGGTGAGTATGTCTTATCGTGGTGTACAACACAGCATATTCGGAAAAGTTGTGTCATGACCTAAGTTGTGTTATTGATTGACAACACTGTATTATTAAATCATTTGATCAAATTTGTGTTATATGAGCTTTGAAAATTGTGACATGAAATTGTGAATTATTTGAGTTGTAAATTGTCAATAAAAGTTTTATATACCTCATTTTAAATTGTTATTGTGCACCATTGAGTAAATTTTACTCAGCGATAGCTTTTTCATTGCTGTCACAGGTAGACAGACAGACAAAGCAGCAGAGTAGGCTGCTTGTGCTACACTTTTAGGATTTTGCCGTGTATATTGAGTATACCATCTTTTTTGTAATTTTTATTGTAATGTATGTGCACTGTATGTATATATTGTACTTGGTCTTGAGCAGTTGTAAACTAAAGTTATAATATATTTATTTCTTATCTCAGCTTTTTAACTACTCAATCATTTTGTAGTCTATCTTTGAAAATAATGAAAATTGATGTTGAATTGAGTTTGACAAATATTGAGAAATTTATTTATGTTAAACTATTATTGGAGTTTGGGATTGAAAAAATATATTGGAAGTGTTTTTTTTCTTACAGGTTTTTGAAGAACTTTTTTATTCAAAATACAGACGGCATTCTGCCGAAATTTTTATAAAATTTGTGGCCATTTCAAACCTAATATGTGATTTAACTTCGATAAAAAAATTTTAACACCTGTCAAAAGTGCTAAGAAAAGGTTTAAAATCCCTTATAGTATATCTAATTGGTTATTAATAGATGAAGTTTAGTAATTCATTAGGTATACTATGGGATCATGTTATGCCTTACGAAGGAGTAAGGTGTGACACTAACTTAGCGAATCCTACACTTCCAAAGTAGAAAACGGAAATCCTAGTTAGATGGATTTCTAGTGGGTGATTGAATTCTTATAATTCTATTGATCATCCTCAAGTATATCCAATTGGAATTACAATAAACTATAAGTGAGCAACTCCTTGCCCATCACATCTCATGTGAGGTTCAATCCTTTACCTAGCCGTTAATCCTCAAAATCTCAGGTACATCCATTATTGACTTATCTTGCATTAGTTAAGTTGATCCCATTGAGCCAGTAATTATGCAAATAATTTTAATGTCCTCAGGTACATCTAATATTAGCCACCAAACCATTTACATATTTACAAGATCTCATGCTTAACAACTATTTTTAAGAAAATCTCTTAAATTAATTGTATCATATGCAAGTATTTAAAATTTCTTAAAATAATTGCCTCAATGGAGGGCCCATGTTATAATTACTTTAATTATACCATTTCCAACTTAATCATTTATTTGGAAGATTTTGTGGTCGTCCTAATTACTATTAAGGTCTCACTTTGCACATTATCCAATTAGCATGCATATATCATATACTTGCATACATTCCCATACATCTCATGCATTCATGGATAATAAATATAGTATGTTCATGGACTTTCTAAAGGATTCAATTCTGAGCCACCAAGAATTGAATCAGGGCATTCCTAGGTGCATTTCATTCATTCATATTACAAGAGTTGCTGAACGAGTACATAATCAACACTTGATCTTGAATTCCTCCCACTAGTCCCACCAATGCTCTTGACCTCCTTGATCTTCTTACAATCCAATTACATAGTAATTCTTGGCATACCAAAGCGAATTTATAAGAACTGAATAAATGAAATTACAACCCAAAAATATTACAAACTTTATAATACATGCCCAAAATAAATTAATTAATTTACAACCCAAAGAAAAATAAAAGAAATAAATCCAAATACATTGGTCTTTTATAGTCCATGATCATCCATCATGCATATCACTATTTAACAATTAAATAAAACATACATACTTAAATTAAATTGAATATCTCATATTCAACTTAAAAATCTAGATTTGAATATGATTCAAACAAATTTAAAAATTCAGATTTGAATCACATTCAAACAAATATAAAAATTCAGATTTGAATTAAAATTTAATTATGCGATTAAAACTCCTAATTAAACACTTTAATTAGTTATGGGCCTTGGAACCAAGCCCACAAACAAACCCAAACAGCCATGCGCATGGTTGAATGGATCAAACCATGCGCACTATGGTGGTCTTCCTCAAGCTGCCACCTTTGTTGGTCCAACCAGCAATGAAACAATCATCTCATGATCAAATCACATAATTAAATCATATAATCAACAATCTAAATGGCAAATATAGTGGCTCTGATACCAATTGAAGGAGCAGAAGTATGAAAAACACAAGTTTAGATCATTGAATTCAAAAATTTTTCATCTAAGGTCACATGCATCATGCAAGATTCATTTTATCTATTTGATTTCAATGATAAACAGCATATTAAAACTCTTTTAATATATTTTTGGATCTATATTTTCCATTTAAGATTTTAGAATTAACAGATTAATTCATTAAAATCCTATATTAGATCAAGAATAAGTGCACTAACCTTTTAGATGCACTGCAATGTGTTTGGCATCTTTGGGATGCGCCTTGGACACCAGATGTTGTCCTCTAGCTTGTCCACACCAAGATCACCAATGACAACCCCTTGAACAGCTTCTAAAGCTTTTCCAATCAATTTGAAAATTAGGTTTTGCCTTTTAAGAGATTACAGATGTAAACTGGACACTAGAAATAATTTCTTTTATTTTTAATTCAAGAGATTGTTGGCAAATCTCTTTGAATTGATGAGAGATGAAGAAGAAGAGAAGAAGAACACTCTAAGGGTGGTGGTACCAAGGGAATACAGCAGCTTGTATTTTTGTTCTTTTATCCTTACACTTATATAGCTAGGTCACCACTTAAAACCCTTGTCACATATCACCTTCTGATTGGCTCTAGGTTTAATTGACCCAATCACATTATGCCAAGTGTCAAACCTATATTTAATCTTGACTTTGATCATCTTACATTATTAAAAGACATATGGCAAGCTTATGTGTAGTTCCATGTGTCACCATCTCATGGTGTCACATGTCACCCTGTGAAATGACCAAAATACCCCTGTGTCTTAATTTTGAGTTCTCAACCCAAAATAATTATTTCTCTTCTTCTAATCAATTTATGTCAAATATAAATTAATTAATTAATCTCTATTAATTAATTTCTCATTAATTAAATTCATATTTAAACAATTTAAATATAAATTTAACTTATACTATACATCCAATAACTTAGATTTGGTTTTAAGTCATGCTAGGGACTTTGCAATCTAATTACAAACCAAACCTATTTAATTAATCAATTAAACTCTTTAATTAATTAATTAATTAAATCATATTTAATTTGGTGACTACTTGTGTATGTGTGTGACTTACTAGGCTCCTCACCAATTGGCAATGAGACATGATATCAACTCTTAATATCATCAGAACTTCTTCTTACCATAAATGATTTCTGTAAATCATTTTGTGCAGTTCATAGACTATGGTTAACACCTAGCATAGCATACCATAGCCACCCAATTAGTAATAAGGTTTACCTTAAATGAACCTATAATCATATGTTACCATGCACTAGAATCTCTCTGTTACAAAATCCCAATTCAAGCTGGAGTCATGGTTTATGTCAAACCCCATTTGCTATGAATATTATGTTCTCTTTTAATTCAAGTTCTTGATTAAAAAGATTTTCTCATCAGAAACTCTTTTCTGATTAAATCTATCTGTCTTGGCTAGAAACTTGAACCATCAAGAACAACTAAATGAACATAGGATTTTATCCCTATTTACTTAGGGTAACAGTTTCCATCTTGATCAACACCTACCTCCATATATAACTAGTAGGAGCCAACACATGCCCATATACCCATACACAGTACAAGTATGAAAGTAGTATCAAACTCAAACCACATATATACAAGATAACTGTGCTATCTCAGGTTATATGCACTGATATCATTTATGACAATACGTTGACAAGAGTAAACTCCATGTTGTAACACCTCTAAGTTCGGTAGTGCGTTCTACTGTCCCGGTGACCAGTGTTGTCCGGATAGCTAGGATGCCTAGAACTACACTTCATTAGTGAGGAGACATAAAATAATGAAATACAAAAAAAGAAAATACAAGAAAAACAAAGGAAAAATAATAACAAAGAAATGTAACCAAGTTAAGTGAGCCGAGAACCCTAGCGATGGGTGACCGCACCGGGAAGTCACGGCGTGGACCGTTGGATCGCCTCGGATCATGGGAACCCTGGAAAATATTTATAGGACTTAAAGAGACATCAATTGAAGTATAAATATCATTAGAAATATCAAAGAAAAATTAAATAATCAGTATAAAGAAAAGTGAGAAATCAAAAAACGGACAAAACCCGGTGTTACCGAAAAATCGGGAATGCAACCCAAACAGGGGCATTATGGTCATTTGACATCCCGAATTGCCTTTTGACCTAAATATCCATTAAAAATAAATAATATTATACTTAGAAAATAAAATGAAAAATTAGTTTAGTGGTACCTAAAGTAAATAGCAAAAATTATGGGTTTAATGTGGGATAAATGAAAGTTAAACTTATTATATGATTTAATTTGAGTAAGTGGACCACTATAGAATAAATTAAGAACAAAATGGGCAGGTGTAAGTTCATTAAACAATCTGCAATTTCATTCTTCTCCAAGTCCTTCATCCATGCCGAAATGGAAAGGTGAAGAACCTCCATTGCCGTTTTGCATGAAGCTCCATTAACCTCCTCATTTCACCTCCAATCACCTATGTGGCTTCATTAAGTTTTATCTCCACATCATAAGGAAGAGTTTGATACCAAAATCAAGAAGTTTAGTGAAGGTTTAGCAAGTCCCAACCATAGGTAAGTTTGTATTTTTGAATATTACTTTGTTAAACTTTGTATACATGTTATGGGTGTTTGATTTGTGAAGAAAATTTTCAAGTTTGAGGAGTTATTGATATATCCAGTTTGGACAGCCATGGGGTTGTATGTTAATGAAATATTCATACATATATTTGATGAGAATTTATGTTGAGTAGGGTGATTTAATGTCCTAGTAAGTTATTCCCATGTATATGTGGTGATTGTGCATTTGAAATTGAAGTGGAGGAAGTTATGTGAAACTTTGGCAAGGTGGAGCAATTCGGCAGCTTTGGGACTCCTTAATGAATGTTTGAATTCATGGAGATATTAGATAAATTGCGATATTGAGGATTGATGAATATGTATGTAAATTGGTTGTGTAAAGTGTATGTAAGAATTAGAAATGTTTATGTGTATATGTGGTTGTATTTGGACTTTGTGAATTAGAGTTTCATTTGGTGTGTTGAGGATATTTGTATTCTGCCCAAAATGACTTTAAGGTAAGGTGGTATATGGTTTTGGTAATGTACCAAAACAGAATTGGTAAGAGAAGTGGACTTGTAGCAAGGCAAATGTGTAATTGATACATGTTTATGCAATGTATTTAAGGGCAGTATGCATTTTAGCCTATAACTTTAAATGTGTAACTCCAATTGTTATGAGACCAATTGGAGGTGAAACTAGGCACAACATGTGCCAACTTTCATGAAGGAAACATACCAAAATTCTGCTTGCAAGGTGACTTGAAAAATGACCAAATCCGGATTAAGTACAATTGAGACCTGAAAATTGACCAATTGGGCAGCAGTTAGTGCTTAGGCCATAGCTCACTCAAAACAGGTCCAATTGACCTGAAATTTTAACCATGAATAGTTAAGACCCATACCTACAAGTCTTATGAAGACACCAAAGCCCAGAAATGATCATAAGCAAGTCAAACAACTTGCACAAGTTCGGGTCCAAAAACTGGCCGAACCAAAGTTGACCAAATTTGACCTAAAATGACCTAATTTGATGCCATTTGACCAGAAATAGTAAAATGACCATAACTTGGTCTACATAACTCAGAATGACCTAAAATTTTGCCCCGCGTTCCATAAGACATAGATCTACAAGTTTGTAGTTTTGACCGAAACCCGAAAACTGAGGGAACTAGGTCATCCGGCTAGGTCAAACTAGTATCCCGAAATCCAGCAATTTGCAATAAAATGCACTAAACAAGGAAAAGAAATTGGCAACGAGTACCAACCCTAAAACACTATCGAATGTGACATATTAGTGACATTAAAACCTAAATTACCTAGAACGCATCGAGGGTCGGTATATTAGGCGATTAAGCAAATAATAGCTTTCAGTGAATTATTTGTCAAACATTATCGATAGAGACAGTTTAATTTAGTACTGAAACACTTCAAATTGTGTTTCTCAGTTACCAAAAACTCAGGAAAAGGAAGAAAACACTGAGTCCAGACCAGGAGACAATTATCAGAGGTTTGTGCACAACAACTTTTTCATTTGAATTTGTCAATTGAAATGAATTATGACTATTTGTACATTATTGTTTTAAATTGTGGAAATGTGTTTGAATGGATATTTATGGCTTGAAAAGCATTGTAAATGATTTGAAAACTGTGAGAAATTATTTGAATGATATTGATGGATACTTATTGATTGAAAAGTATTGTAAATGGTTTGAAACCACAGCTATCATGTATATTAATTGTATTCCTTGCTAGCTTGTCTAGTGGGACTAATTGAATTCCCTCTCTAGCTGAAGTGCTGAGGTGTGTGCCTGTTGAGGAAAAATTGGATGAGTACTCATATTTTTGCTAGCTAGCTATGTTATTCCTCATTAGTCATTGACTTTTGGGACGAATTGAATACCTCATTAGCCATCGGCTTTTGGGACGAATTGAACTTTAGAACATGATTAAGCTGTGTGTGATTTATTGATTTGTATTGTGAGATTGTGAAATGAATTTAAACTCTTATTGACATATACTGTCTTTTGAATTCAACCATGATCTGACTTATTGAAATTATTGTGATATTGAGAAATGGAGTTTAAATTCTTATTGACAATTACTGTCTTGAAATTAACTATGGTTTTAAGTATCCACTATTTATATGATTTATGACTTGTGATTTAAATTGTATTTGGTTAATGTTGTGCACCACTGAGACATTGTCTCAGCGATAGCTTTATTCTTTGCAGGTAGACAGACAGACAAGGCAGCAGACTAGGCTGCTAGTACCTCCAGCGAGAGATTACCGGGTATAATGAGTATACCAACATTTTGCATTTTGTACTGTAATGTATGACCACTGTATGTACATATTGTTTTTGGTTTGAGCAGTTGTAAATTGAAATTGTACCTTGAAGTTGTAAAATAATTATGAGTTATTTTGGCTTGTAAAAGTTGTATTATATTTCTTTTATCTCAGTCTTTGAAAAATCACTATGGATTTGAGTTGAGAAATATGTTGTGTTGAGAAAAATATTGGACTTGAGATTTGGAAATATATTGAAGTGCTTTTTACAGGTTTTTCTGAAGAACTGTTTATCCAAAATACAGATGGCACTCTGCCAAAATTTTTATAGAAATTCCAAATAATTCAAATGTGTTAGTTCTATCACTTCAGTTCAAAAAGGTTTTTAACACCTGTAAATAGTGCTCACCACTGTAAAAGAAGTAAGAAAAGTTTTTAAAATCCCTTATAGTGTATTTAATGGGTTATCAGTAGACGGAGTTGGTAATTCATTAGGTATACTACGGGATCATGTTATGCCTTACAGAGGGGTAGGGTGTGACACATGTGCTTGTCATAAATGTCACTGTTTCGACCTACTTATCATGTATAAGTGCCTATCATGTTTGTTATATGGCATGAGACTCACCATTCCATCTTATTTATATCTCATATAAATAACTTAGGAACAAACATGATTATAATCTTTCTAGATAAGTGATGTCCTTATTGTGAAGTATCCTCGATTATGAACCTATTTATGATACTTTGTGCTAGAAATACTGTCACTCATATTCTTAACAACTTAAGAATAGAATTTTTAATAAAATATCAATGGACCTTTTCTAATACACATAAATATATTATGTAAATGGAAAAGTGAAAATGCCTTTTATTAATAAAATATGTACAAGATACATACTAAATGATATGCTCTAGGGCATACTACTAACAGATAGAAAGATATAGTGTGCATAACATGCATGAGCCTTTATATAGGAGTCGAGGTGACACTAATGCAGATCTGTTTTCTTTGGTTATTTTAGGTTAAGGTACGGATCCCGATCCACAGAAAGTCATAAATTCGAAAAAGATAAGTATAAGGAAAATCTGATCTATTGGGATATACCGTAGTAACTACGCATTATTCTCGATATTTGTGCTGTAAGCTACATATTATAGTACCAACGTAGGACTATTGTGTAGAGCTATGTATTTTCAATTGTACATCAAGATGAGGATATTTGCATGTGGTCTCTGCTTTGGTATAGTTATGCCAGAACAGAGTTCTATTACTAGAAATGAGTTTGAAAATACTATAGAAAAACCGTAGGACAGAGGGAGCAAAGGGAAAGATTAAAGATAAGCATGTAGAGCTAGATTAAGTAAGATAGACTAAGGAGAAAGTGAAGTATTATAACACAAAAAAGTGGAGAAACAAGGAGATAGCAGTTCCTCGACTATTTACAATGAGTAAATTTTGAGGACGAAATTTTTATTAGAGCGGGAGAATTGTAACGCCCTCACTTTAGGTAATCCGTAAATTCTACTATTCTGAAGATTAACATCTGTTCGGACAGCTAGGATGTCTTGAACTACACTCAAACTAGAGTGAGGAAACATAAATTGACTGAATAAAGACTAAGCAAAATTAAAGAAAAGTAAAAGAAGCAAAGTATAACTCGGTTAAATGAGCCAGGGTCACGACAATGGGTGACTGTACTAAGAAGCGACTGCGAAGTCAGTTGCTGACCCCAGACTTACGAAGAACCCTACGAAATAATATTTGGGACTCCAGTGGAGAGTTATTGAGCTTTAGATAGCAATAGAATGCAAAGAAATTTCTCAAAGAATTTTTTAAATTAATACAGACAATTTTAACTCGGTAATCAAAACCAAGAGCATTTTGGTCACTTCACCTTCAGAGATGATTTTTTACCAACTTGTCTATTTAAGTAAGTGAGATCCATATACTAAAATATGAATAAACATTGCTAAAAATTTAATTAAAAACAAGTAAAAGAAAGAAGATAAGAAAAGAAAATAAAAGAAATAAAATTCAAATATTATTTATTACATAAGCATGACATAGGGGTGATCTAATTAGAAAATATTTGGACTAATTAAAAATTGACACACATAAATGAACAAGATAAATACTAATTAAAGAAGAGAAAAAGTCATCATCTTCATTTTCTTCACGTTGGCCGAACCACCATGGCCATGAATTCCTCCATTTCTTTTTCCCTTTTAGCTTGAATTTCTCTCTATTCTTACCCCAAAACCCTTAGGTTCCTTCAACAAAAATTTCACCCACACCTTGTAGAAGTGTTTGACTACAAAGAATTGAAGAGAAAGTTAGGTTTAAAGCTTGGGAAAATTCTGCTCACAAAGGTTAGTGCCATATATAAGCTTCTTTCCTTCTTTAATCCTTGTTAGCATAGTGAATTAAGTTAAAATCTTATGAAATTGAAAGAAAATGACATGTATTTGATTGATCAAATTTTTGGTAGCCATGAAAAGAGTGGGGATTTGATGATTTTTGATAGAATTAAATTGTCTATTAGAGTTATTAATGATCATATGTGATAGACAAATTGATTGGATATGAGTTTGATATGTGTTTACATGAATTGAGAAATGTTAAGTTAGGGTTTTAACCTAACTTTGGGAATTTTGTGTTGTGACTTGAAATTGATGATGTTGAGACCATTTTTTGACTAATTGAAGTTCCATGAATGTGAATTGAAGTTTGGAAGTTTGGTGGAATTGAAGATTGGAAGTGTTGTTTCATGTGCAGGAATTTTAGACCTATGAGTCTAGTAAGATTAAACAGCCATAGGTAGACTTATGTTGCTCCAATTGGTGTGAGACCAATGGTGATGAAACTTAGGACAATTTGCTACATTTTTCATGCAGAGACCATGCCCAAAAACTAACCTTAGCTTAACCTAAAGTTGGCTTTAATCCGGGTGACCATATGCTGGACGTAGAAAAACTGACCATATGAACAGTAATGTTCAAATGGCCATAACTTACTCTAAACAAGTCCAAAAGACCTGAATTTTATACCATTGGAAAGATTAGACATAGGACTACAACTTTCATGAAGACTACAGAGCCCAGAAATGCTTCTAGCCAAACCAAATTGCTGGCCCAATTTGGGTCAATAAAACTGTCCAGAACCATATTGTCCATAAATTACTAGATATAGGCCTACCCGACCAGTTTTGGTAAAAATACCATAACATAGTCTAAAAAATTGCAAATGTAATGAAACCAATGCTAAAATTTTTATAAGACATAGATATACAACATTGATGTTTTGACCAAAGCCCAGAAACTAAGGAAACTAGGCCAAATTTCTAGAACAAATCAGCACATCAAAACCTAGAATTTTACTAAACCACCACTTGACCCCAGAATAGTGTTTATAGCATATCTTCCATTAGGAAATCCCAACTGAGATGAGCCAAACTATTCTAGAAACCTAAGAGATAGGGCTTCAACTTTGAGTCAGAAACTTTTCTCAAAATTTGAGTGTAAGAGCCCTAAAATGGGAGTCAAATCCATTGCCCTGAACCTGGAATCCTGAAGACATAGGGTACCTAAGTCTAGGCTAGTTAATTTCTATAACTAATTCTAAAAAACTTGAAAATTTGTGATTTAAAATTTTGAGTGAACATAAAACATAGGGTAACAATTCTTATGAAGAACATTAAGCTTAAAAGTGGCTGTAACATGCCCAATTAATTAGACAAAGATGAACTCTAGAATCTACTAGAATCTAGACCCAGAAAGAGACCATGTACCAATTGTGGTTATTTAACCATAACTTGAGTTCTAAAACTTCAAATGACATGAATCAAAAAGTAAAACAAAGACAAGACATAGAGGAACAACGTCCATGAAGAAAGTGTGGCCAAACAGTGGCCACACCTTGACTAATTTGTTAGGTGAACTTAAGACATTAAATCTGTACCTTGAGAATGGTTCATAAAATGACTTGTTATATGATATGAAGTTAATCAAAATTAATTGCTAAACATAAACGTGACATGAATATGCATGTGGGACTTATGTTCCCATCATAAGTAACATGAAAATGTTATTAAACACAACTAGCACATAATATGAAACTATAAATACTTAATAATTTTATTTTGCCTAAAGTATACCTAGACTTATTTATATAGCATGGATCGATTGGTATACCAATTAGGGACTACAGATTGCAGTACTGCTGTGACACCCCTTACCCGCCTACAGTGTAGTTGAGCAAGATATGCCACACAGTGTGCCGGAGCACCAAATCATATTTCAATTCAATTTACCCTTTTTACTTATTTATTTACAATTTTTGATTGATCTGAATTTTTTGCAAATTTTAATGAAAATTCGGCAGAGTGCCGGCTGTAAATTGAAAAAATAGTCCTTCTGAACCTGTTTAAAAGACAATTCCAATATAGTTTTCAAATCCAAAACTCCAATATACACACATCTCAACTCAATCTCCAAATTTACACACTATTTTCAATATTTTTGTTCACATCACTATTCAAATCACATTCATGTATATTTCTCAACATTTCATTTTTCAACATAATATACAAAAAATTTCAATAACATGAAATTTCATATATTTACATTATCAAATAATTTCAAGAGTTTATAGTTACAATCCAAAACTAATACAAAATGCAAAATACAAAATGCCACCCAAAGTCCTAATGTCCTACCAAGTGCACTGTAGATGTGAGGTGACTCTGGACTCAGTATGCAGCTCTGAAAGTTCACCCGGTCTGATGTCTACTAGGCTCCCCAACTATGTCTCCAGTACCTGTGCGTGGCAAAAGAGACGCGCTAAGCAATTCTGCTTAGTGGTGACAATATAAAATAAAATAACTAAAATAAAGTAAGTATGCAGAATGTATGATTACATTTTTGGTAGACTTAATTTCTGATATTTATTGCAGTATTATTCGATTAAAATTTGGTAAGATTTATTATCATTGCCCGAGTAACCCATGCTAGTTGACTGGACTGGATAAATGGGTAAATTGGCAGTAGGTACTAAGTATCTCAGACCATCACACCATTGGTCACATTGTGTCTCCCGGTGTTCAACAGAATAGTTAATAAGCTGTAATAATTATCAGGGATAAAACCCAAGTATAACAACTCAATCAACATAGCCAAAGGTTATTATGTCACAGAATGGCACGTGAGGCCATAAAACACAGAATGGCATGAAGCCATATGTAGTACTGTTAACAGAACCCTATTGGCATGCCAACCTATCCAAACCAATCTTGCAAGGTATACTAGGGCATATTACATTTTTAAGTTTCACAATTTTTGAAATTCAAGTTTTGGTGTTACTATTCAATTCATTAGTCAACAAAATGTTGACTTTTACATGGACAATAGGTAAATTGGTTTTAATACTCCCAACATACCACATTTTGCATTCTAAAATTGTTAGTATTGGTTGCCAATACCATTTCTAAGCTTAATGTTAATTGTTCAAAATTTTCAGACTTCAAGCTTTGTGTTTACTATTCTATTAGTCATTTTTGAAGTGGGAATTTGGCAAAATGATCAACATAAAAATTGTTCCTTATTTTGTCGAGTTACATTTCCTTTTTTTGAATCACTCTATTTGGAGTTTTGTAGTTCAAGTTATGGCCTATAAACCACAACTGGTAGGATTAAAATTTTTCCAGAATTTCTGGACTGACCAAATCTATAGTAAATTGAAAAGTGACTGTAAGTCACTTTTTGAATATGTTGTGGTCATAATTTGGGTTAGGAGTATTCATGAAAATTGTAGGTCTATATCTCTTCTTGTTGCTAGTAAAAGTTCAGGTCAATTGGATCTTTCTACACTGAGTTATGACCAAATGACTAAATACTGTTCATTTGGTCATTTTGCCCAGGCAGAATGCAGGTTACTCGAATTAGGGCAATCTTTAGGTCAACTTGGTTTGATTTTCTAGGCATGGTTTCTCAACCAAAGTTGTGCCATTATGTGTCTAGTTTCATGTCCAAATGGCCTTGCACCAATTGAACCTCTACAACTCTAGTTATTGCTGCCCAAACCTGCTGGACTCATGCCCAGTCCTACAGGTCACCAAGGGCAGCTACACCAAACTCAATTCCCACTACACAACCCACTTCTTTTTTTATTCAAACAAAACCAATTGGTCACTAATTAACCATTAAAACCTACTTTCATCATCACATGATCAAAGTCTCATTTTTATCCCAAACCCTAACTCAACTATCTCAAACCATGCATTATAATTTGCATTTCATCACTCCACTTAAGAGATTAATACCAAGGGCAGCCATGCTACCATTTTAGTTCCATGAAAACTATCAAAATCTTACCCCAACCAAGGCTACAGAAAATATGGGATGAGCATACACATGGTATTTATTAAATTCTTTGTAATTTTTGCACTCAATCATACTCCTTTAACATGAATTTAAAGAGAAAATCATGTTTAGGTCACTAACCTCTAATTGAGTGAAATTTCAACCTGCTAGGGTTCTTATTTTTCTTTTCTTTTTTCTCTCAAAAGACTCACCAAGATGTAAGAATAATTTTTTGTGTTGGGAACATAGGGTTTAATTGGGTAAAAACTATGAAAATCAAGCTTTAAAAAGCTTGATAATGGTGGCCATGGAGAGGAGTGAAACGGCAAGGAAGAAGATAAGAAGCTTTTGATTTTTTTTTCTTTTGTTTTTCTGCCCATTAAGTCTTTTTAAACATATTAGTGCCATGTGTCAGCATGTGATTGGGTGGGAGAATAGTAATGACATCATAATGATGTCATACTCCTCTTTTTTTCTCATTTTCTATCATTTTCTTGTCTATTTAATTTCATTTAAATTTTTAACAATATTTATTCACACTTTATGTCATATAAATTATTTACATAAATGGACAAGTTGATCAAAAATCATCTCTGAAGACGAAATGACCAAAATGCCCTCCGTTTGGCTTAACTAGCCAAAATTGTGTGTATGGATAGAAAAATTTTTCCTAAGCATTTTCTTGGCATTCTAATGCTATAAGAACCTCAATGACCCTTCTTTGGAGTCCCAAAAATTATTTTATAATTTTTCCCTCGGGTCTAGGGTTGTTAACGGCCTTCACTGTCACTTCCCCTTCGGGTTACTCATCACTGGGGTTTCGGTTCGTTTAACCTTAGTGTGTTTCGTTTCTAAAAATTTTCCTTGATTTTTATGAGCATTATTTAGTTTCTTTATAACTCCTCACTGTAGTCTATTTATAATTTCAAACATTTTAGCTACCCGGACCAACATTGGTCACCGAAACAGTAGACTGTAAGGACTAGCTAAAGTGAGGATGTTACAACTGCCCTCAGGAATAATCATTGATAGACAATTTATGTCTAAGATGGTTGTTCTACTGGCTTTATGCCTGCCCATTGACCGTTGTGCCTGATTTTATTTCTAGCTTTATGCCTGCCCGCTAGCCTTGTGCCTGACATGACAGATGTATACATGATAGGCATATGGATGTCTAACTTGTATACTCCCGTATATCCAGTCTTTATAGTCTATCATAGGTTACTTGGGCATAAATATGAGTAATGAGTCTTAAATTTAATGAAGTACCGAAAAGATCACAGATATGAGTAATAAGCTGTAAAAATTAATTGATTATATGAAGAGATCCCAGTAAATTAATATGCTCCTATAGAGCAGCTAAAGTTATGAAATGACTTATAAGTAATAAGCTTTAAAAATTAAATAATTATATGAAGAGACCACTGATATGGAATTAAGAAGACTGAAAATGGAAGAAATTATTACAAAAGATCCCGACAAGTTTAATTGCTTTCAAAGTTCAGTAAACATTTAATTGACTCAGAGTCCATGAAATATGTATCTCTATATGAAATTATACATGAAATAAATATCCTTGATTATTTAGTTATTTTTATTTTAAATTATGCACCACAAAGCAATATGCTTAGCGCGATGAATTATTTCCCCCCGTGGGTATTGGAGAGATTGACCAGTAGAGTCCAGACAGAGATTCTGAGCAGATCTGCACTAGTGTGGGAGTCACCTCAGTAGAGTATTTTGGTAGGGCCCATGTGTATTTAGATTTTTTACTTTTGATTTCTTTACATAATTCAAAGATGTAATTCATTTTGAAACAGTAATATAAATTATAAATTATTGTATATGAATTCTAGTAATAAAAGTAAATGTGTTTTACATGAATTGATTATATGACATATGATATGAATTGATGATATGATGTGATATATGAAAACTAATAAGATGGGTATGACAATAGGTGGGATAATAAAAATAAATGGACATTAAATTAATAATGTACAAGACAAGATAAGATAGGGTGCTTCGGCACTGAATGTGGCACATCTTGGTCGACTATACTATAGACAGGTGAGGGGTGTTACAATTGGGCTCTGTGTTCATCATGAAAAATGTGCTCCTATGTCTAACCTTTCCAATGGTTCAAGAATCAAGTCATTTTAACTTTCCTAGATTGAGTTATGGCCATTTGAACATTTACTATTCATATGGTCATTTTTCCAGGTCCAGCATATGGTTACCCAGATTCAAGCCAATTTTTGGTCATGTTAGGTTCAGTTTCTAGGCAGGGTCTCTGCATGAAAAATGTGGCATTTTGTCCTAATTTTATCTCCAATAGGCCTCACATCAATTGCAGTAATATGGCTCTACTTATGGCCACAAAACCACACTGAACTCAAGGTCCAGAATCCTGCACAAGAAATTCAGCACTTCCAATTTTAATTTTACCCAACTACCAAACTTCAATCACATTCATTGCACTTCAAATAGTCAATAAATGGCCTAAACAAAGTCAATTAGGCATCAATTCACAAAACCCTAAATTTTGGGTCAAAATCCTAACTTCAAATTCTCAACTCATGCATAACACATGTAAATCAACATGCTTCTCATTTCTACTTGTTAATCAACACTAGTAAATACAATTATGTTCATCAATTCATCAAAGCTCCCATCATTCCCATGACCGCCAAAATTTAGGTTTCTATTTACTCATGGTATTCTTTTTAATTTCATGAAATTTTAACTAAGTTTAACATGCTAGCCATACTTAGAGAAGGAAGAAGCTTATATATTGCACTAACCTCACTTGTGACCAACTTCACTTGCTAGAACTTTAAGTTTCTCTTAAATTCTTGGCTACCAATAGCTTTCCCAAGGTGTAGGAGCAATTTTTAGTGAAGGCAAGTTTAGGTTTTAGGGTGAGAATGGAGGGAAATTCAAGCTTGAAAAGCTTGAAAATGGTGAAGGGTGGGAGCCATGGTGGTTCAGCCAACCTTGAGAAGAAGAAGATGATGTAGCAAAATAATAAGAATGATTTAATTTGGTTTGTCTCTTATATATATATATAACATGCTAACCATACTTAGAGAAGGAAGAAGCTTATATATTGCACTAACCTCACTTGTGACCAACTTCACTTGCTAGAACTTTAAGTTTCTCTTAAATTCTTGGCTACCGATAGCTTTCCCAAGGTGTAGGAGCAATTTTTAATGAAGGTAAGTTTAGGTTTTAGGGTGAGAATGGAGGGAAATTCAAGCTTGAAAAGCTTGAAAATGGTGGAGGGTGGGAGCCATGGTGATTCAGCCAACCTTGAGAAGAAGAAGAAGATGTAGCAAAGTAATAAGAATGATTTAATTTGGTTTTTCTCTTATATATATATATATATATATATATATATATATATGTGTGTGTGTGTGTGTGTGTGTGTGTGTGTGTGTGTGTGTGTCTAGATTTAATTGGTTTAAAATTTTAATTAGGCTATTGTGGCATCATGCTTAGGTCTTAAATACATTTAAATTTTATTTTCTTTTGTTTTCTTTTCTTATTTTCTCTACTCATTTCTATTACATAAATTCATGATTTTAATTCATTTTAATTATTTTATTTTCACTCATTTTGATTGATATTTAGGTCAAGATTTAACACTGAGAGTGAAATGAACAAATTACCCTTTGTTATGTTCATCGAGTTATAATTATCTGTACCGATTGACTTAATTTTTTTGTATTTTTCTTGGCATTTTTATTATCATTTAAACCTCATAAATCCTTCAATTAAGTTCCAATATTTATCTTATAGGGGTTTCCCACGAGTCTGGGGTTGGCAATTGGCCTCACATATGCTTCCCAGCAAGGTCACCCATCGCCAGGACGTCGGCTCCTTTAACCTATTGGCATTTCATTTCTTTTTATTTTTCCTTAATTTTTCTTGGTCTTTATTCAATCAATTTATGTTTCTTCACTCTAGTTTAAATGTAGTTCTAGACATCCTAGCTGTCCAAATAGACGTTAGTCATCGGAATAGTAGAAATATACGGACTACCTAAAGTGAGGGCTTTGCAGCACAAGAGGGGCTAGAAGATGTTATTGAGATGTGAATTTGAGACTTGCGATTTTAGAAATGTGATTTCAGTTACTTTGTAGGTTGGGTAGGTCCTAGGTACAGGAGAAACTCTGCCGGATTTTCGACATAAGTTAAGCTGTTTTTTGACTCTTTAAAGTTTTATTTTGAGTTAATTCTGATAACTTTATAATATAATTATTTAGCTAATCAAGGTCAACCATCCTCCTCCACTCAGCCGCCACAGTGATTCCCAATATACTGCGAGTAGATATTAATTTTATTTATAATTTCAAAATTATTATACATACAAGACATGCTTGTGTATTCACTTATAATTATATTTATATAGCTATTATAGGCACACTTTGTATTGCATTATTATTTGATGAAATTGATGTGGGTGTATCCTTAGGGTAATTTGGAGCTATGTGCACGTGGCAGCATGCTTGAGGTGTGGTACTGGATATAGGTAGGATGGGCAGATTAGTTTGAGCTAGTCTCGCTTAGGACCCGGTCCTTTTTGTGATAAGTCGGGGTGATACAACTTTGAGTTGATCTCGCTGACCTCGCACTTGGATTATAAAGAGAAAGCCTAGCTCGAGTTGATCTCGCTGGCAGAGGTTCGAATTAAAAGAGCTGTGGAGGGGATTAGCTCCCATATATATATATATATATATATATATATATATATATATATATATATATATATATATATATATATATAATTGATGTGATACATAGGTGTGTGAGTGCTCCAAATTATTCTTTGTGAAAATATTGTTTAAACTTGGTTGAATGTATTGATATATGTGAAGGAGCGAAAGCATGAAAATTAATAGATTAGAACATTGAATTCAAAAATTTTCTTCTAGGGTCTCATGGATTATGCAAGATTCAATTTTTACCTATTGATATCAATGTTTAATTGCATATTAAAACTCTTTTAATATGTATTTGAATCTATGTTTGACATTTAAGATTTTAGAATTAACATATTAATTTATTAGAATCCTAGATTAAATTAAGAACATGTGCACTAACCTTTTGATGCACTGTAGTTGTGTTTGGTACCTTTATGAAGCACTTAGAACCCCAGATGTTGTCCCTCTAGCTTGTCCACACCAAGATCACCAATGGCAGCTCCTTGAACAGCTTCTAAAGCCTTGCCAACCAATTAGAAAATAGGGATTTGCCTTTAGAGAGGTTATAGATGTATACAGGACACTAGAAATGATTTTTAGCAATTTTAATTCACGAGAATATTGGCAATTCTCTTTGAATTGATGAGAGATGAAGAAGAAGAGAGGAAGAGAGGCTCAAAGGTGGTAGCACATATGAGAGAATAGCAGATTGTTATTTTACTCATTCATAACATCACATTATATAATTAGGTCATCACTTAAAACCCTTGCCACATGTCATCTTCTGATTGGCCAGAATTTTAATTGACCTAATCACATTAATCCAAGTGTTAAAGCTAGATTTAATCTTGACTTTGATCATCTTACATGATTAGAAGACAAATGGCAAGCTTATATGGTGCCATGTGTCACCATCTCATGGTGCCATATGTCACCATGTAAAATGACCAAATTACCCTTGTGTTGTAATTTTGAGTTCTCAACCCAAAATAATTATTTCACCTATTCTAATCAATTTATATCAAATATAAATTAATTAATTAATCTCTATTAATTAATTTCTCATAGTTAAATTCATATTTAAACACTTTAAATATAAATTTAACTTATGCTATACATCCAATAACCTAGATATGGTTTCAAGCTATGCTAGGGACTTTGCAATCTTATTGCAAACCAAATCAATTTAATTAATCAATTAAATATTTTAATTAATTAATTAAATCACATTTAATTTGGTGATTACTTGTGTATGTGTGTGACTCACTAGGCTCATCACTAATTGGCAATGAGACATGATATTAACTCTTAATATCATTAGAACTCTTTTTTACCATAAATGATTTATCTAAATCATTTTATGCACCTCATAGACCATGGTTAACACCTAGCATAGCATGCCATGGCCACCCAATTAGTAATAAGGAATACCTTAAATGAACCTTTTATCATATGTTACTATGCACTACAATATCTCTGTTACAAAATCTCAATTTGAGCTAGTGTCATGGTATATGTCAAACTCGATTTGCTATGAATATTATGTTCTCTTTTAATTCCAATTCTTGATTAAAAAGATTTTTCCATCAAAAACTCTTTTATGATTAAATCTATCTGTCCTGGCCAGGAACTTGAAACATCAAGAATAATTAAATGAACATAGGATTTTATCCCTATTTACTTAGAGTAACAAATTCCATCTTGATCAACACCTACCTCCATATATAACTAGTAGGAGCCAACACATGCCCATATACCCATACACAGTATAAGTATGAAAGTAGTATCAAACTCAAAGCACCTATAACTGTGCTATCTTAGGTTTAAAGATTATATGCACTGATATCATTTATGACAATACATTGACAAGAGTAAACTCCATGTGCTTGTCATAAGTGTCACTGCTTTGGCCTACTTATTATGTATAAGTGCCTATCATGTTTGTTATATGGCATGAGACTCACCATTCCATCTTACTTACATCTCATATAAATAACTTGGGAACAAACATGATTACAATCTTTCTGGATAAGTGGTCCTTATTGTGAAGTATCCTCAATTGTGAACCAATTTATGATACTTTGTGCTAGAAATAGTGTCACTCATATTCTTAATAACTTAAGAATAGAATTTCTAACAAAATATCAATGGACCATTTCTATTACACATAAATATATTATGTAAACGGAAAAGTGAAAATGCCTTTTATTAATAAAACATGTATAAGATACATGCTAAATGATATGCTCTAGGGCATACTACTAACAATATGCTGCATTTCATTCTTAGGGATGCATTAGCCCTAAATAGTTATAGAAATTGTATTTAAAATCAATATCTTACTTTATGAGTCAAATGCTCACTCCTGTTCACCGCATTTTTTTTCCATGATTTAGGAGAATTCATTTTGTGTTTAACCTGCTTCCATCCTCGCAGGTTTATTAGCAGCAAATATCAATATTATATAGTATTTATTATAAATTTAGAACTTTGCATGTGTTAGAAGTATTTTAATTGGTTTGAAACTATAATAGTTTATTTATTTTTGAAATTGTAAACCTAATATTTACTCGTGTATGGATATATGGAATGGGAATTTGTCTTGGATGAGGGAGCTGAGCTCCTATTTAATTATATTGCTATGTTGAGCATTATGAGGGTAAGCTGAGCTCCCCAAATAGATATATTTTGTGATTACAGGTTGGGTGAGTCAAGAATTCCCTATTAGATAGTTTAGGTTATGGCTAAACTCTGTTCGGTTAATTTCTTGAATTGAGACTTAGAGTATGGGCTTCATGGTTAGGCTAGAATAGTTAAGCTTACTACGGGCTTTGAGGGCCTTATACTGACCCAAGTCCTAAGGCCGGTCCAACCCATAATTTGTGTCATGACATTTCTTTCTTATTTTCTATGTACTCTCCTATTCCCTCTTCTATTCAACCCCTTTCTCATGATTTTAGCCAACATATCATCATGTCTTTCTAGCCTATTTCTCATTTCACCACATATGACGCCTTTAACTTTTTCTCTTCTTCCATATCTCTTATTACCACTTCCTTCCTCACTACTATCTTGTGACATATTTATAAGCATAAGAAAATGTTAGAAAAATAATTCTCACAACACTCCCTCATGTGTTTACCCTCAAACAATAGCACTCTACTCGTGTTTCACACAATTTCAGGCTTTAACCCTCTTTTGTGCTCACCACTCTAGCCTTTTCCCACTCTTTTTTGCCTCTTTTAGCTCTTTACTAAACTAGTCAACCTCAAACAACACAACTAACTCATGAGGCTTAACACAAAAGATATCCAAGAATGAGATGGACAAAACAAGTTCACAAAAATAATATAAAAACATGGCACTAGAGCCAATAAATGAAAGACACCAAATCAAAGGTAAAATCTTAGAAAAGATAACAATGAAGACTCTTAAGTCAAAGAACAGACAAAAAATCAAAATTCTTCAACACAAGCAATGTTTCAAAACAACCAGCAACAATTCATAATATGTTTCAACTTTTGTAATTTTCAATCACAACTCCTTTTTTTTATATATACTTGTTTACTAGGAATTCCCAAGGAAATAGGGTTATCATGATAAACCGACAATATAAATATATATATTGATTGATTACTCAAACTAAAGAATAGGGCTCTAAGAGATATTTCATCAAACACCAACATGCAATCAATTATTTTGATTCAAAAACTCCCAACAATGGAAAATGAAAAATAATAAGCTCAAAAGGACTCACACGATTTAACCAAATAATAAACAAAAGTGATGCAAAATATGCAAAGAAAAATTAAAAGACTAAACAAAAACTAATGGGTAAAGAAGAAGTTCAAAACGCAACACAGATAACGAATTCAAAAGACAATAATCTAACATAATAGAAATTAACACTTGAACAAAATTAATCGAAATTAACAAACAAAGGAACAAGGATAGCCACCCTTAATTAGAAACCCAAAGCTCTGATACTAAAATGATGAAAACCCCAATGGATTTGCCAAGGAATACCTAAGAATATTTGATCTGATTCCCCAGAACTCTGACAATTAGATTCTCCTACTTGAAATCACTTAACCTAAAACTAACCTTATGATAGAGAACCAAGCAAATAATTCAAATAGGAAAAATACAGAATTCAAGACCCAATACCAACCAGTGGTAGAGAACCATAAATATCAAGGTATTAATTCTTACAAGTTAATTAGACTTATCAAGAAGAAAAGTATAATGAAGAACAATAGAGAAGAAAACTCTCTCAATAATTAATTGATTAATTTCTCAAAGTTGTTTTTACAGCTCTTAAATGGTCGAACTTATGAATTCCAACCTTGCACACTTAAACTTAGATGACCCATTTGAGCTCTTTCAGCATGCCAAGTTCATCAATCTCATGTCACTTGCCAACATGTACTTGAATGTACCCTTAAAGAAATTATTTAAAACTTATTGCACTCATGATCACATCAACAAGTGTTGTATGTGAGTTTTAAAAAAATACTCCCCTTTAATTTATTCCCCTTTCAAGAACAATTTATGCCTCAATTTAAAAATCCAAGGGAGCATTCAAAGGGAGGTATTGACTCAATGAATATAATGTAATGCTGTAAGGAGTCCTTGATGAATAATGGTGTAAGAAGCAATTACCAATAATTATAATTGTAATTCTCATAAAAATGAACTAAATATCAACCAATCCATCCATTCATCAATAGTGGAAATGTCAAAAATATAAATATATAAATGCCAAAAAAGCATTAATGTGTGTGACATCCCTCACCCGTCTATAGTGTAGCCAAGTAAAGCATGTCACACAGTGCGTCGGAGCACTTTATCTTATCTTATTTCGATTTTTAATTCTTAGTTTATTTATTAAAAGCCTCTAAGTGAAGTTTGTGCCATTTATGCCTTTTATTGTAATTTTTAATTAACTTGGGATTTCGAAAATTTTACAGAAAATCTAGCAGAGTGCCGGCTAAAATTTGAGAAAACAATTCTCCAGAACTTGTTAAAAACACTCCTAATACATTCATTATCCACAACTCCAATGACAATTAATCACAATCTCAACATATCACAATATTTTCTTTCAATCTAATAGTTTCATATATAAATAAAATTCATACTCAATTTTATAAATAAAATATTGAAATCTCATTAATTACATAACTTACAATTAAATACAGGAGTTTACAATTTATATGGCAAAATGAAAGTCTGAGTATAGAATTTCAAAATAGAAAATACAAAATACAGCTATCTCATGAACCTTAACAGTCCTACCAAGAACATTGCAGAAGTGGTGACACTGTATACTATGCAGATCCGGACTCTCACCCAGTCTGAGGTCTGCTCGGCTCTCTATTAGTCTCACCAATACCTACGCATTGTAAAAGCAACGCACTAAGCAATACAGTTTAGTGGTGCCAAAATAATGTAAAAATAAACCAAATAAATAAAAATGCAAATATCATGTTGCTATTTCATGCAAACTAAAATTTTTGGTAATTATTAACATTTTTATGTATTTAGTACTTTTATGGTTATTATTTGGTAATAATTTATTTAGACTTATTTTAGTTGCTCAAGTAACCTATATCAGTCAACTGGACTGAATAAATGGGTAAACTGGCATTGGGTACCAAGTACCTCGGGCCATCACAGCATCGATCACAAAGTGTCTCCCGGTGTGCAACAGAACGACTAACAAGCCATAGTAATAAACGGGTATAATGCCAAGAGTATTAAGTGTATCAGAATGGCCAAAAGCCATATTTTCACAATTGGCCATTAAGACCATAAATCACGGAATGACATAAAGTGATAGGCAGTACTGCAAATCGAAACCCTGTAACACCCCTAAGTTCGGTAGTGCGTTCTACTATTCCGGTGACCAGTGTTGTCCGGACAGCTAGAATGCCTAGAACTACACTTCGATATGAGTGAGGAGACATTAAATAATGAAATACAAGAAAAGAAAATACAAGAAAAATAAAGGAAAAATAATAGTAAAGAAATACAACTAAGTTAAGCGAGCCGAGAACCCTAGCGATGGATGACCGCACCGGGAAGTCACGGCGTGGACCGTTGACTAGCCCTAGACCGCGGGGAACCCTGAAAAATATTTTTAGGAGTTAAAGAGACATCAATTGAAGTAGAAATATCATTAGAAATATCAAAGAAAAATTAAATAATTAGTACAAAGAAAAGCGAGAAATTGAAAAACGGACAAAACCCGGTGTTACCGAAAAATCGGGAATGCAACCCGAACAGGGGCATTGTGGTCATTTGACACCCCGAGTTGTCTTTTGACCTAAATTTCCATTAAAAATAAATAATATTACACTTGGAAAATATAATGAAAAATTAAATTGGTGGTATATAAAGTAAATAGCAAAAATTATGGGTTTAATGTGGGAAAATAAAATCTTTGATTAAACTAATGTTATTTCTACATTAGTGGACAACTAACACCTTGTAAATCAATTAAAAACCTGTTGTAACATCCCCACTGTACGTGTTCTGTACGTTCTGTTGCTCTAGTGGCTAAATAACAGTCCAGACAAGTTAGGATGTCTGGAACTACACTTCGATGATAGTGAACAGACATATAATGATGAAATAAATAAAAAGAAAATACAAGAAAAATTAAAGAAAAATGAAAGAGAGAAAATGAAACTAAGTTAAACGAGCCGGCACCGCAGCGATGGGTAACGGCACTGGGAAGGCCGTTGCCGACCCTAGGACCGCAAGGAACCCTCGGAATTTAATTTCGGGACGTAAGTAAAGGTATATTGAAATATAATTGACACTAGAATTATTAAAAAAAATTTAATAAATTAGTACAAAGAAAAATGAAAAATCGAGAAACAGACAAAAATCGGTATTACTGAAAAATCGGGAATATAACCCGAAGTGGGGTATTTTGGTCATTTGACACATAGTGTTGTCTTTTGACCTCAATCTCCATTAAAAATAAATGATATTACACTTAGAAAATGTCAAAGAAAAATTAGAAAGTTAGTATAAACGAAAAATAAAAATTAAAGAAATCGACATGCAGGAGTAAATCGATTATTCTGAAAAGTCCGAACTTGACCCGAAGAGGGGCATTTTGGTCAATTGACACCTAGAGTTGATCTTTGACCTAAATATCCATGAAAAATAAGTAGTTTTAAAATTTGAAAATTGTTAGTAGTATGCCCTAGAGCATATCATTTAGTATGTATCTTGTATATATTTTTATTAATAAAAGGCATTTCCACTTTTCCGTTTACATAATATATTTATGTGTAATAGGAAAGGTCCATTGATATTTTGTTAGAAATATTATTCTTAAGTTGTTAAGAATATGAGTGACAATATTTCTAGCACGAAGTATCATAAATAGGTTCACAATCGAGGATACTTCGTAATAAGGACATGACTTATCCAGAAAGATTATATTCATGTTTGTTCCCAAGTTATTTATATGAGATATAAATAAGATGGAATGGTGAGTCTCATGCCATATAACAAACATGATAGGCACTTATAAATGATAAGTAGGCCGAACCAGTGACACTTATGACAAGCACATGGAGTTTACTCTTGTCAATGTTTTGTCATAAATCATATCGATGCATATAATCTTTAGACACGAGATACAGCTTATCTTGTATATAGGTAGTTTGAGTTTGATACTGCTTTCATACTTGTACTGTGTATGGGTATATGGGCATGTGTTGGCTCCTACTAGTTATATATGGAGGTAGGTGTTGATCAAGATGGAATCTGTTCCTCTAAGTAAATAGAGATAAAATCCTATGTTCATTTAATTGTTCTTGATGTTTCAAGTTCCTGGCCAGGACATATAGATTTATTCAGAAAAGAGTTTCTGATGAGAAAATCTTTTTAATCAAGAACTGGAATTAAAAGAGAACATAATATTCATAGCAAATGGAGTTTGACATAAACCATGACTCCAGCTTAAGTTGGGATTTTGTAACAGAGAGATTCTAGTGCATGGTAACATATGATTATAGGTTCATTTAAGGTAAACCTTATTACTAATTGGGTGGCCATGGCATGCTATGCTAGGTGTTAACCATGGTCTATGAGGTTCATAAAATGATTTAGAGAAATCATTTATGGTAAGAAAGAGTTCTGATGATATTAAGAGTTGATATCATGTCTCATTGCCAATTAGTGATGAGCCTAGTAAGTCACACACATACACAAGTTATCACCTAATTAAATATGATTTAATTAATTAATTAAAGAGTTTAATTGATTAATTAAATAGGTTTGGTTTGCAATTAGTTTGCAAAGTCCCTAGCATGACTTGAAACCAAATCTAGATTATTGGATGTATAATATAAGTTAAATTTATATTTAAAGTGTTTAAATATGAATTTAATTAATGAGAAATTAATTAATAGAGATTAATTAATTAATTTATATTTGTTTAAATTAATTAGAAGAAGAAAATAATTATTTTGGGTTAAGAACTCAAAATTAAGACACAGAGGCATTTTAGTCATTTCACAGTGTGACACGTGGCACCATGAGATGGTGACACATGGGATTACACATAAGCTTGCCAAATGTTTTTTTTTTTAATCATGTAAGATGATTAAAATCAAGATTAAATATAGGTTTGACACTTGGCACAATGTGATTGGGTCACTTAAACCTAGAGCTAATCAAAGGGTGACATGTGGCAAGGGTTTAATGTGTTAACCTAGCTATTTAAGTGTTGTTATGAGAAAATAAAATACAACCAGCAGCCACACTCCTTGGCCACGCCATTTTGCAGCCCTCCCTCTATTCTTCTTCATCTCTCATCAATTCAAAGAGATTAGCCATCAATCTCTTGAATTAAGAACGCTAGAAATTGTTTCTAGTGTCCTGTTTACATTTCTAATCTCTTAAAAGGCAGAACTTGAATTTCTAATTAATAAAAAAGGCTTTAGAAGCTGTTCAAGGGCTGCCATGGGTGTTCTTGTTGTGGACAAGCTAGAGGGACAACATCTGATGTCCTGAAGATGAATCTCAAAGGCGCAGACACGCTGCAGTGCATCAAGAGGTTAGTGTAATCGTTCTTGATTTAATCTAGGGTTCTAAAATTAATCTGATTAATTTTAAAATCTTAAATGGCAAATACAGATCCAAAAACATATTGAAAGAATTTTAATATGTTGTTTATCATTGAAATCAAATAGATAAAAATAAAACTTGCATGATGCATGTGACCCTAGGTGAAAATTTTTGAATTCAATGGTATAAACTTGTGTTTTTCACGCTTCCGTTCCTTCAAAAATGTCATGAAAATAAAAAGTTTGATACATAATGTAATTAAAAGAAATTATGGGAACATGATTAAAATAACCATAAGTTTAATTATTCTAATATTAACCTAAAGTGAGTGGTAAATATTATATTCATTAATCTACATTAGTGGAGGGTATAAATACTTAAGTGGACAGAATTCATGACCCAAAAGCCTTCCATTTCTTTATCCAAACACCCATGGCCGAATTCAAGTTCTCCAAGCTTCATCCATGGATGCCCATATACAAGCCTTCATGCACCATTAATCAAGCCATCATTTCTTCAAGAGTCCTTCATTAAACTTGCTCTACACATCATGGGCAGCATGTAGGAAGCAAGAAAGAGGAGTTTTGGTGAAGTTTAATCAAGCCCAAGATGAGGTTAGTGCTTAATCTCCCCCATTTTCTTTCATTAGATCTTGTTTTGAGCTTTGGGTGAGTTGATTTGTGAAGAAATTGAGTAAATTAATGTATATTTGGTGAGCCCTTCATTTCGGCAGCCAAGACATTAATGGGATTTTGATGTGTTTAAATGATGTAGATGAGTTTAAAGATGATGTTTGATATGGGTATATATATGGGAAGTGATAGGACTTGAATTGGTTGAAATTGAGAAATTTAAATTATGGTTTGAAACAATTATTGGAGATTTGTGATGTTGCTTCATTTTGGTCAGCCATGAACCCTTGTTGAGCTTGAGTTATTTTTACTTCTAATGAATGAAAATGAAGGTTGAATTGTCCAAATGAAAGTTGTAGTAAGTTTGTGCACAAGTATGTACATGTAGTGTTTAGATTAAAGGTGTGAAATGGAACCTTGAAGCCTTGAGCAAACTGCCATGTTTGGCAGCCCCTAATAGCATGAAATTGTGTGTGAATATATGGTTATTAATGATATATGTGAATGTCAATTTGTGGGCAGCAAGTGTAAGTGATGTTGAAGTATGAATATGTTGAAGTATATGTGTAATATTAACATTGAAGTATGTTGAATTTTGGTGGATGTAAATATTGAAGTTTAATGGTGTATTGTGTGCCTTGTGCACTTGAGTATTCTGCCCATAATTTTTTCTGGGATTGTGTACAATATATGTATGGAAGTGTTGTTGATTGAATATTGTAGTAATGAGGAGGAGAAGGAACATTAAATTGGGAGTGTATGAGCTTTGTGCAGGTTGTGTATTGAAGGCAGCACCTAAATGAGGCCATAAGTGCCAAACTATGAACCCAATTGATATGAGGCCAATATGGGGTGAAACTAGACACCAAATAGGCCAACTTTCATGTAGAAAGGTTGCCAAAATTCTGCCTAGAAACTGACCTTAAAAAGTGACCAAATCCGGATTAGTGCATTTAAGGCCTGAAAACTGACCATTTGGGCAGCAGTTAGTGTTTAGGCCATAACTCACTCAAAACAGGTCTTATTGACCTGAAATTTTGACCATGAATAGTTAAGACCTATATATACAAGTCTTATGAAGACACCCAAGCCCAGAAATGAACATAAGCAAGTCAAAAAGCTTGCACAAGTTCGGATCCAAAAACTGGCCGAACCTAAAATGACCTAAAATGACCTAAAGTGACCAATTTTGATACATTTTGACCAGCAATAGTAAAATGACCATAACTTGGTCTACATAACTCAGAATGACCTGAAATTTTGCCCCACGTTCCATGAGACATAGACCTACAAGTTTGTAGTTTGGACCGAAACCCAAAAACCGAGGGAACTAGGTAGTCTGGTTAGGTCAAAATAGTACACCGAAATTCGGTAAATTGCAATAAAATGCATTACACTTGGAAATGAAATTGGTAACATATACCAACATTAAAGGGCTATAAAATGTGACATATTGGTAACATTAGAATTGACTCACGTAGAGTGCATCAAGGGTCAACATTATAGGTTGACCAATGAAATGAATTGAGGGGAATAGTACCAAGAGAAATAGGACTTTAAGCTAGACAAATCTAGCAAACAAAAATTGAGAAATTGACCAAATTTCGCACTAAAGGTGCAATCTGTCCAACTTTAGTAAATTGACCATATCTTGGTCTATACAACTTATAATGACCTGAAATTTTGCCCCGCGTGCAATAAGACATAGAGCTACAATTTTTCTTCTTTGACCAAAAGCTAAAAACCAAGAGAAATAGGACTTTAAGCTAGACAAATCTAGCACACAAAAATTAAGAAATTGACCAAATTTTGAAGTAAAGGTGCAATCTGTCCAGCTTTAGTAGATTGACCATAACTTGGTCTATACAACTTGAAATGACCTGAAATTTTGCCCCGCGTGCAATAAGACATAGAGCTACAATTTTGCTTCTTTGACCAGAAGCTAAAAACCAAGGTAAATAGGACTTTAAGCTAGACCAATCTAGCACACTAAAATTGAAAATTGGTAATTACATAAAATGATACTTGAAGTGATTTGGCAATGAATGCCAACTTGTGAAAAGGGTAAATTGCATTATATTGACAACATATTGAAAAGTAAATTGTGACATGTTGATGCTAGAATCAACCTATCCATGATGCATAAAAAGGTCAATAATTTTATTGACTAGTGAAAGGCATAAATATGTATAAACCCTATGAACAAAGAATTAAATATGTAACATTGTAACATGCCCTAATGTGCCTAGTTGACTAGTTTGGATATGTTGTCATGCCAATAGGATTCTGATAGCTATTCTATAAATGACTTTACATCATACTGTGTTTTATGGCTTATTATGCCATACTATGATTTTAATAGCCTATGACTATACAGTTTGTGTTATTATACTCGGCTTAATGCCTGAATGATTATATGGCTTTTTAGCCACACTGTTTGCACACCGGGAGACACTTTATGACCGACGGTGTGACGGCCCGAGGTACTAGGTACCCAGTGCTAGTATATCCGTTTATCCATGCAGTCGATTGTATAGGCTATATGGGCAGTCATTTAAAACATTATTCAATTCAGGAAGCTAAGTTAAGTTAAGTATAATGAAATTTCAGTACAATTAAATTAAGTATTGAATGAATGAGTAAAAGAAATTAGCAAAAGCAACATAACAAAAATATAAATTGCAGAATCGTAGAGACTTAAAATACAATACAGTTAGAATAATTTGTATACTGGGTAATATTACTAAAAAGTTATAAACTAAGCACTTCCAAAGAGGAACAAACTAGTATATAAGATCGTTGATACTAGAAATACCATACCAAATTAAATTGATTCTTGAGTATCTGAATTATGATTTATTTCTTTCTTTAATTGTATATATTATTTCTTGTTATACTATTGCACCACTAAGCAGAAATGCTTAGCGCGATGGAATTGCTTCCTCATGTAGTCTTGAAAGGTAAAACCGATGAAAGCGATCGAGATTTTTGAAGTCGGATCTGCAGAAGTGTCAGAAGAATTGAAGGTTGTCACCTCCTCAGCAATGCATGTAGATAGGGCTCATATTTATACATGTTATGTATTTTGTTCATTCTAAGTATAATGTAAATTATTTGTACATCCTGTACTTGACAAATTTATGTAATTAGTTGGCAAATTATGCAAAATAATAAAATGTAAGAATTTTGATATATGAGTTAAGTATCTGATCATGATGATTCTGATTGAGATTGAGTATGAAAAATTTTGAGACTGATTCTGAGTTGTGAATTTGAGTATATATTAAAATTGTTTTTGGCAGGTTCAGAAGAACTGTTAGTCCAAATTACTGCCAGCACTCTGCTGGATTATCATTGAAATTTTTGAATTTTCCAAATTAGTCAGATTTTGATAAAAGTAAAAATAGCCTAAACCTTAGATAAAGTTTTTGAACAAGTAAATCAAGAACTATAATGAAATCAGATAAGATCAGGTGCTCCGGCACGCCGTGTAGCACTCCTTGCTCGGCTACACTGTAGGCGGGTGAGGGGTGTTACACCTGTCATCTTCCACTAACTTCTGCACAGCCATCTTTTTCCTCAAACTTTCCCATGGCTAAGCCAAAAAGCTCCCAAATTCTCCCATGGCCGTCCAAGCTCCAACCTCCATGCGTCCATGATCCAAGCTCCCAATGGTTAAGGTTTCTTCATTAAACTTGACCACCACACCATGAGCAGTAGATAGGCAGCAAGAAGACCAAGTTTTGGAGAGGTTTTGAAGAGTTTCCAAAGTGGTAAGTTTGAGTTTTTGGTTAGTGCTTCATTAAAGTTAGTAAGGAGGTTATGGGTACTTGAATTGTGAGAAGAATTTTGGAGTTTGATGTTCTAATGGTGATGTTTATTTTTGGCAGCCATGAAAACTCTTTAAGGGCAGTTTATTTTTGCTTGTAAATGGTGAATTAAATGATTGATTAAATGTATATTGTACAGGAAATTGTTTGGGTAATGTATACTTAGTATATGTAAATGTAAAATGAGATTTAAAGCTTGGAAAGTAATGGAATGTAAGTGTACCATTGTGGCAGTTTGCTAACTCTTGAGGAATGCTGGAATTCATGCTTGGTTTATGGAATAATGATGTTAATTTGTGATAGGAGTTATGACAGTTTGAGTGCATGTATGATGATGTGAAGTTGGGCATGTAAATGGGCATGAATTGGTGATTGAATTGTTGTAAATTGAGTTGGACAAATTCTGCACTTGTTGGTGCACATTGAATATAATTGTAAGCTGCCAAAATGACCTATAATATATTATAAATTATGTTTAGGTTGTGGTACAACCAGAATTGATTTGAAGGTTAAGTTTGGTGAGTGTTAAAAGTGATGCTTGATGTGTATGCAAGAATTTCAATAAGGCAGTTTGAGTTTTAGGCCTATAACTTTAATTGTGTGGCTCCAATTGGTATGAGACAAATTGGAGGTGAAACTAGGCACAAAATGTGCCAACTTTCATGCAGGAAGCTTACCAAAATTCTGCTTGCAAGGTAGCTTGAAAAATGACCAAATCCGGATTAAGTGCAATTGAGGCCTGAAAACTGACCATTTGGGCAGCAGTTAGTGTTTAGGCCATAACTCACTCAAAACAGGTCCAATTGACCTGAAATTTTAACCATGAATAGTTAAGACCCATATCTACAAGTCTTATGAAGACACCAAAGCCCAGAAATGACCATAAGTAAGTCAAACAGCTTGTACAAGTTCGGGTCCAAAAACTGGCCGAACCTAAAATGACCTAAAGTGACCTAAAATGACTAATTTTGGTGCAATTTGACCAGCAATAGTAAAATGACCATAACATGGTCTACATAACTCGGAATGACCTGAAATTTTTCCCCGCGTGCAATAAGACATAGATCTACAAGTTTGTAGTTTTGACCGAAACCCGAAAACTAAGGGAACTAGGTCGTCCGGCTAGGTCAAACTAGTATCCCGGAATCCAGCAAATCGCAAGAAAATGTAGTATACACGGAAATGAATTTGGTAACATATACAAACCCTAAAAGACTATCGAATGTGACATATTAATGACATTAAAACCTAAATTACCTAGAATGTACCAAGGGTCGACATAGTAGGTTGACTAAGCGAATAAATGAATTCAGTGAATTAATTATCAAGCATTATCATTAGAGACAGTTTAAATGAGTACTAAAACACTTCAAATTGTGTTTCTCAGTTTGCAAAGACTCAGGGAGGGGAAGGAAACACTGAGTCAGAGCCAAGAGACAGTTATCAAAGGTTTGTGCACAATAAGTATTTCTTTTGAACTTTTCAATTGAAATAAATTACGATTATTTATATGTTATTGTTTTATTGTTTTAAATTGTGTTTGTGCACAATAATTTTGACTTCTCATTTTCTACTTAAAAATTTAATTGAACATTGTAGTTTTAAATTGTGTCCATGCACAATACTTTTATATTCGCTGCTTTTACTAGCAAATTTATTTGGAGAAATGAGTTATGAATAATTTTTGATTGCTTTGATTTTGGGAATATTATTTGGAACTTATTGTGTTGCCAACTTTGCAAATGGAAATTTTGAGATAAAATGTGATTTATGGTTTGTATGAAATATTGTGATTTGAAATTGTTTTGATTCACACTTGGCATGACACTGTTATTATGTTCCTCCTCCATTTATGGGGTGAGTGTGATATATTCCTCCCTCTTTAACTTATCAGTCTGGGGTGAGTGTGATTATGTTCCTCCCTCTTTGACTTCCCAGTCTGAGGTGAGTGTGGATGAGTACTCATTATTCAGCTAGCTTCCTCCCTCATTGATTTCGATTATTGGGGTGAGTGTGTCTTGTCGTGGTGTACAACACGGCATGTGTGGAAAAATTGTGTCATGGCCTAAATTGTGTTATCGATTGGCAAAATTGTATTATTCAGTTATTTGATCGAATTGTGTTACCGATTGGCAAAATTATATTATTCAGTTATTTAATCGAATTGTGTTATTGATTTGCAAAACGGTATTATTCAGTTATTTGATCGAATTGTGTTATTGATTTGCAAAACAATATTATTCAATTACTTAATCAAATTTGTGTTAGGTGAATTTTGTAAATTGTGAAATGGAATTGTGAATCATTTGATTTGTGAATTGTCAATAAAAGATTTATATATCGCATTTCAAATGGTTATTGTGCACCACTGAGTAAATTTTACTCAGCGATAGCTTTCATTCTTTGTCGCAGTAGAAATGATGACAGACTAGGCTGCTAGTACTACATTGAAAGATCATTGGGTATATTGAGTATACCACATTTTGCATTTTGTACTGTAATGTATGTTCACTGTATGTATATATTATTCTTGGTTTTGAGCAGTTGTAAATTAAAATTGTACATTAAAGTTGTAAAATAAATTATGAGTTATTTGGACTTGTGAAAATTGTATTATATTTCTTGTATCTCAGTCTTTGAAAAATTATTGTGGATTTGTGTTGAGAAACATGTTGGAGTTGAGATTTGGAAATATATATTGAAGTGCTTTTTACAGGTTTTTCTGAAGAACTGTTTTATCCAAAATATAGATGGCACTCTGCCAAAAATTTTTACAGAAATTCCAAATAATTCAAATGTGTTAGTTCTATCACTTTAGTTCAAAAAGGTTTTTAACACTTGTAAATAGTGCCCACCACTGTAAAAGAAGTAAGAAAAGTTTTTAAAATCCCTTGTAGTGTATTTAATGGGTTATCAGTAGACAGAGTTGGTAATTCATTAGGTATACTACAGGATCATGTTATGCCTTATAGAGGGGTAGGGTGTAACACCCCTAAGTTCGGTACTGCGTTCTGCTGCTCCGGTGACCAGTGTTGTCCGGACAGCTAGGATGCCTAGAACTACACTTCAATATGAGTGGGGAGACATAAAATAATGAAATAAAAGAAAAGAAAATACAAGAAAAACAAAGGAAAAATAATAGCAAAGAAATGTAGCCAAGTTAAGCAAGCCGGGAATCCTAGCGATGGGTGACCGAACCGCGAAGTCACAGCGTGGACTGTTGACTAGCCCTGGACTGTGGGGAACCCTGGAAAACATTTTTAGGACTTAAATAGACCCTTATTGAAGAATAAATATCATTAGAAAGATCAAAGAAAAATTAAATAATTAGTACAAAGAAAAGTGAGAAATCGAAAAACAGACAAAACCCGGTGTTTCCGAAAAATTGAGAATGTAACCCGAACAGGGGCATTATGGTCATTTGACATCCTGAATTGTCTTTTGACCTAAATGTCTACTAAAAATAAATAATATTACACTTAGAAAATAAAATGAAAAATTAAATTGAGGGTACCTAATACAAATAGCCAAAATGGAGTGAAAAATGTGTAAATAACACATGTGAGCTTATTATATAGTTAAATTAGTGTGAGTGGGCCACTAATGAATTAATTAAACAATAAAATGTGCTGATGTAAGTCCACTATACCCAGCAGAAACTTCACCTTCCCCATTTTCCAAACCTAGCCGAATTGAAGAGAAAGAAAATCTCCATGGACGTTTTGCATGAGCTCTCTTAACTCCTCCATTTCAACTCCAATCACTTAGGGTTCTTCATGAAAGTTTGTCTACACATCATAAGGAAGAGCTTGATACCAAATTTAAGAAGTTTAATCAAGGTTTGGCAAGTTCCAACCATAGGGTAAGTTAGCATTTTTGAAGATAGCTTTGTTAAACTTTGTGTTCATGTTATGGGTGTTGGTTTTGTGAAGAAAATTTTTAGGTTTGAAGAGTTATTGAGATGTTCATTTTGGACAGCCATGAAGTTATGTATTTGATGAAATATTGTGCATATACTTGATGTGAAATGATGTTGGTTATGGTGATTTAATATCCTACTAAATTACTTCATATGTATATGGTGATTTTTGCACCTGGATGGAAATTGATGAATTGTAGGATATTTTGGTGTTGAGGAAGTTTTCGGCAGCCTTGAGATTCTTGGATAAATGTATATGTTCATGAAAGTATTGGCAGAATATTGACCTTGAGAATTGATGGATATGTGTATAGATTGATTGTGTAAGTGTATGTAAAAATTTGTAATGTTTAGGGTATATGTGATTGTACTTAGAACTTGTAAATGTGAGTTTAATTGGTATATTGAGGATAATTGCAATCTGCCCAAAGTGACATTTAAGTGAAGTGGAATATGGTTTTTGGTAATGTACCAAAACAGAAATTGTAAGGGGACTGGACATATAGCAATTAAATGTGTAATGGATACATGTATAAGCAAAGTAATTAAAGGCAGTATGCAATTTAGTCAATAACTTTAAATGTGTAACCTCAATTGGTATGAGACCAATTGGAGGTGGAACTAGGCACAAAATGTGCCAACTTTCATTGAGAAAGCATACCAAAATTCTGCTTGCAAGGTGATACGAAAAATGACCAATTCGGATTGAGTACATTTGAGGCCTGAAATTTGACCAATTGGGCAGCAGTTAGTGTTTAGGCCATAACTCACTCAAAACAGGTCCAATTGACCTGAAATTTTAACCATGAATAGCTAAGACCCATACCTACAAGTCTTATGAAGACACCAAAACCCAGAAATGACCAGAAGCAAGTCAAAAAGCTTGCACAAGTTCGGGTCCAAAAACTGGCCGAACCAAAGTTGACCAAATTGACCTAAAATTGACCTAATTTGATGCCATTTGACCAGCAATAGTATAATGACCATAACTTGGTCTACTTAACTCGGATTGACCTGAAATTTTGCCCCGCGTGCAATAAGACATAGATCTACAAGTTTGTAGTTTTGACCGAAACCCGAAAACCAAGGGAACTAGGTCGTCCGCTAGGTCAAACTAGTATTCCGGAATCCAACAAGTTGCATTAAAATGCACTAAACAAGGAAATGAGTTTGGTAAAACATACCAACCCTAAAACCCTATCGAATGTGACATATTAATGACACTAAAACCTAATTTACCTAAAACGCTTCGAGGGTCGGTATATTTGGTGATTGAACAAATAATAGCCTTCAGTGAATTACTTATCGAACATTATCGTTAGAGACAATTTAATTTAGTATTGAAATACTTCAAATTGTGTTTCTCAGTTACCAAAGACTCAGGAAAAGGGAAGGAAACACTGAGTCCAGACCGAGAGACAGTTATCAGAGATTTGTGCACAACTAGTTTTCAACTGATTTTGCTCTGAATAATATTTCATATGATTAATTGTATGTTATTGTTTTAAATTGTATTTGTGCACAATTAGTTTTTAACTAATTTTGTTTTGAATATTTCATATGATTAAATGACATATTTTTCTTATGTATTATGTTTAACAAGCATTGGATTTAATTCAATGATTATTGAAAATTGTTATAGTATGTATGAATTTAGCTTTGTGAAATGGTATTTCCACAAGTATTAAGCATTGTTATGGATTGAATAAATTATGTTTTGGAAAATTGTGATAGAACATGTTTTGAATTGTTATGGTAATTTTCATGGAAAAATGCAAATTATGATTTGAATTGTGATGAGCATAAAAATTATTGGATATTGAAATTGAATTTGAATTGAATTATATTGTGATTTACGCTCACTAAAAGGATTGTAATATTGTTTTATATCTCACTATAGATGCTTGACTAGGTTATTACCCGTCTCTCTCATTTGTTGAGAAGACAATGGAGTTAGTTGTGTTTTGATTACCATGGTACGTGCACAGGCTTAGATTTTCCTCTGATTTGAGGTTAGA
Organism: Hevea brasiliensis; assembly: GCF_030052815.1. Classification (NCBI taxonomy): domain Eukaryota; kingdom Viridiplantae; phylum Streptophyta; class Magnoliopsida; order Malpighiales; family Euphorbiaceae; genus Hevea; species Hevea brasiliensis. The sequence continues at coordinate 44,451,553 of NC_079498.1, forward strand.
TCTAAGTTTATTTTATCGTTATGGCCCTTGCGGAAGGTTCATTATTGTGATGGTACTGTGCACAATGATTCGACCTCCCCGACCATAGGGAGTTAGAATCTGATTCGACCTCTCCGACCATAGGGAGTTAGAATCACATCGAAGATGGCCCTATCGGATTAGTCTTGCATAGTTAGTGAGATAAAGAATGATTTATGAGATACAGCATGGTTTTTTAGCTACAGCGTGGTTTTTGAAATACAACATGTTTTTGAGATAAAGATTCATTTTTGAGATACATAATGATTTTTGAGATACAGAATGGCTTTTGAATGGTAAAGAATTGTGATTTCAATTATGGTTTATGTATAATTAATTTTGTTGGAATTACTTAAATGGTTAGTCATGATTTGATAAATTGAATTTTGTGATCAAAGTCATTTATACAAATGATTTACATTATTGGCATTGAATATTTTGAGTTTTGGAATTTGATAAGTATTCAGATTTCCAAATTATTTACTGTAAATTTTGATTGTACTATGTTTTAAATTATAGTTGTGCACCGCTGAGTTCACCACTCAGCGATAGCTTTGTATGCTGTCGCAGGTAAGAAGAGCATAGAGCAGTGAGTAAGTTTCTTTGAAGACACTTTCAGACCAGCTCCAGGTATATTATAGGTATACCCATGTACATAGGTCTGATGTATGCATGTAATAATATGTATGTAAATTATTTGAGCAGTTGTAAATTACCATTTGTACATTGAAGTTGTAAAGTAAATTATGAGTTATTTTGACTTGTAAAATTTGTATTATATTTCTTTTATCTCATCTTTTGAAAATACTGAAAAATTGTTGTGGATTGAATTGAGAAAAATATTGTGTTGAATTTTGTTGGAGTTGAGATTTGGAAAAATATTGAAGTGCTTTTTCTGAGTTTTACAAGAACTATTTTATCCAAAATACAGATGGCACTCTGCCAAAATTTTTACAGAAATTCCAAATAAGTCAAATGAGTTAGTTCTATCAGTTCAGTTCACAAAAGTTTTTAACACCTGTAAATAGTGCTCACCACTGTGAAAGAAGTAAGAAAAGTTTTTAAAATCCCTTGTAGTGTATTTAATAGGTTATCAGTAGACGGAGTTGATAATTCATTAGGTATACTACGGAATCATGTTGCATCTTACAGAGGGGTAGGGTGTGACATAGGGTGTGACAAACCCTATTGGCATGCCAACCTATCCAAACCAATCATTCTAGGCATACTAGGGCATATGACAAAGTTAATTGTTTAATTTCTTGCATTTAAGGTTTGGTAGTTTCTATTCACCTCACTATTCATTCATTAATATTGACTTTTTCATATATAATAGATATGCTAATTCTAATTACACTAAGATTCCACATTTTGGGTTTTACATATGTTGGTATTGGATGCCAATCTCAATTCAAAGTTCATTTTTAGTTATTTCAAATTTTTAGATTTCATGATCAGGGTTTACTGTTCCATTTGACCAAGCTACAGTGGAAATTTGGCTAACCTTTCTTCATGAAAGCTATTTCTTAATGTGTCTTCTTTAATTTCATTTTTTGAATAACTCCATTTGGAGTTTTGCAGCTCAAGTTATGGCATTTTTGCCATAACTGGCCAGATTGGTTCATTCCCAGATTTTTTGGGCAAAAATGGGTTCTCGTAGTTATAATGTCCCAATTTTAGCTAGTAATTTGAATTAGTTATGATTAGAATTTGAGTTTATTTTCTTCATGAAAGTTGTCCAAAATTGTCTAAGCTTTCCATTGCCATAAAAATCAGGTCATTTAGACCTTTCTTCTCCAAGTTATGACTATTTGAACAAAAACTGTTCATTTGGTCATTTTCCAGGACCATCATATTAGTTACCTAGATTGAGACAGAATTTAGGTCATCCTAAGTTGATCTTCTAGGTAGGGTTTCTTCATAAAAGATGTGTCATTATATGTCCAGTTTCACCTTCAATTGGCCTTTCACCAATTCAAGTTACACAAATCAAATTATTGCTGCCCAAACACACAAGACTCAGGGTCCATAATTTCTAGCACTAAGGGGCAGCATACCACTTCTCAATCCAATGCCAAAGTGATCTCAATTTAGGGTCAATTCATCTCAAATGGTCAATAATTGACCATTAGACCACCCATTCACCATCAGTTGAGCAAAACCTTAATTTTGCTCAAACCCTAATTCTCAAATTTTTTTTTTATCTTGCACTACACACACAATTTAAGGTTCTAATTTACTTGTGCATATGCAAAGGCATTTCTACACTATTTTAATTCACTTAAAAATCATCAAATCACTCCTAAGTCATGGCTGCCGAAATTCAAGGAAAGTTAAAACATGTAAGTTTTTTTGTTAAATTTTTACAAATTCTAACTTAATTCTTACTCCTAACATGAAATCTAAAGAGAAAGGAAGAGAAATGGGCACTAACCTCTTGTAGCTCAATCTTAAGAAGTCCAAATCTTCACTTTCTTCATATTTCTTAGTAGCCAAACACTCTAGGAGGATCCAAGGATTATTTTTAGTGTTGGGGCTTTGAGGTTTTAGGCAGGGAATAAGGAGATTCAAGCTTGAAAAAAAGGAAAAATGGAGGAAATGCAGAGGGGCTGGTTCGACCAGCTTGTGAGGATGAAGAAAGCAACTGAATTTTGTTTAATTTTCATCTCTTTTTATGGTTTAATAAGTGTTTGTCTAAATGTAATTGGTGGGAAATTTGAAATGACATCATTAATAAGTGTTTGTCTAAATGTAATGGGTGGGAAATTTGAAATGACATCATTATGATGTCATAATAGTCATTAAATTTCATTTCTTTTTACTTTATTTTCTTATTTTCATTTCTCATTTTTAATTAAACTTCTAGTAATATTTATTCATATTTTATGTCATATACCTCACTTACATGAATGGACAAGTTGATAAAAAATCATCTCTGAAGGTGAAATAACCAAAATGCCCTTCGTTTTGCTTAATAAGCTAAAATTATTTATACCGATTTAGAAAATTTTCTTAGTAGTTTCTTGGCATTCTATTGCCATTGAAACCTCAATAATCCTGTCATGGAGTCCTAAAAATTATTTCGTAGGGTTTCCCCACTGGTATAGGGTCGATAACTATCTTCATAGTCATTTCCCATTAGGGTTACCCATTGCTGTAGCTATGGCTCATTTAACCTTAGTGTATTTTATTTCTAAAATTTTCTCTTAATTTTTCTTACCATTGTTTGAATTATTTATGACTCCTCACTCTAGTTTAAATATAGTTTTAGACATTCTGGCTATCTAGACAAACATCTGTCACCGAAACAGTAGAATGTACGGACTATTTAAAGTGAGGGTGTTACAGCTCTTCCCCTCTAATAAAAATTTTATCCTCGAAATTTACCTAATGCAAACAGTTGAGGGAACTGTTGCTTCATCGTCTCTTCACTTTCCTAGGTTGCTTCCTCGGTGTTGTGGTGCCTGTAATGCACTTTCACTAGTGGGATTTGCTTGTTTCTCAGTTCTTTCACTTCCCGAGCCAAGATCCTGATTGGTTCTTCTTCATATGTCAAGTCCAATTGAATTTCAATTTCTTCCATGGAAATGACATGTGAAGAGTCTTATCTATACCTTTTCAGCATAGATACATGAAATATATTGTCTAGCTCTAGCGGTAAATCTAGCCTATAGGCCATTGACTTCATATGGGCCAATGAACCTAGGGCTTAACTTACCCTTTCTTCCAAATCTCAACACCTTCTTCCATGGTGAGACTTTGAGGAAGACTTTGTCACCAACTGCATATTCTATATCTTTTCTCTTCAAGTCGGCATAAGATTTTTGTCTATTTGAGGCAACCTTCAAATTTGCTTTTATCAATTTAACTTTCTCCTTAGTCTATTTCACTAGGTCTGGTCCTACAAGTTTATCTTCGCCCAATTCAGTCCAACACATGGGTGTCCTACATTTCCTCTCTTACAATGCTTCATAAGGTGCCATTTGTATGCTACTCTGGTAGCTATTATTGTATGCGAATTCTGCCAGTGGAAGGTATCTGTCCCAACTTCTCTCAAACTCAATAACACAACTCCTTAGCATATCTTCAAGGACTTAACATATATTTCATGTTGTTATTATCATTTATTTGTAATAATTCAATAGGTTTTAAAGTTTACCTGGATTACTCATTCTGATTGTCCATCCGTTTGATGATGAAAAGTCATGCTAAAATGGAGTTGTGTGCCCAAGGCTTCTTGCAAATTCTTCCAAAATCTAGATGTAAAATTCAAGTCTGTATTAGATATGATGGAAAGTGGGATTTCATGCAGTCTAACAATCTCACTGATATACAATTCTGCTAGCTTCTCCAGTGAGTAGTCAGTCCTAACTGGCAGAAAATGTGCAAATTTCGTCAACCTATCCACTATCACCCATACTGCATCATGTTTCTTCTAGGTAAGACGTAGACCACTGACAAAATTCATAATGATCCGATTCCATTTCCATTCAGGTATATTTATAAGCTGTAATAAACCTGATAGAACTTGATGTTCTGCTTTGACTTGCTTATATGTCAAACATCTAGTTACATAGTCAGTTATGTCCTTCTTCATACTAGGCCACCAATAGTGAGGCTTCAGATCATGATACAATTTTGTACTCCCTGGGTGCATAGCATAAACACTGTGGTGTGCTTCTTTCAGAATGCTTGTCTTCAGTTCCTCATTATCTGGTACACACACTCTTTCTTTGTAATACAAACACCCATTTTCTTTTACTTTATATTCTATTTCTTTCCCTTCTGTGATTCTGCCCATAATAACCATTAGTTTCTCATTTAACTTCAGCCCATTTTGTATCTGCTGTAGTAGGTTTAGCCTTACTTGCAATTCAGCCAAAAGAGCTCTATCATGAGCTAAGGACATATGGGCATTCAAAGATCTTAGTGCTGTAATGGACTTTCTGCTTAAAGCATCAACAAGTACATTTGCCTTCCCAGGATGGTAGTCTATCACACAGTCATAATCTTTCAGGTACTCAATCAATCGCCTCTGTTTAAGGTTGAGCTCCTTCTGGGTTGGTAAATATTTCAGAATTTGTGGTCTATGTAAATGTAGCACTTTTCACCATACAAATAGTGCCTCCAAATCTTCAGTGCAAATATGATTGCTACTAGCTCCAGATTATGGGTAGGGTAGTTCTGTTCATGTGACCTTAACTGCCTGGAAGCATAGGCGACCACTTTCCCTTCTTGCATCAATACACACCCTAGCCCATTATGTGAGGCATCACTATAGACCACAAAGTCTTTCCCGACACTTGCTGTGTTAACACTGGTGCTTCTGTCAACATAGTCTTCAATCTCTCAAAATTGGCTTGACACTTAGCATTCCAGTCAAATTTAACATTTTTATGTAGCAACTTGGTCAGTGGAGCAGCTATCAGAGAAAGCCCTTTCACAAACCTTCTGTAGTAACCAGCTAGCCCCAATAAGCTTCTAACCTTAGTTGTATTTTTGGGAGGATTTCATTCCATCACTGCTTCAATTTTCTTGGGATCCACTCTAATCCCATAAGCTGATACTACATGTCTAAGAAAGGAAATCTCACTCAACCAAAAGTCACACTTGGACAACTTAGCATATAGTTTCTTCTCTCTCAAAGTTTGCAGAACAATCCTCAAATGTTCATCATGTTCTTCTCTGTTCTTATAATACACTAGAATATCATCAATGAAGACCACTACAAACTGATCTAAGTATGGATGGAAGATACAGTTCATAAGGTCCATGAAAGCTGCTGGTGCATTTGTCAAACTGAATGGCATCACTAGAAATTCTTAGTGCCCATACCGGGTCCTGAATGCAGTCTTAGACACATTTACATCCTTTACCCTTAGCTAATGATACCCTGATCTGAGATCAATTTTTGAAAATACGCCTGCTCCCTTTAATTGATCAAACAGATCATCAATTCTGGGTAATGAGTATTTGTTCTTCACAATTACTTTATTTAGCTGCCGGTAATCAATACATAATCTCAAAGTCCCGTTCTTCTTCTTCACAAATAGCACCAGAGCTCCCCATAGTGATACACTGGGGCGTATGAACCCCTTATCCAGTAACTCCTACAACTAGATTTTCAGCTCCTTCAATTCAGTGGGTGCCATCCTATAAGGAGCAATAAAGATTGGTGCTGTACCCGGCAGTATTTCAATTGCAAATTCTACTTCCCTTTCTAGTGGCAAGCCAGGCAATTCTTCAGGGAAGACATCAGGGAAGTCACTTTCAGTGGGAATATCATGGAGACTAGATCTAGCCTTTCTGGTATCTACTACATGCACCAGGTAGGCTTTATAACCCTTCCTTATCAGTCTCTTTATAGTAGTAGCTGAGATGACATTAGACAGAAAATCTATCCTTTCCCCCACAATGGTTTTCTCGTTATTCTCATAATTTTTCAAAGTAATCCTCTTCAATCTACAATCAACTATTGCTTGATGATGTGACCATCAATCCATTCCCAAAATCATGTCAAACTCATGGAAAGGCAATTCAATCAGGTTTACCGAGAACTCATACCCCTGAATCCTCAATGGGCAACCTTTGTACACTTTATTCACTACCTTAATGTGGCCTAGTGGATTAGTGACCAGAATATCTTGGTCACTTTCCTCTACTTGTATTCCCCTTTTTATGAGTAGCTCAATGCAGATATATGAGTGAGTGCATCCTGGATCCACTAATGCATGCACAGGTATGTCATAGAGAGAGAACATACCCTTGATGACGTCTAGAGCGTTTTGCTCCTCCTAAGCTCTCATGGCATACGCCCTTGTAGGTGCCTTAGCCTCTGCCTCTCAACTAACTCTGTTGTCGGCCTCTATGATGTATCAACTACCTCAGATTTACTCGGCCTTTTACCCCTTTGAGCTGTAGGGGCAAGCCTATCTGCTGATGCTGGGGTAGCTGCAGCAGTCCTCCTTGAACAATCTTTGATCTGATGCTCTATAGACCCACACCGAAAGCAACCCCTAGTCACTCTCTAACATTCCCCCTTGTGCCACCTTTGGCTGTGTAGACAAGCCAAAGAGACTGCTGGGGCTGGTCCCCTAAATACCATCCCTGGAGAGCTACTCACTGATGGTGTGGACTAGCCTCTCCTTGATGTGAACTGAGATCTAGGCCTTTGGGACTAGCCCTGACCTTGTGGCTGACTAGTACTCTGAGTAGAAGGACCTCTAAACTTTTTGCTAGGTGCAGGGGATGAATTAGTCTGACCCGGACCTCTCTTCTGCTGTCTATCCCTTCTGTTCTACTCACTAATTCTAACTCTTTCTACTTTCAGTGCAACTTCAACTAATTTTGCGAAATCTGAAATCCCCAAAGCTATTATCATAATCTTAATATTATTGTTTAGCCCTTCTTCAAATATTTTGCACCTCTCAACCTCTATAGGGACTATCTCCCTTCCATACTGGCTCAGTTTGACAAATTCACGCTCATATTCTACCACTGATAACTGCCTCTGCCTCAAACTGATAAATTCTCTTCTTCTCTCTTCAAAATACACACTGCTGATATAATTCTTTCTAAACTCTATGAGCAAGAACTCCCATGTGATCTGATATGGCTGCACCCCCTGGATATTGTGTCCCACCACTAGTATGCATCATCCTAAAGTAGGGACACAAAACCCCCTAGGTTTTGTTATGGGGTGTAGTGAAGTTGTCTCAGCACCCTTCCCATTCTGTTTAACTAATTTTCGACTTTCATAGGATTATCTTCCTTCTTACCCAGGAAATCCATAGCCTCATATTTTCTTAGCTTCTCCAAATGGGACTTCTGTAGTGGCGGTGGTGGAGGTTGTGGCTATGGTTATAGTGGTGGGATGGCCCCCATCATTTATTTGTAGAATTCAGTCATTCGTTGGAATAGGGCAAATTGAGGCTGTGTAGGTGCCTCTGGTATTGGTGGAGCAGATTTTCCCCTACCTTTAGTTTTAGCCATGGGTGGGGCATGACTCTCCACCTCTTCCTCGACCGCTCTTTGCAAAGTAGGATCCATATCCTAACCAAAATAATAAAAAACAACAGATCTGCATTAATGTCAGCTTAACTCTTACAAATGCAACACATGGCATCGACTCTATCTAGACCTAGAAATGGCTAAACCAATGCTCTGATACCACTAAATGTGACACCCCTCACTCATTTACAGTGTAGTCGAGCAATGCATGTCACACAGTGTGCCGAAGCACTTTATCTTATCTTATTTCAATTTCTAATTCTTAGTTTATTTATTAAAGCCTCTAAGTGAAGTTTGTGTCATTTATGCCTTTTATTGCAATTTTTAATTAACTTGGGATTCTGAAAATTTTATAGAAAGGTAGAGTGCTAGCTAAAATTTGAGAAAATAGTTCTTTGGAACCTATTAAAAACACTTCCAATATATTCATTATCCATAACTTCGATGACAATCAATCACAATCTCAACATATCACAATATTTTGTTTCAATCTGATAATTTCAGATATAAATAAAATTCATACTCAATTTTATAAATAAAATATTGAAATCTCATTAATTACATAATTTACAATTAATTACAAGAGTTTACAATTTACATGGAAAAATGAAAATCTAAGTACAGAATTTCAAAATACAAAATAAAAAATACAACTATCTCATGAACCCTAACAGCCCTACCAAGAACACTGTAGAAGTGGTGACACTATACACTATGCAGATCTAGATGCTCACCTAGTCTGAGGTCTGCTGGGCTCTCTATCGGTCTCACTAGTATCTACACATTGTAAAAGCAACACACTAAGCAATATAGCTTAGTGGTGCCAAAATAATGTAAAAATAAACTAAATAAATAAATATGCAAATATCATGTTGCTATTTCATGCAAACTAAAATTTTTGGTAATTATTAACATTTTTATGTATTTAGTACTTTTATGTTTATTATTTGGTAATAATTTATTTAGACTTATTTTAGTTGCCCAAGTAACCTATATCAGTCGACTGGACTGGATAAACGGGTAAAATGGCACTGGGTACCAAGTACCTCGGGTAGTCACAGCATTAGTCACAAAGTATCTCCCAGTGTGCAACAGAACGGCTAACAAGCCATAGTAATAAATGGGCATAACGCCGAGAGTATTCAGTGTATCAGAATGGCCAAAAGCCATATTTTCACAATTGGCCATTAAGACCATAAATCACAAAATGACATAAAGTCATAGGCAGTACTGCAAATTAGAACTCTATTGGCATGCCAACCTATCCAAACCAATCATTCTAGCCATACTACGGAATATGACAAAGTTAATTGTTTAATTTCTTGCATTTAAGGTTTGGTAGTTACTATTCACCTTACTATTCATGCATTAATGTTGACTTTTTCATATACAATAGATATATTAATTCTAATTACACTAAGATCCCACATTTTGGGTTTTACATATGTTGGCATTGGTTGCCAATCTCAATTCAAAGTTCATTTCTATTTATTTCAAATTTTCAGATTTCATAACCAGGATTTACTGTTCCATTGGACTAAGCTACAATAGAAATTTAGCTAAACTTTCTTCATGAAAGTTGTTCCTTAATGTGTATTCTTTAATTCCCTTTTTGAATCACTCCATTTGGAGTTTTGTAGCTCAAGTTATGGCATTTTTACCATAACTGGCCGGATTGATTCATTCCTAGATTTTCTGGGCAAAAATGGGTTCTGGCAGTTTTAATGTCTTAACTTTAGCTAGCAATTTGAATTAGTTATGGTCAGAATTTGATTTTCTATTACCCACGAAAGTGGTCCTAAATTGTCTAAGCTTTCCATTTCCATAAAAATCAGGTCATTTAGACCTTTCTACACCAAGTTATGACCATTTGAACAAACACTATTTATTTGGTCATTTTCCAGGACCAGCATATTAGTTACCTTGATCGAGACAGAATTTAGGTCATCCTAAGTTGATTTTCTAAGTAGGGTTTCTTCATAAAAAATGTGTCATTATATGTCCAATTTCACTTTCAATTGGCCTTGCACCAATTGAAGTTACACAAATCAAATTATTGCTGCCCAAACACACTAGACTCAAGGTCCATAATTTCTGGCACTAATGGGCAGCATACCACTTCTCAGTCCAATGCCACAAGTGATCTCAATTTAAGGTAAATTCATCTCAAATAGTCACTAATTGACCATTAGACCACTCATTCACCATCAGTTAAGCAAAACCCTAATTTTGCTCAAACCCTAACTCTCAAATTTTTTTTTATCTTACACTACACACACAATTTAAGATTCTGATTCACTTGTGCACATGCAAAGGCATTTCTACCCATTTTAATTCACTTAAAAATCATCAAATCACTCCTAAATCATGGCTACCAAAATTCAAGAAAAATTCAAACATGCAAGTTTTTTTGTTAAATTTTTACAAATTCTAACTTAATTCTTACTCTGAACATGAAATCTAAAGAGAAAGGGAGAGAAATGAGCACTAACCTCTTGTAGCTCAATCTTAAGAAGTCCAAATCTTCACTTCTTCAAATTTCTTGGTAGCCAAACACTCTAGGAGGATCCAAGGACTATTTTAAGTGTTGGGGCTTTGAGGTTTTAGGCAAGGAATAAGGAGATTCAAGCTTGAACAAAAAGAAAAATGGAGGAAATGGGGAGGAGCTAGTTTGGCTAGCTTGTGAGGATGAAGAAGGTAACTGAATTTTGTTTAATTTTCATCTCTTTTTATGGTTTAATAAGTGTTTGTCTAAATGTGATTGGTGGGAAATTTTAAATGACATCATTATGATGTCATAATAGTCATTAAATTTTATTTCTTTTTACTTTGTTTTCTTATTTTCATTTCTCATTTTTAATTAAAATTCTAGCAATATTTATTCATATTTTATGTCATATACCTCACTTAATTGAATGGACAAGTTGGTCAAAAATCATCTCTGAAGGTGAAATGATCAAAATACCCTTCATTTTGCTTAATAAGCTAAAATTATCTGTACCGATTTAGAAAATTTTCTTAGCAGTTTCTTGGCATTCGATTTCCATCAAAAACTCAATAATCCTTTCATGGAGTCCCAAAAACTATTTCATAGGTTTTCCCTATTGGTATAGGGTCGACAACTATCTTCACAGTCATTTCCCATTAGGGTTACCCATCGCTGTAGCTATGGCTCATTTAACCTTAGTGTATTTCATTTCTAAAATTTTTCCTTAATTTTTCTTACTATTATTTGAATTATTTATGATTCCTCACTCTAGTTTAAATATAGCTCCAGACATTCTAGCTGTCTGGACAGACATCTGTCACCGAAACAATAGAACATATGGACTATCTAAAGTGAGGGTGTTACAATATGTGTCTACAATATTGTCAAAATATCCTAAACAAAAAGTAAGCATCCATATACATCATATGAACATCATATGAAGACCATCTAGTGAAAGGGGCATAATTAAGTTAGATCGCCCTCTCTAACAATCTGGAACTCATAAGGTGGAGGTGCATGGGGAAACTTAGAAGATTGTCCAAATCGATGCCTACTGCTATACTCGCTTCTAAGAGTTTGAAAACTAGTTTTTCTCTTTGGTGCCATGGGTAGGTGGGTGAGGATTTAGGTTTCGGATTACTAAAAAAATAAGATCACATGGGGCAATCCAAGAAAGGATGCATTACATTAACAATTTCAACATAAGTGCAATACAACCACTATATCATAATATATAAAATTTTGCAATCAATCCTCAAGGTAATAATAACATGTAAAAAAAAGACAATTTATTAAAATATTGTCATCAAAAATTAAAGAAAAGCTCAAGCTTAGACAAGATTCAAATGGGTGTGAACAAAATATTGTTCAAAGTAACTTAGCTTGGTTACATAGTTACAAGATTCTCAAAAAGATCAATTTTCAATCAATTTCATTGTTCACCAAATTATAGCAAATTTAATTAACAATTCTATACCCACTAATAGTCAACAGATTAAAATCATACAGACATGCCTTACAAATTAATTTAAAAAGACATTGAACTTAGTTGAGGGCAATTGCAGAATAACAATGATTTAAAAACAATTGGTTCACTTTAGAATAAAAAAGAGTTAAATAATTGTAGAATAACATGGTCAAATTCATTAACTGCAGTTGACTACTAGCAAATGATAATATGTCAACAGCTAAACACAATTGGTTATTAATTTGCATGAGTAGGTGACCCATGAGCTTGAATTAAGAGTGGAAAAAAAAAAGAGCAAACCATATCAAAAATTTATTTAAGAATAAAAGATTTAATAGCCCCAAAAATTTATCACTAGATCAAAGAATTGGTGAATTTAGTATGCCTTGCATCGCAGATTTTCAAGAATTTTAAAATTGGATGACGAGGACACATTGTTTAAAAAAAAAATTAGAAGAGATGTTTCAATACAAGAAAGGATTAAAATTGAGGCATCAATTTAACTAATTTATTTTTATAATAGCTAAAAAAGTGTTGACCAAAGATCACAATAAGAGCATTATTCATCAAGTGGAGATAAATAATTAAAAAAAAAAATGAATAATAGGCAATCAATTTAAGCAGAAGAGAATATAAATTAAACTAATAAAGTTAAATATCCTAAAAGCAATACATATCCGATTAATTAACAATTTAACAGTAGTGAATTTAGAAGGGAAAAAAAATGACAAGTTAGCACAAAGTATGAACATTAGATTGAAGAACTTAAAAATAATATTCCAGTATATACACACACACATATATAGTTCGAAGTAGGGTTGAAAGGAAAATTCAGGAAGCACACACTTTTAACAACAAAAATCATATGCCCATATACTAAAAAAATCAAAAAGGAATTTGCAACCCATAAGAATTAATACAAAAAATCATAGAAAAAAGAATTAACTAAGAGACATAAATTAAAGAAAGTAAAGATTGACAATTACTTGAAAAAGAGAAGGAGAAGAGAATGAAGACCTAATAAAGTTTCAAAACATTATATAATAGGAAGAAAAACTTGCCAAAATAAGCACAATGATGGTATTCAAACTAAAATTATTGAGAAAACTGATGAGATTTTACCATAAAAAAAAAAAAGAAATGAAAATGGAAGAAATTTGCTAAAATAAGAAAGTGATAGGAAAATACAAGATAATGCATTGAAATTAAAAGGTGTGATTTTGAGGGACATGTAAGGTTGAAAAATGAAGATTTTGAATGGGTTTAGCTAGATTTAGTGAAAGAGTGGATGGGAATGTGATGATGGGCTTGAGGGAGAGGGAAAGCACAGGAGAGAAAAATGTTGTTAAAGTCGCGTTTTGGGCTTTAAAAATAATCTGGTTTGGCTGTTGATTGTTAAAGAATTGGTGGGCAAGCATGGATAGCAAGGCCTTCTTAATAATGAAGGTTCAACGGCCATTTTCATAGCATTAGTAATCAAAACTTAATTTCTTGAAAATAAGTAGCCTTCGGCATTATCACTGAACCCTATTTTAAAGGCGAAACTTGCCTCCAAATAAGGAAAAATAAAACTTGCAAAAAAAAAAAAAAATTCAAATGAGCAAAAATTTGGCCAAATTCCTTAATTTTAAAAGTAATTATTTTTACGAAAATTAGTTTGAAAACTCATTGAAATTGAGTAGATAAAATTTGAGAAAAGACTAAAAATGATTTTAAAAAATTGAAGATATTGAAATTAAAATTGATAGATTCAAGGTACTATTTACCTAACAACTTGCAATTAAGCTATGAAACACAACCAAATTGCATATCATTAACAAATTGCACATAACACTTTTTAACATCTCCGCACACAAAAAATAAGTGAGATCATATAAAATGCATAAAAAAAAAATTATCAAGAAATCAACTATCAACATTATGAAGCATGCCCAACTCACTTTTTATGAAGTTGAATGGGTTTGGTAAAGGTATCAACCAATTGATTTTCAGTATCAACAAACTCAAGAACCACAACACCATTTAATACATGATCAAGAATGAAATGATGTCTAATATTAATGTGCTTTGGTCTAAAATGTTGAATGTCGTTAGCTCTTGGTCAAATTGATTGCACTTGCATTATCACATTTAATTCGAATGTGATCAACAGACATTTTGAAGTCTCTTAATTATTGCTTAGTCCAAAGAACTTGGCTACAATAAAGACCCGCCATCACATATTTGACTTTGCTGGTTGAAAGCATAAAAAATTTTGTTTCTTGCTACACCAAAAAACTAAAAAGTGTCTTAAGAGCTGGCAAGTACCGGAGGTACTTTTCTTACCAAGGATGCTTCCAACAAAGTTGATATCCAAGTAGGAACACAAGTCAAATGATGCATTCTTAGGAAACCATAAACCTAAATGCAATGTACCATTCAAATATTAAGAAGAGTTTTACAGCAAGCAAATGAGACTCTTTGAGACATTATTGAAAATTTGCAGGCAATTATATGGAAAACATAATATCTGGTCTACTAGCAGTGAGATATAATAGGCTATTGATCATACCTTTGTAATCTCTATAAAGCTTTTCATCAATTAGTTTTTTTTTTTTCATCCTTGTCTAGCTTAATGTTTTTGCTCATTAGAGTTCTACTTGGGTTGCTATTGACCAACCCAAACCTATTGATTAGCTCTTTTATGTACTTGGCTTGGTTGATGAAGATGCGATCCTTAGGTTGCTTGATTTGAAGTCCAAAGAAAATTTGAGTTCTCCCATCATGCTCATATCAAACTCACTTTTCATAGCATTAAATAACTTTTCACACAAACTATAATAACTCAGCTTGGGGGCTCTACCGATGTTGGGGAATGGGTCAACCTAAGGCTATTAGAACTTGTGGCAAGCCTAAAACTTGCTAAAACATCATTACATTCCTTATTGATATATAACTTGAAGCAACTTGGTAACAACTATACTTTAGCATTCCATCTATAACATTAAGCATTTAATTAAAAAGTAGCTCCAAATTTGAGCCTTAATACCAAGTTCATGAATGGTAAAGTTGTTAGTAGTATGCCTTAGAGCAATGCTTTTATATTGTGTGTTGTAAGCCTAACTCCCTTAAATGGCATTAATGTTTAATTTAATAAAAATGTTTTTATTTAATTTGAACAAGCCCATTAGCTTATTGTCAAAAGTTCCATTCTCAAAGAGCTGAGAATTCAAGTGACAATTATCCAGCATAAGTGTTATAAATAATGGTTCACAGTTGAGGATATTTTATTCGACATGATTTATCTGTCTAGACTATCACCTCTATTTGTTTACATGGATTAATATGTGATTCTAATAAAAATAGAATGGTGAGTATCATGCCATCTGACATTATGATGTCAGGATAAATACAATGGGCACTTTTAAGATAAGTAGGCCAAATCAGTGGTAAATAGATGACATATATATGAAGTTTAATCTCGTCAATATATTTTCATTTAGATCAAAATAGTGCATATGGTCTCTTAATATAAAATGACATGGTTATCTAATACATAGGCTGTTTGAGTTTGATACTGCTTACATACTTGTATAATGTATGGGTATACAAGTGTGTGTTGGCTCTGACTAGTTGTATATGGAAATAGGTGTTTAATCAAGATGAGATATGTTACTCGAAGTAAATAGTGATAAAGTCCTATGCTATCTAAATTATTCTTGATAAGCAAAGTTTTTGGCTAGGATAGATAGACTTAGTTAGAAAAGGGTTTTTGATGGATAGTCTTATTAATTAAGAATTAGAATTTAGATGAGGACATATGATCCAAAGCAATTAGGGTTTGATATTACTATGGCCCCAGCTGGGATTGAGACTTTGTAATAAAGAGACATTAGTGCATGGTATGTATGATTAAGGTTCTAAGTAAGGAGAGAATTTAATTCATCACTAGCTAGGTAGTCATTACACACTATGCTAGGTGTCAATCATGATTTATGAGAACCAAGGATGGAAAGGGAATTTCACTTTAGTTATGGAAGAAGTTCCATTAATATTAAAGAGTCAATATCATTCTCATTGCCAATTAGTTATGAACCTAAAAAGTCATACACAATAGAACTTAAGTGATCAAGACATGAATAATTTAATTGAATGATTAAATAGTTTAATTAATCAATTAAATTAAAGAATTTACTTTTGCTATAAGATTGCAAAAGTTACTAGCATGACATGAAGCTAGATTCATATAATTGGGTAAAAAGGAAGAAAATCAATTCTGGCTAAAAGTTGCATCAGACATGAGGCATGCTACAACCCAATGCAAGAGTTTTATGGAGTGCACAGCGGGCCATGTTGCTACCTAGTGCAACTGTAACACCCCTAAGTTCGGTAGTGCGTTCTGCTGTTCCGGTGACCAGTGTTGTCCGGACAGCTAGGATGCCTAGAACTACACTTCAATATGAGTGAGGAGACAACAAAAGAAAATACAAGAAAAACAAAGGAAAAATAATAGCAAAGAAATGTGATCAAGTTAAGCGAGCCGGGAAACTTAGCGATGGGTGACCGCACCGGGAAGTCACGGCGTGGACCGTTGACTAGCCCTGGACTGCAGGGAACCCTGGAAAACATTTTTAGGACTTAAATAGACCCTTATAGAAGAATAAATATCATTAGAAAGATCAAAGAAAAATTAAATAATTAGTACAAAGAAAAGTGAGAAATCGAAAACCAGACAAAACCCGGTGTTACCGAAAAATCGGGAATGCCACCCGAACAAGGGCATTATGGTCATTTGACTTCCCGAATTGTCTTTTGACCTAAATGTCCATTAAAAATAAATATTATTACACTTAGAAAATAAAATGAAAAATTAGTTTAGTGGTACCTAATACAAATAGCTAAAATCATGGGTTAATGTGGAATAAATGCACAATTCGCTTATTATATGATTATTTGGAGTTAGTGGACCATTAAAGGATTAATTAAACACATAGTGGGGCAGGTGTACTTCCATTACACCATCAGAAAATTTCATCTTCTCCATTGTACCAAAGTTGCCGTGAATGAAGGTGAGAGAAAACTCCATGGGCGTTTCATGCAAGCTCACTTAACCTCCCCATTTTCAACTCCAATCCCTTAAGTGGCTTCATGAAAGTTTGTCTACTCATCACAAGGAAGAGTTTGATACCAAATTTGAGAAGTTTAAGCAAGGTTTAACAAGCTTCAACCATAAGGTAAGTTAGTATCTTTGAAGATAGCTTTGTTAAGTTTTGTGTGCATGTTATGGGTGTTGGATTTGTGAAGAAAATTTTTGAGTTTGAAGAGTTATTGTTGTGTTCATTTTGGACAGCCATGGAGTCATGTAGTTGATGAAATGATTGTGCATATATTTGATGAGAAATGGTGTTGATCATGATGATTTAATAACCTAGTGAATTACTTCATATTTATATGGTGATTTTTGGCACTTGGATGAGAATTGATGAATTGTAGGGCAATTTGGTGTTGAAGAAGATTTTCGGCAGCTTGGGGACACTTGAATAAATGTATGTATTCATGGAAGTGTTGGCAGAATATTGACATAGAAGGATTGATGGATATGTATGTGAACTTGTTGTGTAAAGAGTATGTAAAAACTAGTAATGTTATGTGTATGTGTAATTGTGTTTGGACTTTGGGAATTAGAGTTATATTTGGTGTATTGAAGATAATTGTAATCTGCCCAAAGTGATGTTAATGTAAAGTAATATATAGTTTTGGTAATGTACCAAAACAGATTTGGTAGGGAAGTAAACATATTGCAAGGTAAATGTGTGTAATTGATGTGTGTTAAGCAAAGTAACCAAGGGCAGTGTACATTTTAGCCAATAAGTTTAAATGTGTAACCTCAATTGGTATGAGACCAATTGGAGTTGGAACTAGGCACAAAATGTGCCAACTTTCATTGAGAAAACATACCAAAATTCTGCTTGCAAGGTGACCTAAGAAAATGACCAATTCGGATTAGGTGCAATTAGGACCTGAAAAATGACCAATTGGGCAGCAGTGAGTGTTTAGGCCACAACTCACTCAAAACAGGTCCAATTGACCTGACATTTTAACCATGAATAGTTAAGACCCATACCTACAAGTCTTATGAAGACACCAAAGCCCAGAAATGACCATAAGCAAGTCAAAAACCTTGCACAAGTTCGGGTCCAAAAACTGGCCGAACCAAAGTTGACCAAATTAACCTAAAATTGACCTAATTTGATGCCATTTGACCAGCAATAGTATAATGACCATAACTTGGTCTACTTAACTCGCATTGACCTGAAATTTTGCCCCGCGTGCAATAAGACATAGATCTACAAGTTTGTAGTTTTGACCGAAACCCGAAAACCAAGGGAACTAGGCCGTCCGGCTAGGTCAAACTAGTATCCCGAAATCCAGCAATTTGCAATGAAATGCAAGAAAACGCAATATACATAGAATTGAGTTTGGTAATACGTACCAACCCTAAAACCCTATCGAATGTGACATATTAAGGACACCAAAACCTAATTTACCTTAAACGCATCGAGGGTCAGTATATTAGGTAATTAAGCAAATAATAGCTTTCAGTGAATTACTTATCGAACATTATCGTTAGAGACAGCTTAATTTAGTACTGAAACACTTCAAATTGTGTTTCTCAGTTACCAATGACTCAGGAAAAGGGAAGGAAACACTGAGTCCAGACCAGGAGACAATTATCAGAGGTTTGTGCACAACTAGTTTTTAACTGATTTTGTTCTGAATATTTTATATGATTAAATGACATATTTTCTTATGAACTATGTTTAACAGGCATTGGATTTAATTCAATTATTATTGAAATTGCTATAGTATGTATGATTTTAGCTTTGTGAAATGGTATTTCCACAAGTATTAAGCATTGTTATGGATTGAACAAAATATGTTTTGGAAAATTGTGATAGAACATGTTTTGAATTGTGATGGTAATTTTCATGGAAGAATGCAAATTTATGATTTGAATTGTGATGAGAATAAAAATTATTGGATATTAGAATTGACTTTGAATCGAATTATATTGTGATTTATGCTCACTAAATGGATTGAAATATTGTTTTATATCTCACTATAGATGCTTGACTAGGTTATTACCCGTCTCTCTCATTTGTTGAGAAGACAATGGAGTTAGTTGTGTTTTGATTACCATGGTACATGCACAGGCTTAGATTTTCCTCTGATGTGAGGTTAGATCTAAGTTTATTTTATCGTTATGGCCCTTGCAGAAGATTCATTATTGTGATGGTACTGTGCACGATGATTCGACCTCCCCGACCATAGGGAGTTAGAATCTGATTCGACCTCCCCGACCATAGGGAGTTAGAATCACATCGAAGATGGCCCTTTCGAATTAGTCTTGCATAGTTAGTGAGATAAAGAATAATTTTTGAGATACAGAATGGCTTTTGAATAGTAAGGAATTGTGATTTCAATTATGGTTTATGTATAATTGATTTTGTTGGAATTACTTAAATGGTTAGTCATGATTTGATAAATTGAATTTTGTGATCAAAGTCATTTATACAAATGATTTACATTATTAGAAACGAATATTTTGAGTTTTGAAATTTGATGAGTATTCAGATTCCCAATTTATTTACTGTAAATTTTGTCAATGTATATTGTACTATGTTTTAAATTATAGTTGTGCACCACCAGTTCACCACTCAATGATAGCTTTGTATCTTTGTCGCAGGTAAGAAGAGCATAGAGCAGTAAGTAAATTTCCTTGAAGATATATTCAGATCAGCTCCAGGTATATCATAGGTATACCCATATACATAGGTTTTGATGTATGCATGTAATAATATGTATGTAAATTAGTTGAGCAGTTGTATAGAAACTCTTGTAAAATATTTTGGTATGTAATTAAATGTAAATTATTGTAAATGTAAATTTGAGATTTCATTTACTTGAATAGTTTTGTATTATATTTCTTGTATCTCAGTCTTTGAAAAATCACTGCGGATTTGAGTTGAGAAAAATGTTGTGTTGAAAAATATGTTGGAGTTGAGATTTGCAAATATATATTGAAGTCTTTGTTTCTGAGTTTTCAAGAAGCTGTTTTATCCAAAATACAGAGGGCACTCTGCCAAAATTTTTACAGAAATTCCAAATAATTCAAATGTGTCAATTCTATCACTTCAGTTCAAAAAGGTTTTAACACCTGTAAATAGTGCTCACCACTGTAAAAGAAGTAAGAAAAGTTTTGAAAATCCCTTATAGTGTATTTAATGGGTTATCAGTAGACGGAGTTGGTAATTCATTAGGTATACTACGGGATCATGTAATGCCTTACAGAGGGGTAGGGTGTGACAGCAACATTGACTTAGGGCATGCCAAACCAAGATAAATGTTGCATAAGGCATATCATTAAGACAAAAAAGATGTTTATTGCCTTTTAATATCCTTTGACATGTCTTGACATGAGATGACAAGAATATGACTTATAAAACAAGTGCACAAGAATATGACAAGAATATCACACATGATTGAGATGATGTGAGTGGGAGAGAAGAATATGACTTATAAAACAAGTGTCGATCATGTCTTCTAAAACGAAAATATTCCTCCTCTACCATATAAGTTCAGGGATTTTGAATCCCTAAATTGGAATGAATTCCCTAAAGTTTAGGATTATGGAAATCCCTAAACAATATAAAGGGGAACCCATATGTAAAAGATAGAAATTTAGAGATTTCTTCACTTCTTCCTTGAGTTTTCTCTCAACCTCCATTATTTAAGCATCAAGTTTCTTCTAATCTAATTCAAGAAAAATTAGAAGTTACTGCTCTTTAATTAGAAATGGAAGAAATTTTTTCTTCAATTACCCTAGTAAAACAAAGAGAACCAAAATCCCTTTGTGCTACTTGGTCTACAAAAGGGAAAGCTTCAAGGGTTGCGATTCAAATTGTTATACATCTTGATCACAAGGGTTTGTGCGGACAGACTAGAGTATGTATGAAGGCAAAGCTACCATATTAGGTGATTAACTATAATTCAATGCCTCCTAGTAAGTAATCCTAAACTTAGTTTAGGTGTTTCGTATTAGTTTTCTAAATTGCAAAATGGGCTTGAAGACTTGTGGTGGTTGCATGAGATGCAACTTATGTTTTGATAATAGCTCGCACGTAAATAGCTTTGGCATGTGATGCATGAAATTTAGGCTAAATAAAAAATCTTAAAATTTTCATTGTGCAAGTTTCATCCTTCAATTAGCATCAAAGCCATCCCATTTTGCATTTAGGAGCTTTAATTTACTTATTGTTTGGTTGAAATTGAAAGAAATTTTACTATTAAAGTGTTGAATAATGATTTTTCTTTGGGATTTTATTGTCAAAATGGTTCTTAGTGTGTTTAAAGTCCAAGAGTTGCATGAGGAAATTTTTGTTAATTTTTCCTTAAACATTCCAAAATTTGCATTGGGTCTAGCATGGGCCATACTAGTATGTAGTGCTAAAATTTCAAACTAATAGAAATTTTAATGAGATGTGACACTAGGAATGTCACACCGAGTGCCAAAAATCTCTACACTTGTAATACCCTCACATTAGGTAGTTCTGTATGTTCTACTGTTCCGGCAACTAATGTCTGTTCGGATGGCAAGAATGCCTGGAACTATACCTAAACCATAGAAAGAAGTTATAAACTAAATTAATAAAGATCAAATGAAGTTGGATGAAAATAAGAGAAATGAAGTACAAATCGGTTAAATGAGTTAAGTCCTGAAGATGGGTGACCGATCTTGGAAATGACTGTAAGTTTAGTTGCTACCCTAATTTCATAAGGAACCTCATAGAGACCTTAATGAAGGATTAATTTAGAAATTATTGGGAATTTGAAAATCAAAGAAATAAAAAGGGAATAAAAACCTAAGGACTCTTTGGGTATTATGCAGAAAGATGGAGTATAACCCGATGAGAGGCATTTTTTGTCAATTCACTTCAAGAGTTAACTTTTGACCTAAATGTCTAATTAAAATGGGTAAGACTAAAACATTAGAATAGAATTAAATTAAGTGGTATGTGTAGGAAATTTAAATAGGACATGAAAGAAATTAAGAAATTTATATAAAAATAATAATAATTAAAATTAAAATTTAAATTAATTAAATCGAGGATAATTATCTACATATTGATATAAGACAAAACAATTAAAAATGAGACAAAAAAATCTTTTCTTTCTTCCTCCCATGGCCAGCTGCCTCTCTCTCTCTTCCTTCCTCCATTTTTAACCTTCCAAGCTTATAAAACCTTAATTTTTCTCCATAATAGCCAAACACTAGAAAAACTTGAAATTAGACATCAATTGGAAGATAGAGAGAAAGAAAATAAAGAAAACTTGAAGAAATAGGAAGATTGGAAAAGCTCCATTAGAGAAAAGTGGTCTTACAAGCTTAAATGATTATGTAATCCATTGAATTAAGTTTAGTTATGGGGAAATCATATGGGAAAACATGAAAATTATACATGAATGGAGGGGAGGGAATTTCAATCAGCAAAGGAGAGTTAGGATTTTAGTGAGTCAATTTAATTGAACATGAATTCTAGTATTGGATGAAGGGACTATATGCTTAAAATTGCTTGAATTTGAATGAGTTTAAAAAATGGCAATTTAGGGTTTGGTGAAATTAGGGTTTTTATGGTATAAAATGCAATTAGGGTTATTGATGTTAAGTTATGGTCATTTGATATGCTTTGGTTAAGAATTAGTGTTGGTTTGGTGAAGGGACTGATGGAAGTGTAATTGAACAATTGGTGTTGAATATGGACACTTGAGTCTAGTGTGTTTAGAAGCTCAGAAGTTAAGCTGCACAACTCCAATTGGTGTGAAACTAATTGAAAATGAAACTTAAGATATAATGCTAAAACATTCATGAGGAGTGTCTGCCTAGAAAATGACCATAAGTTACCTTAATTAAACCATGAATCCGGGTTACCAATTCTGCACTTGGAGAAAATAACCATATGAATTGTACTTATTCAATTAGGCATAACTCACTCCAGGAAACTCCAATTTGGGTAATTCTTGAACCAATGGAATCTTGAGACAAAGGAGAACAATTCACATGAAGATTATGAAGTCAAATTATGACCCTAACTCAATCAAATTGCTAGACAAATTTAGTCCAGTAAATCTGCCCTAATGTTAAACTGAACCTAGAAAATGTGAAGGATTAGGCATCCGACTAGTTTTAGCAAAATTACCATAACTCAAGTTACACAATAGAAAATTAGGTGATTCTAAAGCTAAAATAACCATAAGACATAGAACTACAAATTTCATGTTCTGACCTAAACCCATTTTGTCACAACTTATCCCTACTACGTAAGGCATAACATGATTCCGTAGTATACCTAATGAATTACTAAACTTCATCTACTGATAACCTATTTAATATACTACAAGGGATTTTAAACCTTTTCTTATTTCTTTTTACAGTGGTGAGCACTTTTGCTAGGTGTTAAAAATTTTTTTAACTGAAATGAAGCTAATTAACAAATCTGAAGTATCAATAATTTCTGTAAAAATTTCGGTAGAGTGCCGTCTGTATTTTGAATAAAATAGTTCTTCAAAAACTTGTAAAAAAAACACTTCCAATATATTTGTTCAATCCCAAACTTCAATATGGCACAATTCAAATCAGTGTCCTCAACACAGTTCAAACTCAATTCAATATCATTTTCAGTAATTCCAAAGATAAAGTGCAAAATAAATGAGTATTTCTGTAACACCCCTAAGTTCGATAGTGTGTTCTACTGTTCCGGTGACCAGTGTTGTCCGGACAGCTAAGATGCCTAGAACTACACTTCGTTATGAGTGACAAGACATAAAATAATGAAATACAAGAAAAGAAAACACAAGAAAAATAAAGGAAAAATAATAGCAAATAAATGTAACCAAGTTAAGCGAGCCGAGAACCCTAGCGATGGGTGACCGCACCGGGAAGTCACGGCGTGCACCGTTGACTAGCCCTGGACTGCGGGGAACCCTAGAAAACATTTTTAGGACTTAAATAGACCCTTATTGAAGAATAAATATCATTAGGAAGATCAAAGAAAAATTAAATAATTAGTACAAAGAAAAGTGAGAAATCGAAAAATGGACAAAACCCGGTGTTACCGAAAAATCAGGAATGCAACCCGAACAGGGGCATTATGGTCATTTGACATCCCGAATTGTCTTTTGACCTAAATGTCCACTAAAAATAAATAATATTACACTTAGAAAATAAAATGAAAAATTAATTTGGTGGCACCTAGAGCAAATAGCTAAAATTATGGGTTAATGTGGGATAAATAAACAATTAACATATAATATGATTTAAATTTGGTGAGTGGACCACTTGGGATTAATCAAACACTAAATGGGGCAGGTGTAAGTCCACTACACCATCTGCACATCATCTTCTCCAAAGTTTCTTCACCATTCCGAAATGAAGGATGGGAAAATCCTCCATTGCCGTTTTGTGTAAAGCTTCATGCACTCCTCCATTTTAACTCCAATCACTTAGGTTCCTTCATTAAAAATTGTCTACACATCATAAGGAAGAGTTTGATACCAAAATCAAGAAGTTTAATCAAGGTTTAGCAAGTTCCAACCATAAGGTAAGTTTGTATTTTTGAAGATTGCTTTGTTAAACTTTGTGTTCATGTTATGGGTGTTGGTTTTGTGAAGAAAAATTTCAAGTTTGAGAAGCTATTGATATGTTCATTTTGGACAGCCATGGAGTTATGTATTTGATGAAATATTTGTATATATATTTGATGAGAAATGATGTTGGCTAGGGTGATTTAATATCCTAGTAAATTATTCTATATGTATATGGTGATTTTTGCACTTGAATGGAAATTAATGAATTGTATGACACTTTGGTGTTGAAGAACATTTTTGGCAGCCTTGGGATTCTTGGATAAATGTATGTGTTCATGAAGGTGTTGGCAGAAAAATTGACATTAAGGTTGATGGATATGTATATAGAGTGATTGTGTGAAGTGTATGTAAGAACTAGTAAGGTTTAGGTGTATATGTGATTGTACTTAGACTTTGTAAATGTGAGTTTTAATTGGTGTATTAAGGATGTTTGTAATCTGCCCAAAGTGATGTTAATGTAAAGTGGAATATGGTTTTGGTAATGCACCAAAACAGAATTGGTAAGGGAAATGAACATATAGTAAGGTAAGGGTGTAATTGATGTATGTTTAAGCATTGTGATTAAGGCAGTATGCATTTTAGCCTATAACTTTAAATGTGCAACCTCAATTGGTATTAGACCAATTGGAGGTGAAACTAGGCACAAAATGTGCCAACTTTCATTGAGAAAGCATGCCAAAATTCTGCTTGCAAGGTGACATAAGAAAATGACCAATTCGGATTAAGTGCAATTGAAACCTAAAAACTGACCATTTGGGCAGCAGTTAGTGTTTAGGCCATAACTCACTCAAACCAGGTCCAATTGACCTGAAATTTTAGCCATGAATAGTTAAGACCCATACCTACATGTCTTATGAAGACACCAAAGCCCAGAAATGACCAGAAGCAAGTCAAAAAGCTTGCACAAGTTCGGGTCCAAAAACTGGCCGAACCAAAGTTGACCAAATTGACCTAAAATTGACCTAATTTGATGCCATTTGACCAGCAATAGTATAATGACCATAAATTGGTCTACATAACTCGGATTGACCTGAAATTTTTCCCCGCGTGCAATAAGACATAGATCTAAAAGTTTGTAGTTTTGACCGAAACCCGAAAACCGAGGGAACTAGGTCGTCTGGCTAGGTCAAACTAGTATCTCGGAATCCAGCAATTTGCAATAAAATGCAAGGAAACGCAGTATACATAGAAATGAGTTTGGTAAAACGTACCAACCCTAAAACCCTATCGAATGTGACATATTAAGGACACTAAAACCTAATTTAGCTAAAACGCATCGAGGGTCGGTATATAAGGTGATTGAGCAAATAATAGCCTTCAGTGAATTACTTATCGAACATTATCGTTAGAGACTGTTTAATTTAGTACTGAAACACTTCAAATTGTGTTTCTCAGTTACCAAAGACTCGGGAAAGGGAAGGAAATCTGAGTCCGGACCAAGACGATTATCGAGGTTTGTGCACAATGACTATTTCTTTTGAATTATTTTCAATTGAAATAAATTTTGACTATTTGTATATTATTGTTTTAAATTGTGAAACTGTGAAAAATTGTTTGAATAATATTTGATGGATACTTATTGATTGAAAAGCACTGTAAATGGTTTGAAACCACAGCTATCATGTATATTGATTGTATTCCTCGCTAGCTTGTCTAGTGGGACGAATTGAATTCCCTCTCTGGCTGAAGTGTTGAGGTGTGTGCCTGTTGAGGATGAATTGGATGAGTACTCATATTTTTGCTAGCTAGCTATGTTATTCCTCATTAGTCATTGACTTTTGGGATGAATTGAATACCTCATTAGCCATCGGCTTTTGGGATGAATTGAACTTGGGAACATGATTAAAGCTGTGTGTGATTTATTAATGCATATTGTAAGATTGTAAAATGAGTTTAAATTCTTATTGACATATACTGTCTTTTGAATTCAACCATGATCTGACTTATTGAAATTTATTGTGATATTGAGAAATGGAGTTTAAATTCTGGTTGATAATTATTGTCTTGAAATTAACTATGGTTTTAAGTATCCAATATTTACATGACTTATGAATTGTGATTTAAATTGTATTTGGTTAATGTTGTGCACCACTGAGACATTGTCTCAGCGATAGCTTTTCATTGCTATCGCAGGTAGACAGACAGACAGTGCAGCAGACTAGGCTACTAGTACCTCCAGCGAGAGACTACCGGGTATAATGAGTATACCAATATTTTGTATTTTGTAATGTAATGTATGTTCACTGTATGTACATATTGTTTTTGGTTTTGAGCAATTGTAAATTAAAATTGTACATTGAAGTTGTAAAGTGAATTATGAGTTATTTTGACTTGTAAAAATTGTATTATATTTCCTTTATCTCAGTCTTTGAAAAATTACTATGGATTTGAGTTGAGAAAATGTTGGAGTTGAGATTTGGAAATATATTGAAGTGTTTTTTTTTACAGGTTTTCTAAAGAACTGTTTTATCCAAAATACAGATGGCACTCAGCCAAAATTTTTACAGAAATTCCAAATAATCCAAATGAGTTAGCTGTTTCACTTCAGTTCACAAAAGTTTTTAACACCTGTAAATAGTGCTCACCACTATAAAAGAAGTAAGAAAAGTTTTTAAAATCCCTTGTAGTGTATTTAATGGGTTATCGATGAAGCGGAGTTGGTAATTCATTAGGTATACTACGGGATCATGTTATGCCTTACAGAGGGGTAGGGTGTGACATGTTTTAGTGGTATCAGAGCAATGTTTTTAAATTCTGTTTTCACCTGTTACTTGAATATTCCTTCTTCATAGTACAACTGCTCAATATCATTGTTTGATACATACAGTACATTACACTATAAATATGCACTAACGGGAGGAAATCTCCTTGTGTTATCTGTTCAGGAGATCTAAAATCCTCACATTGACCATGGAAGAGGGTGATCATTCAGTCGATCAATCTATTGATGCTGAGGTGCAAGGGGATGCCCCAGGCCTACAAAATGTTAGTGGTTCAGTGACACCGCCCTAGATCAGATTTCTGCTTTCGATTCGCTCGTGAGATGGCTACAATGTTTCAACAAATGGCTGGTAATGTGCCTACTCAAGCCCCAATGCAGACACTAGTGGTACAACCACAGTCTCCTACCAGGCAGTATGATAAATTGATGAAATATGGGGCTACAGAGTTCAAAGGGACAGTAGATCCTCTAGAAGCTGAACAGTGGTTAGAGAGGATGGATAGGGTATTCAAGAAACTACATTGCATAGAGGAGCTAAGATTTGAGTACTCAGTGTCTTTGCTATAGGGGGATGCTTATGACTGGTGGAAAACCATTCCCCACAGTCTGGTAGAACCAGCAGTATTAACATGGAATGACTTTCTCAGGGAATTCAGATAGAAATATGTCCCTGATGCTTACGTAGACCAGAAGCTGCAAGAGTTCCTAAGTCTGAAACAGGGGGGCATATCAGTGGCTGAGTATAAAAGAGAATTTTCCTGCCTTAGCCATTATGCAGTGAGTCTACTCTCTACCAGCAGGGAGAGATGCAAGAGGTTTGAAACTGGCTTGAAGCCCAGTATCAGAGTACAAGTAATCGGCTTCAAACACACTAACTTCTCTGAACTTATTTCTCAAGCCCTAGAGTTGGAAAGAATTGAGATTGAGACGGCTCCTGAGAAAAAGAAATCAGAGAAGACAGATAAAGAGGGAAAGTCAGTAGAACAGAGTTCCAGTGGTCATATTGGGAAGAGGAAAAACCATAGGGGACATGGCATGTAACACCCCTAAGTTCGGTAGTGCATACTACTGTTCCGGTGACCAGTGTTGTCCGGACAGCTAGGATGCCTAGAACTACACTTCGTTATGAGTGAGGAGACATAAAATAATGAAATACAAGAAAAGAAAATACAAGAAAAACAAAGGAAAAATAATAGCAAAGAAATGTAACCAAGCTAAGCGAGCCGAGAACCCTAGCGATGGGTGACCGCACTGGGAAGTCACGGCGTGGACCGTTGACTAGCATACAATTTGGAACCCTGGAAAATATTTTTAGGACTTAAATAGACCCTTATGGAAGTATAAATATCATTAGAAATATCAAACAAAAATTAAATAATTAGTACAGAGAAAAGTGAGAAATCGAAAAACAGACAAAACCCGGTGTTACCGAAAAATCGAGAATGCAACCCGAACAGGGGCATTATGGTCATTTGACATCCCGAATTGTCTTTTGACCTAAATGTCCATTAAAAAATAAATAATATTACACTTAGAAAATAAAATGAAGAATTAATTTGGTGGTACCTAATGTAAATAGCCAAAAGTGGAGTGAAAATTGTGTAAATAACACATTTAACATATAAAATGATTAAACTAAAGTGAGTGGACCACTAAGGAATAAACTAAGGATTATAAAATGTGTTAGTGGGCAGATTTCTCCACTAAACACTTCATCTTCAAGCTTGAGAATCATCCATGCCGTAAATGAAAAGCTCCCAAAACCTCCATGGCCATTTTTCTTTAAGCTTCATGCACTCCTTCAATTTACCTCCAATCACCTAGGCAGCTTCACTAAAAATTGTCCCCACATCACAATGAAGAGCTGGATACCAAAATCAAGAAGTTTGGTGAAGGTTTAACAAGCCCCAACCATAGGTAAGTTTGTATTTTTGAACTTTGCTTTGTTAAAGTTTGTATACTTGTTATGGGTGTTTGAATTGTGAAGAAAATTTTCAAGTTTGAGGAGTTCTTGATATATCAATTTTGGGCAGCCATGGAGTTGTATATTTGATGATTTATTTTACATATGTTTGATGGGAATTCATGTTGAATAGGGTGAATTGATGTCCTAGTAGTTAATTCCACATGTAAATGGTGATTATGCACTTGGAATGGAAATTGATGAATTATGGACACTTTGGCATGGTGAAGCTTTTCGGCAGCCTTGAGGCTTCTTTGATAAATGTATGTGTTCATGAAGATATGGGCAGAATTGTGACATTGAGGATTGATGAGTGTGTATGTAAATTGGTTGTGTAAAGTATGTGTAAGAATTAGAAATGTCCATGTATATGTATTGTTTTATTTGGACTTTATGAATTGGAGTTTTATTTGGTGTATTGAGGATGTTTGTAATCTGCCCAAAATAACTTTAAGGTAAGGTGGTATATGGTTTTGGTAATGTACCAAAACAGAATTGGTAAGGGAAGTGGACATATAGTAAGGTAAATGTGTCATTGATGTATGTTTAAGCAAGGTAATTAAGGGCAGTATGCATTTTAGCCTATAACTTTAAATGTGTAACTTCAATTGGTATGAGACCAATTGGAGGTGAAACTAGGCACAAAATGTGCCCACTTTCATTAAGAAAGCATACCAAAATTCTGCTTGCAAGGTGACATGAAAAATGACCAATTCGGATTAAGTGCAAGTGAAGCCTGAAAACTGACCATTTGGGCAGCAGTTAGTATTTAGGCCATAACTCACTCAAAACAGGTCCAATTGACCTGAAATTTTAACCATGAATAGTTAAGGTCCATACCTACAAGTCTTGTGAAGACACCAAAGCCCAGAAATGACCATAAGCAAGTCAAAAAGCTTGCACAAGTTCGGGTCCAAAAACTGACCGAACCAAAGTTGACCAAAATTGACCTAAAATGACCTAATTTGATGCCATTTGACCAGCAATAGTAAAATGACCATAACTTGGTCTACATAACTCAGAATGACCTAAAACTTTGCCCCGCGTTCCATAAGACATAGATCTACAAGTTTGTAGTTTTGACCGAAACCCTAAAATCTAGGGAACTAGGTCGTCCGGCTAGGTAAAACTAGTGTCCCGAAATCCAGCAAATTACAAGAAAATGCACTAAACAAGAAAATGAAATTGGTAACGTGTACCAACCCTAAAACACTATCGAATGTGACATATTAGTGACACTAAAACCTAAATTACCTAGAACACATCGAGGGTCGGTATATTAGGTGATTAAGCAAATAATAGCTTTCAGTGAATTATTCGTCAAATATTATCGATAGAGACAGTTTAATTTAGTACTGAAACACTTCAAATTGTGTTTCTCAGCTATCAAAGACTCAGAAAAAGGGAAGAAAATACTGAGTCCAGACCAGGAGACAGTTATCAGAGGTTTGTGTACAGCTAGTTTTTAACTGATTTTGTTTTGAATATTTCATATGATTAAATGACATATTTTTCTTATGTATTGTGTTTAACAAGCATTGGATTTAATTCAATGATTATTGAAAATTGTTATTGTATGTACGAATTTAGCTTTGTGAAATGGTATTTCGACAAGTATTAAGCATTGTTATGGATTGAATAAATTATGTTTTGGAAAATTGTGATAGAACATGTTTTGAATTGTGATAGTAATTTTCATGGAAAAATGCAAATTTATGATTTGAATTGTGATGAGCATAAAAATTATTGAATATTGGAATTGAATTTGAATCGAATTATACTGTGATTTATGCTCACTAAAAGGATTGTGATATTGTTTTATATCTCACTATAGATGCTTGACTAGGTTATTACCCGTCTCTCTCATTTGTTGAGAAGACAATGGAGTTAGTTGTGTTTTGATTACCATGGTACGTGCACAGGCTTAGATTTTCCTCTGATTTGAGGTTAGTTCTAAGTTTATTTTATCGTTATGGCCTTTGCAGAAGATTCATTATTGTGATGGTAATGTGCACGATGATTCGACCTCCCCGACCATAGGGAGTTAGAATCCGATTCGACCTCCCCGACCATAGGGAGTTAGAATCACCCCGAAGATGGCCTTTTCGGATTAGTCTTGCATAGTTAGTGAGATAAAGAATGGCTTTTGAGATAAAGAATGATTTTTGAGATACAACATGGTTTTTGAGATACAACATGGTTTTTGAGATACAGAATGTTTTTGAACAGTAAAGAATTATGATTTCAGTTATGATTTATGTATAATTGATTTTGTTGGAACTACCTTAAATGGTTAGTCATGATTTCATAAATTGAATGTCGTGATCAAAGTCATTTTATACAAATGATTTATATTATTGGAAATGAATATTTTGAGTTTTGAAATTTGATGAGTATTCAGATTTCCAAATTATTTACTGCAAATTTTGTCAATGTATATTGTACTATGTTTTAAATTATAGTTGTGCACCACTGAGTTCACCACTCAGCGATAGCTTTGTATGCTGTCGCATGTAAGAAGAGCATAGAGCAGTGAGTAAGTTTCTTTGAAGACACTTTCAGATCAGCTCCAGGTATATTATAGGTATACCCATGTACATAGGTCTGATGTATGCATGTAATAATATGTATGTAAATTATGTGAGCAGTTGTAAATTAAAATTTGTACATTGAAGTTGTAAAGTAAATTATGAGTTATTTTGACTTGTAAAATTTGTATTATATTTCTTTTATCTCATCCTTTGAAAATACTGAAAAATTATTATGGATTGAGTTGAGAAAAATATTGTGTTGAATTTTGTTGGAGTTGAGATTTGGAAAAATATTGAAGTGCTTTTCTGAGTTTTACAAGAACTGTTTTATCCAAAATACAGATGGCACTCTGCCAAAATTTTTACAGAAATTCCAAATAATTCAAATGTGTTAGTTCTACCACTTCAGTTCAAAAAGGTTTTTAACACCTATAAATAGTGCTCACCACTGTGAAAAAAGTAAGAAAAGTTTTTAAAATTCCTTGTAGTGTATTTAATGGGTTATCAGTAGACGGAGTTGGTAATTCATTAGGTGTACTACGGGATCATGTTGCATCTTACAGGGGAGTAGGGTGTGACATGTTTTAGTGGCATCAGAGCCATGGTTTTAAAGTGAATTTCGAACTTTGAATTTGAAATCTTTTTGTCGGTAACTACAACTGCTCAAATGTTTGATACATATAGTACATTTACATCATAAATGTGAACTAATGGAGAGGAATCTCCTTGTGTTGGTTGTACAGGAATAGAAAATTCTAAGAAAAAAAAAAGGAAGAGAAGAATGAGACAATAGAATAGTCTGTGATGGCAGAAGAACAAGTTGAGGCCCCAGCTCCACAAAATGTCGAAGGCCTGACTGTACCAGTTTTACCGGTACAAATTACTGCACAAATGGCCCAGCAAATGGCCACTTTCTTTCAACAACTGGCTGATAATGTCACCCAAGCCCAATCTGCACCCAACCCCCACAAGGGCAACCTGAAATGGAAAAGAGGGAGAAACCTATGGGTCAGAGTTCGAACAGTAATTTGGGGAAGAGAAAAGAATTTGAGGAGCCCTGAACTCAGAAATATGATAGAGGCGGATCATCAGGGCAGAGACCACCAAAATCTAGTCGTCGAACAACCAGACGTTCCTATTCTGCCCGTTTCTGCCATGTTTGTGATAAGCTACATGGAGGTATTTGTCGTAAGGCCTCTGGAGCCTGTTACAATTGTGGAAAACTTGGACACTTTGCTAAAAATTGTGCTAAACCACCTCGATCTGCTCTCCGGAGTTCATAGACCGTCAGTCAGAGTCAAGATAGAAATAGAGTTGGTACTCCTCACCACTATAACACAGTGAATCAACCCGAATATAGTAGCGCACTAGTTGGAGTGTCCACTATGCGCCAAGTAAAAGGAGCAGAAACTTCAGATGTAGCTGCTGGTAAGTTCTTAATTTTTGAAAGAAACAATTAGTTATTATTTGATCCCAGCACTACTTAGTTGTGTGTTAGTGTCAGAACTATACGTTCTGTTGTTATTCCTTTATATGGAAATGAATTTTGATGTATTAGTGACTAGTCCTTTAGGAGAATAACTACAATAACAAGTATGGTTGACATTAATTTTGGAAGAATTGTTAGCTAAAAGTATTTTCTAACATACCGTAAATTATAAAGTTAATTGGCGAGCCTACTTAATGTAAGGCAAGAGGACCTAAAAGTAAGTTACAGTAATAGAATTGCTCTAGATGAGGGCAAAGATGTTACTGTTAGTAATTGTCAAAGGAAATTGTAATCAGAATCGGTTTGGGATATTAGTGGATTCAAGAAAGATAAGATGTTAGAAAACCTAGTCCATGAGGTTATAACATAGTGACTATGTAATGTTCTCGATGTTTGTGTCCTAAGCTGCAGATTTCAGTACCAATACGGGATTATTGTGTAGAGCTACGTACTTCCTCGTGGTACAATAAAGTAAGAATATTTGTAAGTAATCTATAAATTGATACAGTTGCACCCGAATAGGGTATTATTACTGGAAATAAATGTGAAAATTTTAGTCAGAAATTTAAAACTTCAGAACTAGCCTGTCGAAAGACTACACTTGTAAGGTAGTTGGAGTCAGTAACTTGGTTACAATAATGTGAACTACCTGTACCACAGTAATTGCTATAAGCTTAGAGATATCAGTACAACGTATCATCCTCAGACAGATGGACAATTGAAACAAGTAATTCAGGTAAATTCGGAAACTCATTGAGTTCCTATAAATAATGAAATGAAATGATAATAATAATCAGTAAAATGTGACAAGTCCTCAAGAATATATCGAGAACTTGTGTCATTGAATCCGAGAGGAGATGGGACAGATACATCGCACTAACAGAATTTGTATACATTAATAAGTGTCAAGCTAGCATACGAGTGGCACCCTATGAAACATAGTAAGGGAACATATAACAATGGATGTTGTGATGAGACTTCCGAGGACACAGAATAGTCATGATGGAGTATGGGTTATAGTTGATAGACTAACCAAGTCTGCTCACTTTTTGCCAGTCCGGATGGACTATAGCCTGGAAAGATTGGCCAGATTGTACTTATATGAGATTGTAAAATTGCATGGAGTGCCAGTATCAATTGTATCTGACAGAGATCCTAGGTTCACTTCTAGATTCTGGGATAGTCTTCAGAGAGCCCTAGGAACTAGATTGAACTTCAAAGACAAAGATTCAACCCAGACAGATGGCGATGCGAAAGGGTTATTCAGACATTGGAGGATATGCTACGGGCTTGTGTGATTGAATTTGAAGGTAGTTGGGATACACACTTGCCTTTGATTGAGTTTGCTTATAACAACAGCTACCAATCAAGCATTGGGATACCTCCATATGAAGCTTTGTATGGCAGAAAGTGCAGAACTCCCTTATGTTGGGATGAAGTAGGTGAAAGGAAGATCATTGGGCCAGAAATTATTCAGCAGATAGAGGAAAAGATCAGATTGATTAGGGATAGACTCAAGGCTGCATTAGACCTTCAGAAGTCCTATGTTGATTTGAAAAGAAGAGATATTGAATATGCAGTGGGTGATAAGGTATTCCTCAAAGTTTCTCCTTGGAAGAGGATTATGAGATTTGGCAGAAAAGGGAAACTGAGTCCTCGTTTCATCGAACCATATGAGGTTCTGGAAAGAGTGGGTCCTTTGGCATATCGGTTGGCATTACCTCCAGAGTTAGTAAGGATACATAATGTCTTCCATGTGTCCATGTTAAGGAGGTACAGATCAGACCCATCTCATGTGCTATTAGTTGAAGAGATTGAAGTAAATCTAAACCTCTCATACGAGGAAGAACCCATAAAAATTCTGGCTTATGAGGTGAAGCAGCTGAGGAATAAACAGATACACCTAGTTAAAGAGCTGCGGAACCATCATTCAGGCCAGGAAGCTACTTGGGAACGTGAAGAGGATATGAGGAGACAGCACCCACAGCTGTTCAGAGACTAATACCAGGTAAAATTTCGAGACGAAATTTATTTAAGGGGGGAGAGAATTGTAACACCCCTAAGTTCGGTAGTGCGTACTACAGTTACATTGACTAGTTCTGTCCGGACAGCTAGGATGCCTAGAACTACACTTCGTTATGAGTGAGGAGACATAAAATAATGAAATACAAGAAAAGAAAATACAAGAAAAACAAAGAAAAAATAATAGCAAAGAAATGTAACCAAGTTAAGCGAGCCGAGAACCCTAGCGATGGGTGACCGCACCGGGAAGTCACGGCGTGGACCGTTGACTAGCCCTGGACTGCGGGGAACCCTGGAAAATATTTTTAGGACTTAAATAGACCCTTATGGAAGTATAAATATCATTAGAAATATCAAAAAAAAAATTAAATAATTAGTACAAAGAAAAGTGAGAAATCGAAAAACAGACAAAACCCGGTGTTACCGAAAAATCGGGAATGCAACCCGAACAGGGGCATTATGGTCATTTGACATCCCGAATTGTCTTTTGACCTAAATGTCCATTAAAAATAAATAATATTACACTTAGAAAATAAAATGAAGAATTAATTTGGTGGTACCTAATGTAAATAGCCAAAAGTGGAGTGAAAATTGTGTAAATAACACATTTAACATATAAAATGATTAAACTAAAGTGAGTGGACCACTAAGGAATAAACTAAGGATTATAAAATGTGTTAGTGGGCAGATTTCTCCACTAAACACTTCATCTTCAAGCTTGAGAATCATCCATGCCGTAAATGAAAAGCTCCCAAAACCTCCATGGCCATTTTTCTTTAAGCTTCATGCACTCCTTCAATTTACCTCCAATCACCTAGGTAGCTTCACTAAAAATTGTCCCAACATCACAAGGAAGAGCTGGATACCAAAATCAAGAAGTTTGGTGAAGGTTTAACAAGCCCCAACCATAGGTAAGTTTGTATTTTTGAACTTTGCTTTGTTAAAGTTTGTATACTTGTTATGGGTGTTTGAATTGTGAAGAAAATTTTCAAGTTTGAGGAGTTCTTGATATATCAATTTTGGGCAGCCATGGAGTTGTATATTTGATGATTTATTTTACATATGTTTGATGGGAATTCATGTTGAATAGAGTGAACTGATGTCCTAGTAGTTAATTCCACATGTAAATGGTGATTATGCACTTGGAATGGAAATTGATGAATTATGGACACTTTGGCATGGTGAAGCTTTTCGGCAGCCTTGAGGCTTCTTTGATAAATGTATGTGTTCATGAAGATATGGGCAGAATTGTGACATTGAGGATTGATGAGTGTGTATGTAAATTGATTGTGTAAAGTATGTGTAAGAATTAGAAATGTCCATGTATATGTATTGTTTTATTTGGACTTTATGAATTGGAGTTTTATTTGGTGTATTGAGGATGTTTGTAATCTGCCCAAAATAACTTTAAGGTAAGGTGGTATATGGTTTTGGTAATGTACCAAAACAGAATTGGTAAGGGAAGTGGACATATAGTAAGGTAAATGTGTCATTGATGTATGTTTAAGCAAGGTAATTAAGGGCAGTATGCATTTTAGCCTATAACTTTAAATGTGTAACTTCAATTGGTATGAGACCAATTGGAGGTGAAACTAGGCACAAAATTTGCCCACTTTCATTAAGAAAGCATACCAAAATTCTGCTTGCAAGGTGACATGAAAAATGACCAATTCGGATTAAGTGCAAGTGAAACCTGAAAACTGACCATTTGGGCAGGAGTTAGTATTTAGGCCATAATTCCCTCAAAACAGGTCTAATTGACCTGATATTTTAACCATGAATAGTTAAGGTCCATACCTACAAGTCTTATGAAGACACCAAAGCCCTGAAATGACCATAAGCAAGTCAAACAGCTTGCACAAGTTCGGGTCCAAAAACTGACCGAACCAAAGTTGACCAAAATTGACCTAAAATGACCTAATTTGATGCCATTTGACCAGCAATAGTAAACTGACCATAACTTGGTCTACATAACTCAGAATGACCTAAAACTTTTCCCCGCGTTCCATAAGACATAGATCTACAAGTTTGTAGTTTTGACCAAAACCCGAAAACTGAGGAAACCAGGTCGTCCGGCTAGGTCAAACTAGTATCCCGGAATCCAACAAATTGCAAGAAAATGCACTAAACAAGAAAATGAAATTGGTAACATGTACCAACCCTAAAACACTATCGAATGTGACATATTAGTGACACTAAAACCTAAATTACCTAGAACACATCGAGGGTCAGTATATTAGGTGATTAAACAAATAATAGCTTTCAGTGAATTATTTGTCAAATATTATATATAGAGACAGTTTAATTTAGTACTGAAACACTTAAAATTGTGTTTCTCAGTTAGCAAAGACTCAGAAAAAGGGAAGGAAATACTGAGTCCGGACTGTGAGACGATTATCGAGGTTTGTGTACTAGTTTTTAACTGATTTTGTTTTGAATATTTCATATGATTAAATGACATATTTTTCTTATGTATTGTGTTTAACAAGCATTGGATTTAATTCAATGATTATTGAAAATTGTTATAGTATGTACGAATTTAGCTTTGTGAAATGGCATTTCGACAAGTATTAAGCATTGTTATGGATTGAATAAATTATATTTTGGAAAATTGTGATAGAACATGTTTTGAATTGTGATAGTAATTTTCATGGAAAAATGCAAATTTATGATTTGAATTGTGATGAGCATAAAAATTATTGAATATTGGAATTGAATTTGAATCGAATTATACTGTGATTTATACTCACTAAAAGGATTGTGATATTGTTTTATATCTCACTATAGATGCTTGACTAGGTTATTACCCGTCTCTCTCATTTGTTGAGAAGACAATGGAGTTAGTTGTGTTTTGATTACCATGGTATGTGCACAGGCTTAGATTTTCCTCTGATTTGAGGTTAGATCTAAGTTTATTTTATCGTTATGGCCCTTGCAGAATATTCATTATTGTGATGGTACTGCGCACGATGATTCGACCTCCCCGACCATAGGGAGTTAGAATCCGATTCGACCTCCCCGACCATAGGGAGTTAGAATCACCCCGAAGATGGCCTTTTCGGATTAGTCTTGCATAGTTAGTGAGATAAAGAATGGCTTTTGAGATAAAGAATGATTTTCGAGATACAACATGGTTTTTGAGATACAACATGATTTTTGAGATACAGAATGTTTTTGAAAAGTAAAGAATTATGATTTCAGTTATGATTTATGTATAATTGATTTTGTTGGAACTACCTTAAATGGTTAGTCATGATTTGATAAATTGAATGTCGTGATCAAAGTCATTTTATACAAATGATTTACATTATTGGAAATGAATATTTTGAGTTTTGGAATTTGATGAGTATTCAGATTTCCAAATTATTTATCAGAAATTTTGTCAATGTATATTGTACTATGTTTTAAATTATAGTTGTGCACCACCGAGTTCACCACTCAATGATAGATTTGTATCTTTGTCGCAGTAAGAAGAGCATAGAAGTTGAGTAAGTTTCTTTGAAGACACTTTGGATCGACTCGGGTATATTATAGGTATACCCATGTACATAGGTCTGATGTATGCATGTAATAATATGTATGTAAATTATTTGAGCAGTTGTAAATTAAAATTTGTACATTAAGGTTGTAAAGTAAATTATGAGTTATTTTGACTTGTAAAATTTGTATTATATTTCTTTTATCTTATCCTTTGAAAATACTAAAAAATTATTGTGGATTGAGTTGAGAAAAATATTGTGTTGAATTTTGTTGGAGTTGAGATTTGGAAAAATATTGAAGTGCTTTTTACAGGTTTTCTGAAGAACTGTTTTATCCAAAATACAGATGGCACTCTGCCAAAATTTTTATAGAAATTTCAAATAATTAAAATGTGTTAGTTCTACTACTTCAGTTCAAAAAGGTTTTTAACACTTGTAAATAGTGCTCACCACTGTGAAAAAAGTAAGAAAAGTTTTTAAAATCCCTTGTAGTGTATTTAATGGGTTATCAGTAGACGAAGTTGGTAATTCATTAGGTGTACTACGGGATCATGTTGCATCTTACAGGAGAGTAGGGTGTGACATGGCAGAGGTGGCAAGAAATCTGGTAGGGGAAGATATTCAGGACAGAGACCTCCCCTATCTGGTTAGCAGAGTGCCAGAAGTTCCTGCCCTCCCCGCCAATGTGAAACTTGTGGAAAAAATCATGGTGGGATATGCTATAAGGCTATTGGAGCCTGTTATAACTGTGGAGGCACCGGACACTTTGCCAAGGACTACACCAGTAGTCGCAGAGTTGGACCACCTCCTACTACTGCAGAAGGGTCATTTCAGAGCCCTGTCACTAGAAGTTCACAACCACCTAGCAGAGGTAGAGTCAGGGGTAGAGGTAGCCAAGCAGGCAGCCAAGGCACAGTAAAACAATCAGAGCAAGACAGTGCTCCGGTCAGAATGTATGCAATGAGACAGAGGGAAGAGGCCGAGACATCTGATGTTGTGGCTGGTACCTTCTCCACTTTTAACCAAAATTTGTTTGTGTTATTTGACCCGGGTTCTACCCATTTTTATGTGAGTGCTAGCATCATTGATTGCATTGCTGTTCCATGTATACAAATGGACTTTGAGGTGCTAGTAACAAGTCCACTAGGACAGGAAGTCAGGGTTAATAGGATGTATAGAGATTGTCCTTTGGTGATCCAAGGACACACTTTTCTGTCCGATCTCATTGAAATACCCTTCAGAGATTATGATATCATCTTGGGCATGGATTGGTTAGCTAGGCATCATGCCATGATTAACTGTAGGCTGAAGACAGTCATTTTTGGCCTTCCTCAGTATAGTGATGTGGTAATACAGGGGGAGAGGCAGTTATTGCCATCAAACATCATTTCGGCTGCACTAGCCAGAAAAATGATCAGAAAGGGGTGTGAAGCCTACTTGGCACATGTGGTAAACACCCAAGTGGGGAGTCCAGCATTGAAGGACATCCCTACAGTACATGACTTTCCAGATGTGTTTCCTGATGAATTGCCAGGATTACCTCCGGAAAGAGAAGTGCAATTTGAAATTAATGTTATGCCTGGTGTGGATCCAACCTCCATAACGCCATACAGAATGGCACCAGCAGAGCTGAAGGAGTTGAAGATACAGTTACAAGAACTACTTGAAAAGGGCTTCATCCGCCCTAGTGTGTCACCTTGGGGAGCACCAGTGTTGTTTGTTAAGAAGAAGGATCGTACTCTCCGCTTGTGCATTGACTACCGGTAGTTGAATAAGGTGACAATAAAGAATAGATATCCATTGCCTCGCATTGATGATCTGTTTGATCAATTGAAAGGTGTAGCTGTATTCTCCAAAATTGATCTGCGATCTCGCTATTATCAGTTGAAGGTACAAGAGCAGAGTATTCCAAAAACTGCTTTCAGAACTCGGTATGGCCACTATGAGTTTCTAGTAATGCCATTCGGGTTAACAAATACTCCAGCTGCTTTCATGGATCTAATGAACACTATCTTCAGACCATATCTTGATCAATTTGTGGTGGTGTTTATTGATGACATTTTGATATATTCAAGGAATGCAGAAGAGCATGACAGACATCTGCGGATTGTATTGCAGACTTTAAGGGAGAAACAACTATACGCCAAATTGTCGAAATGTGAATTTTAGCTGAAAGAAATCACCTTTTTGGGACATGTTGTGTCAGCTGAAGGGATCAAGGTAGATTCCAGCAAGGTAGAAGCTATCCTTAATTGGAAGCCGCCCAGGAACATCACCGAAATTTGCAGTTTTCTGGGTTTAGCTGGATATTACCGTCGGTTTGTGAAGGGGTTTTCTATGTTATCTTCTCCACTGACCAAGCTGCTTCGGAAAGATGTAAAATTTCAGTGGACAGATAAATGTCAGCAAAGTTTTGATGAGTTGAAGAGGTGTTTGACTGAAGCTCCAGTCCTCACTTTACCTACTCTGGGTAAAGAATACACAGTTTATAGTGATGCTTCTCACAATGGGTTAGGCTGTGTACTGATGCAAGATCGGAATGTCATTGCTTATGCATCACGCCAGCTGAAATCGCATGAGAGGAACTACCCAACACATGATCTGGAGTTAGCAGCTATTGTTTTTGCTCTGAAGATCTGGAGACACTATTTGTATGGGGAGAAATGCTATATTTACACAGATCACATGAGCTTGAAGTACTTAGGCACCCAGAAAGAATTGAATTTGAGGCAGAGGAGATGGTTAAAACTCATTAAAGACTATGATTGCTTAATAGACTATCAGCCAGGGAAAGCAAATGTGGTGGCTGACGCCTTAAGTCGCAAGACTATGGCAAGTCTCAGAGTTTCTCCTTTGTCCATGGTATGTGAATTGAAAGCACAACATGCCAGTTTAGAGATTGATGATGAGGGACAGACAGTAGTTGCTTAGCAGGTACAGCCAGTGTTGATTGATCAGATCAGAATGGCTGCTCAGAGTGATGAAAAATATCAGAAGCTACTGAAAGAAGTCCAGCAGGGCAAGAAACCTGAATTCTCTGTAAGAGATGATGGTTTATTGCTACATCGAAGCGAGAATGTGCGTTCCTAATGATCTTTGAATTGAGACAGATCATGATGAAGGAAGCACATGAGTCTCCATTTGCTATGCACCACTGGTGGAACTAAAATGTCAGAGGGTGAAAGAGCATTCTTGGTGGATGGGCATGAAGAGAGATATAGCTGAATTTGTTTCCAAATGCCTAACTTGTCGACAAGTAAAGCGAACATCAAGTTCCAGTGGTTTGTTACATCCTTTGTCGATGCAGTGGAAATGGGAATGAATAACTATGGATTTTGTTACAGACTTCCAAGGACACGAGTAGTCATGATGCAAGGTATGGGTTATAGTTGTGATTGACCAAGTCCGCTCACTTTTTGCCGATTCGGATGGACTATAGCACAGAAAGATTGGCGGATTGTACAT
The DNA here is from genome assembly GCF_030052815.1 of Hevea brasiliensis. NCBI lineage: Eukaryota > Viridiplantae > Streptophyta > Magnoliopsida > Malpighiales > Euphorbiaceae > Hevea > Hevea brasiliensis. The sequence continues at coordinate 44,493,892 of NC_079498.1, forward strand.
ATATGAGATTGTAAAATTGCATGGAGTGCAGTATCAATAGTATCATGAGAGATCCTAGGTTTACTTCTAGATTAGGGTAGTCTTGAGAGAGCCCTAGGAACTAGATTGAACTTCAAAGACAAGATTCCATCCACGCAGACGGATGGCGATCGAAAGGGTTATCCAGATATTGGAGGATATGCTACGGGCTTGTGTGATTGAATTTGAAGGTAGTTGGGATACACACTTGCCTTTGATTGAGTTTGCTTATAACAACAGCTACCAATCAAGCATTGGGATGCCTCCATATGAAGCTTTGTACGGCAGAAAGTGCAGAACTCCCCTATGTTGGGATGAGGTAGGTGAAAGGAAGATGATTGGGCCAGAAATTGTCCAGCAGACAGAGGAAAAGATCAGATTGATTAGTGATAGACTCAAGGCTGCATCAGACCGTCAGAAGTCCTATGTTGATTTGAAAAGAAGAGATATTGAGTACGCAGTGGGTGATAAGGTATTCCTCAAAGTTTCTCCTTGGAAGAGGATTATGAGATTTGGCAGAAAGGGGAAACTGAGTCCTCGTTTCATCGGACCATATGAAGTTCTGGAAAGAGTGGGTCCTTTAGCATATCGGTTGGCATTACCTCCAGAGCTAGCAAGGATACATAGTGTCTTCCATGTGTCCATGTTAAGGAGGTACAGATCTGACCCATCTCATGTACTATCAGTTGAAGAGATTGAAGTAAATCCAGACCTCTCATATGAGGAAGAACCCATAAAAATTCTGACATATGATGTGAAGCAGCTGAGGAATAAACAAATACACCTGGTTAAAGTGTTGTGGAACCATCATTCAGGCCAGGAAGCTACTTGGGAACGTGAAGAGGATATGAGGAGACAGCACCCACAGCTGTTCAGAGACTAATTCCAGGTAAAATTTCGAGATGAAATTTATTTAAGGGGGGGAGAATTGTAACACCCCTAAGTTCGGTAGTGCGTTCTCTTTGTTCGGTGATCGGTGTTATGCAGACTAGGATGCCTAGAACTACACTTCGTTATGAGTGACGAGACATAAAATAATGAAATACAAGAAAAGAAAACACAAGAAAAACAAAGGAAAAATAATAGCAAAGAAATGTAACCGAGTTAAGCGAGCCGAGAACCCTAGCGATGGGTGACCGTACCGGGAAGTCACGGCGTGCACCGTTGACTAGCCCTGGACCGCAGGGAACCCTGGAAAACATTTTTAGGACTTAAATAGACCCTTATTGAAGAATAAATATCATTAGGAAGATCAAAGAAAAATTAAATAATTAGTACCAAGAAAAGTGAGAAATTGAAAAACGGACAAAACCCGGTGTTACCGAAAAATCGGGAATGCAACCCGAACAGGGGTATTATGGTCATTTGAAATCCCGAATTGTCTTTTGACCTAAATGTACACTAAAAATAAATAATATTACACTTAGAAAATAAAATAAAAAATTAATTTGGTGGTGCCTAGAGTAAATAGCTAAAATTATGGGTTAATGTGGGATAAATGAACAATTAACATATAATATGATTTAAATTTGGCGAGTGGACCACTTGGGATTAATCAAACACTAAATGGGGCAGGTGTAAGTCCACTACACCATCTGCACATCATCTTCTCCAAAGTTTCTTCACCATGCCGAAATGAAGGATGGGGAAATCCTCCATTGCCGTTTTGTGTAAAGCTTCATGCACTCCTCCATTTTAACTCCAATCACTTAGGTTCCTTCATTAAAAACTCTCTACACATCGTAAGGAAGAGTTTGATACCAAAATCAAGAAGTTTAATCAAGGTTTAGCAAGTTCCAACCATAAGGTAAGTTTGTATTTTTGAAGATTGCTTTGTTAAACTTTGTGTTCATGTTATGGGTGTTGGTTTTGTGAAGAAAAATTTCAAGTTTGAGAAGCTATTGATATGTTCATTTTGGACAGCCATGGAGTTATGTATTTGATGAAATATTTGTATATATATTTGATGAGAAATGATGTTGGTTAGGGTGATTTAATATCCTAGTAAATTATTCCATATGTATATGGTAATTTTTGCACTTGAATGAAAATTGATGAATTGTAGGACACTTTGGTGTTGAAGAACATTTTCGGAAGCCTTGGGATTCTTGGATAAATGTATGTGTTCATGAAGGTGTTGGCAGAAATATTGACATTAAGGTTGATGGATATGTATATAGAGTGATTGTGTGAAGTGTATGTAAGAACTCGTAAGGTTTAGGTGTATATGTGATTGTACTTAGACTTTGTAAATGTGAGTTTTAATTGGTGTATTAAGGATGTTTGTAATCTGCCCAAAGTGATGTTAATGTAAAGTGGAATATGGTTTTGGTAATGTACCAAAACAGAATTGGTAAGGGAAATGAACATATAGTAAGGTAAGGGTGTAATTGATGTATGTTTAAGCAATGTGATTAAGGCAGTATGCATTTTAGCCTATAACTTTAAATGTGTAACCTCAATTGGTATTAGACCAATTGGAGGTGAAACTAGGCACAAAATGTGCCAACTTTCATTGAGAAAGCATGCCAAAATTCTGCTTGCAAGGTGACATAAGAAAATGACCAATTCGGATTAAGTGCAATTGAAACCTAAAAACTGACCATTTGGGCAGCAGTTAGTGTTTAGGCCATAACTCACTCAAAACAGGTCCAATTGACCTGAAATTTTAACCATGAATAGTTAAGACCCATACCTACAAGTCTTATGAAGACACCAAAGCCCAGAAATGACCAGAAGCAAGTCAAAAAGCTTGCACAAGTTCGGATCCAAAAACTGGCCGAACCAAAGTTGACCAAATTGACCTAAAATTGACCTAATTTGATGCCATTTGACCAGCAATAGTATAATGACCATAACTTGGTCTACATAACTCGGATTGACCTAAAATTTTGCCCCGCGTGCAATAAGACATAGATCTACAAGTTTTTAGTTTTGACCGAAACTCGAAAACCGAGGGAACTAGGTCGTCTGGCTAGGTTAAACTAGTATCTCGGAATCCAGCAATTTGCACTAAATGCAAGGAAACGCAGTATACATAGAAATGAGTTTGGTAAAACGTACCAACCCTAAAACCCTATCGAAATACTGAGTCCAGACCTAGAGACAGTTATCAGAGGTTTGTGCACAACAGCTATTTCTTTTGAATTATTTTCAATTGAAATAAATTTTGACTATTTGTATATTATAGTTTTAAATTGTGAAACTGTGAAAAATTGTTTGAATAATATTTGATGGATACTTATTGATTGAATAGCACTGTAAATGGTTTGAAACCATAGCTATCATGTATGTTGATTGTATTCCTCACTAGCTTGTCTAGTGGGACGAGTTGAATTCCCTCTCTGGCTGAAGTGTTGAGGTGTGTGCCTGTTGAGGACGAATTGGATGAGTACTCATATTTTTGCTAGCTATCTATGTTATTCCTCATTAGTCATTGACTTTTGGGATGAATTGAATACCTCATTAGCCATCGGCTTTTGTGATGAATTGAACTTGGGAACATGATTAAAGCTGTGTGTGATTTATTGATGCATATTGTAAGATTGTAAAACGAGTTTAAATTCTTATTGACATATACTGTCTTTTGAATTCAACCATGATCTGACTTATTGAAATTTATTGTGATATTGAGAAATGGAGTTTAAATTCTGGTTGACAATTATTGTCTTGAAATTAACTATGGTTTTAAGTATCCACTATTTACATGACTTATGAATTGTGATTTAAATTGTATTTGGTTAATGTTGTGCACCACTGAGACATTGTCTCAGCGATAGCTTTATTCTTTGTCGCAGTAGAAGCAGAATGACAGTCTGAGATTAAATTGCTAGTACCTCCAGCGAGAGACTACCAGGTATAATGAATATACCAATATTTTGTATTTTATAATGTATTGTATGTTCACTGTATGTACATATTGTTGTTGGTTTTGAGCAGTTGTAAATTAAAATTGTACATTGAAGTTGTAAAGTGAATTATGAGTTATTTTGACTTGTAAAAATTGTATTATATTTCTTTTATCTCAGTCTTTGAAAAATTACTATGGATTTGAGTTGAGAAAATGTTGGAGTTGAGATTTGGAAATATATTGAAGTGTTTTTTTTACAGGTTTTCTAAAGAACTGTTTTATCCAAAATACAGATGGCACTCTGCCAAAATTTTTACAGAAACTCCAAATAATCCAAATGAGTTAGCTGTTTCACTTCAGTTCACAAAAGTTTTTAACACATGTAAATAGTGCTCACCACTATAAAAGAAGTAAGAAAAGTTTTTAAAATCCCTTAAAGTGTATTTAATGGATTATCAGTAGACGGAGTTGGTAATTCATTAGGTATACTACGGGATCATGTTATGCCTTACAAAGGGGTAGGGTGTGACAATTTCAAAAGCTGAAATAAGAGAATTGTAATGCAACATTTTGATAGGCGAAAATAATTTACATCTTTATTTTGCAACTGCTCAAGACTAAGTACAATATATATATACAGTGCACATACATTACAACAATAATTACAAAAAGGTGGTATACTCAATATACCCAACAAAATCCCAAAGTGTAGCACAAGCAACCTACTTTACTGCTTTGTCTGTCTGTCTACCTGCGACAGCAATGAAAAAGCTATCGCTGAGTAAAATTTACTCAGTGGTGCACAATAACAATTTAAAATACAGTACGTAAAACTTTTATTAACAATTTACAATTCAAACAATTCACAATTTTTCAAAGCTCATATAACAAAAATTTGATCAAACAATTGAATAACACAATGTTGCCAATCAATAACACAACTTAGGTCATGACACAAATTTTTTCGAACATGCCGTGTTGTACACTACGACAAGATATACTCACCCCACTAATCGAAATCAATGATGGAGGTGGCTAACTAACTAATGAGAACTCATCCATACTCACCTCAGACTGATAAGTCAAAGAGGGAGGAATATAGTCATACTCACCCCATAAATGGAGGAGGAACATAGTAATATTGCCATGCAAAGTGTGAATTAAAACAATTCCAAATCACAATATTTAAATATTTCATACAAACCACAAATCACATTTTATCTCAAAATTTCCATTTGCAAAGTAGGCAACACAATAATTTCCAAATAATATTATCAAAGCCAAAACAATAAAAAATTATTCATAACTCATTTCTCCAAATAAATTTTCTGGTAAAAGCAGTGAATATAAAAAGTATTGTGCACATACTTGGTTTGAGTCGCCTCTAGGCCTTGACTCAATGTTCCTTATGCTTTTCAATATCTTTTTCAACTGAAACACATAATTTAAAGTATTTCAATACTCAGTTAAATTGTTTCTAACAATAAAATCCAATATCTAAATTTTTCTTGGTACTATTCCATCGATTCATTTCATTAGTCAACCTATAATGTTGACCATTCATACACACTAGGTGAATAAATTTTAATGTTACCAATATATCACATTTTGTATTTCAATATGCTACCAATATAGTGCAATTTACCATTTCTACAAGTTGGCATTCATTACCAAATTATTTGAAGCATCATTGTATGTAAATGTCATGTACTCAATTTTTGTGTGCTAGATTAGTCTAGCATAAAGTCCTATTTCTCTTAGTTTTTAACTTCTAGTCAAAGAAGCAAAATTGTAATTGTATGTCTAATATATTAATGGTAAAAATTTCAAGTCATTTGGACCTATTTTTAGTGAGTTGTGGTCATCCTAATGACTACTGTTCATATGATAAAAAATCTGGGTATGCAAGGCTGCTATTCCAGATTTGGTCATTTTTAATGTCAGTTTCTAGGCCGAATTTTTGCAACATTTCCACATGAAAGTTGGCCTATTTGGTGTCTAGTTTCACTCCCCATTGGCCTCATACCTATTGAGTTCACAGTTTTGCACTTATGACAAAATTTAGGTGCTGCCAACATACACAACTTGCATTTGAACATTACGCTTCCAATTTTGACAATCCTCCTCCTCCCAATACTTCAACATTTAATCATGGCAGTTATATATATATATTGTATACAATTCCAGCAAGCATTTTGGGCAGAACACTCAAGTGCTCAATACACATATTACTACCCTAATTTTCAAAATTAAATTTAACACAATATATACATGTATTCACTTAATTTTTACTACATACAATTCCACCACTACTTTACATATACTACCCTTAAACCATAATTACCATAATTCATGAATTTAATTCATGATATCAAGCATCAATTCATGCACTTCAAGGCTGCCAAAAATGGCAGTTTGCTAAGGTCTCTAAATTTCTTTCCAAAACCCCTAAATTCAATACTTACTTACATATACATGGGAATTAATTGGCTAGCACTTCAATTTAACTCCATTAACACTAATTCCTATCAATTTAATGTAAGAAAAACTCAAAGAACATGAGCTCCCATGGCTGCCAAAAATTGTATACATCAATAACGCATCAAAACCTTTAAATTTCTTCACCATTCAACTCATCTCAACCTTAAAACAAACTTTAATGAAGCAAGGAATGAAAAACTAGCACTAACCTTTTTTGAGCTTCACCAAAACTTCATCAAATCCTCTTCTTTTTGCTTCCAACATGCTGCCCAAGGTGTGTCTCCAAGCTTTAATGAAGAAATCAAGTGGAAAAGAGGCTTGAATCATGAGTGCATGGTGGTGGAGTTAGGTTTGGCCATGGAGGATTTCCATGGTGTTTCTCTAGGCTAGTTTGTTTCCATGGTTGAAGATGAACATTTCTATCCCAAATTGGCCTATATATGTGTCTCAAAATCTGAGTTAGTGGAGCACTAACCATAAATTAACGATTTAATTACTTAAAGTTCCATAATTTGCACATTTGCCTCATTTCTTCCACTATTTATATAATGTACCTCATTTTTATTTTTCATGACATTTTCAAAGTGTAATACCACTTATTTTTAATGGACATTGAGGTCAAAACTCAACTCTATATGTCAAATGATCAAAATACCCCTCTTCGGATTGTATTTCCTATTTTTCGGTAACACCAATTTTTGTCATTTTCTCGATTTCTCGTTTTTCTTTGAACTAATTAATTAATTTTTTTTTGACATTTCTAATGTCACTTATACTTCAATAAGTCTTTAATTATGTCTTGAAACTAAATTCCGAGGGTTTCCTGCAGTCCTGAGGTCGGCTATTGCCTGCGCCGTAACTTCCTCGTGCGGTCACCTATCATTGCGGTGCTGGCTCGTTTAACTTGGTTACATTTCATTGCTATTATTTTTCTTTTATTTTTCTTGTATTTTCCTTTCTTGTATTTCATTACTTTATATCTCCTCACTAACATCTAAGTGTAGTTCCAGGCATCCTAGCTGTCCGGATAGACACTGGTCACCGGAACAGTAGAATGCACTATCAAACACAGGGGTGTTACAATTCTCCCCCACTTAAAATAAATTTGGTTCGTAAAATTTTACCCAATAGCCATCTTACAATAGTCATACATTTATTTTTTCCTTTCTATATGATTATATAATCTTCTTTCTTTTGAATTTGTATAAGACTTTTAACAATCTAATACAACATTTAATTTGTTTGTATAACATCAATCTTCTCTTACTATTGTTCTGTCTAATATTTCGGCTCATGTTTCCTTATTGAATGACCCTTGAGGTTATGTTAGAATTATTTATCTAGTCATTGGTCCTCTGACCATTCTAGTCAACAATCTTACTCACATTCGTAATATTTCTTTGTTATATCTAAACCAACTATTCAAATTTTTACTTCCACAACTCTTTTTATCTATTAATATTCTATAACTTACCTCTTTTTGTACTAAACTATAACCTTTCAATATTCTAACTTTTGAGTTTTAAATCCCTAAGTAGGATTTTCAAACTTATTTCTAACAACAAAATTCTGTCTTGGCATAACTATACCAAAACAGATGCAGTTGGCAACTATTCTCATCTTGGTGTACTATCGAGTAGTACATAGCTTTACACAATAATCTCAAGTCAGTACTGTAATCTGCAGCTTATAGTACAAACATCAAGAACATTGCATAGTTACTACGATACATTCCAATAGATCAAACTTTCCTATATTTTATCCTTATCGAATTCACTAATATCCGAAACTTATTCTGATTACAATATCTATTAACAATTACTAACTGTAACATCTTTGCCCTCATCTAGAGCAATTCCATTACTGTAACTTACTTTTAGGTAACTGACAAATTTTTTTTTTTTAAATTAATGTCAATCATACTTATTATCATAGTTTTGATCCTAAAGGGCTAGTCACTAACATATCAAAATTTATTTATTTATACAAGGGACAGCAGGAAGGCAAACAATGCTGGCACTAACGTAAAAGTATATAGATCCCGGGTCAAACAATACATATATATATATCTTAGTTAAAAATTGAAAAAGTACCAGCAAAAATGTCAGAAGTTTCAGTCTTTTCCCTCTGCTCTATAGTGTATATTCTAGCTGAAGCATTACCCTGTTCTGGCTGATTCACAGTACTCTGACTTCTAGGTGTACTACCCCTACCTCTACCTCTTCCTCTACTAACTGATGGAGAACTCGTTGGGATAGAAACTTGGGCTGATCCCCCTAGTGTAGTAAATGATCCCGAATGGCGTGGATTTATACAATCCTTAGCAAAATGACCAGTCTCTCCACAATTAAAACATGCTCCTATGGCTTTATAACATACCCCACTATGTGGTTTACCACAAGTTTCACAAAGTCGATCTAACAGCGCATTTTTGGGTTTCTGCTAAGTTTGTTAATCTGATCAGGGTGGTTTCTACCTAGAAAATCTATCTCTACCTGATTCGCGTGAGCTAAACCCTCCAAAGTGCTTCCTTTTTCCTGACCCACTATTAGGAACTTGATCAGTAGTCTTTCTAATTTTCTCTTTTTCTTCTATACCTTTTTTAACTGTTTCTTTATTCTCAATTCTTTCCAGTTCCAAAGCTTGCGATATTAGCTCTGAGAAATTCTGGTGTTGGAACCCAACAACTTGCATTCTTAGACTAGGCCTTAACCCGGTCTCAAAATGTTTACATCTATCTCTAGGTGTGGTAAGCAAGCTTCTTGCACAATGACTCAATCGAGAGAAGTTTCTCTCATATTATGCCACTGTTCTGTTCCTTTGCTTCAGGCTTAAGAACTCCTGTAGCTTTTGGTCCACATAGGCATCTGGGACATATTTTAGTCTAAACTCCCTGAGAAAGTCATCGCATGTCAGCACTAGGGGTTCCACCAAACTATAGGGAATGGTTTTCCACCAGTCATATGCATCCCCCTGTAAAAGTGAGACTGAGTATTCAAACTTCAGCTCATCAGTGCAGTGCAGCTTCCTAAAAACTCTTTTCATCCTTTCCAACCATTGTTTTGCCTCTAACGGATCCACTGTCCCCTTGAACTCAGTAGCCCCATACTTAATCAGTTTTTCGTACTGCCTAACTAAAGGCTATGGTTGTACTACTAGTGTCTGCAGTGGGGCTTGAGTGGGCATATTACCAGCCATCTGTTGGAATATCGCACCCATCTGCTGAGAAATTTGAGCAGGGAACTATGGTATTAAAGGGGCTGGTGCAGCTGATCCACTCACATTTTGAAAGGCTGGGGCTTCCCCTTGCACTTCAGCCTCTACTGATTGATTGACTGAACGGTCCCCTTCTTCCATAGTTAATTAGAGGATATTATACCTCCTGAACAAATAACATAAGGAGATTTCCTACCGTTCGTGCATATTTATAATGTAATGTACTGTATGTATCAAACCATGATATTGAGCAGATGTACTATAAAGGAAAAATATTCAAATTACAGGTTAAAAAAGATTTTAAAAAACTTGCTCTGATACCATTAAAACATGTCACACCTTATCCCTACGTAAGGCATAACATGATCCCGTAGTATACCTAATGAATTACGAAACTTCGTCCACTGATAACCTATTAAATACACTACAATGGATTTTAAACCTTTTCTTATTTCTTTTTACAGTGGTGAGCACTTTTGATAGGTGTTAAAAAAAATTTTAACTGAAATGAAACTAATTAACAAATCTGAAGTATCAGTAATTTCTGTAAAAATTTCAGCAGAGTGCCATTTGTATTTTGAATAAAATAGTTTTTCAAAAACCTGTAAAAAAAAACACTTCCAATATATTTGTTCAATCCCAAACCTCAATATGGCTCAATTCAAATCAGTGTCCTCAACACAATTCAAACTCAATTCAATATCATTTTCAGTAATTCCAAAGATAAAGTGCAAAATAAATGAGTATTTCAAAAGCTGAAATGATAGAATTGTAATGCAACATTTTGACAGGCTAAAATAATTTACAACTTTATTTTACAACTACTCAAGACCAAGTACAATATATACATACAGTGCACACACATTACAACAACAATTAAAAAAAAGGTGTTATACTCAATATACCCGGCAAAATAGCAAAGTGTAGCACAAACAGCCTACTCTGCTGCTCTATCTGTCTGTCTACCTGCGACAGCAATGAAAAAGCTATCGCTAAGTAAAATTTACTCAGTGGTGCACAATAATAATTTGAAATGCGGTATGTACAACTTTTATTAACAATTTACAATTCAAACAATTCACAATTTTTCAAAGCTAATATAACATAAATTTGATCAAACAATTGAATAACACAATGTTGCCAATCAATAATGCAACTTAGGTCATGACACAAAATTTTCCGAACATGCCGTGTTGTACACCACGATAAGACATACTCACCCTACTAATCAAAATCAATGAGGGAGGTGGCTAGCTAGCTAATTAGAACTCATCCATACTCACCTCAGATTGACAAGTCAAACAGGGAGGAATATAGTCATACTCACCCCATAAATGGAGGAGGAACATAGTAATATTGCCATGCTAAGTGTGAATCAAAATAATTCCAAATCAAAATATTTAAATATTTCATACAAATCACAAATCACATTTTATCTCAAAATTTCCATTTGCAAAGTAGGCAACACAATAATTTCCAAATAACATTCCCAAAGCCAAAACAATAAAAAATTATTCATAACTCATTTCTCCAAATAAATTTTTTGGTAAAACCAGTGAATATAAAAAGTATTGTGCACAGACCTGGTTTGAGTCACCTCTAGGCCTTAACTCAATTTTTCTTATGCTTTTCAATATCCTTTTCAACTGAAACACACAATTTAAAGTGTTTTAGTATTCAGTTAAATTGTTTTTAGCAATAAAATCCAATATCTAAATTTTTCTTGGTACTATTCCTTCAATTCATTTCATTAGTCAACCTATAATGTTGACCATTAATACACACTAGGTGAATAAATTTTAATGTTACCAATATGTCACATTTTGCATTTCAATATGCTACCAATATAGTGCAATTTACCATTTCTATAAGTTGGCATTTATTGCCAAATTATTTCAAGCATCATTGTATGTAAATGTCATGTTCTCAATTTTTATGTGCTAGATTGGTCTAGCTTAAAATCCTATTTTTCTTGGTTTTTAGCTTCTGGCCAAAGAAGTAAAATTGTAGCTCTATGTTTAATCTATTAATGGAAAAAATTTCAGGTCATTTGGACCTGTTTTGAGTTAGTTATGGTCATCCTAATGACTACTGTTCATATGGTCAAAAATCTGGGTTTGCAAGGCTGCCATTCCGGATTTGGTCATTTTTAAGGTCAGTTTTTAGGCAGAATTTTGATAATATTTCTACATGAAAGTTGGCCTATTTGGCATCTAGTTTCACGCCCCATTGGCCTCATACCAAATGGGCCCACAATTTTGCACTTATGAGATAATTTAGGTGCTACCAACATACACAACCTGCATTTGAACATCACACTTCCAATTTTAACAATCCTCCTCCTCCCAATACTTCAACATTTAATCATGGCACTTCTATATATATTGTATACAATTCTAGCAAGCATTTTGGGTAGAACATTCATGTGGTCAATACACATATTACTACCCTAATTCTCAAAATTAAATTCAACACAATATATACATGTATTCACTTAATTTTTACTACATACAATTCCACCACTGCTTCACATATACTGCCCTTAAACCATAATTACCATAATTCATGAATTTAATTAATGATATAAAGCATCAATTCATGCACTTCAAGGCTGCCAAAAATGGCAGTTTGCTAAGGTCTCTAAATTTCTTTCCAAAACCCCTAAATTCAATACTTACTTACACATACATGGGAATCAATTGGCTAGCACTTCAATTTAACTCCATCAACACTAATTCCTATTAATTTAATGTAAGAAAAACTCGAAGAACATGAGCTCTTATGGCTGCCAAAAATTGTATACATCAATAACTCATCAAAACCTTCAAATTTCTTCACCATTCAACTCATCTCAACCTTAAAACAAACCTTAATGAAGCAAGGAATGAAAAACTAGCACTAACCATTTTTGAGCTTCACCAAAACTTTATCAAATCCTCTTCTTTTTGCTTCCACCATGCTGCCCAAGGTGTGTGTGCAAGCTTTAATGTAGAAACCAAGTGGAAAGAAGGCTTGAATCATGAGTGCATGGTGGTGGAGTGAGGTTTGGCCATGGAGGATTTCCATGGTGTTTCTCTGGGCTGGTTTGTTTCCAAGGTTGAAGATGAACATTTCTGTCCCAAATTGGCTTATATATGTGTCCCAAAATCTGAGTTAGTGGAGCACTAACCATAAATTAATGATTTAATTACTTAAAGTTCCATAATTTGCACATTTGTCTCATTTCTTTCACTATTTATATAATGTACCTCATTTTTATTTTTCATGACATTTTCAAAGTGTAATACCACTTATTTTTAATGGACGTTGAGGTCAAAAGTCAACTCTAGGTGTCAAATGACCAAAATGCCCCTCTTCCTATTATATTCCCGATTTTTCGATAACACCGATTTTTATCATTTTTTCGATTTCTCATTTTTCTTTGTACTAATTAATTAATTTTTTTTGACATTTCTAATGTCGCTTATACTTCAGTAAGTCTTTAATTATGTCTCGAAACTAAATTCCGAGGGTTCCTTGCAGTCTTGGGGTCGGCTATTGCACTGTCTGTAACTTCCGTCACGGTCACCCATCATTGCCAGTCTTGACTTCGTTTAACTTGGTTACATTTCATTGCTATTATTTTTCCTTTGTTTTTCTTGTATTTTCCTTTCTTTTATTTCATTATTTTATGTCTCCTGACTAATATCTAAGTGTAGTTCCAGGCATTCTAGCTGTCTGGACAAACAATGGTCAACGAAATAGTAGAACGCACTACCCAACATAGGGGTGTTACACATTTCTTAGGGCAAAGTAGAGGAAATGTTGAGGTAAGTCAGGAATATCAAATCTGGAAATCGTGCACTTCAACAAAATTGTCCTATGACCTCCAGATGATTATCAGGCCATAACTTCCTCTACAAAAATCTAATTTAGGTGATTCAAAATGATTTGGAAACCTAAGACAATGACGTAAAACATTGTTTTAGGGACCTGGTTCAAATTCTGATCTTAAGATGCTCAGATATGGAATGAAAATTTAAGGTAAAAATCTAGAAAACTTGGAATTACAGATTAAGATACCCGGAACAAAGCATAGTAATTTTACCATAACTTGAGATTAAGAACTCCAAATTAAGTGATTCAAAAAGGAAAATAAAACTAAGACATAGAAGAACAACTTTCATGGGGATCACCTTCCCAAATTATGACCGGAACTAGGTTAGAATTGGGTTCTAAAGTAAGGGTCTAGAACTGCCCTGAACCCAGAATTTATTGAAATTGCAAAGTTAGCTTAGGGATTCATTAGATATTTATTTGATTAGTTATTGGTGATAATTGGGATGAGTATTGAGACATTTCACCTGTGTGTTTTCAGTAGAAAAAGAGACCTTGAGAGATAAGGATAAGTAAGTCAAAGAAGAGGAGATTCATATAAGGTTTATGCACAACTAAATCTCTCTTTTGCTTTAAAATTTGTAATATGATTTAATGGTCTTTTATGAATCAAATATGCTTTTCTTTTACATTTAAGAATTATTTAAATTGTTTTGAAAATTTTTAAATTGTGAAATGTATTTATGATTATAGGAAGGCGGATGTTGGCTATTTGAAATTATTGTAGCAAGGGGGTGAGCCGGTTTGAATGATTTTAGAAGTGTTTTGAGTATTGATGTGTTGCCAAACCTATATGGGGATTTTTGATAAATACAATGTTATTATTTGAATTGAAATGTGATTATTGAATGGAAATCATTTTGAATTTGTTTTGAAACCACAATTGGCATGGCAGTTTGATTTGTGTCCCTCATTATTTGAGGTGAGATTGATTATGTTACCTTCCTCTCTGGCTTGCCAGTTGAGGTTGAGATTGGATGAGTGCTCATATTGCTAGCTAGCCCCCCTCCTCATTAATAACGGTTAATGGAGTTGAGATTGCTTTGTCGTGGTGTACAACACGACATTGGTCGTGAAATTTTGTGTCATGGCCCTAACTGTGTGAATTGTTGGAAAAACCCTTAAATTGTGAATACTTTAATAAAATGTGATTGAAACAAATGCTTGTCAATGGTTGAAAAATATTATATTATTTTCATGGTTCAAGAAAAATGTGAATATTATAAATGCTTTGTTATGATTTGGTAAATTGTGTTTTATACTGAGTTTTAAATCATTAGTTGTGCACCATTGAGTTCAATACTCAGCGATAGTTGTTTGTATGCTGTCGCAGATAAAGAGAAGGATAAAGTGGTTGAGCGAACTACTTGTAGCTGTGTTGTGGAGCACTGTTTTTGGATTGTATTTGGGCATATCCTGAATATACCCTTGTAATTACATTTTATTGTAAAGTATCGATGTAAATGAATAGATATATGTATGTAAAGGACAAATTAAGTAGTTGTATGAAAAGAGTTATACATAAATGTTGTAAAGTTATTTTGAGACTTTTGTAAATGTAATTTTTATAATATTAATTTTATTATCACCAATGAATGTAAATTTGCAATCAAATGTTTCCTTGAGATGTAAATGAAGAATTATTAGTCCTTTTAATTTGAATGAAGAAAATATTTTAGTTGAATATTACTTGATTTTAAATTGTGATATATGTTTATCACAGGTTGTTTTCAACAGGTTTTAAATTTTGGTTTTATAAAATTTCAGCCATTAACGCGCAAAATTTCTGCAAAATAAAATGAAACAAAATGCTTTGATTCGTTTAAAATCCCTTGTAGTATATTTAATGGGTTATCGGTAGGCAAAGTTTAGTAATTTATTAGGTGTCCTGTGAGATCATGTTATACCTTATATAGGGTTAAGGTGTGACAATACTTGACATTAGGCATATTGGACCCAGTGTTGAATCGAAAATTTATTAAGTTATGTATAAGACCGAATGTAACAACCCTCACCCGTCTACAATGTAGCCGAGCATGGTGTGTCACACGGAGTGCCGGAGCACCTGATCTTATCTGATTTCATTACAGTTCTTGATTTACTTGTTCAAAAACTTTATCTAAGGTTTAGGCTATTTTTACTGTTTATCAAAATCTGACTAATTTGGAAATTTCAAAAATTTTAATGATAATCCAGCAGAGTGCTGGTTGTAATTTAGACTAACAGTTCTTCTGAACTTGCCAAAAATAATTTCAATATATACTCAAATTCACAACTCAGAATCAGTCTCAAAATTTCTCATACTCAATCTCAATCAGAATTATCATGATCAGATTCTTAACTCATATATCAGAATTCTTACATTTCATTATCTTACATAATTTGCCAACTAATTACATAAGTTTGTCAAGTACAGGATATACAAATAATTTACAATATACTTAGAATGAACAAAATACATAACATGTATAAATATGAGCCCTATCTACATGCATTGCTGAGGAGGTGACAACCTTGAACTCTTCTGACACTTCTGCAAATCTGGACTCCAAAATCTCCGTCGAAGAACCTGTGTGAGGAAAACAGTTCCATCACGCTAAGCATTTCTGCTTAGTGGTGCAATAGTATAACAAGAAATAATATATACAAATAAAGAAAGAAATAAATCATAATTCGGATACTCAAGAATCAATTTAATTTTGGTATGATATTTCTAGTATCAACTATCTTATAAACTAGTTTGATCTTCTTTGGGAGTACTAAGTTATAACCTTTCAGTAATAATGCCTAGTACACAAATTATTATAACTGTATTCTATTTTAAGTCTCTACGGTACTACAAATTGTATTTTTCTTATTTTTCTATTGCTAATCTCTTTTACTCATTTCATTCAATACTTAATTTAATTGTACTAAAATTTCATTATACTTAACTTAACTTAACTGCTTGAATGAAATAATGTTTTAATTGACTGCCCGTGTAGCCTATACACTGACCAGATTGGATAAATGGATATACTAGCTATAGGTACCTAGTGCCTCGGGCCGTCACACCATTGGTCACAAAGTGTCTCCCGATGTGCAAACAGTGTGGCTAAAAAGCCATGTAATCAATAAGGCATAAAGCCGAGTATAATAACATAATCCGTATAGCCATAGGCTATTAAAATCATAGTGTGGCATAATAAGCCATAAAATATAGTGTGGCATGAAGCCATTTACAATACAACTTTCAAAACCCTATTAGCATGCCAACCTATCCAACTAATCAACTAGGCAAACTAGGGCATATTACAAGATCACATATTTAATTCTTTATTCTTAGGGTTTATACGTCATTATGTCTTTCACTGGTCAATAAAATTGTTGACTTTTTTTGCATCATGGATAGGTTGATTCTAGTATTAACATGTCACAATTATTCAGTAGATCATCAGACAGATCACATTTCATATCAATTGTTCTAAAGTACCATTGTGCTCAAAGCATTTTTCCTGTCTCTGATAATAAGGACTAATGTCCCATTCATACATTCATGTGATTTATTAAGTCATTATATTTCTCATTCACATTACTAGTCAAACATAAATGTTGACTTTTCCACACTAAACAGATATATTGGTTCTAGTTGCACTAGATTCCTCATTTTCAGTTTATACTCATTGTCATTAATTTCCAAACTTAATTCAAGGCTAATTATATGTGATTCCAATTTTTTATGGCCAATGGTTACTATTCCATTGGGTCAGGCTATAGGGTGAAATTAGCAAAATTGTCTTCATCAAATTGTTTCTTATTGTGTCTTCTTTAATTCCCTTTTTGAATTATTCCATTTTGAGTTGTATAACTCAAGTTATAGTCATTTAACCATAACTAGGTCAAATCTAAATTTCGACTTCCTTATTAGGCATTTTTGGTTCTGAATTTACTAATTTATTTGGATTGTTTGTAATAGCATTGAAGTCTAGTATTCTTCATAAGTATTGTTGCCCTATGTCTTAGGGTCAATCAGAAATTTTACTTGTAATTTGTCAAGTTTTATGGAATTATTTACAGTCAAATTGTTGACTTGGACTCAAAGGTCCTATGTTAGCATGGTCCTCAATTAGGTAAATGTCTTTAACCTTAAATTCTGGCCTTATACATTTATAATTTGAGGAAGTTGCCTAAGACAAAGTTTTAGGTCTCTTTCTTAGCTTTACAGATTGGTATGGCTCATTACATTTGGAGACTTCTTGTGGGAGATATACCTATTTGAATTTTCTGGACTTAATGTTCAATTGTACCAATTCCAGATTTAGTTTGTCAACTTAATCCACTTAATTAGCCTAGTTACCTTGATTTATGGGTTCTGGTCAAAATTTTAATATTGTAGGTTTATGTCTTATTGAACTTTTTGGCACTTATTTTAGGTCATTCTGAGTTGTATAGGCCAAGATATGGTCAATTAACTAAAGCTAGACAGATTGCATTTTCAATACAACTTTAGGACATTTTTAGGTCAAGTTCAATTCTGGCAGATTTGGTACCCTAACTTGGGCAAGCAATTTGACTTGGTTCTGGTCATTTATGGGCTTTGGTATCTTCATAAGAGTTATAGCTCTATGTCTAAGCTTTCCAACGGTATAAATTTAGGTCATTTGGAGTTGTGTAGACCAAGATATGGTCATTTTATTATGGATGGTCAAGTTGCACTTATATAGCACTATTAGGTCATTTTTAAGTCAAAGTCAATTCGGCCAGTTTTTGTAACCCAACTTAAGTAATCAATTTGACTTGCTTAATGGCATTTCTGGGCTTGGTGGCCTGTACCAAAGTTGTATCTCTATGTCTAAGCTTTCTATTGGTATAAATTTCAGGTCATTTGGATCTATTTTGAGTGAGTTATGGCCAAAATACTGGCTACTATTTATATGGTCAAAAATTCTGGGTTTTAAGTTACTAATTAGGATTAGGTCACTAAGTTGGTCATTTTCTAGACAGAATTTTGGTAAGATTTCTACATGAAAGTTGGTCTAATTTAGGTCTAGTTTTATCTCCAATTAGCCTCATATCAATTGGGTTCACACAAGGTCAGTTGTGGCCTAATTTATACACTGGTTTCATCAATCACACAACCTGCACACAAATTGCACTTCCAATGTTTAATCTTCCTCCTCCCAAACTACAATACAACATTCACAGCACTTCTAATCTCATTCATCAAGTCACAAATTGGTCAATTCCCAATAGTTTACTCAAGTCCTCATTAATTAATACAGAACCCTAATTAACAAAGTCAAGGTCAACAATATATACTTGCAAACAATTAGTTAATACTTGAAATTTCCACTAACAACTTTCAATACACTCCCACTAATCTATCAATACCATAATTCAACAATAAAATTCATGAATTACCAGTCCTTTAAGTACCTCAAGGCTGCCACATTTAAGCTTAATTGTCCAAAGTCTCTAACACTTATTTAAACCCCTAATTCAATTATCATTTCAAACATACACATGCCCATAAGCTCTAATTCATTTATTTACTTAAATCAACATGTCTAACCATCAATTACAAGTAGAATTAACCAACTTCCCATGGACTTCCTTGGCTTCTGAATTTAAATCCTCACAAATACTCATCCAATTCTTTCAATATCTCCATAATTCAACTCATTACAACATCAACTCAAAGTTTAATTAAGCAAGGGAGGAAAAATAAGCACTAACCTTTTTTGAGCTTGACCAAAACCTCACCAAACTTCCTTCTTTTTGCTCCCAATATTCTGCCCCAGATGTGTACACCACTTTTAATGAAGACAGTTATAAGAATCATGGCTTGATCATGGAGGAGAGGAAGCTTGCATGTGGGATGGCCATGGAGGACAATGGAAGAGCTTGAATTCGGCAAGAAGAAAATTTGAGGAAGAAGAAGATGAAAGTGGCTGATTTATTATCCTTTGTGCCTTATATATGTCCACTAATGCTCCAGTAATGATAATTAACACTTAAATAATCCAAGGTCTTTCTCTTATTGCAATTATACCCTTATTTTCACTATTTATATTACGTGTAATATTTCTTATTTTCATGGCATTTTCAAAATTTAATACTACTTATTTTTTCATGGACATTTAGGTTAAAAGTCAACTCGAGGTGTTAAATGACCAAAATACCTCTCTTCGGGTTGTATTTTGGATTTTTCGATACTACCGATTTACTCCTTATACCGCCGATTTCTTTAATTTTCATTTTTTGTTATATTGACTCACTAAATTTTCTTTGACATTTCCAATGTCAATTACACCTCAGTAGACCTTTAATTATATCTCGAAAATATTTCCCCGAATTCCCCACAGTCTAGGGCTAGTTAACGGTCATCGCCGTAACTTCCCGGTGTGGTCACCCATCGCTACGGGTTCGGCTCGTTTAACTTAGTCACATTTTATCTCTTTTATTTTTCCTTAATTTTTCTCATCATATATTTCATTATTTTATGCTTCCTCACTGTCAATTAAGTATAGTTCCAGACATTCTGACTTTCTGGGGCAAGCATTAGCCGTCAGAACAATAGGACGTACGGACTACGAAAATAAAGGTGTTACACCGAATGCTTAAACATGCTTTAGGCGACACTGCCCTATGACATGGTGAAAGAAAAACACCATAAAGAGTGCCAAAATAGCAATTTTAAAATTTTAATTCCTAAGTTTTCATGCATCTCATACAACTTGATTTTTTTATTGCAAAATCACATAATTATTGTTTAGAACTCTTATAACTCAATTACTATTAACCTATTTACTATTAAGAAAATAAAACTATATTTAAGAGTAAGGTTTTAGGGATTTTACACGATTAGGAGCAAAATCAAATCTAACACCAAATTAGGAAAGCAAAAACCTCTACATGTCGATCTTCTGGTCCGTCCACATGAACAAATTGATCAAAGCTTTAAACTTGAACCAAAAACCTCTTTTATGCTCTCTCCTTGTTTGGCCAATTTCTGCACAAGTGAAAGAAATTGTTCTCTTTGGTTTTAACCTTTTAGAAGAATAAAGAAATATTTTCTCTAACTTTAATTCAAGAGTAATAACTTCTAATTTCTCTTGAATTAAACACAAGAAGGCTAAGGGAAATGTTTAGCTTAAGAGAAAATGGAATATGAAGAAGATGAATTCTCCAAAAGTTGTCTTGAAAAGAATAAGTTGTCCTTTTTATACTTTAGGGATTCCCATATCCCTAAAGCATAAAGAAATCACTAACATTTAGAGATTTCTATTAAAAGGAATAAGACTTGCCTTATTTTAGGGATTCCTATATCGCTAAAGCATTATGTAATCTCTAACATTTACAAATTTAAATCCCTAAAGCTAATTAGTGATAATCTTCCACTAAGCATTACTAAATTTACAAGTGATGACATCTAACTTATTGATTAGATGTGTTTTCAACATTTGTTTGTGTCACTTATCAATTTTATGCAAATTAGGGATTTGATTAAACCAAACCAATTTAGGGATTCCCAT
Source organism: Hevea brasiliensis (assembly GCF_030052815.1). NCBI lineage: Eukaryota > Viridiplantae > Streptophyta > Magnoliopsida > Malpighiales > Euphorbiaceae > Hevea > Hevea brasiliensis. The sequence goes on from NC_079498.1 coordinate 44,514,847, forward strand.
AACCCCTAAGTGTATGGAAAACTCTAACAAGCTATTAATCTAATTTTCTCTCATGACTTCTTATGCCATAATAGCCAAATAAATTCTCCTACCTCATTAATAAATTAAACTCTTTTAATTAATTAATCAAGCTTATATTTAAACACTTTAAATATTAGCTTAAATTCTTCCACTAATAGGTTGAATTTAGTTTTAAGTCATGCTAGGGACTTTGTAATCTAATTGCAAACTAAATTCATTAATTTAATTAAACAATTAAACTATTTAATTAATTAGCCAAATTAATTTTGCCTTGATCATTTTGTTCTTATATGTATGACTGCTTAGGTTCATTACTAATTGGCAATGATAATAATATTAACTCTTTAGTATTATTGGAACTCTTTCCAAACCGAGGGTAGAATTCCTTTTTCACTCTTAGTTCTCATAAATCATGGTTTGCACCTAGCATAGCGTACCATGACTATCCAACTAGTGACGAATTGATTCATCCCTTAATTCTTGAACCTTAATCATACATATCATGGTTCATGTCAAAGCCTAGTTGCTTGGAATCATATGTTCTTATCTTAATTCTAATTCTTGATTAATACGATTTTCAATCAACAACTCTTTTCTAATTTAGTTTATATGTCCTGGCTAGGAACTTTATTTATCAAGAACAATGTAGATAGGCATAGGATTTTATCCCTATTTACTTAAGGCAATGGATCCCATCTTGTCTAAACACCTATCTCCATACATAACTAGTCGGAGTGAACACACACTCGTATACCCATGCCTATTACATGTAAGTGGTATCAAACTCAAACCACCTATATACAAGATAACTGTGTTATCTCAGGTTAAAAGAATTATATGAACTGTTATCATCTAGATGACTATGTATTGACAAGAGCAAACTCCATGTATATGTCTTCTTTAAGTCATTGGTTTAGCCTACTTATCTTATAAGTGTTGATTGTGTTTGTTATATACTATGAGACTCACCATTCCATCTTATTAGTATCTTATACTAATCCATGAAAATAAATAGAGGTGACTGTCTATATGGATAAATCATATCTAATAAGGTATCCTCAACTATGAACCATAATTTATAGTACTTGTGCTAGATCTTTCTATTACTCATACTTTTAACATATTAAGAATGGAACATCTAATAAGATACTAAAGGATATTTTCAATTAAAATTAAACCATTTAAATTAGAAGAAAAAATATATGCCATTAATCAGTAATAAATATTTACAAGATATAAATTATAAATTATGCTCTAGGGCATACTACTAATATGAGAGGCATGTAAAGCCTTTTTACCAACTCTTTACTCTTGGCCTTTTTACTTCTCCACCACCTTGTGCACATCTTTCATCATGATAGGCCAAAAGAAGTGTTCTTTCACCTTTTTTGCTAATTACTCATAAATAAAGCAATTGGGAATACACAACTTTTCCATCTTGAAGAGGTAGCCATTATGTTGATAAAAACCTTAAAGGATTTTTCTTTGCATACATCATAAATAGTAACAAGTTCCCATCTAACTTGTATTGATCTATCATCAACTCAAAGCCTAAAAGTTTAGTATTAAGCAAAATAATTAAGGCATACCACGTAGATAGTGCATCAACCATAATGTTGCATCAGCCATAACATTAGAGTGCAACTTTTTGTATTTCATCACATACGGAAAGGACTCAAGGAACTCCACCCATTTTGCATGTCTCTTGTTAAGCTTATTTTGTCCCTTCAAATGTTTCAAAGACTCATGATCGGTGTGAATGACAAAATTCTTTGCCCAGAGGTAGTGTTGCCCAGTCTCAAAGCATGAATAAGAGCATAAAATTCTTTGTCATAAGCTGAGTAGTTTAAGTAGGCTCCATTCAACTTCTCACTGAAATAGGCTATGGGGTGCTTTTCTTGCATTAGAGCAGCCCTTATTCCCTTAATGAAGCATTATATTCTACCTCAAAAGTCTTGGAGAAATCTTATAGTGCTAGGATTGGAGCAGAGGTCAACGTTGCTTTGATCAACTCAAAGTTATTTTAGGCAGCATTATTCCACTTGAACCTCCTTTCCCTTTTTAAGCATTCAGCTATGAGGGCCATGTTGGTGCTAAAGTTCTTAACAAACTCCTATAGAAAGATGCTAAGCTATAAAAACTCCTTACCTCTGAGATAGTGGTTAGGATTGGCCAATCTTATATATCTTGCACCTTATCTTTGTCCACCTTCATGCCATGTTTGAAAACCACAAAGCTAAGGAAAATGACTTTCTCTTGGCAAAAGGTGCACTTCTTTAGGTTCCCATACAACTATTCTTGGTGCTATAATTTAAAAATAGCTCTCAAAAATCAAAATATTATCGAAATAAACAACCACAAACTTTCCAATGAAAGGGCTAATTTAGTAGCATCATATAGGTATTTACAAATCATAGTCATTGCATTTTATTAGTATTTTGTTACTTTTATGTTTATTTTCAAGCATTTTTAGTTATCTTTTAAATTCTGTTTTAATTTGGTTTGATCCCATGATTTTTGGCCTTTATCGGGCAGGTTTCAATGATGTTGCAATGCACAGATATAATTGGAAAAGAGATAGAGCATTAAAATGAAGTTTTAAGACCATTTAATATTACACGACCCATGTAATTAGTTACATTGCCCAAGTAACTAAAGAAAAAAATTACATGGCTCGAGTAATAATTATATGTTACACAGCCCGTGTAAATAAAGAAAAAAAAAATTACATGGCTCGAGCAATAATTACATGGCCTGTGTAACCATTTGAACTCTAGAAACTTCAAAAATTCAAGTGGTAAAGAGTTACATAGGGTAAGGCCATGTAAATTACAAGGATTACACAGCCCATGCTATCTTAGATAACAAAATTCTAGATTTTCCCTCCCAAGATTCCTGGCCATTCCTAGAGGTTTTCGAAGCCTATTTGGATTTTGAAACAAGGGTTTTTCACCTAATATGAATACAAGAAGTCAAGGTTCAACCAAAATGAGCCTTTTTACATTCAAGAGAGCATATTACCTTCAAGGGAGGTGAGAGGAGAAATAGATCTACAAGATTGCTAGAAGAGATTTCCAACTAAAGTTTCATAACTCTAAGGCTGCAATTATCCATCTGGGTTCTTTCATTCTATTTCTTCTCATGTATTTTCTTTATTATTTTGTAAACTTGATCATAAAATTCACCATATGTGAGTAGTTTCTTTACTTTAGGGTTAGGGATGTATCACTTTCAATTTAATTATGGATTTGATTTAATCTTATTTAATAAATTGAGTATTTTGTTCTTTGATTCAATCTCTTATGTTCTTAATGCATGCTATGTGTTGAGCTCCATTTAGTATTGATTTTAGATATTAATTAAATGACTAGAAGGTGAAGATTAATATTGGAATAAACAGGATTTTAAACTTAGTGTTTTTGATCTAGAGATAGGCTGGAATTCTATATAAATTCAATAATCAATCTGTAACACCCCTATATTCAGTAGTGCGTTTTACTGTTTCAGTGATCAGTATCTGTTTGGACAGCTAAAATGCCTGGAATTATACTTAAATATTGGTGAGGAGATATGAAATAATGAAATACAAGAAAAACAAAGGAAAAATAATAGCAATGAAATGTAACTAAGTTAAACGAGCCAAAAACTGTAGCGATGGGTGACCGCACCGAGAAGTTGCGGCGAGGACCGTTGACTAGCCCTGGACTGCGAGGAACCCTGGGAAATATTTTTAAAAATTAAATAAACATCTATTGAAGTATAAATGACATTGGAAATGTCAAAGAAAAATTAATTAATTAGTACAAAGAAAAACGAAAAATCGAGAAACCGATAAAAATTAGTGTTACAAAAAAGTCAGGAATACAACCCGAATAGGGGCATTTTGGTCAATTGACACCCTGGGTTGTCTTTTGACCTTAATGTCCATTAAAAATAAATGATATTAGACTTTGAAAATGTCATGAAAATTAAAATTGTGGTACATTATAGGAATAGTAAAAGAATTGAGGTAAAATGTGTGAATTATGAAACTTTGGATTATTAAATCTTAAAACTAAATTAGTGCTCCACTAAGGGAAATTAAGGGACATTAAAATATAGCATTTGGAACAGAAAATCTGTCATCTTAAACCTTACTCAACAACAAGCCAAAAACCTCCCAAAAGAAAATCCTCCATAGCTAAACCTCACACAAACCTCCATGCACTCCTCATTTAGCCATTGTTTCCACTAGTTCTCTTCATTAAAGTTGATTAACACACCTTGAGCAGCATTTAGGGAGCAAGAAAGGAAGGTTTTGATGAGTTTTTAACAAGCTTCAAATTAAGTAAGTGCTTGTTTTTCATTTTTACTTCATTAAAGTTTGTGTGGGTGTTGTGGTGAGTTGATTTATGAAGAAACTTTGAGGTTTTAATGAGTTATTGGAAGGTACTGTTTTTGGCAGCCATGGAATATCAAGGTTAATGAATTATTTCTTCATGTAAATGGTGTTTTGAGGTATTGAATTAAGTGTTTAAATGTATAGGAAAGATTTACCATGTATATAGTTTGAATTGTAAGTTTAAAAAGTTAAAATAGAAGCTTGATGTATATGTGTTATTTGGGTAGCCTCATGGTGAAGATTGGAAGTGTTTAAATTCATGACAAGTTGTTGAATTATGGTACTAAAGTGGCAGCATAAGTATATGATATAGTAGTGAAATTGTATGTAATTTGGTAGTGGAAATTATATGTAATAATTAGGAGTGTTTATGTGTATATATTTTTGGGTTTGGACTTTGTGAATTAGGATTGCATTTGGTGTATTGTGAGTTGTTATATTCTGCCCAAGTTGACCTAAATGTGATGTGTTGAGTGATTATGGTTAGTACTTGAAGGAACGGAAGCGTGAAAAACACAAGTTTATACCATTGAATTCAAAAATTTTCACCTAGGGTCACATGCATCATGCAAGATTTATTTTTATCTATTTGATTTCAATGATAAACAACATATTAAAACTCTTTTAATATGTTTTTGGATCTGTATTTGCCATTTAAGATTTTAAAATTAATCAGATTAATTTCAGAACCCTAGATTAAATCAAGAACGATTACACTAACCTCTTGATGCACTGCAGCGTGTCTGCGCCTTTGAAATTCGTCTTCAGGACGCCAGATGTTGTCCCTCTAGCTTGTCCACACCAAGAACACCTATGGCAGCCCTTGAACAGCTTCTAAAGCCTTTTCTATTAATTAGAAATTCAAGTTCTGCCTTTTAAGAGATTAGAGATGTAAACAGGACACTAGAAACAATTTCTAGTGTTCTTAATTCAAGAGATTGATGGCTAATCTCTTTGAATTGATGAGAGATGAAGAAGAATAGAGGGAGGGATGAAAAATGGCATGACCAAGGAGTGTGGCTGCTGGTTGTATTTTATTTTCTCATAACAACACTTAAATAGCTAGGTTAACACATTAAACCCTTGCCACATGTCACCCTTTGATTAGCTCTAGGTTTAAGTGACCCAATCACATTGTGCCAAGTGTCAAACCTATATGTAATCTTGATTTTAATCATCTAACATGATTAAAAAACATTTGGCAAGCTTATGTGTTATTCCATGTGTCACCATCTCATGGTGCCACGTGTCACACTGCAAAATGACCAAAATGCCCCTGTGTCTTAATTTTGAGTTCTCAACCCAAAATAATTATTTTTCTTCTTCTAATTAATTTATATCAAATATAAATTAATTAATTAATCTCTATTAATTAATTTCTCATTAATTAAATTCATATTTAAACACTTTAAGTATAAATTTAACTTATATTATACATCCAATAATCTAGATTTGGTTTCAAGTCATGCTATGGACTTTGCAAACTAATTGCAAACCAAACCTATTTAATTAATCAATTAAACTCTTTAATTAATTAATTAAATCATATTTAATTAGGTGATAACTTGTGTATGTGTGTGACTTACTACGCTCATCACTAATTGGCAATGAGACATGATATCAACTCTTAATATCATCATAACTCTTTCTTACCATAAATGATTTCTCTAAATCATTTTATGAACCTCATAGACCATGGTTAACACCTAGCATAGCATGCCATGGCCACCCAATTAGTAATAAAGTTTACCTTAAATGAACCTATAATCATATGTTACCATGCATTAGAATCTCTCTGTTACAAAATCCCAACTCAAGCTGGAGTCATGGTTTATGTCAAACTCCATTTGCTATGAATATTATGTTCTCTTTTAATTCCAGTTCTTGATTAAAAAGATTTTCTCATCAGAAACTCTTTTCTGAATAAATCTATCTGTCCTGGCCAGGAACTTGAAACATCAAGAACAATTAAATGAACATAGAATTTTATCTCTATTTACTTAGAGGAACAGATTCCATCTTGATCAACACCTACCTCCATATATAACTAGTAGGAGCCAACACATGCCCATATACCCATACACAGTACAAGTATGAAAGCAGTATCAAACTCAAACTACCTATATACAAGATAACTGTGCTATCTCAGGTCTAAAGATTATATGCACTGATATGATTTATGACAAAACATTGACAAGAATAAACTCCATGTGCTTGTCATAAGTGTCACTGGTTCGGCCTACTTATCATTTATAAGTGCCTATCATGTTTGTTATATGGCATGAGACTCACCAATCCATCTTATTTATATCTCATATAAATAACTTGGGAACAAACATGAATACAATCTTTCTGGATAAGTCATGTCCTTATTATGAAGTATCCTCGATTGTGAACCTATTTATGATACTTCGTGCTAGAAATATTATCACTCATATTATTAACAACTTAAGAATAATATTTCTAACAAAATATCAATGGATCTTTTCTATTACACATAAATATATTATGTAAACGGAAAAGTGGAAATGCCTTTTATTAATAAAAATATGTACAAGATACATACTAAATGATATGCTCTAGGGCATACTACTAACAATCTCCCACTAGCACTAGAGCCATTCATTACAATATCTTAGACCTATCTTCTCAAGATGTCGGTCTAACTGAGTCTGTGACATAGGCTTAGTGAATGGATCACCGGATTTTCACCGATGCTATTTTCTGCATGGCTACATCGCCTCGCCCAACTATTTCTCTGATAATGTGGTAGCGCCTTTCTATGTGTTTGGATTTCTGGTGAGACCTTGGTTCCTTAGCCTGTATGACTGCTCCATTATTGTCACAGTGTAGTGGAACTGCTGACTCAATGGAAGGAACTACTGTAAGTTCTGTCACGAACTTCTTTATCCAAACAGCTTCCTTTGTAGCATTTGATGCAGCAATAAACTCAGCTTCTGTAGTGGAATCTGCAGTCGTGCTCTGTTTGGAACTCTTCCAACTAACTACACCTCCATTACAAATGAACACATATCCAGAGGTAGACTTTCTATCATCGATATCTGATTGGAAATCAGAATCAGTATAACCATCCAATTGCAAGTCTCCACCTCCATAAATCAAGAATAAATCCTTAGTTCTTCTCAAGTACTTAAGGATATTCTTGACAGCTATCCAGTGTTCCAAACCTGGATTGGATTGATACCTGCTAGTCAAACTAACAGCATATGCGATATCCGGCCTAGTACACAACATTGCATACATTAAACTTCCAATAGCCGAAGCATATGGAATCCTGGCCATCTTATCTCTTTCTTCAGGTGTCTTTGGAGACATCTCTTTAGAAAGATGGATACCATGTCTCACTAGTAACAATCCTCTCTTGGAATCAAGCATGTTAAACCTCTTTAACACCTTTTCCAAGTATAGACTTTAGGATAAACTAATTATCCCTTTCATTCTATCTCTATAAATACGAATCCCAAGAATATAGGTTGCCTCCCCTAAGTCTTTCATGGAGAATGTATTTGACAACCATACCTTTATAGTCGTCAACATACCTGTGTCATTACCCATCAATAGTATGTCATCCACATATAAGACAAGGAAAGTGATAGCACTGTCACTAACCTTCTTATATACACATGGCTCATCCTCATTTTTGATAAAACCAAAGGATTTAATGGCTTTATCAAAACGAATGTTCCAACTCCTTGAAGCTTGTTTCAACCCATAAATGGATCGCTTTAGCTTGCATACCTTGGAACCATCTTGGGATTCAAATCCCTTAGGTTGTTCCATGGAAATGTTTTCTTCAATGTATCCATTGAGAAAAGCTGTTTTGACATCCATCTGCCAAATCTCATAATCATAGTACGCAGCTATTGCTAATAAAATCCTAATTGATTTAAGCATGGCAACAGGCGAGAAAGTCTCCTCATAGTCGATTCCTTGCCTTTGGCGAAACCCTTTTGCTACTAGCCTTGCCTTATAGGTCTCTACCTTTCCATCAGAACTAATTTTCTTCTTGAAAACCCATTTGTTCCCTATAGGTATAATACCTTCAGGTGGGTCAACAAGATCCCAAACTTGATTCTTATACATGGAATCAATCTCGGATTTCATAGCATCAATCCATTTTAAAGAGTCTATATCTGATATATCTTCTTCATAGGTAAGTGGATCATCTCCATGATCTACTTCTTCATGAGTAGACAACTCTTGTTGTTCTTTATGAAGAAAACCATATCTCACTGGTGGGTGAGATACCCTGGTTGTTCTACGAGGAACAACTGTAGATGTTTCATCAACGGGTATTGGTTGACTAGATGGATCTATATCCATCTGATCTGTTGGTTGGTCAGAATTCTCCAATTCTAACTCTATTTGCCTTCCTTTGCCTCCTTCTTGAACAAACTGTTGTTCAAGAAATGTGGCATCTCTACTTATCACAACCTTTTGTGAAGTAGGCAAATAAAAATAATATCCAAAACTATCTTTTGGATATCCAACAAATCGACCTTTTTCTGATCTGGTCTCCAATTTATCAGTGTTCAGCTTTTTGATATAAGCTGGACAACCCCAAATCTTAACATGCTTAAGACTTGGTTTTCTTCCATGCCATATCTCATAAGGTGTGGAAGAAACTGATTTTGATGGAATCCTATTCAGAATATACAAAGCTGATTCTAATGCAAATCCCCAAAAGGAGATTGGCATATCAGTATAGCTCATCATACTACGTACCATATCCAATAGGGTACGATTTCTCCTTTCAGATACACCATTCAGCTGTGGCGTTCCTGGAGGAGTTAGCTGAGAAACAATGCCATGCTCTCTCAAGTATTCATCAAATTCAGTACTCAAATATTCACCTCCACGATCTGATCGAAGAGCTTTAATATTCTTTCCTGTTTGATTTTCTACTTCAGATTTAAATTCTTTGAACTTTTCAAAAGATTCATGTTTGTATTTCATCAAATACAAATACCCAAACCTTGATTTATCATCAGTAAAGGTAATAAAATAATGAAAACCCCCTCTAGCCATTTCTTTAAATGGACCACATACATCACTATGTATTAGCTCCAAAATATTTTCAGCTCTTAGCCCCTGTCCAACAAAGGGTGATCTAGTCATTTTGCCCTGAAGGCAAGATTCACAAGTTGGAGTATGCTCAAAGCCCAATGAGGATAGAATCCCCATTTTCTCCAGTTTTGCAATCCTATCTTCTGCAACATGACATAACCTTAAGTGCCAAATATATTTTGAACTTGAGTTGGTTTTCACCATGGCATTGCATTCTTTTAGATCACTTGCATTCAATTTGTGTTTGTCATTATTATCCAAATAATAAAGACCATCATTCATATAACCCGAACCAATATATTTATTTCCAAAATAAATATTGCAAACATCATCAGTGAACTGAAATTCATAGCCATTTCTAGTCAAACTAGATATAGAAATGATGTTCTTAAAAGCATCAGGTACATATAAAATATTATCCAAAACACAAAACATGTCCAAACATGTAAAAAGATTTAGATCCTATGGCTAAAGCTTCAACAGTTGAGCCATTGCCAATCCGGACTCTAACATCTTGAGAACGCAAGCTGCTACTATTTGCTAGTTCCTGCATATCATTAGAAATGTGAGAACTGGCACCAGTATCTAAAACCTAAGCTGTAGATGAACTATGAGTATCATCAGAATCTAAATAACAAGATATGGACATACCTTCCGAAGGTGTATCCTTCTTGTCCTTCAGAGAAGCAAGATACTCTGGGCAGTTCCTTTTCCAATGGCCATCCTTTTGGCAGTGGAAACACTTTCCTTTGCCACCATCAGCTTTAGTCTTCCTTTTCTGTTTAGCTATTTTCTTGGAAGGACCAGGAATCTGAGGTTTATTTTTCTTATTGCCCTTCTTCTTGTTGGACTTTCCAGTAGAAGAAGATGCAACCAAAGCTACCTCTTTTCCTTTATTGCCTGGCATATTCTTTTGGGCAATAACCAGCATGTTGAGTAAACCAGCTAAGGTGCATTCCTGTTTAGTCATATGGAAATTTGTCACAAAATTCCCAAAAGACTCAGGAAGGGACTGAAGGATCAAATCCGTCTGTAGTTGGAAATCCATGTTAAAGTCAAGATGTTCCAACTGTTCAATCATCCGAATCATCTTGTGGACATGATCCCCAACATTCTGTCCCTCAGACATCCTCATACGGAATAGCTGTCTAGATATCTCATACCTAGAATTCCTGCTGTGCTCACCATACAACTCTTGTAGGTGAAGGAGGATCTCACTCGCACTCTGCATGTTCTCATGTTGCTTCTGTAACTCATTACTCATGGAAGCAAGCATGTAACACTTAGCTCTCATATCATGCTCCTTCCACTTGTCCAAAGTATCATGTTCCTCTTGTGTGGCCTCTGGAGGTAAGGGACCAGGAACATTTGAATCTAGAACATATCCTATATGTTCAAGGTTCAGGACAAGTTTCAAATTTCTTAGCCAATCGCATGATTAGGTCCTGTCAACCTATTGTGATCAAGTATGCTTGCAAGGATATTGGATGGTGGTGGTTGTTTTGTTCTCATTTTTATCAGAAAATTAACTGCAGAAAATAACCAGATTAATTAGTAAATTTATCATGTAATTAACCAAAATGATTATGGTCTTTTAATCAAATTGGTCCTCCCACTAACTTAGCGAATCCTACACTTCCAAAGTAGAAAATGGAAATCCTAGTTGGATGGATTTCTAGTGGGTGATTGAATTCTTATAATTCTATTGATCATCCTCAGGTACATCCATTATTGGAATTACAATAAACTATAAGTGAGCAACTCCTTGCCCATCACATCTCATGTGAGGTTCAATCCTTTACCTAGCCCCTAATGCTCAAAATCTCAGGTACATCCATTATTGACTTATCTTGCATTAGTTAAGTTGATCCCATTGAGCCAGTAATTATGTAAATAATTTTAATGTCCTCAGGTACATCCAATATTGGCCACCAAACCATTTACATATTTACAACATCTCATGCTTAACAATTATTCTTAAGAAAATCTCTTAAATTAATTGCATCTCATGCAACTATTTAAAATTTCTTAAAATAATTGCCCCAATGGAGGGCCTATGTTATAATTACTTTAATTATAGCATATCCAACTTAATCATTTGTTTGGAAGATTTTATGGTCATTCTAATTACTATTAAGGTCTCACTTTGCACATTATCCATTTAGCATGCATATATCATATAATTGCATACATTTCCATACATCTCATGCATTCATGGATAAGCAGTAAATATGGTATGATCATGGACTTTCTAAGGGATTCAATTCTGAGCCACCAAGAATTGAATCAGGGCATTCCTAGGTGCATTTCATTCATTCATTTTACAAGAGTTGCTGAAGGAGTACATAATCAACACTTGATCTTGAATTCCTCCCACTGGTCCCACCAATGCTCTTGACCTCCTTGAACTTCTTGCAATCCAATATTACATAGTAATCCTTGGCATACCAAGGTGAATTTACAAGAACTTAAATAAATGAAATTACAACCCAAAAATTATTACAAACTTAATAATACATGCCTAAAACAAATTAAAATAAATTAATTAATTTACAATCCCAAAAAAACATAAAAGAAATAAATCCAATCACATTGGTCTTTTATAGTCCATGATCATCCATCATGCATATCACTATTTAACAATTAAATAAAACATACATACTTAAATTAAATTGAATATCTCATATTCAACTTAAAAATCCAGATTTGAATATGATTCAAATAAATTTAAAAATTCAGATTTGAATCTCATTCAAACAAATTTAAAAATTCATATTTGAATCACATTCAAACAACTTCAAAAATTCAGATTTGAATCACATTCAAACATTTTTTAAAAAATCAGATTTGAATCACATTCAAACATTTTTAAAAAAATCAGATCTAAATTTTATTCAATCAATTTTAAAAAATCAGATTTAAATATGATTCAAACAACTTTAAAAATTCAGATTTGAATCACATTCAAACAACTTTTAAAATTCAGATTTGAATCACATTCAAACAATTTTTAAAATTCTGATTTGAATCACATTCAAACAATTTTTAAAATTCTGATTTGAATCACAATTTAATTGTGTGATTAAAAATCCTAATTAAAGATTTTAATTAGTCATATGATGAACCTTTCATCATGCAACAATTGCAGAATTTAATAACAACCATGCGCACCATGATCTTCCAAAGCCATGCGCACCATGTTGGAGTTCATCAAGCATGCCGCCACACCTCTTGATCCAACCAGCAATGGATCAATCATCTCATGATCAAATCACACAATTAAATCATATAATAAACAATCTAAATGGCAAATATAGTGGCTCTGATACCAATTGAAGGAACGGAAGCGTGAAAAATACAAGTTTATACCATTGAATTCAAAAATTTTCACCTAGGGTCACATGCATCATGCAAGATTTATTTTTATCTATTTGATTTCAATGATAAACAACATATTAAAACTCTTTTAATATGTTTTTGGATCTGTATTTGCCATTTAAGATTTTAAAATTAATCAGATTAATTTTAGAACCCTAGATTAAATCAAGAACGATTACACTAAACTCTTGATGCACTGCAGCGTGTCTGCGCCTTTGAGATTCGTCTTCAGGATGCCAGATGTTGTCCCTCTAGCTTGTCCACACTAAGAACACCTATGGCAGCCCTTGAACAGCTTCTAAAGCCATTTCTATTAATTAGAAATTCAAGTTCTGCCTTTTAAGAGATTAGAGATGTAAACAGGACACTAGAAACAATTTTTAGTGTTCTTAATTCAAGAGATTGATGGCTAATCTCTTTGAATTGATGAGAGATGAAGAAGAATAGAGGGAGGGCTGCAAAATGGCGTGACCAAGGAGTGTGGCTGCTGGTTGTATTTTATTTTCTCATAACAACACTTAAATAGCTAGGTTAACACATTAAACCCTTGCCACATGTCACCCTTTGATTAGCTCTAGGTTTAAGTGACCCAATCACATTGTGCCAAGTGTCAAACCTATATGTAATCTTGATTTTAATCATCTTACATGATTAAAAAACATTTGGCAAGCTTATGTGTTATGCCATGTGTCACCATCTCATGGTGCCACGTGTCACACTGCAAAATGACCAAAATACCCCTGTGTCTTAATTTTGAGTTCTCAACCCAAAATAATTATTTTTCTTCTTCTAATTAATTTATATCAAATATAAATTAATTAATTAATCTCTATTAATTAATTTCTCATTAATTAAATTCATATTTAAACACTTTAAATATAAATTTAACTTATATTATACATCCAATAATCTAGATTTGGTTTCAAGTCATGCTAGGGACTTTGCAAACTAATTGCAAACCAAACCTATTTAATTAATCAATTAAACTCTTTAATTAATTAATTAAATCATATTTAATTAGGTGATAACTTGTGTATGTGTGTGACTTACTAGGCTCATCACTAATTGGTAATGAGACATGATATCAACTCTTAATATCATCAGAACTCTTTCTTACCATAAATGATTTCTCTAAATCATTTTATGAACCTCATAGACCATGGTTAACACCTAGCATAGCATGCCATGGCCACCCAATTAGTAATAAAGTTTACCTTAAATGAACTTATAATCATATGTTACCATGCACTAGAATCTCTCTGTTACAAAATCCCAACTCAAGCTGGAGTCATGGTTTATGTCAAACTCCATTTGCTATGAATATTATGTTCTCTTTTAATTCCAGTTCTTGATTAAAAAGATTTTCTCATCAGAAACTCTTTTCTGAATAAATCTATCTGTCCTGGCCAGGAACTTGAAACATCAAGAACAATTAAATGAACATAGGATTTTATCTCTATTTACTTAGAGGAACAGATTCCATCTTGATCAACACCTACCTCCATATATAACTAGTAGGAGCCAACACATGCCCATATACCCATACACAGTACAAGTATGAAAGCAGTATCAAACTCAAACTACCTATATACAAGATAATTGTGCTATCTCAGGTCTAAAGATTATATGCACTGATATGATTTAAGACAAAACATTGACAAGAATAAACTCCATGTGCTTGTCATAAGTATCACTTGTAACATCCTCTCGGTAGCAATTCCGCATAGTCTACTGTTCCGGTGACCGGTGTCGGTCCGGACAGCTAGAACTTCTGGAAAAAAAAATATTTAAACTAAAGTGAAGAACCATAATTAACTCAAATATTAATAAGAAAAATTTAGTAAAAATTTTAGAAATAAAATACAACTAAGTCAAATGAGCCGGTGCCCAAGCGATGGGTAACCGGAGGGAAGTTGCGGTTCTCGCAACTAGGAATCCTAGACCCGGGGAAAAATTCATAAAATAATTTTTGGGACTCCAGAGAAGGGTCATTGAGGTTCCTATGGCATTAGAATGCCAAGAAAATATTTAGAAAAATTTTTCAATTGGTACAGACAATTTTGACCCGTTAAGCCAAATGAAGGGCATTTTGGTCATTTCGCCTTCAGAGGTGATTTTTGGCCGACTTGTCCAGTTAAGTAAATAATTAATATGACATAAAATATGAATAAACATTACTAAAAATTGAATTGAAAATGAGTAGTGATGAAAAGAAAAGAAAAATGAAATAAAAAGCAAATTATGACATCATATGATGTCATCCAACACTCTCCAACCAATCACTATTTGACAAGCAAATTAAAAGAGATTAAAATGACATAAAAAATGAGGTAAAAATAGAACAATTCCAGCATCCCTTCTTCTTATTCACGCACCAAAGAGAGAAACAAGAGGAAAACCACCATTAAAGCTCCAAATGAGCTTGATTCCATAGCCAACTACACCAAAACCTCACCCTCTCTTCACAAAACATTTTCCTGATCACTAGAGCTAAATTTGGGCAGCCATTAGAAGAGAAGAAAGCGAAAGAAAGTGAAGTCAAGCTTGGGAAAATTCTGCCCTACAAGAGGTTAGTGCTTATTATGCATACATCTTTCTCTTTCCATGATTAGAGACCTAAAATAAGCAAGAATTTGTGAATTAAATGAATGGAATTTATGTGTATGTATACAATGAATTTTGGCAGCCCTAGGGAGGAACAAGATTAAGTGTTTTTGATGGACTTAGAGTGGACTAAAGATGATGTTTAAGGTATATATATATATATATATATGTATGATGAATTGGTATGCTAACTAAGGTAATTGGTGTAACCCTTGAATTTGAGCTAGGGTTTTAAGAATGAAAGTTTGACTTGGCTTAGGAAATTGTTAGAGAACATTTTAATGGTCAATTAGTGACCATTTTAGGTAAGTTGACCACAATTTGGACTGAAATATAGCATGGCCAAGTGAATGTGTAGGCTGCCTAAGGACAGCAGCAGAGTGACTGAAATTTCAGTCCACTTGGACTGCCATATCCTTGGCTGTGTTGGTCCAATTGGTGTTTGGCCAATTGGACATGAAACTAGGCTTATAATGGCACATTTTTGCTGAAGAAACCATGCCCAAAAGACCAAAGCAAGAGGACCAAAAGTTAGCCCCAATCCGGATACCCTGCAACAGCACCTGCAGAAATGACCAAATGAACAGTAACTGTTCATTTGGCCATAACTCACTGTAGATATGGTCAATTGACCTGAAATTTTTACAGTAATAAGATATGATATATACAAACAACTTTCATGAAGAAACCTACCCCAAATTATGCCATTAACCTATTGAAATTATTAAACAAAGTTGAGTTATCAAATCTGCAACTCTGCAGATTTACATTTGAACAGTAATGTTTGGATGGCTATAACTCTCTCTAGAAAACTCGGATTTAGGCGATTCTTGAACCGATGGAAACCTAAGGCATGGTAGAACATTTCATATGAAGAAAGTTAGACCAAATTATGAACTTAACTTGGTCAAATTACTGACCAAAGTTGGACCAAAATCTGCCAAAACCCAAAATTTCAGCGAGAATGCAGTAAACAGTAAACTTATTTTGGCCATAACTTGAGCTACAAAACTCCAAATGGAGTGATTCAAAAAAAGAAATTCAACTAGACAAAATAAGGAACAACTTTCATGTTTACCATTTCCTCAAATTCCCACTGTAACAGTGCTTAATGGAACAGTAAATTTAAGCTTCAAAAATTGAAAATTTTGTTTCCCTTGGTTTAAGCCTAGAAATGGTAATGGTGATCACTTCCAACAAGTTTTAAATGAAAAATGTGGTATGTTTGAAGTGCCAAAGCCAATGTACCTACTTTCTATGCAAAAGTCAACTTTTTGTTTGACTAATGAAGTGAATAGTGACACCAAAACTTGAAATTCAAAAATGTGAAACTTAAAAATGCAAAATGCCCTAGTAGGCCTAATGTGATTGGTTTGGATAGTTTGGCATGCTAATAGGGTATTGTTTTAGCAGTACTGCGAAAGGCTTTATGCCTGTGTTCATGGCTTTATGCCCGTATTCATGGCTTTTATGCCCGATTATGTGATATCATGGCTTTTTAGCCATACTGACTGCATACATGGTTGACGTTCTGCGTCGCATGGTATGACGGCCCGAGGCACCGCGGTGTCCAGGTTAACGACCGTTATCCATCCAATGCCCAAAGATAGGTTATTTGGGCATGGAAAAGTATAACTGTAATTGAACTGATTGTTAAAGAAAATACGAAAATTAAATATCAGGAATGATTATGATAGAATACAAAGAAACTCAAGATCATGAAGAAAATAATTAACGAAATGCATGAAGAAATTAATATCATAAAACATGATTAGCCCTCGACTAAGCAATAAGTTAGTAATTATTCATTTCTTATGAACACAATAGCAAGGAAATTATTATTTTTATTTGCATATTGTATTTTCTTATATTATTGGCACCACTAAGCTTTATGCTTAGCGCGTCGCTTTTGCAATGCGTATGTACTGAAGATTTGGACAGAGGGCCCAGTAGACCACAGATTCGGTAAGGCAGTTCACAGTTCTGCATAGTGTCCGTGTCACCTCACCATCCACAGTGCATTGGTAGGACACTAGGTTTCATTTTGACATTTTGTAACTAATTTCTATTTTCTCATATGTATTTGAACTTATGGAATGTATTTTGAGGTTCATGTAAATAATGAAAAATCGTATTAATGAATGTAAAAGTGAATGTTTATCTGTGATTTATACATGATATCACATGAGATGAATGATTGAGAAATGAATGGTGAAAAATGTTGAGATTTTGATATTGAAGTTTGAGAGTGATGAGATGGTTGAATATGATCATAGGAAGTGTTTTTCACAGGTTCCGAAGAACTGTTTTCTCCATTTTTAGCCAGTACTTTGCCGGATTTTCTATAAAATTCTCGGAACCTCAAATAAATTATAATTTCGATAAATGGCTTAAATAAATTATATTTCACAAGTTATATTCAAAAGGAAGAATAAAAATGAATTAAGATAAAATAGAGTGCTCGGCACACTGAGTGGCATAACTTGCTCGGCTACACTGTAGTTGGGTAAGGGGTGTCACATCACTGGTTCGGCCTACTTATCATTTATAAGTGCCTATCATGTTTGTTATATGGCATGAGACTCACCATTCCATCTTATTTATATCTCATATAAATAACTTGGGAACAAACATGAATACAATCTTTTTGGATAAGTCATGTCCTTATTATGAAGTATCCTCGATTGTGAACCTATTTATGATACTTCGTGCTAGAAATATTGTCACTCATATTCTTAACAACTTAAGAATAATATTTCTAACAAAATATCAATGGACCTTTTCTATTACACATAAATATATTATGTAAACGGAAAAAGGGAAATGCCTTTTATTAATAAAAATATGTACAAGATACATACTAAATGATATGCTCTAGGGCATACTACTAACAGTACTAAAGGAGTGGAAGCATGAAAAACGCAAGTTTAGATCATTGAAATTCAAAATTTTTCATCTAGGGTCACATGCATTATGCAAGATTCATTTTCATCTATTTGAATTCAATGATAAACAGCATATTAAAACTCTTTTAATATTTTTTTGGATCTACATTTGCCATTTAAGATTTTAGAATTAATCAGATTAATTTTAACAATCCTATATTAGATCAAAAGAAGTGCACTAACCTCTTGATGCACTGCAGTGTGTTTGGCACCTTTGGGATGCGTCTTTAGGACACCAGATGTTGTCCCTCTAGCTTGTCCACACCAAGATCACCTATGGCAGCCCTTGAACAGCTTCTAAAGGTTTTTCTATGAATTAAAAAATCAAGTTTTACCTTTTGAGAGATTAGAGATGTAAACGGAACACTAGAAACAATTTCTAGTATTTTTAATTCAAGAGATTGTTTGCCATTCTCTTTGAATTGATGAGAGATGAAGAAGAAGAGAAGGGTGAGGCCTCCAAGGTGGCAGCAAAAAGAGAAAGGCAGCAGCTTATTATGTTTTTCTTTTCAGAACAACACTTATATTGCTAGGTCACCACTTAAAACCCTTGCCACATGTCACCTTCTAATTGGCTCTAGGTTTAATTGACCCAATCACATTGTGCTAAGTGTCAAACCTATATTTAATCTTGACTTTAATCAACTTACATGATTAAAAGACATTTGGCAAGCTTATGTGTAGTGCCATGTGTCACCATCTCATGGTGCCACATGCCACCCTGTGAAATGACCAAAATTCCCCTGTGTCTTAATTTTGAGTTCTCAACCCAAAATAATTATTTCTCTTCTTCTAATCAATTTATATCAAATATAAATTAATTAATTAATCTCTATTAATTAATTTCTCATTAATTAAATTCATATTTAAACACTTTAAATATAAATTTAACTTATATTATACATCCAATAACCTATATTTGGTTTCAAGTCATACTAGGGACTTTGCAATCTAATTGCTAACCAAACCTATTTAATTAATTAATTAAATCTTTAATTAATTAATTAAATCATATTTAATTTGGTGATTACTTGTGTATGTGTGTGACTTACTAGGCTCATCACTAATTGGCAATGAGACATGATATCAATTCTTAATATCATTAGAACTCTTTCTTACCATAAATGATTTCTCTAAATCATTTTATGCGCCTCATAAACCATTGTTAACACCTAGCATAGCATGCCATGGCCACCTAATCAGTAATAAGGTTTACCTTAAATGAACCTATAATCATATGTTACCATGCACTAGAATCTCTCTGTTACAAAATCCCAATTCGAGCTAGAGTCATGGTTTATGTCAAACCCCATTCGCTACGAATATTATATTCGTTTTTAATTCCAGTTCTTGATTAAAAAGATTTTCTCATCAGAAACTCTTTTCTGATTAAATCTATCTGTCCTGGCCAGGAACTTGAAACATCAAGAACAATTAAATGAACATAGGATTTTATCACTATTTACTTAGGGGAACAAATTCCATCTTGATCAACACCTACTTCCATATATAACTAGCAGGAGCCAACACATGCCCATACACCCATACACAGTACAAGTATGAAAGCAGTATCAAACTTAAACCACCTATATACAAGATAACTGTGCTATCTCAGGTCTAAAGATTATATGCACTGGCATGATTTATGACAATGCATTGACAAGAGTAAACTCCATTTGCTTGTCATAAATGTCACTGGTTCGGCCTACTTATCATGTATAAGTGCCTATCATGTTTGTTATATGGCATGAGACTCACCATTCCATCTTATTTATATCTCATATAAATAACTTGGGATCAAACATGAATACAATCTTTCTGGATAAGTCATGTCCTTATTGTGAAATATCCTCGATTGTGAACCTATTTATGATACTTTGTACTAGAAATTTTGTCACTCACATTCTTAACAACTTAAGAGTAGAATTTCTAACAAAATATCAATGGACCTTTTCTATTACACATAAATATATTATGTAAACAGAAAAGTGAAAATGCCTTTTATTAATAAAATATGTACAAGATACATACTAAATGATATGCTCTAGGGCATACTACTAACAAGTACCAATTCAGAATTTGGTAGAGAAGTGAACTTATAACAAGGTTAATGTGTATTTGGATTGGTGTTTGAGAGACATGTAAAGGGCAGTATGCAAATGAGCATATAACCCTAAGTGTGTGACTCCAATTGGTATGAGGCCAATTAGAGGTGAAACTAGGCACAAAATGTGCCAACTTTCATGAAGAAAGCCTACCTAAATTCTGTCCAGAAGGTGACATGAGAACTGACCAAATCCGGATTAGTGACATTGCAAACCTGAAAACTGACCATTTGAATAATAGCCAGTGTTTTTAGCCATAACTCACTCAAAACAAGTCCAAATGACCTGAAATTTATATCGATGGAAAGCTCAGACATAGGGCTACGTCTTTTGTAGAGATCACAAAACCCATAAATGACCATAAGAAAGTCAAAATGCTTGCACAAGTTCGGGTATAAAAACTGCCAGAATCGGAAATGACCTAAAAATGACTTAAGTTTGCCATTTTAGTGCAATTTGTCCAGCAATAGTAAAATGACCACAACATGGTCTAGTAAACTCCAAATGACCTAAAATTTGTGGCAAAAGTTTACTAAGACATAGACCTACAAGTTTGTAATTCGGACTAGAACCCAAAAACTGAGGAAATTAGGTCATTCGGCTAGGTCAAAATAGCATATCAAAATCCAATAAATTGCAATAAAATGTAATATACTTGAAAATGAATTTGATAACATATACTAACACTAAAAGACTATAAAATGTGATATATTGGTAACATTAAAATTTATTCTCCTAGAGTGCATCAAAGGTCAACATTATAGGTTGACTAGTGAAAGCAATAGTATTAAATAAATTAATTATTGAACCTTATTGTCAGAGACGATTTAAATGAGTACTAAAACACTTTAAATTGTGTGTTTCAGTTAGTAAAAACTCAGGGAAGGGGAAAGAAACACTGAGTCAAGGCCAAAAGGCTACTCATCAGAGGTTTGTGCACAACAGTTATTTCTTTTGAATTTTCAATTGAAATAAATTCTGACAATTTATATGTTATTGCTTAAATTGTGGAAAATTGGTTGGAATGATATTTGATGGATACTTATTGATTGAAAAATACTGCAAATGGTTTGAAACTACAGCTATCATGTATATTGATTGAATTCCTCGCTAGCTTGTCTGGTGGGACGAATTGGCTTTGAATTCCCTCTCTGGCTGAAGTGTTGAGGTGTGTGTCATTGAATGGATCAGATGGATTTTCAGCTAATGCTATTTTCTGCATGGCTATATCGCCTAGCCCAACTATTTCTCTGATAATGTGGTAGCGCCTTTCTATGTGTTTGGATTTTTGGTAAGACTGGGGTTCCTAGCCTATATGACTGCTCCATTGTTGTCACAGTGAAGTGTAACTGCTGACTCAATGGAAGGAACTACTGCAAGTTCTGTCACAAACTTCTTTATCCAAACAGCTTCCTTTGCAGCATCTGATGTAGCAATATACTCAACCTCGGTAGTGGAATCTGCGGTCGTACTCTGTTTGGAACTCTTCCAACTGACTGCACCTCTATTACAAATAAACATATATCCAGAGGTAGACTTTCTATCATCGATATCTGATTAGAAATCAGAATCAGTATAACCATCCAATTACAAGTCTCCACCTCCATATATCAAGAATAAATCCTTAGTTCTTCTCAAGTACTTAAGGATATTCTTGACAGCTATCCAGTGTTTCAAACCTGGATTAGATTGATACCTGCTAGTCAAACTAACAGCATATGCGATATTCGGCCTAGTACATAACATTGCATACATCAAACTTCCAATAGCCGAAGCATATGGAATCCTAGCCATTTTATCTCTTTCTTCAGGTTTCTTAGGAGACATCTCTTTAGAAAGGTGGATACCATGTCTCACTGGTAACAATCCGCTCTTGGAATCAAGCATGTTAAACCTCTTCAACACCTTTTCAAAGTATAGACTTTAGGATAAACTAATTATCCCTTTCATTCTATCTCTATAAATACGAATCCCAAGAATATAGGTTGCCTCCCCTAAGTTTTTCATGGAGAATTTATTTGACAACCATACCTTTACAGTTGTCAACATACCTGTGTCATTACCCATCAATAGTATGTCATCCACATATAAGACAAGGAAAGTGATAGCACTGTCACTAACCTTCTTAAATACACATGGCTCAACCTCATTTTTGATAAAACCAAATGACTTAATTGCTTCATCAAAACGGATGTTCCAACTCCTCGAAGCTTGTTTCAACCCATAAATGGATCGCTTTAGCTTGCATACCTTGGAACCATCTTGGGATTCAAAACCCCTAAGTTGTTCCATGAAAATGTTTTCTTCAATGTATCCATTGAGAAAAGCTGTGTTGACATCCATCTGCCAAATCTCATAATCATAGTATGTAGCTATTGCCAATTGAATCCTAATTGATTTAAGCATGGCAACAGGCAAGAAAGTCTCCTCATAGTCGATTCCTTACCTTTAGCGAAACCCTTTCGCTACTAGCCTTGCCTTATAGGTCTCTACCTTTCCATCAGAACCAATTTTTTTCTTGGAAACCCATTTGTTCCCTATAGGTACAATACCTTCAGGTGGGTCAACAAGATCCCAAAGTTGATTCTTATACATGGAATCAATCTCGGATTTTATAGCATCAATCCATTTTGAAGAGTCTATATTTGATATAGCTTCTTCATAGGTAAGTGGATCATCTCCATGATCTACTTCTTTATGAGTAGACAACTCTTATTCTTCTTCATGAAGGAAACAATATCTCACTGGTGGTGAGATACCCTGGTTGTTCTACGAGGAACAGCTGTAGATGTTTCATCTATAGGTGTAGGTTGACTAGATGGATCTATATCCATCTGATCTGTTGGTTGGTCAGAATTCTCCAATTCTAACTCTATTTCCCTTCCTTTGCCTCATTCTTGAACAAACTGTTGTTCAAGAAATGTGGCATCTCTACTTACCATAACCTTTTGTGAAGTAGGCAAATAAAAATAATATCCAAAACTATCTTTTGGATATCCAACAAATCGACCCTTTTCTGATTTGGCTTCCAATTTATCAGTGTTTAGCTTTTTGATATAAGTTGGACAACCCCAAATCTTAATATGCTTAAGACTTGGTTTTCTTCTATGCCATATCTCATAAGGTGTGGAAGAAAATGATTTTGATAGAATCCTATTCAGAATATACAAAGCTAATTTTAATGCAAATCCCCAAAAGGAGATTGGCATATCAGTATATCTCATTATACTATGTACCATATCCAATAGGGTACGATTTCTCCTTTCAAATACACCATTCAGCTGTGGCGTTCCTGGAGGAGTCAGCTGAGAAACAATGCCATGCTCTCTCAAGTTCTCATCAAATTCAGTACTCATCAAATTCAGTACTCAAATATTCACGTCCATGATCTGATCAAAGAGCTTTAATACTCTTTCCTGTTTGATTTTCTACTTCAGATTTAAATTCTTTGAACTTTTCAAAGGATTCATGCTTGTATTTCATCAAATATAAATACCCAAACCTTGATTTATTATCAGCAAAGGTAATAAAGTAATGAAAACTGCCTCTAGCCATTTCCTTAAATGGACCACATACATCACTATGTATTAGCTCCAAATTATTTTCAGTTGTTAGCCCTTTTCCAACAAAGGGTGATCTAGTCATTTTGCCCTGAAGGCAAGATTCACAAGTTAGAGTAGGCTCAGAGCCCAATGAGGATAGAATCCCTATTTTCTCCAGTTTTGCAATCCTATCTTCTACAACATGACCTAACCTTAAATGCCAAATATATTTTGAACTTGAGTTGATTTTCACCATGGCATTGCATTCATTTAGATCACTTGCATTCATTTAGATCACTTGCATTCATTTTGTGTTTGTCATTATTATCCAAATAATAAAGACCATCATTCATATAACCTGAACCAACATATTTATTTCCAAAATAAATATTGCAAACATCATCTGTGAACTGAAATTCATAGCCATTTCTAGTCAAACTAGATATAGAAAAGATGTTCTTAAAAGCATCAAGTACATAAAAAATATAATCCAAACACAAAACATGTCCAAACATGTAAAAAGATTTAGATCCTATGGCTAAAGCTTCAACAATTGAGCCATTGCCAATCCGGACTCTAACATCTTGAGAACGCAAGCTGCTACTATTTGCTAGTTCCTGTATATCATAAGAAATGTGAAAACTGGCACCAGTATCTAAAACCCAAGCTGTAGATGTGTCACACCCTACCCCTCTATAAGGCATGACATGATCCCGTAGTCTACCTAATGAATTACCAACTTCGTCTACTGATAACCCATTAAATACAGTAGAAGGGAATTTAAAACTTTTCTTACTTCTTTTTACAGTGGTGAGCACTATTTACAGGTGTCAAAAAAATTTTTTGAACTGAAGTGAAACAGCTAACACATTGGAAGAAATAATAATTTCTGTAAAAATTTTGGCAGAGTGCCATTTGTATTTTGAATAAAGCAGTTCTTCAAAAACCTATAAAAAGCACTTCAAATACATTTCTCAATCTCAAACTCCAACATTTAATCAACACAATATGTTTCTCAACTCAAAACCACAATAATTTTTCAATATTTCCAAAGGCTGAGATAAAAGAAATATAGTACAAATTTTACAAGCCCAAAATAATTTACAATTTATTTTACAACTTCAATATACAATTTTAATTTACAACTGCTCAAAACCAAGAACACTATATACATACAGTGATCACACATTATAATACAAAATGCAAAATATGGTATCCTCAATATACCCGATGATCTCTCACTGAAGCACTAGCAGCCTAGTCTGTTGCCCTGTCAGTCTGTCTACTTGCGACAGCAATGAAAAGCTATCGCTGAGTAAAATTTACTCAGTGGTGCACAATAACAATTTGAAATGCGATATATAAATCTTTTATTGAGAATTCACAAATCAAATGATTCACAATTCCATTTCACAATTTACAAAGCTCATATAACACAAATTTGATCAAATAACTGAGTAACACAGTTTTGCCAATTAATAACACAATTTGATCAAATAACTGAACAATACAGTTTTGCCAATCAATAACACAATTTGATCAAATAACTGAATAACACAATTTTACCAATCAATAACAAAATTTGATCAAATAACTGAACAATACAGTTTTGCCAATCAACAACACAATTTGATCAAATAACTGAATAACACAGTTTTACCCATCAATAACACAATTTGATCAAATAACTGAATAACACAGTTTTACCCATCAATAACACAATTTGATCAAATAACTGAAGAATACAGTGTTGTCAATCGATAACACAATTTAGGCCATGACAAAACTTTTCCACACATGTCATGTTGTACACCACGACAAGACACACTCACCTCAATAATCGAAATCAATGAGGGAGGAAGATAGCTAGATAATGAGTACTCATCCATACTGACCTCAGACTGACAAGTTAAAGAGGGAGGAATATAGTGTACCTATCAGAGCACTTGCAGGCGTTACATATCGCCATCCCTGCAAGGTCCTATTCACTCGTGAGAGTTCCCAAGAATCATAGGCGTTACGTATCGCTGTCCCTACTTTGCTCTAATAACACTAAACACATTTTATCCCAAAATTTCAACTTACAAAGTAGGCAACACCATAATATTCAAATAGAATTCCCAAAGCCAAAACAATAAAAAATTATTCATAACTCATTTCTCCAAAAAAATTTGCTATTAAAAGCAGTGAATATAAAAGTATTGTGCACGGACACAATTTAAAACTATAATGTTCAATTAAATTTTTAAGTAGAAAATGAGAAGTCAAAATTATTGTGCACAAACAGAATTTAAAATAATAACATACAAATAATCATAATTTATTTCAATTGAAAAATTCAAAAGAAATAACTATTGTGCACAAACCTCTTATAACTGTCTCTTGGCTCTGACTCAGTGTTTCCTTCCCTTTCCATGAGTCTTTGCCAACTGAAACACACAATTTGAAGAGTTTCAGTACTCATTGAAACTGTCTCTAAGAATAAAGTTCAATAATTAATTTATCAAATTCTATTATTTCCTTAGTCAACCTAAGATGTCGACCCTCGATGTAGTCTAAGTGAATTAGGTTTCAATGTTACCAATATGTCACATTTTATAGCCTTTTAGTATTGGTACTTGTTACCCAATTCATTTCCATGTATAGTGCACTTTAGTGCAAATTGCCGGATTCCTGTATACTAATTTGACCTAACTAGATTACCTAGTTCCCTCGGTTTTCGGGTTTCGGTCAAAACTACAAACTTGTAGATCTATGTGCTATTGCACGAGGGGAAAAATTTTAGGTCATTTTGAGTTTAGTAGACCATGTTATGGTCATTTTACTATTGCTGGTCAAAGTGCACCAAAATTGGTCACTTTAGGTCATTTTAGGTTTGGCCAATTTTTAGACCCGAACTTGTGCAAGCTATTTGACTTGCTTATGGTCATTTCTGGGCTTTAGTGTCTTCATAGGACTTGTAGATATATTCTCAACTATTCATGGTAAAACTTTTAGGTCAATTGGACCTGTTTTGAGTGAGTTATGGCCCAAACACTAACTGCTGCCCAAATGGTCAATTTTCAGGCCTTAAATGCACTAATCCGGATTTGGTCATTTTTCAAGTTACCTTCCAAGCAAAATTTTGGTAAGCTTCCTTCATGAAAGTTGGCACTTTTTGTGCCTAGTTTCACCTCCAACTGGTCTCATACCAATTGGAGTAACACACTTCAGGTTCTAGGCCAAAATGCACACTGCCCTATTGCAACACTCTTCATCACATACCAAATACACTTTTAACACTTACCAAGTTACACATTCATGCTATTTCTAGTTTGTACCATAACCTAAACACATTTCACAACACATTTTTAGTTATTTAGGCAGCTTATAACCACATTCAATATGCACCTTATAGTACAGAATTTACCAAGTTCAAATTACAAACAATTCAATCACATAACCTAGCTCATTTACATGTCCAAACTCAAACTCTTGCACACATGTACAAGCTGCCATAACAAGCACTATAATTCAATCATATAATTCCATAAACCAAGCTGTGAAATACATATTTTGGGTTCACACTTCAAGTTGCTGAATTGTAGTCTTCATCAATTTGCTTTCCAAGCTTCCAAAGTTAAGTGTACATTCACATATACATATAATATACATCACCCAATTTATTCCTACACACATAACACTTAATTAACTCTTTAATCTACCATTTACAAGCAAGGATAAGCTATTCTTGTGGAGTTTCCATGGCTGCCAAAAATAAACATCTCCCTTAGAACATCAAACCTCAAATATCTCTTCACAATTCAAGTACCCATAAAATCCTCACAAACTTTAATGAAGCAATAATCAAAAACACATTCTTACTACTTTGGAAACTCTTCAAAACTTCACCAAAACTTGGTCTTCTTGCTGCCTATCTACTACCCAAGGTGTATGGACAACTTTTAATAAAGGAAAGTGCAAGGAAGGAGGCTTGGATCAAGCTTGCATGGAGCTCCAAAACCATGCGGCCATGTAGTTCTTCATTCCTCCATTTTTGGCTGAATTTGAGAGGTTGAAGAAGAAGATGAATCTGCTGTCCTAAATGAAAAGTAAGTGGTCCACTTATGTGAGTTAGTGGAGCACTATATAAGATTTAATATTAATTTAATCTAAAATTTCATTTTCCTTCATTTAACTCTCAATTTTTGTTATTTACATTAGGTACCACCAATTTAATTTTTATGATATTTTCCAAGTGTAATATCATATATTTTTAATGGACATTTAGGTCAAAAGACAACTGGGGTGTCAAATGACCATAATGCCCCTGTTCGGGTTGCATTCTTGATTTTTCGGTAATACTGGGTTTTGTCATTTTCTCAATTTCTCACTTTTCTTTGTACTAATTAATTTATTTTTCTTTGATATTTCTAATGGTATTTATACTTCAATAGACATTTATTTAAGTCCTAAAAATATTTTTTAGTGTTCCCCGCTGTCCATGGCTAGTCAACGGTCCACGCCGCGACTTCCCGGTGCAGTCACCCATCGCTAGGGTTCTCGGCTCGTTTAACTTGGTTACATTTCATTGCTATTATTTTTTCTTTGTTTTTCTTATATTTTCTTTTTTTTGTATTTCATTATTTTATGTCTCCTCATCCATGTCTAAGTGTAGTTCTAGGCATCCTAGCTGTCCGGACAACACTGGTCACCGAAACAGTAGAACCCACTACCGAACATAGGGGTGTTACAATTCTCCCCCCCTTAAAATAAATTTCGTCCACAAAATTTTACCCAATAGTCATCTTACAATAGTCATACGTTTATTTTCTCCTTTCTATATGATCTTATAATCTTTTTTCCCTCGAATTTGTATAAGACTTTTAATAATCTAATGCAACATTTAATTTGTTTGTATAACACTAATCTTCTTTTACTATTGTACTGTCTAATATTTCGGTTCATGTTGCCCTCTTGAATGACCCTTGAGGTCAAGTTAGAATGATTTATCTAGTCATTGGTCCTCTGACCATTCTAGTTAATAGTCTTCCTCACATTCGTAACATTTCTTTATTATATCTGAACCAATTGTTCAAATTTCTACTTCCACAACTCTTTTTATCTATTTATATTCTATAACTTACTTCCTTTTATACTAAACTATAACCTTTCGATTTTCTAACTTTTGAGTTTTAAATCCCTGAGTAGGATTTTCAAACTTATTTCTAACAATTAAATTCTGTCTTGGCATAACTATACCAAAACAGATGCCGTTAGCAACTATTCTCACCTTGGTTTACTATCGAGTAGTGCGTAGCTCTACACAATAATCTCAAGTCAGTACTGTAATCTGCAGCTTACAGTATAAACATCAAGAACATTGCATAGTTACTATGATACATCCCAATAGATCAAATTTTTTGATATTTTATCCTTTTCGAATTTACTGATATTCGAATCTTATTCTGATTACAATATCCATTAACAATTACTAACAGTAACATCCTTGCCTTCATCTAGAGCAATTCTATTACTGTAACTTACTTTTACGTCCTCTTGCCTTACATTAAGTAGGCTTGCCATTTAGCTTTATAATTTATGGTGTGTTAGAAAATACTTATCGTCGATAAACTCTTTCAAAACTAATTTCACTTATTATCACAATCCTTATCTTAAAGGACTAATCACTAATGCATCAAAATTTATTCCCCTGTAAAGGAAAAACAACAGAACATATAATTCTAATACTAATATAAAAGTATGCAGATTCCAGGTCAAACAATGCATAAACGAAGAGTACCATCCTTCTTTTTAACAAACATTACTGGCGCTCCCCATGGTGACACACTAGGGCGAATGAAGCCCTTTTCAAGTAGTTCTTGCAACTGTATCTTCAACTCTTTCAAATCTACTGGTGCCATTCTATATGGTGTTATGGAGATTGGATCCACAACATGCATAACATTAATTTCAAACTGCACCTCTCTTTCCGGAGGTAATCCTGGCAATTCATCAGGAAACACATATGGAAAGTCATATACTGTAGGGATGTCCTTCAATGCTGGACTCCCCACTTGGGTGTCTACCACATGTGCCAAGTACGCTTCACACCCCTTTCTGATCATTTTTGTGGCTAGTGTAGCCGAAATGACGTTTGATGACAATAGCTGCCTCTCCCCATGTATTACAACATCACTATACTGAGGGAGACCAAAAGTGACTGTCTTCAATCTACAGTCAATCATGGCGTGATGCCTGGCTAACCAATCCATGCCCAATATGATATCATAATCTCTGAAGGGCATTTCAATGAGATCAGATAGAAAAGTGTGTCCTTGGATCACCAAAGGACAATCCCTATACATTCTATTAACCCTGATTAGCACCTCAAAGTTCATTTTTTTGTATATGGAACAGCAATGCAATCAATGATACTAGCACTCACATAAGAATGGGTAGAACCCGGATCAAATAACACAAACACATCTTGATTAAAAGTTGAGAAGGTACTAGCCACAACATCAGATGTCTCGACTTTTTCTCTCCGTCTCATTGCGTAGACTCTGACTGGAGCACTGTCTTGCTCTGATTGTTTCACTGTGCCTTAGCTTCTTGTTGGGTTACCTCTACCCCTGCTTCTACCTCTGCTGGTTGGTTGTGAACCTCTGGTGACAGGGCTCTGAACTAACCCTTCAGCAGCAGTAGGAGGTGGTCCAACTCTACGAGCACTAGTGCAGCACTTGGCAAAGTGTCCTATGCCTCCACAGTTATAACAGGCTCCTATGGCCTTGTAGCATACCCCACCATGATTTTTACCACAAGTTTCACATTAGCAGGGAGGGTAGGAACTTCTAGTTGTTTGACGACTGGACCTTCGTGGTCTCTGCCTTGATGATCCACCTCTGTTATATCCCTGAGCTCGGCGCTCCTCAAATTCTTTTCTCTTTGTCAAATTACTGCTTGAGCTCTGACCCATAGGTTTCTCCTTCTTCTCTATTTCATGTTGCCCTTATGTGGGTTGGGTCTGTACTTGGGCTTGGGCTGACAAATTATCAGCCATTTGTTGAAGGAGAATGGCCATTTGCTGGGCCATTTGTGCAGTAATTTATACCGGTAAAACTGGTATAGTCGGGCCTTCGACACTTTGTGGAGCTGGGGCCTCAACTTGTACCTCAGCCTCTATTGATTGATCGACTGAATGATCACCCTCTTCCATAGTCAATTCGAGGATCTTAGACATCTTGAACAATTAACACAAGGAGATTTCCTCCCGTTAGTGCATATTTATAATATAATGTATTGTATGTATCAAACAATGACATTGAGCAGTTGTACTATGAAGAAAGAATATTCAAATTATAGGTGAAAACAAAATTAAAAAACTAGCTCTGATACCACTTAAACATGTCACGCCCTACCCCTCTATAAGGCATGACATGATCCCGTAGTATACCTAATGAATTACCAACGTCGTCTACTGATAACTCATTAAATACACTACAAGGGATTTTAAAACTTTTCTTACTTCTTTTTACAGTGGTGAGCACAATTTATAGGTGTTAAAAAAATTTTTTTTTGAACTGAAGTAAAATAGCTAACACATTTGAAGAAATAATAATTTCTGTAAAAATTTTTGCAGAGTGGCATTTGTATTTTGAATAAAGCAGTTCTTCAAAAACCTGTACAAAGCACTTCAAATACATTTCTCAATCTCAAACTCCAACATTTAATCAACACAATATGTTTCTTTGCTCAAAACCATAATAATTTTTCAATATTTTCAAAGGCTGAGATAAAAGAAATATAGTACAAATTTTATAAGCCCAAAATAATTTACAATTTATTTTACAACTTCAATGTATAATTTTAATTTACAACTGCTCAAAACCAAGAATACTATATATATACAGTGATCATACATTATAATACAAAATGCAAAATATGGTATACTCAATATACCCGATAATCTCTCACTAAAACACTAGCAGCCTAGTCTGCTGCCCTGTCAGTCTGTCTACCTGTGACAACAATGAAAAGCTATCGCTGAGTAAAATTTACTCAGTGGTGCACAATAATAATTTGAAATGCGATATATGAATCTTTTATTGACAATTCACAAATCAAATGATTCACAATTCTATTTCATAATTTACAAAGTTCATATAACACAAATTTAATCAAAAAACTGAGTAACACAGTTTTGCCAATCAATAACACAATTTGATCAAATAACTGAACAATACAGTTTTGCCAATCAATAACACAATTTAATCAAATAACTGAAAAACACAATTTTACCCATCAATAACACAATTTGATCAAATAACTGAACAATAAAGTGTTGTCAATCGATAACACAATTTAGGCCATGACACAACTTTTCCACGCATGCCGTGTTGTACACCACGACAAGACACACTCACCCCAATAATCGAAATCAATGAGGGAGGATGCTAGCTAGATAATGAGTACTCATCCATACTGACCTCAGACTGACAAGTCAAAGAGGGAGGAATATAGTGTACCTATCAGAGCACTTGCAGGCGTTACGTATCGCCATCCCTGCATGCTCCTGAGTTCACTCGTGAGAGTTCCCAAGAATCGTAGGCATTAGGTATCGCCGTCCCTACTTTGCTCTGATAACACTAAACACATTTTATCTCAAAATTTCAACTTACAAGGTAGGCAGCACCATAATATTCAAATAGAATTCCCAAAGCCAAAACAATAAAAAATTATTCATAACTCATTTCTCCAAATAAATTTGCTAGTAAAAGCAATGAATATAAAAGTATTGTGCACGGACATAATTTAAAACTATAATGTTCAATTAAATTTTTAAGTAGAAAATGAGAAGTCAAAATTATTGTACACAAACAGAACTTAAAACAATACCATACAAATAATCATAATTTATTTCAATTGAAAAATTCAAAAGAAATAACTATTGTGCACAAACCTCCGATAACTGTCTCTTGGCTCTGACTCAGTGTTTTCTTCCCTTTCCCTGAGTCTTTGCTAACTGAAACACACAATTTGAAGTGTTTCAGTACTCATTTAAACTATCTCTAAGAATAAGATTCAACAATTAATTTATCGAATTCTATTATTTCCTTAGTCAACCTAAGATGTCGACCCTCGATGCAGTCAAGGTGAATTAGGTTTCAATGTTACCAATATGTCACATTTTATAGCCTTTTAGTGTTAGTATATGTTACCCAATTCATTTCCATGTATAGTGCACTTTAGTGCAATTTGTCAGATTTCGGTATACTAATTTTACCTAACCAGATGACCTAGTTCCCTCAGTTTTCGGGTTTCGGTCAAAACTACAAACTTGTAGATCTATGTCTAATTGCACGCGGGGCAAAATTTCAGGTCATTCTGAGTTTACTAGACCAAGTAATGGTCATTTTACTATTGCTGGTCAAAGTGCATCAAAATTGGTCACTTTAGGTCATTTTAGGTCATTTTAGGTTCGGCCAGTTTTTAGATGTGAATTTATGCAAGCTATTTGACTTACTTATGGTCATTTTTGGGCTTTGGTGTCTTCATAAGACTTGTAGATATATGTCTCAACTATTCATGGTAAAAATTTCAGGTCAATTGGACCTGTTTTGAGTGAGTTATGGCCAAAACGGTAACTGCTGCCCAAATGGTCAATTTTCAGGCCTTAAATGCACTAATCTGGATTTTGTCATTTTTCAAGTTACCTTCCAAGCAGAATTTTGGTAAGTTTCCTTCATGAAAGTTGGCACTATTTGTGCCTAGTTTCACTCCAACTGGTCTCACACCAATTGGAGTCACACACTTAAGGTTCTAGGCCAAAATACATCACATTTCAAGTTGCCGAATTGTAGTCTTCATCAATTTGCTTTCCAAGCTTCCAAAGTTAAGTGTACATTCACATATACATCTAATATACATCACCCAATTTATTCCTACACACATAAACACTTAATCAACCCTTTAATCTACCATTTACAAGCAAGGATAAAATGTTCTTCTAGAGTTTCCATGGCTGCCAAAAATAAACATCTCCCTTAGAACATCAAACCTCAAAAATCTCTAAAACAATTCAAGTACCCATAACATCCTCACAAACTTTAATGAAGCAATAATAAAAAACACATACTTACTACTTTGGAAACTCTTCAAAACTTCACCAAAACTTGGTCTTCTTGCTGCCTATCTACAGCCCAAGGCGTATGGACAACTTTTAATGAAGGAAAGTGCAAGGAAGGAGGCTTGGATCAAGCTTGCATGGAGCTCCAAAACCATGCGGCCATGGAGTTCTTCATTCCTCCATTTTCGGCTGAATTTGAGAGGTTGAAGAAGAAGATGAATCTGCTGTCCTAAATAAAGAGTAAGTGGTCCACTTATGTGAGTTAGTGGAGCACTATATAAGATTTAATATTAACTTAATCTAAAGTTTCATTTTCCTTCATTTAACTCTCAATTTTTGCTATTTACATTAGGTACCACCAATTTAATTTTTCATGACATTTTCCAAGTGTAATATCATGTATTTTTAGTGGACATTTAAGTCAAAAGACAACTTGAGGTGTCAAATGACCACAATGCCCCTGTTCGGGTTGCATTCCCGATTTTTCGGTAACACCTGGTTTTATCGTTTTCTCGATTTCTAACTTTTCTTTGTACTAATTAATTTATTTTTCTTTGATATTTCTAATGGTATTTATACTTTAATAGACATTTATTTAAGTCCCAAAAATATTTTTCAGGGTTTCCCATGGTCCAGGGCTAGTCAACGGTCCACGCCGCGACTTCCCAGTACGGTCACCCGTCGCTAGGGTTCTCGGCTCGTTTAACTTGGTTACATTTCATTGCTATTATTTTTTATTTGTTTTTCTTGTACTTTTTTTTCTTATATTTCATTATTTTATGTCTCCTCATCCATATCTAAGTGTAGTTCTAGGCATCCTAGCTGTCCGGACAACACTGGTCACCGGAACAGTAGAATGCACTACCGAACATAGGGGTGTTACAAGATAAACTATGAGTATCATCAGAATCTAAATAACAAGATATGGACATACCTTCCGAAGGCCTATCCTTCTTATCCTTCAGAGAAGTAAGATACTCTGGGCAGTTCCTTTTCCAATGCCCATCCTTCTGGCAGTGGAAACACTTTCCTTTGCCTCCATCAGCTTTAGTTTTCCCTTTCTGTTTAGCTATTTTCTTGGAAGGACCAGGAATTTCAGGTTTCTTTTTCTTATTTCCCTTCTTCTTGTTAGACTTTCCAGCAGAAGAAGATGCAATCAAAGCTACCTCTTTTCCTTTATTGCCCGATATATTCTTTTGAGCAATAACCGGCATGTTAAGTAAACCAGCCAATGTGCATTCCTGTTTAGTCATATAGAAATTTGTCACAAAATTCCCAAAAAACTCAGGAAGGGACTGAAGGATCAAATCCGTCTGCAATTGGAAATCCATGTTAAAGTCAAGTTGTTCCAGCTGCTCAATTAGCCAAATCATCTTGTGGACATGATCCCCAACATTTTGTCCCTCAGACATCCTCATGCGGAATAGCTACTTAGATATCTCATACCTACCATTCTTGTTGTGCTCACCATACAACTCTTGTAGGTGAAGGAGGATCTCACTCACACTCTGTATGTTCTCATGCTACTTTTGTAACTCATTACTCATGGAAGCAAGCATGTAACACTTAGCTCTCATATCATGCTCCTTCCACTTGTCCAAAGTTTCATGTTCCTCTTGAGTGGCCTCTGGAGGTAAGGGACCAGGAACATTTGAGTCTAGAACATATCTTATATGTTCAAGGTTCAGGACAAGTTTCAAATTTCTTAGTCAATCAGACAGATTAGGTCCTGTCAACCTATTGCGATCAATTATGCTTGCAAGGATATTGGATGGTAGTGGTTGTTCTATGCTCATTATTATCAAAAAATTAACTGCAGAAAATAACCAGATTAATTAATAAATGTATCATGTAATTAACCAAAATGATTATGGTCTTTTAATCAAATTGGTCCTCCCACTAACTTAGCGAATCCTACACTTCCAAAGTAGAAAACGGAAATCCTAGTTGGATGGATTTCTAGTGGGTGATTGAATTCTTATAATTCTATTGATCATCTTTAGGTACATCCATTATTGGAATTATAATAAACTATAAGTGAGCAACTCCTTACCCATCACATCTCATATGAGGTTCAATCCTTTACCTAGCCCCTAATGGTCAAAATCTCAGGTACATCCATTATTGACTTATTTTGCATTAGTTAAGTTGATCTCATTGAGCCAGTAATTATGCAAATAATTTTAATGTCCTCAGGTACATCCAATATTAGGCACCAAACCATTTATATATTTACAACATCTCATGCTTAATAATTATTCTTAAGAAAATCTC
This sequence comes from Hevea brasiliensis, assembly GCF_030052815.1. Lineage (NCBI taxonomy): Eukaryota > Viridiplantae > Streptophyta > Magnoliopsida > Malpighiales > Euphorbiaceae > Hevea > Hevea brasiliensis. The sequence continues at coordinate 44,551,293 of NC_079498.1, forward strand.
TTAAATTAATTGCATCTTATGCAAGTATTTAAAATTTCTTAAAATAATTGCCTCAATGGAGGGCCCATGTTATAATTACTTTAATTATAGCATTTCCAACTTAAACATTTATTTGGAAGATTTTATGGTCATCCTAATTACTATTAAGGTCTCACTTTGCACATTATCCATTTAGCATGCATATATCATATACTTGCATACATTCACATACATCTCATGCATTCATGGATAAATAGTAAATATGGTATGATTATGGACTTTTTAAGAGATTCAATTATGAGCCACCGATAATTGAATCAGGGCATTCCTAGGTGCATTTCATTCATTCATTTTGCAAGAGTTGCTAAAGGAGTACATAATCAACACTTGATCTTGAATTCCTCCCACTGGTCCCACCAATGCTCTTGACCTCCTTGATCTTCTTGCAATCCAATTACATAGTAATCCTTGGCATACCAAGGCGAATTTACAAGAGCTTAAATAAATGAAATTACAACCCAAAATTATTACAACCTTAATAATACATGCCCAAAATAATTAAAATTAATTAATTAATTTACAATCCCAAAGAAACATAAAATAAATAAATCCAATCACATTGGTCTTTTATAGCCCATGATCATCCATCATGAAAATTACTATTTAATAATTAAATAAAACATACATACTTAAATTAAATTGAATATCTAATATTCAACTTAAAAATCCAGATTTGAATATGATTCAAACAAATTTAAAAATTCAGATTTGAATCACATTCAAACAACCTTAAAAATTCAGATTTGAATCATATTCAAATAATTTTTAAAATTCAGATTTGAATCGCATTCAAACAATTTTAAAACATTCAAATTTGAATATGATTCAAATAACTTGAAAAACTCAGATTTGAATCACATTCAAACAACTTTTAAATTTTAGATTTGTATCAAAATTTAAATATGTGATTAGAACTCTAATTAAACAATTTAATTAGAGATAGGATGAGCTTTTAGATCATACAACAATTGCAAATTAAAAAGCCAAACCTTGCACACACCATTGGAGGCCACAAAGTGTGCGCATCAATGGTGTTGGTCACCAAGCCACCACCTTTCATTGCAACCAGCAATGGATCTATCATCTCATGATCATACCATACAATTAAATCATATAATCAACAATCTAAATGGTAAATATAGTGGCTCTGATACCAATTGAAGGAGCATAAGCATGAAAAACACAAGTTTAGATCATTGAAATTCAAAATTTTTTATCTAGGGTCACATGCATCATGCAAGATTCATTTTTATCTATTTGATTTCAATGATAAACAACATATTAAAGCTCTTTTAACATATTTTTGGATCTATATTTTCCATTTAAGATTTTAGAATTAATCAGACTAATTTTAACAACCTTAGATTAGATCAAAATAAGTGCACTAACCTCTTGATACACTGCAGTGAGTTTGGCAACTTTGGGATGTGTCTTTAGGACACCAGATGTTGTCCCTCTAGCTTGTCCACACCAAGATCACCTATGGAAGCCCTTGAACATCTTCTGAAGCTTTTTCTATGAATTAAAAAATCAAGTTTTACCTTTTGAGACATTAGAGATGTAAACAGAACACTAGAAATAATTTCTAGTATTTTTAATTTAAGAGATTGTTTGCTAATCTCTTTGAATTGATGAGAGATGAAGAATAAGAGAAGGAAGAGGTCTCCAAGGTGGTGGCACAAAGAGAAAGGCAACAGCTTGTTATGTTTTTCTTTTCATGACAACACTTATATAGCTAGGTCACCACTTAAAACCTTTGCCACATGTCACCTTCTGATTGGCTCTAGGTTTAATTGACCCAATCACATTGTGCCAACTGTCAAACCTATATTTAATCTTGACTTTAATCATCTTACATGATTAAAAGACATTTAGCAAGCTTATGTGTAGTGCCATGTGTCACCATCTCATGGTGCCTCATGTCACCCTGTGAAATGACCAAAATGCCCTTTTGTCTTAATTTTGAGTTCTCAACCCAAAATAATTATTTCTCTTCATCTAATAAATTTATATCAAATATAAATTAATTATTTAATATCTATTAATTAATTTCTCATTAACTAAATTCATATTTAAACACTTTAAATATAAATGTAACTTATACTATACATCTAATAACCTAGATTTGGTTTCAAGCCATGATAGGGACTTTGCAATCTAATTGCAAACCAAACCTATTTAATTAATTAATTAAACTCTTTAATTAATTAATTAAATCATATTTAACTTGGTGATTACTTGTGTATGTGTGTGACTTACTAGGCTCATCACTAATTGGCAATGAGACATGATATCAGCTCTTAATATCATCAGAACTCTTTCTTCCCATAAATGATTTCTCTAAATCATTTTATGCACCTCATAGACCATGGTTAAAACCTAGCATAGCATGCCATGGCAACCCAATCGGTAATAAGGTTTACCTTAAATGAACCTATAATCATATATTACCATGCACTAGAATCTCTATGTTATAAAATCCCAATTCGAGATTGAGTCATGGTTTATGTCAAACCCTATTCGCTATGAATATTATGTTCTCTTTTAATTCCAGTTCTTAATTAAAAAGATTTTATCATCAGAAACTCTTTTCTGATTAAATCTATCTGTCCTGGCCAGGAACTTGAAACATCAAGAATAATTAAATAAACATAGGATTTTATTTCTATTTACTTAAAGGAACAGATTCCATCTTGATCAACACCTACCTCCATATATAACTAGTAGGAGCCAATACATGCCCATATACCCATACACAGTACAAGTATGAAAGCAGTATCAAACTCAAACCACTTATATACAAGATAAATGTGCTATCTCAGGTCTAAAAATTATATGCACTGATATGATTTACAACAATGCATTGACAAGAGTAAACTCCATTTGCTTGTCATAAATGTCACTGGTTCGGCCTACTTATCATTTATAAGTGCCTATCATGTTTGTTATATGGCATGAGACTCACCATTCCATCTTATTTATATCTCATATAAATAACTTGGGAACAAACATGAATACAATCTTTCTTGATAAGTCATGTCCTTATTGCGAAGTATCCTCGATTATGAACCTATTTATGATACTTTGTGCTAGAAATACTGTCACTCACATTCTTAACAACTGAAGAATAGAATTTCTATCAAAATGTCAATGGACCTTTTCTATTACACATAAATATATTATGTAAATAGAAAAGTGAAAATGCCTTTTATTAATAAAATATGTACAAGATACATACTAAATGATATACTCTAGGGCATACTACTAGCAAGTACCAATTCAAAATTTGGTAGAGAAGTGAACTTATAACAAGGTTAATGTGCATTTGGATTGGTGTTTGAGAGACATGTAAACTGCAGTATGCAAATGAGCCTATAACCCTAAGTGTGTGACTCCAATTGGTTTGAGGCCAATTGGAGGTGAAATTAGGCACAAAATGCGCTAACTTTCATGAAGAAAGCCTACCTAAATTCTATCCAGAAAGTTACATGAGAATTGACCAAATCCGGATTAGTGACATTGTAAACCTGAAAACTGACAATTTGAATAGCAGCCAGTGTTTTAGCCATAACTCACTAAAAATAGGTCCAAATGACCTCAAATTTATACCAATGGAAAGCTTAGACATAGGGCTACATCTTTTATAGAGATCACAAAACCCAGAAATGACCATAAGCAAGTCAAAATGCTTGCACAAGTTCAGGTATAAAAACTGCCAGAATAAAAAATGACCTAAAAATGACCTAAGTTTGCCATTTTAGTGTAATTTGTCCAGCAATAGTAAAATGACCATAACTTGGTCTAGTAAACTCCAAATGACCTAAAATTTGTGGTAAAAGTTCACTAAGACATAGACCTACAAGTTTGTACTTCGGACTAGAACCCAAAAATCGAGGGAACTAGGTCATTCGGCTAGGTCAAAATAGCATACCAAAATTCGATAAATTGCAATAAAATGCAATACACTTGAAAATGAATTTGGTAACATATACAAACACTAAAAAACTATCAAATGTGACATGTTGGTAACATTAAAATTTATTCCCCTAGAGTGCATCAAAGGTCAACATTATAGTTTGACTAATAAAAAAAATAGTATTAAATAAATTAATTATTGAACCTTATTATTAGAGACAATTTAAATGAGTACAGAAATACTTTCAATTATGTGCTTCAGTTAGCAAAGACTTAGTGTGACACCCCTTACCCGTATACAGTGTAGTCGAGCAAGATCTGCCACACAGTGTACCAGAGCACCAATTCATATTTTAATTACATTTTGCCCTTTTTAATTCATTTATTTACAATTTTTGATTAATCTGAATTTTTTGCAAATTTTATAGAAAATCCAGCAGAGTGCCGGCTGTAAATTGGAAAAACAGTTCTTTTGAATCTATTAAAAACACTTCCAATATAATCATAATTTCAATCTCAGTTAACCACCAACATCTTTCCACAATTTCTCAAATGACATCAATATTTCAAAAATTCAATTCATTCATATCATACTTAACTCCATAAGAAATACTCAAATTATTACTGAATATGGTTCATAAATAATTACATCAAAAGCATAATTATATGAGTTTAAAATATACATAACAAAAGTTTAAAAATACAAAAGACCAAAAATAGCCTAATGTCCTACTAATGCACTGCAAGTGTGAGGTGACTATGGACTCTGTGTGCAGATCTGAAAGTTCACCTAGTATGAGGTCTGCTAGACTCCCCAGCTATATCTACAGTACCTGAGCGTGGCAAAAGCAACGTGCTAAGCAATTATGCTTAGTGGTGACAATATAAAATAAAATAACTAAAATAACATAAATATGCGTAATGTATGTTTACATTTTAGGTAGACTTAATTTCTGATATTTATTGCAGTATTATTCGATTAAAATTTTATAAGATTCATTATCATTGCCCGAGTAACCCATACTAGTAGACTAGACTGGATAAATGGGTAAACTGGCATTGGGTACTCAGTACCTCGGACCATCACACCATCGGTCACATTGTGTCTCCCGGTGTGCAACAGAATAGCTAATAAGCTGTAATAATCATCAGGGATAAAATTCAAGTATAATAAATCAATCAATATAGCCAAAGGCTATTTTATCACAGAATGGCACATGAGGCCATAAAACACAGAATGATATGAAGCCATATGCAGTACTACTAACAGAACTCTACTGGCATGCCAACCTATCCAAACCAATCTTGTTAGGTGTACTAGGGGATGTTACACTCTTAAATTGTATAATTCTTGAAATTTAAGTTTAGGTGTTACTATTCATTTCATTAGTCAACAAAAATGTTGACTTTTGCATAGACAATAGGTACATTGGTTTTAATACTCCCAACATACCACATTTTGCATTCTAAAATTATTGGTATTGGTTGCCAATACCATTTCTAAGCTTAATGTTAATTGTTCAAAATTTTTAGATTTCAAGCCTTGTATTTACTATTCCATTAGTCACTTTTGCAGTGGGAATTTGGCAAAGTTGTCAACACAAAAGTTGTTCTTTATTGTGTCTAATTACATTTCTTTTTTTGAATCACTTCATTTGAGATTTCGTAGCTCAAGTTATGGCCTAAATACCATGACTGGCTGGATTGCTAACTTCCCAAATTTTCTAGATTGACCAAATCTACAGTGTTTTGTGTAGTGATTTCAGGTCACCTTTTAAACATGTTATGGTCAAAATTTGGGTTAGATTTCTTCATGAAAGTTGTAGGTCTATGTCTCAACTATTTTCTGGTAAAATTTCAGATCAAGTAGACCTTTCTACACTGAGTTATGATGAAATGAATAAACACCATTCATTTTGTCATTTTGCCCAGGCAGAATGCAGGTCATCCGGATTAGGGCAATCTTTAGGTCAACTTGGTTTGGTTTTCTGAGAATGGTTTCTTCACCAACATTGCGCCATTATGTGTCTAGTTTCATGTCCAATTGGAATTGTACCAATTGAACCTCTACATCTCTAGTTATTGCTGCCCAAACCTCCTAGACTCATGCCCAGTCCTACAGGTCACCAAGGGTAGCAACACTAACTTCAATTCCCACTAAACAAACCACTTCAATTCTCATTCACACATAACCAAATGGTCACTAATTGACCAATAAAACTTACTTTTACCATTGCATGATCAAAGTCTTAATTTCATATCCAAACCCTAGCTCAACCATCTCAAAACTTGCATTCACTTACCTTTCACTATCCTAAACAATAGATTAATGTTAAAGGCAGCCACAATACCATTTTAATTCTAAGAAATCTTTAATACCCTACCAAGTTCAAGGCTGCTGAAATTTTAAGCAAGACATACACATGATGTTTACTCAATTTTCTTGCAAATTTGCATTAAATACCACTCCTTCAACATGAATTGAAAGAGACAAAATACGTTTGGTCACTAACCTGTAATGGAGTCACTTCCAAGCTAGTAAGAACTCTTCCTTTTTACTTCTTTTTGCTCCCAAAAGCTTCATTAAGATAAAAGAGTAAGGTTTTGTGTTGGGAACTTAGGCTTTAGTTGATGAAAAACCAAAGAAATCAAGCTTTGGTAAGCTTGACAATGGAGGAGAGGAAAGAGGGAAGTGGTGCGGCATGGAGAGGGAATGAGGGCAGATGGGTTGTTCCAGAATTTTTGACTTCTTCTCTTTATTTTTTATGTGTTATAATTGTATTTCTTGAATTTTGATTGGCCAAAGATTTTAATGACCTCATGCTTACTTAAGGATTAGGTAATAAATCCAATTTATTTTCATTTTCTTTTCTTTCCTTTGCTATTCATTTTTAATTAATTTTTCTGTTAGTAGTATGCCCTAGAGTCTATTATTTAGTATGTATCTTGTACATGTTTTTATTAATAAAAGGCATTTCCACTTTTTCATTTTCATAATATATTTATGTGTAATAGAAAAGGTCCATTGATATTTTGTTACAAATTCTATTATTAAGTTATTAAGAATATGAGTGACAGTATTTCTAGTACAAAGTATCATAAATAGGTTCACAATCGAGGATACTTTGTAATAAGGACATGACTTTATCCAGAAAGATTGCATTCGTGTTTGTTCCCAAGTTACTTATATGAGATATAAATAAGATGGAATGGTCAGTCTCATGCAATATAACAAAACATGATAGGCACTTATACATGACAAGTAGGTCGAACCAGTGACACTGATGACAAATACATGGAATTTACTCTTGTCAATGTGTTATCATAAATTATATCAGTGCATATAATCTTTAGACTTGAGGTAGCACAGTTATCTTGTATACAGGTGGTTTGAGTTTGATACTGCTTTCATACTTGTACTATGTATGGGTATTTGTGTATGTGTGTAACTTACTAGGCTCATCACTAATTGGCAATGAGACATGATATCAACTCTTAATATCATCAAAACTCTTTCTTACCATTAATGATTTCTCTAAATCATTTTATGCACCTCATAGACCATGGTTAACACCTAACATAGCATGCCATGGCCACCCAATTAGTAATAAGGTTTACCTTAAATGAACCTATAATCATATATTACCATGCACTAGAATCTCTCTGTTATAAAATCCCAATTCAAGCTGGAGTCATGATTTATGTCAAACCCCATTTGCTATGAATATTATGTTCTCTTTTAATTCCAGTTCTTGTTTAAAAACATTTTCTCATTAGAAACTCTTTTCTGATTAAATCTATCTGTCCTGGCTAGAAACTTGAAACATCAAGAACAATTAAATGAACATAGGATTTTATCCCTATTTATTTAGAGGAACAGATTCCATCTTGATCAATACCTACCTCCATATATAACTAGTAGGAGCCAACACATGCCCATATACCCATACATAGTGCAAGTATGAAAGCAGTATCAAACTCAAACCACCTATATACAAGATAACTGTGCTACCTCAGGTCTAAAAGTTATATGCACTGATATGATTTATGACAAGACATTGGCAAGAGTAAACTCCATGTGCTTGTCATAAGTGTCACTGGTTCGACCTACTTATCATGTATAGGTGCCTATCATGTTTGTTATATGGCATGAGACTGACCATTCCATCTTATTTATATCTCATATAAATAACTTGGGAACAAACATGAATACAATCTTTCTGGATAAGTCATGTCCTTATTATAAAGTATCCTCGATTGTGAACCTATTTATGATACTTTGTACTAGAAATACTGTCACTCATATTCTTAACAACTTAAGAATAAAATTTCTAACAAAATATCAGTGGACCTTTTCTATTACATATAAATATATTATGTAAACGAAAAAGTGGAAAATTCTTTTATTAATAAAAATATGTACAAGATACATACTAAATGATATGCTCTAGGGCATACTACTAACAATCTCCCACTAGCACTAGAGCCATTCATTATAATATCTTAAACCCATCTTCTCAAGATATCGGTCTAGCTGAGTCAGTGACATAGGCTTAGTGAATGGATCAGCTAGATTTTTAGCTGATGCTATTTTCTGCATAGCTACATCGCCTCGCCCAACTATTTCTCTGATAATGTGGTAGCGCTTTTCTATGTGTTTGGATTTCTGGTGAGACTTGGGTTCCTTGTCCTATATGACTGCTCTATTTTTGTCACAGTGTAGTGGAACTGTTGACTCAATGGAAGGAATTATTGCAAGTTCTGTTACAAACTTCTTTATCCAAACAGCTTCCTTTGTAACATCTGATGCAGCAATATAATCAGCCTCGGTAGTGGAATCTGCAGTCGTGCTCTTTTTGGAACTCTTCCAACTGACTGCACCTCCATTACAAATGAACACATACCCAGAGGTAGACTTTCTATCATCGATATCTGATTGAAAATTAGAATCAGTATAACCATCCAATTGCAAGTCTCCACCTCCATAGATCAAGAATAAATCCTTAGTTCTTCTTAAGTACTTAACGATATTCTTGACAGTTATCCAGTGTTCCAAACCTGGATTGGATTGATACCTGCTAGTCAAACTAACAACATATGCGATATCTGGCCTAGTACACAACATTGCATACATTAAACTTCCAATAGCCGAAGCATATGGAATTCTGGCCATTTTATCTCTTTCTTCAGGTGTCTTTAGAGACATCTCTTTAGAAAGGTGGATACCATGTCTCACTGGCAACAATCCTCTCTTGGAATCAAGCATGTTAAACCTTTTTAACACCTTTTCCAAGTATAGACTTTGGGATAAACCAATTATTCTTTTCGCTCTATCTCTATAGATGCGAATTCCAAGAATATAGGTTGCCTCCCCTAAGTCTTTCATGGAGAATGTATTTGACAACCATACCTTTACAGTTGTCAACATACCTATATCATTACCCATCAATAGTATGCCATCCACATATAAGACAAGGAAAGTGATAGCACTATCACTAACCTTCTTATATACGCATGGCTCATCCTCATTTTTGATAAAACCAAATGATTTAATGGCTTCATTAAAATGGATGTTCCAACTCCTCGAAGCTTGTTTCAACCCATAAATGGATCGCTTTAGCTTACATACCTTGGAACCATCTTGCGATTCAAAACCCCTAGGTTGTTCCATGAAAATGTTTTCTTCAATGTATCCATTGAGAAAAGCTATTTTGACATCCATTTGCCAAATCCTATAATCATAGTATGCATCTATTGCTAATAGAATCCTAATTGATTTAAGCATGGCAATAGGCGAGAAAGTCTCCTCATAGTCGATTCCTTGCCTTTAGAGAAACCCTTTTGCTACTAGCCCTGCCTTATAGGTCTCCACCTTTCCATCAGAAACAATTTGCTTCTTGAAAACTGTTAGTAGTATGCCCTAGAGCATATCATTTAGTATGTATCTTGTACATATTTTTAATAATAAAAGGCATTTCCACTTTTCCATTTACATAATATATTTATGTGTAATAGAAAAGGTCCATTGATATTTTGTTAGAAATATTATTCTTAAGTTGTTAAGAATATGAGTGACAATATTTCTAGGACAAAGTATCATAAATAGGTTCACAATCGAGGATACTTCATAATAAGGACATGACTTATCCAGAAAGATTGTATTCATGTTTGTTCCCAAGTTATTTATATGAGATATAAATAAGATGGAATGGTGAGTCTCATGCCATATAACAAACTTGATAGGCACTTATAAATGATAAGTAGGCCGAACCAGTGACACTTATAACAAGCACATGGAGTTTACTCTTGTCAATGTTTTGTCATAAATCATATCAGTGCATATAATCTTTAGACCTGAGATAGCACAGTTATCTTGTATATAGGTAGTTTGAGTTTGATACTGTTTTCATACTTGTACTATGTATGGGTATATGGGCATGTGTTGGCTCCTGCTAGTTATATATGGAGGTAGGTGTTGATCAAGATGGAATCTGCTCTCTAAGTAAATAGAGTTAAAATCCTATGTTCATTTAATTGTTCTTGATGTTTCAAGTTCTGGCCAGACAGATAGATTTATTCTAAAAGAGTTTCTGATGAGAAAAATCTTTTAATCAAGAACTGGAATTAAAAGAGAACATAATATTCATAGCAAATGGAGTTTGACATAAACCATGACTCCAGCTTGAGTTGGGATTTTGTAACAGAGAGATTCTAGTGCATGGTAACATATGATTATAGGTTCATTTAAGGTAAATCTTATTACTAATTGGGTGGCCATGGCATGCTATGCTAGGTGTTAACCATGGTCTATGAGGTTCATAAAATGATTTAGAGAAATCATTTATGGTAAAAAGAGTTCTGATGATATTAAGAGTTGATATCATGTCTCATTGCCAACTAGTGATGAGCCTAGTAAGTCACACACATACACAAGTTATCACCTATTTAAATATGATTTAATTAATTAATTAAAGAGTTTAATTGATTAATTAAATAGATTTGGTTTGCAATTAAATTGCAAAGTCCCTAGCATGACTTGAAACCAAATCTAGATTATTGGATGTGTAGTATAAATTAAATTTATATTTAAAGTGTTTAAATATGAATTTAATTGATGAGAAATTAATTAATAGAGATTAATTAATTAATTTATATTTGATATAAATTAATTAGAAGAAGAAAATAATTATTTTGGGTTAAGAACTCAAAATTAAGACACAGGGGCATTTTGGTCATTTTGCAGTGTGACACGTGGCACCATGAGATGGTGACACATGGCATAACACATAAGCTTGCCAAATGTTTTTTAATCATGTAAGATGATTAAAATCAAGATTAAATATAGGTTTGACACTTGGCACAATGTGATTGGGTCACTTAAACCTAGAGCTAATCAAAAGGTGACATGTGGCTAGGGTTTAATGTGTTAACCTAGCTATTTAAGTGTGGTTATGAAAAGAAAACATAACCAGCAGCCTCTCCTCTAAATTGTCATGCCACTTTGAGGCTCTCCAGCTATTTCTCTTCATCTCTCATCAATTCAAAGAGATTAGCCATCAATCTCTTGAATTAAGAACACTAGAAATTGTTTCTAGTGTCCTGTTTACATCTCTAATCTCTTAAAAGGCAGAACTTGAATTTCTAATTAATAGAAAAGGCTTTAGAAGCTGTTCAAGGGCTGCCATAGGTGTTCTTGGTGTGGACAAGCTAGAGGGACAACATCTGGTGTCCTAAAGACGAATCTCAAAGGCGCAGACACGCTGCAGTGCATCAAGAGGTTAGTGTAATCGTTCTTGATTTAATCTAGGGTTCTAAAATTAATCTGATTAATTTTAAAATCTTAAATGGAAAATACAGATCCAAAAACATATTAAAAGAGTTTTAATATGTTGTTTATCATTGAAATCAAATAGATAAAAATAAATCTTGCATGGTGCATGTGACCCTAGGTGAAAATTTTTGAATTCAATGGTATAATCTTGTGTTTTTCACACTTCCGTTCCTTCAATTGGTATCAGAGCCAGGTTATTTGCCATTTAGATTGTTGATTATATAATTTAATTGTGTGTTTGATCATGAGATCAAGAGATTCATTACTGGTTGGATCATGAGATGTGGCGTCACACATGGTGAAGCCACCAATGGTGGCGGCAACAATGGTTCCATGGGTGATTCAAGGTTTGGCTTTTAATTCTGCAATTGTTGTATGATCTAAGGCTATTCTTTGACTAATTAAAGTGTTTAATTAGTTGTTTTTATCACACAATTAAATTATGATTCAAATCAGAATTTTAAAAATTGTTTGAATGTGATTCAAATCTGAATTTTAAAAGTTGTTTGAATGTGATTCAAATCTGAATTTTTAAAGTTGTTTGAATCATATTTAAATCTGATTTTTTAAAATTGATTCAATAAAATTCAGATCTGATTTTTTAAAAAATATTTGAATGTGATTCAAATCTGATTTTTTAAAAAATGTTTGAATGTGATTCAAATCTGAATTTTTGAAGTTGTTTGAATGTGATTCAAATCTGAATTTTTAAATTTGTTTGAATGAGATTCAAATCTGAATTTTTAAATTTATTTGAATCATATTCAAATCTGGATTTTTAAGTTGAATATGAGATATTCAATTTAATTTAAGTATGTATGTTTTATTTAATTGTTAAATAGTGATATGCATGATGGATGATCATGGACTATAAAAGACCAATGTGATTGGATTTATTTCTTTTATGTTTCTTTGGGATTGTAAATTAATTAATTTATTTTAATTTATTTTGGGCATGTATTATTAAGTTTGTAATATTTTTGGGTTGTAATTTCATTTATTTAAGTTCTTGTAAATTCACCTTGGTATGCCAAGGATTACTATGTAATATTGGATTACAAGAAGTTCAAGGAGGTCAAGAGCATTGGTGGGACCAGTGGGAGGAATTCAATATCAAGTGTTGATTATGTACTCCTTCAGCAACTCTTGTAAAATGAATGAATGAATGAAATGCACCTAGGAATGCCCTGATTCAATTCTTGGTGGCTCGATTGAATCCCTTAGAAAGTCCATGATCATACCATATTTATCGCTTATCCATGAATGCATGAGATGTATGGGAATGTATGCAATTATATGATATATGCATGCTAAATGGATAATGTGCAAAGTGAGACCTTAATAGTAATTAGGATGGCTATAAAATCTTCCAAACAAATGATTAAGTTGGAAATGCTATAATTAAAGTAATTATAACATAAGCCCTCCATTGGGGCAATTATTTTAAGAAATTTTAAATAGTTGCATGAGATGCAATTAATTTAAGAGATTTTCTTATGAATAATTGTTAAGCATGAGATGTTGTAAATATGTAAATGGTTTAGTGGCCAATATTGGATGTACCTGAGGACATTAAAATTATTTGCATAATTACTGGCTCAATGGGATCAACTTAACTAATGCAAGATAAGTCAATAATGGATGTACCTGAGATTTTGAGCATTAGGGGCTAGGTAAAGGATTGAACCTCACATGAGATGTGATGGGCAAGGAGTTGCTCACTTATAGTTTATTGTAATTCTAATAATGGACGTACCTGAGGATGATCAATAGAATTATAAGAATTCAATCACCCACTAGAAATCCATCCAACTAGGATTTCTGTTTTCTACTTTGGAAGTGTAGGATTCGCTAAGTTAGTGGGAGGACCAATTTGATTAAAAGACCATAATCATTTTGGTTAATTACATGATACATTTACTAATTAATCTGGTTATTTTCTCAGCTTAATTTTCTCGATAAAAATGAGCACAAAACAACCACCACCATCCAATATCCTTGCAAGCATACTTGATCACAACAGTTGACAGACCTAACTGTCTGATTGGCTAAGAAATTTGAAACTTGTCCTGAACCTTGAACATATAGGATATGTTCTAGATTCAAATGTTCCTGGTCCCTTACCTCCAGAGGCCACACAAGAGGAACATGAAACTTTGGACAAGTGGAAGGAGCATGATATGAGAGCTAAGTGTTACGTGCTTGCTTCTATGAGTAATGAGTTACGTACAACATGAGAACATGCAGAGTGTGAGTGAGATCCTCCTTCACCTACAAGAGTTGTATGGTGAGCACAAAGAGAATGCTAGGTATGAGATATCTAGACAGCCTATTCCGTATGAGGATGTCCGAGGGATGTAATGTTGGGGATCATGTCCACAAGATGATTCGGTGATTGAGCAGCTTGGAACATCTTGACTTCAACATGGATTTCCAACTACAAACGGATTTGATCATTCAGTCCTTCCTCGAGTCTTTGGGAATTTTGTGACAAATTTCCATATGACTAAACAGAATGCACCTTAGCTGAATTACTCAACATGCTGGTTATTGCCCAAAAGAATATGCCGTGCAATAAAGGAAAAGAGGTAGCTTTGTTGCATCTTCTTCACTGGAAAGTCCAACAAGAAGAAGGGCAATAAGAAAAAGAAACCTCGATTCTGGTCCTTCCAAGAAAATAGCTAAACAGAAAAGGAAGACTAAAGTCGATAAAGGCAAAGGAAAGTGTCTCCACCGCCAACAGAAAGTGTTTCCATTACCAATAGGAAAGTGTTTCCATTGCCAGTAAGAAAGTGTTTCCACTAGCCAGAGTATAGTAATCTAAATGAATGCAATGCCATGGTGAAAACCAACTCAAGTTCAAAATATATTTGGCACTTAAGGTTATGTCATGTTGCGTAAGATAGGATTGCAAAATTGGAGAAAATGGGGATTCTATCCTCATTGGGCTCGAGCCTACTCCAACTTGTGAATCTTGCCTTCAAGGCAAAATGACTAGATCACCCTTTGTTGGACAAGGGCTAAGAGTCGAAAATATTTTGGAACTAATACATAGTGATGTATGTGGTCCATTTAAAGAAATGGCTAGAGGGGCTTTCATTATTTTATTACCTTTATCGATGATAAATCAAGGTTTGGGTATTTGTATTTGATGAAATACAAACATGAATCCTTTGAAAAGTTTAAGGAATTTAAATCAAGTAGAAAATCAAACAGAAAAAGTATTAAAGCTCTTCGATCGATCGTGGAGGTGAATATTTGAGTAATCGAATTTGATGAATACTTGAGAGAGCATGGCATTGTTTCTCACCGACTCCTCCAGAACGCCACAAATGAATGGTGTATCTGAAGGAGAAATCGTACCCTATTGGATATGGTACGTAGTATGATGAGCTATACCGATATGCCAATCTCCTTTGGGGATTTGCATTAGAATCACTTTATATATTCGAATAGGATTCCATCAAAATCGCTTTCTTCCACACCTTATGAGATATGGCATGGAAGAAAACCAAGTCTTAAGCATGTTAATATTTGGGGTTGTCCAGATTATATCAAAAATCTGAAAACTGATAAATTTGAGACCAGATCAGAAAGAGGTCGATTTATTGGATATCCAAAATATAATTTTGGATATTATTTTTATTTGCCTACTTCACAAAAGGTTGTGATAAGTAGAGATGCCACATTTCTTGAACAAATGTTTGTTCAAGAAGGAGGCAAAGGAAGGCAAATAGAGTTAGAATTGGAGAATTCGACCAACCATCGCATCGATGGATATAGATCCATCTAGTCAACCTATACCCATTGATGAAACATCTACACTGCTCCTCGTAGAACAACTGGTATCTCACCCACCAGTGAGATATGGTTTTCTTCATGAAGAAGAACAAGAGTTGTCTACTCATGAAGAAGTAGATCATGGAGATGATCCACTTACCTATGAAGAAGCTATATCAGATATAGACTCTTCAAAATGGATTGATGCTATGAAATCCGAGATTGATTCCATGTATAAGAATCAAGTTTGGGATCTTGTTGACCCACCAAGGTATTGTACCTATAGGGAACAAATGGGTTTTCAAGAAGAAAATTGGTTGATGGAAAGGTAGAGACCTATAAGGCAAGGCTAGTAGCGAAAGGGTTTCGCCAAAGGCAAGGAATAGACTATGAGGAGACTTTCTCGCCTGTTGCCATGCTTAAATCAAATAGGATTTTATTAGCAATAGTGGTACTATGATTATGAGATTTGGCGGATGGATGTCAAAACCTTTTCTCAATGGATTCATTGAAGAAAACATTTTCATGGAACAACCTAAGGGATTTGAATCCCAAGATGGTTCCAAGGTATGCAAGCTAAAGCGATCCATTTATGGGTTGAAACAAGCTTCGAGGAGTTGGAACATCCGTTTTGATGAAGCCATTAAATCTTTTGGTTTTATCAAAAATGAGGATGAGCCATGTGTATATAAGAAGGTTAGTGACAGTGCTATCACTTTCCTTGTCTTATATGTGGATGACATAATCGTTGATGGGTAATGATACGTGTATGTTGACGACTATAAAGGTATGGTTGTCAAATACATTCTCCATGAAAGACTTAGGGGAGGCAACCTATATTCTTGGGATTTGCATCTATAGAGATAGAGCGAAAAGAATAATTGGTTTATCCCAAAGTCTATACTTGGAAAAGGTGTTAAAGAGGTTTAACATGCTTGATTCCAAGAGAGGATTGTTACCAGTGAGACATGGTATCCACCTTTCTAAAGAGATGTCTCCAAAGACACCTGAAGAAAGATATAAGATGGCCAGGATTCCATATGTTTCGGCTATTGGAAGTTTAATGTATGCAATGTTGTGTACTAGGCCGGATATCGCATATGCTGTTAGTTTGACTAGCAGGTATCAATCCAATCCAGGTTTGGAACATCGATAGTCACAAGAATATCCTTAAGTACTTGAGAAGAACTAAGGATTTATTCTTGATTTATGGAGGTGGAGGCTTGCAATTGGATGGTTATACTGATTCTGATTTCCAATCAGATATCGATGATAGAAAGTCTACCTCTGGATATGTGTTCATTTGTAATGGAGGTGCAGTCAGTTGGAAGAGTTCCAAACAGAGCACGACTGCAGATTCCACTATCGAGGTCGAGTATATTGTCGCATCGATGTCGCAAAGGAAGTCGCTTTGGATAAAGAAGTTCGTGATGTAACTTACGAGAGTTCCTTCCATTGAGTCGCCAGCTCCATTACACCGTGACAACAATGGAGCAACATACTGAGCTAAGGAACCAAGGTCTCACCGTAAATCCAAACACATAGAAAGGCGCTACCACATTATCAGAGAAATAGTTGGGCGAGGCGATGTAACCATGCAGAAAATAGCATCAGCCGAAAATCCAGCTGATCCATTCACTAAGCCTATGTCACAGACTCAGTTAGACCGACATCTTGAGAAGATAGGTCTAAGATATTGTAATGAATGGCTCTAGTGCTAGTGGGAGATTGTTAGTAGTATGCCCTAGAGCATATCATTTAGTATGTATCTTGTACATATTTTAATAATAAAAGGCATTTCCACTTTTCCGTTTACATAATATATTTATGTGTAATAGAAAAGGTCCATTGATATTTTGTTAGAAATATTATTCTTAAGTTGTTAAGAATATGAGTGACAATATTTTTAGCACAAAGTATCATAAATAGGTTCACAATCGAGGATACTTCATAATAAGGACATGACTTATCCGTAAAGATTGTATTCATGTTTGTTCCCAAGTTATTTATATGAGATATAAATAAGATGGAATGGTGAGTCTCATGCCATATAACAAACTTGATAGGCACTTATAAATGATAAGTAGGTCGAACAGTGACACTTATGACAAGCACATGGAGTTTACTCTTGTCAATGTTTTGTCATAAATCATATCAAGTGCATATAATCTTTAGACTGAGATAGCACAGCTTATCTTGTATATAGGTAGTTTGAGTTTGATATCGTTTTCATACTTGTACTATGTATGGGTATATGGGCATGTGTTGGCTCTCGCTAGTTATATATGGAGGTAGGTGTTGATCAAGATGGAATCTGTTCCTCTAAGTAAATAGAGTTAAAATCCTATGTTCATTTAATTGTTCTTGATGTTTCAAGTTCCTGGCCAGGACAGATAGATTTATTCAGAAAAGAGTTTCTGATGAGAAAATCTTTTTAATCAAGAACTGGAATTAAAAGAGAACATAATATTCATAGCAAATGGAGTTTGACATAAACCATGACTCAAATTGAGTTGGGATTTTGTAACAGAGAGATTCTAGTGCATGGTAACATATGATTATAGGTTCATTTAAGGTAAATCTTATTACTAATTGGGTGGCCATGGCATGCTATGCTAGGTATTAACCATGGTCTATGAGGTTCATAAAATGATTTAGAGAAATCATTTATGGTAAGAAAGAGTTCTGATGATATTAAGAGTTGATATCATGTCTCATTGCCAATTAGTGATGAGCCTAGTAAGTCACACACATACACAAGTTATCACCTATTTAAATATGATTTAATTAATTAATTAGAGAGTTTAATTGATTAATTAAATAGATTTGGTTTGCAATTAAATTGCAAAGTCCCTAGCATGACTTGAAACCAAATCTAGATTATTGGATGTGTAGTATAAATTAAATTTATATTTAAAGTGTTTAAATATGAATTTAATTGATGAGAAATTAATTAATAGAGATTAATTAATTAATTTATATTTGATATAAATTAATTAGAAGAAGAAAATAATTATTTTGGGTTAAGAACTCAAAATTAAGACACAGGGGCATTTTGGTCATTTTGCAGTGTGACACGTGGCACCATGAGATGGTGACACATGGCATAACACATAAGCTTGCCAAATGTTTTTAATCATGTAAGATGATTAAAATCAAGATTAAATATAGGTTTGACACTTGGCACAATGTGATTGGGTCACTGAAACCTAGAGCTAATCAAAAGGTGACATGTGGCTAGGGTTTAATGTGTTAACCTAGCTATTTAAGTGTGGTTATGAAAAGAAAACATAACCAGCAGCCTCTCCTCTAAATTGTCACGCCACTTTGAGGCTCTCCAGCTATTTCTCTTCATCTCTCATCAATTCAAAGAGATTAGCCATCAATCTCTTGAATTAAGAACACTAGAAATTGTTTCTAGTGTCCTGTTTACATCTCTAATCTCTTAAAAGGCAGAACTTGAATTTCTAATTAATAGAAAAGGCTTTAGAAGCTGTTCAAGGGCTGCCATAGGTGTTCTTGGTGTGGACAAGCTAGAGGGACAACATCTGGTGTCCTGAAGACGAATCTCAAAGGCGCAGACACGCTGCAGTGCATCAAGAGGTTAGTGTAATCGTTCTTGATTTAATCTAGGGTTCTAAAATTAATCTGATTAATTTTAAATCTTAAATGGCAAATACAGATCCAAAAACATATTAAAAGAGTTTTAATATGTTGTTTATCATTGAAATCAAATAGATAAAAATAAATCTTGCATGGTGCATGTGACCCTAAGTGAAAATTTTTGAATTCAATGGTATAATCTTGTGTTTTTCACGCTTCCGTTCCTTCAAAAACCCATTTATTCCCTATAGGTACAATACCTTCAAGTGGGTCAACAAGATCCCAAACTTGATTCTTATACATGGATTCAATCTCGGATTTCATAGCATCAATCCATTTTGAAGAGTCTATATCTGATATATCTTCTTCATAGGTAAGTGGATCATCTCCATGATCTACTTCTTCATGAGTAGACAACTCTTATTCTTCTTCATGAAGGAAACCATATCTCACCGGTGGTGAGATACCCTAGTTGTTCTATGAGAAATAGCTGTAGATGTTTCATTAATGGGTGTAGGTTGACTAGATGGATCTATATCTATCTGATCTGTTGGTTGGTCAGAATTCTCCAATTCTAACTCTATTTGCCTTCCTTTGCCTCTTTCTTGAACAAACTGTTGTTCAAGAAATGTAGCATCTCTACTTACCACAACCTTTTGTGAAGTGGGCAAATAAAAATAATATCCAAAACTATCTTTTGGATATCCAGCAAATCGACCATTTTCTGATCTAATTTCCAATTTATCAGTGTTTAGCTTTTTGATATAAGCTGAACAACCCCAAATCTTAACATGCTTAAGACTTGGTTTTCTTTCATACCATATCTCATAAGGTGTGGAAGAAACTGATTTTGATGGAATCCTATTCAGAATATACAAAGCTGATTCTAATGCAAATCCCTAAAAGGAGATTGGCATATCAGTATAGCTCATCATACTACGTACCATATCCAATAGGGTACGATTTCTCCTTTCAGATACACCATTCAGCTATGGTGTTCCTGGAGGAGTCAGTTGGGAAACAATGCCGTGTTCTCTCAAGTATTCATAAAATTCAGTACTCAAATATTCAACTCCACGATCTGATCGAAGAGCTTTAATTCCCTTTCCTGTTTGATGTTCTACTTCAGATTTAAATTCTTTAAACTTTTCAAAGGATTCATATTTGTATTTCATCAAATACAAATACCCAAACCTTGATTTATCATCAGTAAAGGTAATAAAGTAATGAAAACCACCTCTAACCATTTCCTTAAATGGACCATATACATCACAATGTATTAGCTCCAAAATATTTTCAGCCCTTAGCCCTTGTCCAACAATATAACACCCCTATTTGAATAGCCTGGTATATTTCACTATTCTGGTGACCGGAGTCAGTCCGGATAATTAAGAGGATTATAACTACACTTGAGACAACTAGATAAGTCATAAACACAAATAATTAGTAATTGTCAATTAGTTAAGTATAAATAAGAAAAACAGAACATAAGAAGTTAAACGAGCCGAGAGTCACAACGATGGGTGACCTTCTCGGGAAGGATTGCGAAGTCAATTTAAACTCAAATTTCGAACCGTAAAATGTGACGCCGCAGTCCTTAGGACTATTACGAACACAGTGGAAAAGAGAAAATCATGAAAAAGAATTGTTAAGCCAGTTAAATAATTAAGTCAGAGAGCCAAAAGAAATATTGATTTATTTGCAAATCGAGTCGAACCGGTGAGGGGCAATTTGGTCAATTGACCCCGAGAGCTGACTCCTGACCTAACTGTAAAATAAAATCAGAGAAAAGAAAATTTTGGGATCAAAAATTAAATTAAAAAACTAAGGAAAAATAAATACAAAAAAAAGAAGAAGAAAAAAAAAAGTTAACTACATCACTTTTATGACATCAAAATGATGTCAAAATTGATTTTTAATTTCCCATCATATTTGACTAATTCAATTACATAAAAGTAACCATAAAAGACCTAAAAACTAAAAAAGAAAATAACCCTTCTCTTACCTAAAGTTTCGGCAGCCACCCTTCCCTTAGCTCCACCATTGTTTTCCTCCATGAAAGCTTGAGTTCAAGCTTGTAAACACCCACTTAACCCTACCTTGCCCCAAATTGTTCCATAAAAACTTATTAACCTCACTTGAGAAGAAGATTGATCACAAAAGAAAGAAGAAAAGAAGAAAGAAATTGAAGATTTAGCATCCAAGTTGAGGTTAGTGATTTAAGTTGCAAAATTGAGTTTATTAGTTGTGTTTATAGCTTAACTAACTTAGAAATAAACTTAAAATGAAATGAAATTAATTGTTGGAGGACTAATCATGGATTTTGGTCAGCTAGGGTTTGCTATGGTATTGCATGAATTTGATTGGATTAAAAGTGTAGGCAACCTTATATGAATGTGGAGGTAATGTTGATATGCTTAGATTTGGTTAAATGTAACTACTAGTGCAGTTAGGGTTTGACACCTAGGGTTTAGAGAAAAAAATGTGAGAATTGGTCAAGAGATGTGTTTGACCTAGTTTGAGGTGAGAAATAGTCATTTGTGACTAAATGAAGTGTGTTGAAAGTGTTGGAATTGAGTTTAAATTCGGATTGAATGTGGTCATGCTGCAGGCTGCAGGACCAACATCCCTTTGAGGGACCAAAATTGAAAATTTATAAGTCCAATTGGTATGAGACCAATTGCGAATGAAAATAGACACAAAATGACACAATTTTCATTTAGGAATCATGCCCAAAAAGTGACCAAAACCTAGTGAACAAATTGACCAAATCTGGATTTTCTCAGTCTGACCTGTACAAAAATGACCAAATGAACAGTGTTTGTTCATTTGGCCATAACTAGGGCTAGGCAGGTCTAAATGACTTGAAATTTTACCAATGGATAGTTGAGATATAGGCCTAAAACTTTCATGAAGAACACAAACCAAAATTATGCCATTAACTAAGCCATTTGGCCACCTAAATTTGGTAACCTAAAACTGCCAGAACCAGTTTGGTGCCCAGAAATCTGGGTTAAGTCCAATCCGGCAGCAATGATTCAAATGACTATAACTTGAGCTAAAAATCTCCAATTGGAGTGATTCAAAAAGAAGAATAATGTTAAGACAATAGGGAACATTTTATATGCAGAAAGTTTTGCCAAATTCTAACAGAAAAATGACCAATGGAAAAGTGCAACATAAGACACCAAAACTGAAAATTTGCAAATTTGCCTAAAAGACATAGAATTTGAGTAAACAACCAAAACCAACAAATTTAGTGACCAAAATGTGATATGTGGTGAAGTTGGAATTCCCATACCTATTAAGCCTTAGAAAGTCAACAAATTGACTTGAATAGTGTAGTGAATAGTAACTTCGAAACACAAATTTTAAAGAACATCAAGTTTAGCACATTAGAGCTAGGTAAAAGTGAAATTAAATTTATTTGTGGATTTGTGATAAGTTATGATACTGAAACACTGTGAAACTGTGTGTTTCAGTTGAAAAGAACACCATGAAAGAACCCAAGGAATCGAGTCAAGGCTAAGAGGCGACTCGCTTAAGGTTTGTGCACAACGTATAATTTTTGTAAATTATCTTCTGCATATTGTTTTGAATAATTTGAAATATTAAATTGTGACACTACTATGATGAAGTATTTATGATGCTTTTGATTTAAATTGTTGAAAGTTAATTGTGTATATTTAAAATGGCAATGTTTAGTAAATTGTTAAGATAAGTTTTGAAACCACAGTGTCATGACCATATATTTGAACACATCACTAGCATGACTAGTGGGGGTAATCAATTTCGAATTTTGATTCCTTCTCTGACTGAAGTGTTGAGGTGTATGCCAGTAGAAGAAGAAATTGAATGGATAACCATATATTTGAGCTAGCTAGCCTTGTGATGTGACTTCTCTTTAGCCTCTGGCTATTGAGATTATATTTGTTTCGAATGGCATGATATAACTGTGCATTTTATGAAATGTGTTTTGATACTTCAAAATGAAATTGTTTGGATTAAAATCTCATAATTTATGTTTTGTATTTAATTCTCATGTTCAATCCAATTTTTGAATAAATATGATTTAAACTCTGCATAAAGATTATTTTAGTATGTTGTGCACCACTGAGTTCTAGTACTCAGCGATGGCTGTTATTGCTGTCGCAGATATAAAGACTAGAAGAGCAGCAGAGTGAGCTGCTGAGGACAGAGGAACTACTTGCTTTGAAGTTATCTGGTATAATTTATACCCTGGCTGTAAATATTTATTTTGATGTATATAATGCACGTAAATGTATGGACATGTAAAATTGATCTTAAGCAGCTTGTACAAAATTTGTATAAAGTTTGTAATAAATTTTAGTTTGGATTTTCCTAATGTAAATTTTTAGTATGATGTATATATAAATTGTTTATCTTTAATGAAATATGGATAAATGAAATTGATTGATAGTATCTTGATGATTACTGAATTTTTGAAAATTGAGAAATGAGGATTGTTGAATTTTGAAATTTGAGAAATTGGTTGGAATTATTGTGGAGTTATTGAAATTGTTGAGAAAATTTATTAGAAGTTCTTTTTACAGGTATTTGAAGAACTGTTTTCTCAAAATACAGACGGCACTCTGCCGAAATTTTTATAAAATTGACGGAAAAATAAAATTGATCTAAAATTTTAACTAGTTTTTAACTTTGAATAAATAATTTTAATACCTATTAGAAAATGCTCACTACTTATAAAAGTAAGAAAATTGTTGTAAAATCCATTGTAGGGTACTTAATGAGTTATCGGTAGGTGAAGTTTGATAGTTCATTAGGTATTCTAGGGGATCATGTTATGCTTTACAGAGGGGTAAGGTGTGACATATTTTAGTGGTATCAGAGAAAAATTTTTGAAGTATGTTGTAACTTATGAATTTGTGTCTTTTCTTTGTTAAGTACAGTTGCTCAATGTCCTTACTTGTTACATGCAGTGCATTACATCATAAATATGAACTAACGGAGGGAAATCTCCTTGTGTTTTTTATTCAGGAGATACCCTAACTTCATACTGAAATGGAAGAAGGGGATCGCTCAGTTGAGCAATTTGTTGAAGCTGAGGCACAAGGGAAAGCCCCAGCTCTACAGAATATTAGTGGATCAGTAGCACCAGCCCCACAAATGCCACAGTTTCCTGCACAGTTCGCACAACAGATGGCTGCGATGTTTCAACAGATGGCTGGGGGTATTCCTGCTCAAGCTCCACCCCAGACACCTGTGGTACAACCACAACCTCCACTCAAACAGTATGACATACTGTTGAAGTATGGGGCTACAGAATTTAAGGGTACAGTAGACCCGCTTGAGGCAGAGCAATGGCTTAAAAGAATGGACAGAGTGTTCAAGAAGCTGCACTCCCAAGATGAATTGAAGTTTGAATACTCTGTGTCACTACTACAAGGGGATGCGTATGATCGGTGGAAGACTATCCCCCACAGCTTGGCTGAACCACCAGTACTGACCTGAGACGACTTCATCAGAGAATTCAAACAAAAATACGTCCCAGACGCATATGTGGATCAAAAGTTACAAGAATTTCTGAGCTTGAAACAAGGGAACAGATCAGTGGTAGAGTATGAGAGGGAGTTCTCCCACTTAAGCCACTATGCTGGGAGTCTCCTTTCTACCAGTAAGGAATGGTGTAAAAGATTTGAGACTGGTTTGAAGCCCAGTTGAGAATGTAAGTAGTGGGATTCTGACACAGTAGTTTTTCAGAACTCATCTCTCAAGCACTTGAGCTAGAAAGGATTGAATCAGAAGCAACACCTGTAAAACAAAAATCAGAAAAAGTTGAGAAATCAGAGAAAGACAAGGGAGAAAAGTCAGTAGAGCCAAGTTCTGGTGGTACTTATGGGAAGAGAAAGAAATTTGGTGGACCTAGTAGAGGTCGAGGTGGGAGATTTAGAAGGGACAGATTCTCTGGACAGAGACCCCCTAGGTCTGGTCAGCAGTCGAGCACGGGTTCATATCCTGCTCACCCCTGTGAGACTTGTGGCAATATTTATGAGGGAGAATGCTATTGGGCCACTAGAGCCTATTTTAACTGTGGAGGCAAGGGCCATCTTGCTAAAGACTGCACTAGTGCTCCTAGATATGGTCCAGCTCCTATGACTGCAGAAAGATCTATTCAGAGTCCTGCTTCCAGAAGTTCACAACCTGTTGGCAGAGGAAGAGGCAGAGGTAGAGGCACTGCTTTTGGTAGTCAAGGCACTATTGGTCAGTAAGCATAAGGAAGTGTGTCAACTAGAGTCTACACAATGAGACAGCGAGAAGAGGCTGAGACTTCTGATGTTGTGGCTGGTACATTCTCTATCTTCGATTAAGAAGTATTTGTGTTGTTTGATCCGAGTTCAACCCATTCATATGTTAGTGCTAGCATAGTCAGTTCACTTGCTGTTTCGTGTGTCAAAATGGGTTTTAAAGTACTAGTAACTAGTCCATTAGGACAAGAGGTCTGAGTCAACATAATTTATAGGGATTTTCCATGGTGATCCAAGGACATGTTTTCCTGTTAGATTTGATTGAAATGCCGTTCAGAGATTATGATATTATCTTGGGTATGGATTGGTTAGCCAGGCATCACGCCATGATTGACTGTAGACTGAAGACAGTCACTTTTGGTCTCCCTCTGTATGGTAATGTGGTAATACATGGGGAGAGGCATTTATTACCGTCAAACATTATTTCTGCTACACTAGCCAGAAAAATAATCAGAAAGGGGTGTGAAGCATACTTAGCACATGTGATAGACACCCAAGTTGGGAGTCCAGCACTGAGGGACATCCCTATGGTATGTGACTTTCCGAATGTGTTTCCTGATAAATTACCAGGATTACCTCCAGAAAGAGAGGTGCAGTTTGAAATTGATGTTATGCCTAGTGTGGACCCAATCTCCATAACACCATATAGAATGGCACCTGCAGAATTGAAAGAGTTGAAAGTGCAGTTGCAAAAATTGCTTGACAAGGGCTTTATCTACCCTAGTGTGTCACCTTGGGGAGCACCAGTGTTGTTTGTTAAGAAGAAGGATGGCACTCTTTGCTTATGTATTGATTATCGGCAGTTGAATAAGGTGACAATAAAGAATAGATATCCATTGCCCCGCATTGATGACTTATTTGATCAGTTGAGGGGTGCAGCTGTGTTCTCCAAAATTAACCTGAAATCAAGTTATTATCAACTGAAAGTACAAGAGCAGAGTATTTCTAAAACTGTCTTCAGAACCCGCTATGGCCATTATGAGTTCTTGGTCATACCATTCGGCTTAACTAATGCTCTGATTGCTTTTATGGATCTGATGAACACTATCTTCAGACCATACCTCGACCAGTTTGTTGTGGTATTTATTGATGATATATTGGTCTATTCGAGGAGTGCAGAAGAGCATGATAGACATCTGCGGATTGTACTACAGACTTTGAGGGAGAAACAGCTATACGCAAAATTGTCAAAATGTGAATTTTGGCTAAAAGAAATATCTTTCTTGGGGCATGCAGTATCAGTAGAGGGTATCAAGGTAGATCCAAGTAAGATAGAAGCTTTCCTTAATTGGAGGCCACCCAAAAATATCACAGAGATTCGCAGTTTTCTGGGTTTAGCAGGATACTACCGTCAATTTGTGAAGGGATTCTCCATGTTGGCATCTCCATTGACTAAGCTACTTCGAAAAGATGTAAAATTTCAGTGGACGGATAAATGTCAACAGAGTTTTGATGAATTAAAGAGATGTTTGACTGAGGCTCCATTCCTGACTTTACCTACTCTCGGTAAAAAATATACAGTTTATAGTGATGCTTCTCATAATGGGTTAGGCTGTGTATTGATGCAAGATCGAAATGTCATTGCCTATGCATCACGCTAGTTGAAACTGCATAAGAGGAATTATCTGACACATGACTTGGAGCTTGCAGCTATTGTGTTTGCTCTTAAGATCTAGAGACACTATTTATATGGGGAGAAGTGCTACATCTACATAGATCATAAGAGTTTGAAGTATTTGGGCACCTAGAAAGAGTTGAATTTGAGACAGAGGAGATGGTTAGAGTTAATAAAAGACTATGATTGTCTGATAGACTTTCAGCCAAGGAAAGCTAATATTGTGGCTGACGCCTTAAGTCGCAAGATCATAGCAAGTCTACGGGTTACTCCTTTGTCTATGGTACATGAGTTGAGATCATTACATACCAGCTTAGAGATTAATGATGAGGGGTAGACAATAGTTGCATGGCATGTACAACCAGTGTTGATTGATCAGATCACAATGGCTGCTCAAAATGATGAAAGGTATCAGAAGCTGTTGGAAGAAATCCTGCACGGCAAGAAACTAGAATTCTCCATAAGAGATGATGGTCTACTGCTACACCAGGGCAGAATATGTGTTCCTAATGATGTTGATTTGAGGCAGATTATATTGAAGGAAGCACATGAGTCTCCTTTTGCCATGCACCCTGGTGGCACAAAAATGTATAGGGGGCTAAAGGAGCATTATTGGTGGATGGGTATGAAAAGAAATGTGGCAGATTTTGTTTCCAAATGCCTAACTTGTCAGCAAGTGAAGGCAGAGCATCAAGTACCCACTGAGTTATTACATCCACTACCAGTACCAGAATGGAAATGGGAGAGAATAACAATGGATTTTATTATGGGACTTCCGAGGACACAAAAGTGTCATGATGCAGTTTGGGTCATTGTTGACAAACTAACCAGGTCTTCTCATTTTTTGCCAGTCCGGATGGACTACAGTTTAGAAAGATTGGCCAAGTTGAACATTGATGAGATAATAAGACTACATGGAGTGCCAGTATCCATCGTATCAGACAGAGATCCTAGGTTCACTTCTAGATTCTGGGGTAGTCTTCAGAGAGCAGTATGAACTAGATTGAACTTCAGTACGGCATTCCACCCATAGACAGATGGCCAATCTGAGAGGGTAATTCAAATCTTGGAGGACATGCTACAGGCTTGTGTGATTGAGTTTGAGGGCAGTTGGGACACACACTTCCCTTTGATTGAGTTTGCTTACAACAACAGCTACCAATCAAGCATAGGGATGCCTCCATATGAAGCTTTGTATGGCAAAAAATATAGAACCCCGTTGTGTTGGGATGACGTGAGTGAAAGAAAGATGATTGGATCCGAAATTGTTCAACAAACTGAGGAGAAGATCAGGGTGATCAGAGATCTACTTAAGACTACATCAGACCGTCAGAAGTCCTACATTGATTTAAAGAGAAGAGATATTGAGTATGTAGTGGGTCAGAAAGTATTCCTTAAGGTTTCTCCTTGGAAGAGAATTATGAGATTCAGTAGGAAGGGGAAATTGAGTCCTCGTTTCATTGGGCCATATGAGGTTCTGGAAAAAGTGGATCCTTTAGCATATTGTTTGGTGCTACCTCCAGAGTTGGAGAAGATACATAATGTCTTCCATGTGTCTATATTGAGGAGGTATCGATCAGACCCATCTCATGTACTACCAGTAGAAGCAATTGAAGTGAATCCAGACCTCACACATGAAGAAGAACACATAGAGATTCTAGCTTATGAGGTGAAGCAGCTACGGAACAAGTAAATACTGTCAGTGAAAGTGCTGTGGAAAAATCATTCGAGCCAGGAGGCTACTTGGGAACGAGAGGAGGACATAAGAAGACAGTACCCACAACTGTTCAGAGATTGATACCAGGTAAAAATTTCGAGACAAAATTTATTTTAAGGGGGGGAGATTGTAACACCCCTATTTGTATAGCCTGGTATATTTCACTATTTCGATGATCGGAGTCGATCCGGACAACTAAGGGGATTAGAATTACACTTAAGACAACTAGATAAGTCATAAACACAAATAATTAGCAATTGTCAATTAGTTAAGTATAAATAAGAAAAACAGAACATAAGAAGTTAAACGAGCCGAGAGTCACAACGATAGGTGACCTTCTCGGGAAGGATTGCGAAGTCAATTTAAACTCAAATTTCGAATAGTAAAATGTGACGCTGCGGTCCTTAGGACTATTACAAACACAGTAGAAAAGAGAAAATCATGAAAAAGAATTGTTAAGCCAGTCAAATAATTAAGTCAGGGAGCCAGAAGAAATATTGAATTATTTGCAAATCTGGTCGAACTGGCAAGGGGTAATTTGGTCAATTGACCCTGAGAGCTGACTCCTGACCTAACTGTCAAATAAAATCAGAGAAAATAAAATTTTAGGATCAAAAATTAAATTAAAGAACTAAGGAAAAATAAATAAAAAAAAAGAAGAAGAAGAAAAAAGTTAACTACATCACTTTTATGACATCAAAATGATGTCAAAATTGATTTTTAATTTCCCACCATATTTGACTAATTCAATTACATAAAAGTAACCATAAAAGACCTAAAAACTAAAAAAGAAAATAACCCTTCTCTTACCTCAAGTTTCGGCAGCCACCCTTCCCTTAGCTCCACCATTGTTTTCCTCCATGAAAGTTTGAGTTCAAGCTTGTAAACACCCACTTAACCCTACCTTGCCCCAAATTCTTCCATAAAAACTTGTTAACCTCACTTGAGAAGAAGATTGTTCACAAAAGAAAGAAGAAAAGAAGAAAGAAATTGAGGATTTAGCATCCAAGTTGAGGTTAGTGATTTAAGTTGCAAAATTTAATTTATTAGTTATGTTTATAGCTTAACTAACTTAGAAATAAACTTAAAATGAAATGAAATTAATTGTTGGAGGACTAATCATGGATTTTGGTCAGCTAGGGTTTGCTATGGTATTGCATGAATTTGATTGGATTAAAAATGTAGGCAACCTTATATGAATGTGGAGGTGATGTTGATATGCTTAGATTTGGTTAAATGTAACAACTCGTGTAGTTAGGGTTTGGCACCTAGGGTTTAGAGGCAAAAATGTGAGAATTGGTCAAATGATGTGTTTGACCTAGTTTGAGGTGAGAAATATGTTAGTAGTATGTCCTATAGCATATCATTTAGTATGTATCTTGCACATATTTTATAAATAAAAGGCATTTCCACTTTTTCGTTTACATAATATATTTATGTGTAATACAAAAAGGTCCATTGATATTTTGTTAGAAATATTATTCTTAAGTTGTTAAGAATATGAGTGACATTATTTCTAGCACAAAGTATCATAAATAGGTTCACAATCGAGGATACTTCATAATAAGGACATGACTTATCCAGAAAGATTGTATTCATGTTTGTTACCAAGTTATTTATATGAGATATAAATAAGATGGAATGGTGAGTCTCATGCCATATGACAAACATGATAGGCACTTATAAATGATAAGTCGGCCAAACCAGTGACACTTATGACAAACACATGGAGTTTACTCATATCAATGTTTTGTCATAAGTCATATCAGTGAATATAATCTTTAGACCTGAGATAGCACAGTTATCTTGTATATAGGTAGTTTGAGTTTGATAATGCTTTCATACTTGTACTGTGTATGGGTATATGGGCATCTGTTAGCTCCTACTAGTTATATATGGAGGTAGGTGTTGATCAAGATGGAATCTGTTCCTCTAAGTAAATAGAGACAAAATCCTATGTTCATTTAATTGTTCTTGATGTTTCAAGTTCCTGGCCAGGACCTATAGATTTATTCAGAAAAGAGTTTCTGATGAGAAAATCTTTTCAATCAATAACTAGAATTAAAAGAGAACATAATATTCATAGCAAATGGAGTTTGACATAAACCATGACTCCAGCTTGAGTTGGGATTTTGTAACAGAGAGATTCTAGTGCATGGTAACATATGATTATAGGTTCATTTAAGGTAAACCTTATTACTAATTGGGTGGCCATGGCATGCTATGCTAGGTGTTAACCATGGTCTATGAGGTTCATAAAATGATTTAGAGAAATCATTTATGGTAAGAAAGAGTTCTGATGATATTAAGAGTTGATATCATGTCTCATTGCCAATTAGTGATGAGCCTAGTAAGTCACACATGTAACACCCCTATGTTCGGTAGTGCGTTCTATTGTTCCGGTAACCAGTGTTGTCCGGACAGCTAGGATGCCTAGAACTACACTTCGATATGAGTGAGGAGACATAAAATAATGAAATACAAGAAAAGAAAATGCAAGAAAAACAAAGGAAAAATAATAGCAAAGAAATGTAACCAAGTTAAGCGAGCCGAGAACCCTAGCGATGGGTGACCGCACCAGGAAGTCACGGCATGGACCGTTGACTAGCCCTAGACCGCGGGAAACCCTGAAAAATATTTTTAGGACTTAAAGAGACATCAATTTAAGTATAAATATCATTAGAAATATCAAAGAAAAATTAATTAATTAATTAGTACAAAGAAAAGTGAAAAATCGAAAAACGGACAAAACCCAGAGCTATCGAAAAATCGAGAATGCAACCCGAACAGGGGCATTGTGGTCATTTGACATCTCGAGTTGTCTTTTAACCTAAATGTCCATTGAAAATACATGATATTATATTTGGAAAATGTCATGAAAAATTAAATTAGTGATACATAATGTAAATAGCAAAAATAGGATATAAGTTAAGTAAATAACACTTTAAAACATATAATATAATTAATTTGTGGTGAGTGGAGCATTATGGATTAAATTAAACATTAAGTGGGCAGGTGTACTTCCACTAAAACTTCATCTTCTTCATTCCTCCTTCCATGCTGAAATGAAGAGCTTGAAAATCCTCCATGGCCGATTTGCTTGAAGCTTCTTAATCTCCATCATTTCCACCTCCACACACCAAAGTCATTTCACTAATTTTGATCCCCACCTCACAAGGAAGAAGTAGTTACTAAAATCAAGGGAGTTTGATGAAGATTTAACAAGCCTCATCAATAGGTAAGTTTGTGTTTTTGATTTTTCTTTTATTAAAGTTTGTAAGGATGTTAAGGGTATTTGATTTATGGAGAGATTTTTGAGGTTTGATGTTTAAAGGGGGATGTGTACTTTTGGTAGCCATGGAAAGTCCTTGAAGACAGTTTATTTTTGCTTGTAAATGGTGGATTAAAGGATTGATTAAATGTTTATGTGTGTAGGAAATTATTTGGGTGATGTATACTTAGTATATGTGAATGTGTATTTGAAATTTGAAGCTTGGGAATTAAAGGAATGTAAATGCATGAATCGGCAGCCTGATTTGGTGAACCATAAGGATGTTATTTTATGTTTGGATTATGGTATAATAATGTTGAATTGTGATGGTTGTTATGGCAGCTTGGGTATATGTGTGATGGTGTGAGGTTGGACATGTAAATGAGCATGAATAGGTGGTTTAATTGTTGTAATTGAGTTTGACAAATTCTGCACTTTATGGTATATGTTGAATGTGATTATAAGCTGCCAAAATGATCAAAAATATGTGTTAAAATATGTTTAGGTTATGGTACAAACCAAAATGGGCATGAATGTGAAGTTTGGTAAGTTTTGAAGGTGACCTTTGCTGAGTATGAACAAAATACAATAGGGCAATTTGTGTTTTGGGCTTAGAACCTTAAGTGTGTGGCTCCAATTGGTATGACACAAATTGAAGGTGAAACTAGGTACAAAATGTGCCAACTTTCATGAAGGAAGCTTGCCAAAATTCTGCTTGTAAGGTAACTTGAAAAATGACCAAATCCGGATTAGTGCAATTAAGGCCTGAAAATTGACTAATTGAGCAGCAGTTAGTGTTTAGGCCATAACTCTCTCAAAACAGATCCAATTAACCTGAAATTTTGACCATGAATAGTTAAGACCTATATCTACAATTCTTATGAAGATACCAAAGCCCAGAAATGACCATAAGCAAGTCAAACAGCTTGCACAATTTCGGGTTCAAAAACTGGCCGAACCAAAATTGACCTAAAATGACCTAAAGTGACTAATTTTGATGCATTTTGACCAGTAATAGTAAAATGACCATAACTTGGTCTACATAACTCAGAATGACCTGAAATTTTGCCCCGCGTGCAATAAGATATAGATCTACAAGTTTATAGTTTTGACTGAAACTCGAAAACTGAGGGAACTAGGTCGTCTGGCTAGGTTAAACTAGTATCCCGGAATCCAGCAAATTGCAAGAAAATGCAAGATACATGAAAATGAATTTGGTAACGTGTACCAACCCTAAATGACTATCGAATGTGACATATTAGTAACATTAAAACCTAATTTACCTAGAATGCATCGAGAGTCAACATATTAGGCTGACTAAGCAAGAAATAGAATCCAGTGATTTAATTATCAAGCATTATCGTTAGAGATAGTTTAAATGAGAACTTAAACACTTCAAATTGTGTTCTCAGCTAGCAAAGACTCAGGGAAAGGGAAGGAAACACTGAGTCAAGGCCAGGAGATAGTTATCAGAGGTTTGTGCACAACAATTATTTCTTTTGAATTTTTCAATTGAAATAAATTATGACTATTTGTATATTATTGTTTTCAATTATGGAAATGTGTTTGAATGGATACTTATTGCTTGAAAAGCATTGTAAATGGTTTGAAACTGTGGAAAAATTGATTTAGTGTGATTTGTGAAAATTAAAGTTAACTATGAATTGTGTTGCCATTTTGTGAATGAAATTATGACTTTGGAAATTTATTGGATTCTCACGAATCATTTGAATAAAATGTTTGGAATTGATTTTGTGTTTACACTTAGCATAACAGTATCACATCATTCCTTCTCCATTTATGGGGTTGTGATCGTTTATTTTTCTCCCTCTCTAGTTTACCAGTTGAGGTTGTAGATCAGATGAGTACTCATTATATAGCTAGCTTCCTTCCTCATTGATTTCGATTAGTGAGGTTGTGATTGCTTTGTCGTGGTGTACAACGCGGCATTGATCGGAAAATTGTCATGGCTTAAGTTTTGTATGATTTGGCAACACTGTATTCTTAAATTATTTGACTAAATTATGTTATTATGAGCTTTGATAATTTGTGAAATGGAGTTTAAATTCTTATTGACATTCACTGTCTTTTGAATTTAACTATGTTTTGATTACTGAGATTTATTGTGATATTATGTTAAATTCTTTATGACATTCATTGTGTTGAATTTAACTATGGTTTTACGTATCCATCATTTATATGATTTATGAATTGTGATTTAAAGTCGTATTTGGTTAATGTTGTGCACCACTGATACATTGTCTCAGCGATAGCTTTTAATTGCTGTCGCAGGTAGACAGACGGACAGGGCAGCAGACTAGGCTGCTAGTGCATTCAGCGAGAGATCATCGGGTGTATTGAGTATACCACATTTTGCATTTTGTACTGTAATGTATGTTCACTGTATGTATATATTGTTCTTGGTTTTGAGCAGTTGTAAATTAAAATTGTACATTGAAGTTGTAAAATAAATTATGAGTTATTTTGGCTTGTAAAATTTGTACTGTATTTCTTTTATCTCAGTCTTTGAAAAACTATTAGGGATTTGAGTTGAGAAATATATTATGGTGTTTAACTGTTGGAGTTGAGATTGAGAAAAATATTGAAGTGCTTTTTACAGGTTTTCTGAAGAACTGTTTTATCCAAAATACATATGGCACTCTGCCAAAATTTTTACAGATGTCACTAATAGTCCAATTGTGTTAGCTATTTCACTTCAGTTCAAAAAGGTTTTTAACACCTGTAAATTGTGCTCACCACTGTAAAAAGAAGAAAAGTTTTAAAATCCCTTGTAGTGTATTTAATGGGTTATCAGTAGATGAAGTTGGTAATTCATTAGTTGTACTACGGGATCATGTTATGCCTTACAGAGGGGTAGGGTGTGACATGTTTTAGTGGTATCTGGGCCTGGTTTTTAAATTCTATTTTCACATGTCATTTGAATATTCTTTCTTCATAGTACAACTGCTCAATATCATTGTTTGATACATACAATACATTACATTATAAATATGCACTAACGGTAGGAAATCTCCTTATGTTAATTGTTCAGGAGATTTAAGATCCTCGCATTGACTACGGAAGAGGGTGATCGTTTAGTCGATCAATCTATAGAGGCTGAGGTGCAAGGGGATGCCCCAGCCCTACACAATGTCAGTGGTTCAAAGAACACGGCCCGCATGATCTGCGATTTCTGCTCGATTCGCTCGGCCACAGATGGTCGCAATGTTCCAACAAATGGCTGATAATGTGCCTACTCAAGTCCCAATACAGACACCAGTGGTGCAACCACAGTCTCCTGCTAGACAGTATGACAAATTGATGAAACATGGGGCTACAGAGTTCAAGGGGACAGTAGATCCTCTAGAGGTAGAACAGTGGTTAGAGAGGATGGATAGGGTATTCAAAAAACTGCATTGCATGGAGGAGCTCAGATTTGAATACTCTATATCTTTGCTATAGGGGGATGCTTTTGACTGGTGGAAAACCATTCCCCACAGTCTGGTAGAACCTGCAGTGCTAACATGGAATGACTTTCTCAGGGAATTCAGACAAAAATATGTCCCAGATGCTTATGTAGACCAGAAGCTGCAAGAGTTTCTAAGTCTGAAACAGGGGAGCAGATCAGTGGCTGAGTATGAAAGAGAACTTTCCCGCCTGAGCCATTATGCAGTAAGTTTACTTGCTACCAGAAGGGAGAGATGCAAGAGGTTTGAAATCGGCTTGAAACCCAGTATCAGATTACAAGTGGTCAGATTCAAACACACTAACTTCTCTGAACTTGTTTCTCAAGCCCTAGAGTTGGAAAGAATTGAGTCTGAAGCTGCTCCTGAGAAAAAGAAATCAGAGAAGACAGAGAAAGAGGGAAAATTAGTAAAACAGAGTTCCAGTGGTCCTACTGGAAAGAGGAAGAATTATGGGGGACACAGCAGAGGTGGCAAGAAGTCTGGTAGGGGAAGACATTCAGAACAAAAACCTCCTCTATCTAGTTAGCAGAGTACCAGAGGTTCCTACCCTTCCCGCCAATGTGAAACTTGTGGAAGATATCATGGTGGGATATGTTATAAGGCTATTGGAGCTTGTTATAACTGTGGAGGCATAGGACACTTTGCTAAGGACTGCACCAGTAGTCGCAGAGTTGGACCATCTCCTACTACTGCAGAAGGGTCAGTTCAGAGCCATGTCACCAGAAGTTCACAACCACCCAGCAGAGGTAGAGGCAGGGGTAGAGGTAGCCCAGCAGGCAGCCAAGGCAAAGTGAAACATTCAGAGCAAGATAGTGCTCCAGTCAGAATCTATGCAATGAGACAGAGAGAAGAGGTCGAGACATCTGATGTTGTGGCTGGTACCTTCTCAACTTTTAATCAATATGTGTTTGTGTTATTTGATCCGGGTTCTACCCATTCTTATGTGAGTGCTAGCATCATTGATTGCATTGCTGTTCCATGTACAAAAATGAACTTTGAGGTGCTAGTAACAAGTCCGTTAGGATAGGAGGTCAGGGTTAATAGAATGTATAGAGATTGTCCATTGGTGATCCAAGGACACACTTTTCTGTCTAATTTCATTGAAATGCCCTTCAGAGATTATGATATCATCTTGGGCATGGATTGGTTAGCCAGGCATCATACCGTGATTGACTGTAGGCTGAAGACAGTCACATTTGGTCTCCCTCAGTACAGTGATGTGGTAATACATGGGGAGAGGCAGCTATTGCCATAAAACATCATTTCGGCTGCACTAGCCAGAAAAATGATCAGAAAAGGGTGTGAAGCATACTTGGCACATGTAGTAGACACCCAAGTGGGGAGTCCAGCATTGAAAGACATCCCTACAGTATATGACTTTCCAGATGTGTTTCCTGTTGAATTGCCAGGATTACCTCCAGAAAGAGAAGTGCAATTTGAAATTAATGTTATGCCTGGTGTGGATCCAATATCCATAACACCATACAGAATGACACCAGCAGAGTTGAAGGAGTTGAAGATATAGTTGCAAGAACTACTTGAAAAGGGCTTCATCCACCCTAGTGTGTCACCTTGGGGAGCACCAGTGTTGTTTGTTAAGAAGAAGGATGGTACTCTCCGCTTTTGTATAGATTACCGATAGTTGAATAAGGTGACAATAAAGAACAGATATCCATTACCTCACATTGATGATCTATTTGATCAGTTAAAGGGTGCAGCTGTATTCTCCAAAATTGATTTGCGATCTGGTTATTATCAGTTGAAGGTGCAACAGCAGAGAATTCCAAAAACTGCTTTCAAAACTCAGTATGGCCACTATGAGTTTCTAGTAATGCCATTCGGGTTAACAAATGCTCCAGCTGCTTTTATGGATCTGATGAATACTATCTTCAGACCATATCTCGATCAATTTGTGGTGGTGTTTATTGATGACATTTTGATATATTCGAGGAATGCAGAGGAGCATGACAGACATCTGCGGATTGTACTGCAGACTTTAAGGGAGAAACAGCTATACGCTAAATTGTCGAAATGTGAATTTTGGCTGAAAGAAATCTCCTTTTTGGGACATGTTGTGTCAACTGAAGGGATCAAGGTAGATTCCAACAAAGTAGAAGCTATCCTTAATTGGAAGCCGCCCAGAAATATCACAGAAATTCGCAGTTTTCTGGGTTTAGCTGGATATTATCGCCAATTTGTGAAAAGGTTTTCTATGTTATCTTATCAACTAACCAAGCTGCTTTGGAAAGATGTGGAATTTCAGTGGACAGATAAATGCCAGCAAAGTTTTTATGAGTTAAAAAGGTGTTTAACTGAAGCTCCAGTCCTCACTTTACCTACTCCGTGTAAAAAATACACAGTTTATAGTGATGCTTCTCACAATGAATTAGGCTGTGTACTGATGCAAGATCGGAATGTCATTGCTTATGCATCACGCCAGCTGAAACCGCATGAGAGGAACTACCCAACACATGATCTGGAGCTAGCAGCTATTGTTTTTGCTCTGAAGATCTGGAGACACTATTTGTATGGGGAGAAATGCTATATTTACATAGATCACAAGAGCTTGAAGTACTTAGGCACCCAGAAGGAATTGAATTTGAGGCAGAGGAGATGGTTAGAACTGATTAAAGACTATGATTGCTTAATAGATTATCAGCCAGGGAAAGCAAATGTGGTGGCTGGCGCCTTAAGTCGTAAGACTATGGCAAGTCTTAGAGTTTCTCCTTTGTCCATGGTATATGAATTGAAAGCACAGCACGCCAGTTTAGAGATTGATGATGAGGGACAGACAGTAGTTGCATGACATGTACAGCCAGTGTTGATTGATCAGATTAGAATGGCTGCTCAGAGTGATGATAAATATCAAAAGCTACTGAAAGAAGTTCAGCAGGGTAAGAAACCTGAATTTTCTGTGAAATATGATGGTTTATTGCTACATCAGGACAGAATGTGCATTCGTAATGATGTTGAATTGAGACAGATCATTATGAAGGAAGCACATGAGTCTCCTTTCGCTATGCACCCTGGTGGAAGTAAAATGTACAGAGGGCTGAAAGAGCATTACTGGTGGATGGGTATGAAGAGAGATATAGCTGAATTTGTTTCCAAATGCCTAACTTGTCAGCAAGTAAAGGCAGAACATCAAGTTCCAGCTGGTTTGTTACATCCATTGCCAGTACCAGAGTGGAAATGGGAACGAATAACTATGGATTTTGTTACAGGACTTCCAAGGACACAGAATAGTCATGATGCAGTATGGGTTATAGTTGACGGACTAACTAAGTCTGCTAACTTTTTGCCAGTTCGAATGGATTATAGCCTGGAAAGATTGGCCAGATTGTACATATATGAGATTGTAAAACTGCATGGAGTGCCAGTATCAATTGTGTCAGACAGAGAGATCCTAGGTTCACTTCTAGATTCTGGGGTAGTCTTCAGAGAGCCCTAGGAACTAGATTGAACTTCAGCACAGCATTCCACCCACAGACAGATGGCCAGTCTGAAAGGGTAATTCAGATATTGGAGGATATGCTACGGGCTTGTGTGATTGAGTTTGAAGGTAGTTGGGATACACACTTGCCTTTGATTGAGTTTGCTTTTAACAATAGCTATCAATCAAGCATTGGGATGCCTCCATATGAAGCTTTGTATGTCAGAAAGTGCAGAACTCCCTTATGTTGGGATGAAGTAGGTGAAAGGAAGATGATTGGGCTAGAAATTATTCAGCAGACAGAAGAAAAGATCAAATTGATCAGAGATAGACTCAAGGCTGCATCAGACAGTCAGAAGTCCGATGTTGATATGAAGAGAAGAG
Source organism: Hevea brasiliensis (assembly GCF_030052815.1). Lineage (NCBI taxonomy): Eukaryota > Viridiplantae > Streptophyta > Magnoliopsida > Malpighiales > Euphorbiaceae > Hevea > Hevea brasiliensis. Next base: position 44,590,635 of record NC_079498.1, read on the forward strand.
ATATTGAACATGCGGTGGGTGATAAGGTATTCCTCAAAGTTTCTCCTTGGAAGAGGATTATGAGATTTGGCAGAAAGGGGAAACTGAGTCCTCGTTTCATTGGACCATATGAGGTTCTAGAAAGAGTGGGTCCTTTGGCATATCGGTTGGCATTACCTCTGGAGTTAGCAAGGATACACAGTGTCTTTCATGTGTCCATGTTAAGGAGATATAGATCAGACCCATCTCATGTACTATAGATCAGACCCATCTCATGTACTATTAGTTGAAGAGATTGAGGTAAATCTAGACCTCTCATATGAGGAAGAACCCATAGAAATTCTGGCTTATGATGTGAAGTAGCTGAGGAACAAACAGATACACCTGGTTAAAGTGCTGTGGAACAATCATTCAGGCCAGGAAGCTACTTAGGAACGTGAAGAGGATATGAGGAGACAACACCCATAGCTGTTCAGAGACTAATGCCAGGTAAAATTTCGAGACGAAATTTATTTTAAAGGGGGGAGAATTGTAACACCCCTATGTTCTGTAGTGCGTTCTATTGTTCCGGTGACCAGTGTTGTCCGGACAACTAGGATGCCTAGAACTACACTTCGATATGAGTGAGGAGACATAAAATAATGAAATACAAGAAAAGAAAATAAAAGAATAACAAAGGAAAAATAATAACAAAGAAATGTAACCAAGTTAAGCGAGCCAAGAACCCTAGCGATAGGTGACCGCACCGAGAAGTCACGGCATGGACCATTGACTAGCCTTGGACCACGAGGAACCCTGAAAAATATTTTTAGGACTTAAAGAGACATCAATTGAAGTATAAATATCATTAGAAATATTAAAGAAAAATTAATTAATTAGTACAAAGAAAAGTGAGAAATCGAAAAACGGACAAAACCCGGTGCTACCGAAAAATCGGGAATGCAACCCGAACAGGGGCATTGTGGTCATTTGACATCCCAATTATCTTTTGACCTAAATTTCCATTGAAAATACATGATATTATATTTGGAAAATGTCATGAAAAATTAAATTAGTGGTACATAATGTAAATAGCAAAAATAGGATATAAATTGAGTAAATAACACTTTAAAACATATAATATAATTAATTTGTGGTGAGTGGAGCATTATGAATTAAATTAAACATTAAGTGGGCAGGCGTACTTCCACTAAAACTTCATCTTCTTCATTCCTCCTTCCATGCCGAAATGAAGAGCTTGAAAATCCTCCATGGCCGATTTGCTTAAAGCTTCTTAATCTCCATCATTTCCACCTCCACACACCAAAGTCATTTCACTAATTTTGATCCCCACCTCACAAGGAAGAAGTAGATACTAATATCAAGGGAGTTTGGTGAAGATTTAGCAAGCCTCATCAATAGGTAAGTTTGTGTTTTCTATTTTTGTTTTATTAAAGTTTGTAAGGATATTATGGGTATTTGATTTATGGAGAGATTTTTGAGGTTTGATGTTTAAACGGGGATGTGTACTTTTCGGAAGCCATGGAAACTCCTTGAAGACAGTTTATTTTTGATTGTAAATGGTGGATTAAAGGATTGATTAAATGTTTATGTGTGTAGGAAATTATTTAGGTGATGTATACTTAGTATATGTGAATGTGCATTTGAAATTTGAAGCTTGGGAATTAATGGAATGTAAATGCATGAATCGGCAGCCTGGCTTGGTGAACCATAAGGATGTTATTTTATATTTGGATTATGGTATAATAATGTTGAATTGTGATGGTTTTTATGGCAGCTTGGGTATATGTGTGATGGTGTGAGGTTGGACATGTAAATGAGCATGAATAGGTGGTTTAATTGTTGTGATTGAGTTTGACAAATTCTGCACTTTATGGTGTATGTTGAATGTGATTATAAGCTGCCAAAATGATCAACAATATGTGGTAAAATATGTTTAGGTTATGGTACAAACCAAAATGGGCATGAATGTGAAGTTTGATAAGCGTTAAAGGTGACATTTGCTGAGTATGAACAAAATATAATAGGGCAGTTTGTGTTTTGAGCTTAGAACCTTAAGTGTGTGGCTCCAATTGGTATGAGACCAATTGGAGGTGAAACTAGGCACAAAATTTGCCAACTTTTATGAAGGAAGCTTGCCAAAATTCTGCTTGTAATGTAACTTGAAAAATGACCAAATCAGGATTAGTGCAATTATGGCCTGAAAATTTTGACCATGAATAGCTAAGACCTATATCTACAAGTCTTATGAAGACACCAAAGCCCAAAAATGACCATAAGCAAGTCAAACAGCTTGCATAAGTTCGGGTCCAAAAACTGGCCGAACCAAAATTGACCTAAAATGACCTAAAGTGACCAATTTTGTTGCATTTTGACCAGCAATAGTAAAATGACCATAACTTGGTCTACATAACTCACAATGACCTGAAATTTTGCCCCGCATACAATAAGAAATAGATCTACAAGTTTGTGGTTTTGACCGAAACCCGAAAACTGAGGGAACTATGTCGTCCGTCTAGGTCAAACTAGTATCCCAGAATCCAACAAATTGCAAGAAAATGCAAGATACATGGAAATGAATTTGGTAACGTGTACCAACCCTAAAAGACTATCGAATGTGACATATTAGTAACATTAAAACCTAATTTACCTAGAATGCATCAAGAGTCGACATATTAGGCTGACTAAGCAAGAAATAGAATCTAGTGAATTAATTATCAAGCATTATCGTTAGAGATAGTTTAAATGAGAACTGAAACACTTCAAATTGTGTTTCTTAGCTAGCAAGGACTCAGGGAAAGGGAAGGAGACACTGAGTCAAGGCCAGGAGACAGTTATCAGAGGTTTGTGCACAACAGTTATTTCTTTTGAATTTTTCAATTGAAATAAATTATGATTATTTGTATTGTAACACCCTCCCGGTACACTCCGTACATTCTACTGTTCCGGTGACCGGTGTCGGTCCGGATAGCTAGAACGTCCGGAAAAATATTTAAACTAAAGTCAGGAACCCTAATTAACTTAAATATTAATAAGAAAAATTTAGTAAAAATTTTAGAAATAAAATACAACTGAGTCAAACGAGCCGGTGCCCAACCGATGGGTCACCGGAGGGAGGTTGCGGTTCTCGCAACGAGGAGCCCTAGACCCGGGGGAAAAATTATAAAATAATTTTTGGGACTCCAGAGAAGGGTTATTGAGGTTCCTATGGCATTATAATGCCAAGAAAATACCTAGAAAAATATCTCAATCGGTACAGCCAATTTTGACCCGTTAAGCCAAACGGAGGGCATTTTGGTCATTTCGCCTTCTGAGGTGATTTTTGGCCGACTTGCCCAGTTGAGTAAATAATTAATATGACATCAAATATGAAGAAATATTACTAGAAATGAAAATTGAAATGAGTAGTGAAAGAAAAGAAAAGAAAATGCAAAAATAAGGCAAAAATGACATCATTTAAAAATGTGGACCAATCACATTTAAGCCATCCTTTGACTAACAATTAAAAAGACAAATGAAGACCAAATTCAACAAAGAAACCAGCAGCCATCCTCCTCCCCTTAGTGCAGCCGAAATCCCTCTTCAACACCCTCCATTGATGTTCACTCCAAAACTTCAATTTCTCCTTCATTTCACCCTAAAACCCTAGTACCCTTTCACTAAAATTTGTTCTAGTACCTTGCATAGTCTTTTGGCAGCCAAGGAAAGGAAGAAAAGTGAGGTTTAGGGCTTTGGAAAAATCTGCCCAAACAAGGTTAGTGCCTAATTTATACTCTCTCTCACTCAATTTATGTTTAAGGACATGATTTAAGTTGAAATTGTAAGTTAATGTATAAATTGAATTTTGAGAACTTGGAGACTTGAACAAAAATTAGGGTTTGCTTAGGAAATTGTTAGAGGACATTTTAATGGTCAATTAGTGACCATTTTAGGTAATTTGACTAACAAATGGACTGAAAAATGAGGTTGCAAATTGAGGTTGCAAGCTGCCCTATGGACAGCAGCATAGGGACTGAAATTTCAGTCCCTTTGCACTGCCATAACTTCGGCAGTGGTAGTCCAATTGAAGTTTGGCCAATTGGACATGAAATTAGGCTTATAATGGCACATTTTTGCTGAAGAAACCATGCCCAAAAGACCAAAGCAAGAGGACCAAAACTTGGCCCCAATCCGGAACCCTGAAACTGCCTCTGCAGAATTGACCAAATGAACAGTAACTGTTCATTTGGCCATAAGTCACTGTAGATTTGGTCAATTGGTCTGAAATTTTTACAGCAACAAGTTAAGACATAGACAAACAACTTTCATGAAGGAACCTACCCCAAATTATGGCCAGAACCCATTCAACCAAGTGACTCAAGTCACTGTTCATACACTGTAGATATGGTAAATTTCTGCAGACTGCATATCCGGACAGCTTGGGTTTTTGAGCCATATCTGGAGCTACAAAACTCCAAATGGAGTGATTCAAAAAATGAAATTCAACTAGACAAAATAAGGAACAACTTTTATGTTTTACATTTCTTCAAATTCCAACAGTAACAGTGTCCAATGAAACAGTGAAGTTATGGTACAAAATCTGAAAAATCTGCTCCTTTGGTTTAATGTTTAGAAATGGTAAAAACACTTAATGTCAACAAGTTTTAAACACCAAATGTGGTATGTTGGGAGTGCCAAAGTTGATGTACACATTTTTATTCTAAAAGTCAACATTTTTGTTGACCAATGATGAATAGTGACACCAAAAAAGTTGAAATTCACAAGTTGACAAATTTAAGAGTTTCAAATGCCCTAGTATACCTAACAAGATTGGTTTGGATAGTTTGGCATGCCAATAGGGTTCAGTTAGCAGTACTGCACATGGCAAAAATGTCATTCTGTGATTTCATGGCTTTTAGCCATTCTGACTTTGTATTGAGACTTGGCCTTGTGCCTGACACTATTTACAGCTTGTTAGTTACATTTACTGCACACCGGGAGATGCATATGTGACCGATGGTGTGACGGCCCGAGGTACTAGGTACCCAGTGCCAGTTTACCCGTTATCTAGTCTAGTCGTCTAGTGTAGGTTACTTGGGGCAACCAAATGAATGAAATTGAGCAATGTAGAAGAAATAAATGAATGGATATACAAATACATGACAAACAAAACATGCACATGCAATACATATTTATATCTGTTATTTCTTGTTATTATACTATTGCACCACTAAGCATTATTGCTTAGCGCGTTGCTTTTGCCACGAGTAGGTACTGGAGATCCTGATCGTGAGCCCAGTAGACCACAGACTGGGTGAGTCCATCCGGCAGTTCTGAACCGTGTCCGTGTCACCTCACTACCTGCAGTGCATTGGTAGGGCACTAGGTGTCATTTTGTCATTTTGATATTTTGTAGCAGATTTTTCTTCATATGTAAATTAAACTTGTGTAATGTATATTGATGTATATGTAAATTATGAAAATTGTATTTCTTAATGGAAAAGTAAATGTTTACTTGTGACTTATATGCGAACATCACATGTGAAATGATGAATGAAAATAGAAATTGAAATGTTGAAATCTTGATATTGAGTTTGGTGTTGATAATGGATGTTTGAGAAATATTGTTAAGATTTTGGATATTGGAGTTTGAGATGATGGAATAAAAAAAATATATTGGAAGTGTTTTTAACAGGTTTTGAAGAACTGTTTTCTCCATTTTTAGCCGGTACTCCGCCGGATTTTCTTTAAAATTTTCGGAACCTTAAATGAATAATACTTGTAATAAATGGCTTAAATAAATTGTATTTCATAAATTATATGCAAAAGAATTGTATAAATTAATTGAGGAATATTAGAGTGTGCCGGTACACCGTGTGGCATTACTTACTCGGGTATACTGTACATGGGTAAGGGGTGTCACATGTATATTATTATTTTCAATTATGGAAATGTGTTTGCATGGATACTTATTGCTTGAAAAGCATTGTAAATGGTTTGAAACTGTGGAAAAATTGATTTAGTGTGATTTGTGAAAATTGAAGTTAACTATGAATTGTGTTGCCATTTTGTCAATGAAATTATGACTTTGGAAATTTGTTGGATTCTCACGAATCATTTGAATAAAATGTTTGGAATTGATTTTGTGTTCACACTTAGCATGACAGTATCACATCATTCCTTCTCCATTTATGGGGTTGTGATCGTTTATTTTTCTCCCTTTCTGGTTTACCTGTTGAGGTTGTAGATCAGATGAGTACTCATATATAGCTAGCTTCCTTCCTCTTTGATTTCATTTAGTGGGGTTGTGATTGCTTTGTCGTGGTGTACAACGCGGCATTGATCGGAAAATTGTGTCATGGCTTAAGTTGTGTATGATTTGGCAACACTGTATTCTTAAATTATTTGACTAAATTGTGTTATTATGAGCTTTGATAATTTGTGAAATGGAGTTTAAATTCTTATTGACATTCACTGTCTTTTGAATTTAACTATGTTTTGATTACTGAGATTTATTGTGATATTGTGTTAAATTCCTTATGACATTCATTGTCTTGAATTTAACTATGGTTTTACATATCCATCATTTATATGATTTATGAATTGTGATTTAAAGTTGTATTTGGTTAATGTTGTGCACCATTGAGACATTATCTCAACGATAGCTTTTTATTGTTGTCGCAGGTAGACAGATGGACAGGACATAATACTAGGCTGCTAGTGCATTCAGCGAGAAATCATTGGGTATATTGAGTATACCACATTTTGCATTTTGTACTGTAATGTATGTTCACTGTATGCATATATTGTTCTTGGTTTTGAGCAGTTATAAATTAAAATTGTACATTGAAGTTGTAAAATAAATTATGAGTTATTTTGGCTTGTAAAATTTGTACTGTATTTCTTTTATCTCAGTCTTTGAAAAACTATTGAGGTTTTTAGTTGAGAAATATATTATGGTGTTTAACTGTTGGAGTTGAGATTGAGAAAAATATTGAAGTGCTTTTTACAAGTTTTCTGAAGAACTGTTTTATCCAAAGTACAGATGGCACTATGCCAAAATTTTTACAGAAGTCACTAATAGTCCAATTGTGTTAGCTGTTTCACTTCAATTCAAAAAGGTTTTTAACACCTGTAAATTGTGCTCACCACTGTAAAAAGAAGTAAGAAAAGTTTAAAATCCCTTGTAGTATATTTAATGGGTTATCAGTAGATGAAGTTGGTAATTCATTAGGTATACTACGGGATCATGTTATACCTTACAGAGAGGTAGTGTGTGACAACACACATACACAAGTTATCACCTATTTAAATGTGATTTAATTAATTAATTAAAGAGTTTAATTGATTATTTAAATAGGTTTGGTTTGCAATTAAATTACAAAATCTCTAGCATGACTTGAAACCAAATCTAGATTATTGGATGTATAGTATAAGTTAAATTTATATTTAAAGTGTGTAAATATGAATTTAATTAATGAGAAATTAATTAATAGAGATTAATTAATTAATTAATTTATATTTGGTATGAATTAGAAGAAGAAAAATAATTATTTTGGGTTAAGAACTCAAAATTAAGACACAGGGGCATTTTGGTCATTTCACTGTGTGACACGTGGCACCATGAGATGGTGACACATGGGATTACACATAAGCTTGCCAAATGTTTTTTAATCATGTAAGATGATTAAAATCAATATTAAATATATGTTTGACACTTGGCACAATGTGATTAGGTCACTTAAACCTAGAGCTAATCAAAGGGTGACATGTGGTAAGGGTTTAATGTGTTAACCTAGCTATATAAGTGTTGTTATGAAAAAGAAAAACAACCAAAAGCCACTCCTCTCCTTTTTCACGCCATGTTGAGGTTCTCCATCTATTCTTCTTCATCTCTCATCAATTCAAAGAGATTAGCCATCAATCTCTTGAATTAAGAACACTAGAAATTATTTCTAGTGTCCTGTTTACATCTCTAATCTCTTAAAAGGCAGAACTTGAATTTCTAATTAATAGAAAAAGCTTTAGAAGCTGTTCAAGGGCTGCCATAGGTGTTCTTGGTGTGGACAAACTAGAGGGACAGCATCTGGTGTCCTGAAGACAAATCTCAAAGCGCGAACACGCGATTGCATCTAGAGGTTAGTGTAATCGTTCTTGATTTAATCTAGGGTTCTAAAATTAATCTGATTAATTTTAAAATCTTAAATGGCAAATACAGATCCAAAAACATATTAAAAGAGTTTTAATATGTTGTTTATCATTGAAATCAAATAGATAAAAATAAATCTTGCATGATGCATGTGACCCTAGGTGAAAAAATTTGAATTTAATGGTATAAACTTGTGTTTCTCATGCTTCCGTTCTTTCAAAATGGTCATTTGTGACCAAATGAAGTGTGTTGGAAGTGTTGGAATTGAGTTTAAATTCGGATTGAATGTGGTCATGCTGCAGGCAGCAGGACCAAGGTCTCTTTGAGGGACCAAAACTGAAAATTTATAAGTCTAATTGGTATGAGACCAATTGGGAATGAAAATAGACACAAAATGACACAATTTTCATTTAGGAATCATGCCCAAAAAGTGACCAAAACCTAGTGAACAAATTGACCAAATCCGGATTTTCTCAGTCTGACCTGTACAAAAATGACCAAATGAATAGTATTTGTTCATTTGGCCATAACTTGGGCTAGGCAGGTCTAAATGACTTGAAATTTTACCAGTGGATAATTGAGATATCTTTCATGAAGAACACAAACCCAAATTATGCCACTAACCAAGTCATTTGGCCTCCCAAAGTTGGTAACCTAAAACTGCTAGAACCAGTTTGGTGCCCAGAAATCTGGGTTAAGTCCAATCCGGCAGCCATGATTCAAATGGCTATAAATTGAGCTACAAAACTCCAATTGGAGTGATTGAAAAAGGAGAATAAAGTTAAGATAATAGGAACATTTTATATGAAGAAAGTTTTGCCAAATTCTAACAGAAAAATGACCAATAGAACAGTGCAACATAAGGCACCAAAACTGAAAATTTGCAAATTTGCCTAAAAGACTTAGAATTTGAGTAAACAACTAAAACCAACAAATTTAGTGACCAAAATGTGGTATGTGGTGAAGTTGGAATTCCCATACCTATTAAGCTTTAGAAAGTCAACAAATTGACTTGAATAGTATAGTGAATAGTAACTCCGAAACACAAATTTTAAAGAACGTCAAGTTTAGCACATTAGAGCTAAGTAAAAGTGAAATTAAATTTATTTGTGGATTTATGATAAGTTATGATACTGAAACACTGTGAAATTGTGTGTTTCAGTTGAAATGAACATCAGGAAAGAACCCAAGGAATCGAGTCGAGGCCAAGAGGCGACTCGCTTAAGGTTTTTGCACAACGTATAATTTTTGTAAATTATCTTCTGCATAATGTTTTGAATAATTTGAAATATTGAATTGTGACATTACTATGATGAAGTATTTATGATGCTTTTTGATTTAAATTGTTGAAAGTTAATTGTGTATATTTAAAATGGCAATGTTTAGTAAATTGTTAAGATAAGTTTTGAAACCACAGTGTCATGACCATATATTTGAACACATCACTAGCATGACTGGAGGGGGTAATCAGTTTCAAATTTTGATTCCTTCTCTGGTTGAAGTGTTGAGGTGTGTGCCAGTAGAAGAAGAAATTGAATGGATATCCATATATTTGAGCTAGCTAGCCTTGTGATGTGACTTCTCTTTAGCCTCTGGCTATTGAGATTATATTTGTTTCGAATGGCATGATATAAATGTGGGTTTTATGAAATGTGTTTTGATACTTCAAAATGAAATTGTTTGGATTAAAATCTCATAATTTATGTTTTGTATTTAATTCTCTTGTTCAGTCCAATTTTTGAATAAATATGATTTAAACTCTGCATAAAGATTATTTTAGTATGTTGTGCACTACTGAGTCCTAGTACTCAACGATGGCTGTTATTATTGTCGCAGATATAGAGACTAGAAGAGCAGCAGAGTGAGCTGCTGAGGATAGAGGAACTACTTGCTTTGAAATTATCTGGTACAATTTATACCCTGACTGTAAATATTTATTTTGATGTATATAATGCACGTAAATCTATGGAAATGTAAAATTGGTCTTGAGCAACTTGTACAAAGTTTGTATAAAGTTTGTAATAAATTTTAGTTTGGATTTTCCTAATGTAAATTTTTAGTATGATGTATATATAAATTGTTTATCTTTAATGAAATATGAATAAATGAAATTGATTGATAGTATCTTGATGATTACTGAATTTTTGGAAATTGAGAAATGAGGATTGTTGAATTTTGAAACTTAAGAAATTGGTTGGGATTGTTGTGGAGTTGTTGAAATTGTTGAGATAAATTATTAGAAGTGCTTTTTACAGGTATTTGAAGAACTTTTTTCTCAAAATACAGACGGCACTCTGTCGAAATTTTTATAAAATTTACGAAAAAATAAAATGGGTCAAAAATTTTAACTAGTTTTCAACTTTGAATAAATAATTTTAATACCTATTAGAAAATGCTCAACACTTATAAATGTAAGAAAATTGTTGTAAAATCCCTTGTGGGGTACTTAATGAGTTATCGGTAGGTGAAGTTCAGTAGTTCATTAGGTATTCTACGGGATCATGTTATGCCTTACAGATGGGTAAGGTGTGACATGTTTTAGTGGTATCAGAGAAAAATTTTTGAAGTATGTTTTAACTTATGAATTTGTGTATTTTCTTTGTTAAGTACAATTGCTCAATGTCCTTACTTGTTACATGCAGTGCATTACATCATAAATATGAACTAACGGAGGGAAATCTCCTTGTGTCTTTTGTTCAAGAGATACCCTAACTTCAGACTGATATGGAAGAAGGGGATCGCTCAGTCGAGCAATTTGTTGAAGCTGAGGCACAAGGAGAAGCCCCAGCTCTACAGAATGTTAGTGGATCAGTAGCACCAGCCCCACAAATGCTGCAGTTTCCTGCACAGTTAGCACAGCAGATGGCTGCGATGTTTCAACAGATGGCTGGGGGTATTCCTGCTCAAGCTTCACCCCAGACACCTGTGGTATAACCACAACCTCGATCGAACAAGATGACAAAGCTGTTGAAGTATAGGGCTCTGAATTTAAGGGTCAGATGGACTACTGGAGGCAGAGCAATGGCTTGAAAGAATGGACAGAGTGTTCAAGAAGCTGCACTACCAAGATGAATTGAAGTTTGAATACTCCGTGTCACTAATGCAAGGGGATGCGTATGATTAGTGGAAGACTATCCCCCACAGCTTGGCTGAATCACTAGTACTGACCTGGGATGACTTCATCAAAGAATTCAGACAAAAATACATCCCAGACACATATGTGGATCAAAAGTTACAAGAATTTCTGAGCTTGAAACAAGGGAACAGATTAGTGGCAGAGTATGAGAGGGAGTTCTCCCGCTTAAGCCACTATGCTGGGAGTCTCCTTTTTACCAGCAAGGAACGGTGTAAGAGATTTTGTAACACCCCGAACCTCCGAGTTATGAATAGTACCATTTTTGGTCCGTGACTAATACTATTCAAAGAGACCTTGAGGACTAAAAATAAATAGAAAATTAATTGAGATAGACATAATAAAAATTCTAGTGAACAAAAAAGCTGACTCATCGGGTATTATAAAAAGAAGGATTATGACCCGATGAGGGGCATTTTTGTCAATTCACCTCAAGAGTTGACTTTTGACCAAAATGTCAATTAAATTAAATGAAATTAATGAATTGAATTATGGGGTAAAAATTGAAGAAAAGTTCAAGTAAAAATATGTAAGGGAAAATTTAAGAAATGAAAACTTAAACTTTCATTTCCATTATGACAAAATTAAAATGAAAGACTTATGGGCTTTTGATAGTTAAATTTAATTATTTAATTAAAAAGAAAAATTAAGTGTAAATGTAAAAAAAAAAAAAAAAGGAATAAAAATTTAAGTTTAATTATCCTTATGACACAATTAAAATTTATAATTTTAATAAGCTAATTTTGGGGATAAATATATACATACATACATATATATATATATATATATATATATATATATATATATATATATATAAATAAGAAGACAAATGTCTTCTTCATTTCTTTTTTTCATAAGAGGCCACTACCCTCTCCTCTCTCCTCCTCTCTCTCTATCTCTCTCTCTCTCTCTCTCTCTCTCTCTCTCTCTCTTTCTCTTCTTCTTCCACTTCTTCCCCTCATTGGTTTCCCCTCCCAAGTTTCAATTCCCTTAAATTCCCTTCTTAAATTCCATAGCCCACTAAAAGAAAATATCAAAGAGATCTTTGATTGAGAGATTAAAAGCAAGGAGAACAAGAATTGGAAGAAAAGTGAAGTTAGAAAGAAATCAACAAGAGGTAATTTTCTTTTCATGTTAGATTAGTTTTATAAGCTTGGAAGGAAGTTAATTTATGATGAAATTTAATAAGAAAATGAAAGAAAACATATATGGAACCTAAACTAGGGTTTTGGCCAAATGGGAGAAAAATTAGGGTTTTGAACATTAGGGTTTAGAGACCAAAAATGTGAAGAAGTGCTAAATGATGTCTTTGACATAGTTTAAGGAAAGAAATGGCCATTTGTGACCTAATTAAGTGTGTTAGAAGTGTTTAAATCAAAGCCAAATTCGAATTGGGTATGAAGCATGACCAAAAGTCAATTTTGAGGGACCAAAAATGAAATTTTACAAGTCCAATTGGTATGGGACCAATTGAGACTGAAAATAGGCACTAAATGACACAATTTTCATTTAGGAAGAATGCCCAAAAAGTGACCAAAACCTAGTGAACAAACTGACCAAACTTGAAAAACTGCAGTATGAACAGTACACATAAACAGTAATCGTGTTTGGGTCATAACTCGAGCTAGGCAGGTCAAAATGACCTGAACTTTTACCACTAGTTAGATGAGAAATAGACCTAAAACTTTCATGAAGAATACAAACTCAAATTCTGCCATTAAACCAATCAAATTATTGAGCAAAGTTGAGTTACTGAATCTGTAAAACTGCAGAATTGCTATATGAGCAGTAAAGTTTTAATGGCTATAACTCTCTCTAGAAAACTTTGATTTAGGTGATTCTTGAACCGATGGAAACCTAAGACATATTAGAATATTTCATATGAAGAATGTTAGGCCAAATTATGAACTTAACTCAATCAAATTGCGAAACGAATTTGGGTCACCGAATCTGCCAGAATCTGGGCACCTAGAATTGACTAAATGAATAGTAAACTATGCAAGGCTATAACTCTCTCTAGAAAACTCCAATTTAGGTGATTTTTGAACTGATGGAAACCTAAGACATAGTAGAATATTTCATATGAAGAATGTTAGGCAAAATTATGAACTTAACTCAATCAAATTGCCAAACGAATTCGGGTCACCGAATCTGCCAAAATCTGGGCACCTACAATTGACCAAATGAACAGTAAATTTTACAAGGCTATAACTCTCTCTAGAAAACTCTGATTTAGGCGATTCTTAAACCGTTGGAAACCTAAGTCATAGTAGAACATTTCCTATGATGAACATTAGACCAAATTATAGACTTAACTTGGTCAAATTGCTGAATGAAGTTGGATCGATAAATATGCCAGAACAAAATCTGCAGCATGAATCGTGACGTGAATAGTAATAGTGTTTTGGCCATAACTTGAGCTACACAGCTCCAAATTAGGTGATTCAAAAAGAAAAATAAAGTTAAGACCTAAATGAACAATTTTCATGAAGAACACCTCACCAAATTATGATCGAAACTAGGTAAAACTTGGGTTCAAAGATTGGGGCACCAAGCTGTGCCAAAACCAAAATATTCTAAAATTTTCAAAGCTAACTTGGGATGCATTAGACATGTATATAATGAGTTCTTGGAAGCAATTGAGATTGGTATTGAGGTATTCTATTTGTGTATTTTTAGTAGAAAAAGAAGTTGAAACGGACAAGGAGAAGTAGGTAACAATAAAGGAGAGCATTAAAGGTTTGTGCACAACCAACATTTTCTTCATTTTTAAACTTGTAAATTGCTTGGAATGTGTTAAATTGAATGAGTTTGCTTTGAACAAGTTTACTTTGACTGAAATATGGTTTTTCTCTTGCATTTAAGAAATTTAGGTGTTGCCTCTTTTATTTGGATATTATGATGCATTTAAATGTGTTTATTTATTTATAAATGTGATTGTTGAATGGAAAATTTTGAAAACTGTTTTGAAACCACAGTTAGCATGACAGTCCCTTTCGGAACTTCCCAGTAGTAACGGTTACTTGGGGTTTTATAATTGATATTAATTATGTCTCCCATTAATAATGGTTAGTGGGGTAAGACTACATGAGTACTCATTAGATAGCTAGCCCTTCCCTCATTAATAACGGTTAGTGAGGTTGAGATTGCTTTGTCATGGTGTACAACACGGCACTGATCGTGAAATTTTATGTCATGGCCTAAACTGTGTGTTGATGTTGGCAACACTAATGCTTTGTGAATTGTGATTTATGAAATGTGATTTCTCATTTGAAATGTTATTCCAATAAATGGTTCTTATGAACTTAGAACTAATGTGATGTTTTCATACTTAAGAAGGATGTGATTTGTTATGCTTTAACAAATTGTGTTTTTACCTTAAGTTTTGAAATTTTAGTTGTGCACCACTGAGTGATATACTCAGCGATAGCTTCTTTATGCTGTCGCAGGAAAGGGAAAGGAGAAGGCTACTGAGTGAGAGACTTGGAAGCAACATTTTGGTTTTGATTGTGGGTATATATAGTAGGTATACCTCTGTAATTTCCTTTTGATGTATTTTGTACCTATATGTATGGATGTACGGACATTGAGCAGTTTGTATTTAAAAGCACTACATTGCTATCACATTTTGAGTTTGTAACTATTTTGTATTTCACTTTGAGACTTATGAAAATGTAACTTTTGTAATATTTATTCTATTACTATTTCCAATGAATGTTTACATGGAATTTTAACTATTCTCATGCAATTTTCCGTAACAGAATTGATAGGACAAAAAGCTATGATTTGTTTTAAAATCCCTTGTAGCATAACTAATGGGTTATCGGTAGGTGTAGTTCGGTAATTCATTAGGTATGCTATGGGAATATGTCATGCCTTACCAGGGATAAGGTGTGACATGTTTTAGTAGTATCAGAGCCAGGTTTTTATACAAGTTTTGAAATTGCATGTTGAAATTTTTTTATAAGTACAACTGCTCAATTGTCATTATTGATACATATAGTGCATTACATCATAAATATGGACTAATAGAAGGAAATCTCCTTGTATTGGTTGCTCAGGGAGTAGAATTCCTTGTGATTCAATATGGAAGAGGGGGATCACATAGCAGAGCAATCAGTAGCAGCTGAGGTACAAGGGGAAGCCCCAGCTCCTCAGAATGCCAGTGGATGGGCTGCACCCATCCCACCCATGCAGTTTCCTGCTCAGTTCGCTTAGCAGATGGCTGCACTATTTTAGCAAATGGCTGGCAATATACAATTCCAAGCTCCTGTGCAAGCACCTCCAGTGCAACCACCATCCCCAGCCAGACAATATGATAAGTTAATGAAGTATAGGTCAACAGAGTTCAAGGGTACAGTGGACCCATTGGAAGCTGAGCAATAGTTAGAACAGATGGAGAGGGTCTTTAAGAAATTGCACTGCATAGATGAGTTGAAGTTTGAATATTCAATTTACTTGCTGCATGGAGATGCATATGAGTGGTGGAAGACCATTTCCCACAGTTTGGCTGAGCCGCCTGTGCTGACATGGGATGACTTTCTAAGGGAGTTTAGACAGAAGTATATTCCTGATACCTATGTGGATATGAAGCTATAGGAGTTTCTTAGTTTGAAGCAAGGGAATAAGACTGTAGCTGAGTATGAGATAGACTTTTCTCGCCTCAGCCACTATGCTGGAAGCCTACTCACTACTAGTAAAGACAGATGCAAACGGTTTGAGGCTGGTTTGAGGCCTAGTTTGAGATTGCAAGTGGTTGGGTTTCGACATGACAACTTCTCTGGGTTGATATCACAGGCCCTTAAATTGGAAAGGATAGAACTAGAAGGGGCATTTGAGAAGGTAATCACTGAAAAAGAGAAGAGCAGTAACCCTACAGGTCAAAGTCCAAGTAACAATTTGGGTAAGAGGAAGAGCTTTGGGGGACCAAGTAACAGAGGATCTAGTAGGAGAAGATTCTCAGGGCAGAGGCCACCTAGATCCGGACAACAGACATATAGGGGTTCCTTTCCTACCCGTGCTTATGAAACTTGTGGCAGAACTCATGGAGGAGTATGTTATAAGGACATAGGAGCCTGTTACAACTATGGTGGAAGTAGGCATGTAACATCCTCCCGGTAGCAATTCCGCACAGTCTACTGTTCCGGTGACCGGTGTCGGTCCGGACAGCTAGAACGTCCGAAAAAATATTTAAACTAAAGTCAGGAACCATAATTAACTCAAATATTAATAAGAAACACTTAGTAAAAATTTTAGAAATAAAATACAGTTAAGTCAAATATAATGAAAATCCAGTACAATTAAATTAAGTATTGAATGAATAAGCAAAAGAGATTAGCAAAAGAAACATAACAAAAATATAAATTGCGAGAAATGCAGGACTTGAAATACAATACAGATAGAATAAATTATATACCGCTAGTATTCTTGAATAGTTATAAACTAAGCACTTCCAAAGAGGAACAAACTAGTATATAAGATCGTTGATCTGGAAATACCATACCAAATTAAATTGATTCTTGAGTATCCAATTATCATTTATTTCTTTCTTTACTTGTATATATTATTTACGGTTATATTATTGCACCACTAAGCAGAAATGCTTAGCGCGATGGAATTGCTTCCTCGCGCAGTGCATCAAGGTAAAACCAGATGGTATCGATCGAGATTTTTGGAGTCAGATCTGCGAAGTGTCGGAAGAGTTCAAGATTGTCACCTCCTCAAAGAATGCATGTAGATAGGGCTCATTTTATACATGTTATGTATATTGTTCATTCCTAGCACATTGTAAATTATTTGTATATCTTGTACAAAATAAACTCATGTAATTAACCTATGAATTATGGAAGCTATTCAAAGTAAGTATTTTAGTATGTGAATTGAATTTATGTTATAATGAGATTATACTTGTGAATATTGAGATATTGAAAATCTAATGAGATTTCTAGAAATCGATCTTGTATTGAGATACATTATGTTTGAAAATTTTTAGACAATTCAGTATGATAAATTGAGAATATATTTAAATTGTCTTTGGCAGTTCAAGAACTGTTAGTCAAATTACAGTGACACTTTGTCGGATTATCGTTAAAATTTTTGAAATTTCCAATTTAGTTAGATTTTGACACTTAGTAAAAATAGCCTACATCTTCAATAAAGTTTTTGAATAAATAAATCAAGAACTGTAATGAAATCAGATAAAATAGAGTGCTCCGGCACACTGAGTGGCATAACTTGCTCGGCTACACTGTAGTCGGGTAAGGGGTGTCACATTTAGTGGTATCAGAGCGCGGTTTAGGCGTTTCTGGACCTAGATAGATTGCATATCATGCATTGCATTCATATGAGTCGAGGTGACACTATTGCAGATCTGTATTTCCTGTTTATTTTAGGTTAAGGTATGGAATAAGAGAGTGAAGAGACAATGAGATAGCGAATGGAGATGAGAAGGAGACTATATTTAAGATGAAAAAGGATGAGTACATAATTGTTTGAGGATAGGATTGAGACTAAGGAGAAAGTGAAGTAGGATAACACGGAAAGGTGAAGAAATAAAGAGGTATTAGCTCCTCGGCTATTTGCACTGGGTAAATTTCGAGGACGAAATTTAAATGAGAGAGGAAGAGTTGTAACATCCTCCCGGTAGCAATTCCGCACAGTCTATTGTTCCGATGACCGGTGTCGGTCCGGACAGCTAAAACATCCGAAAGAATATTTAAACTAAAGTCAGGAACTATAATTAACTCAAATATTAATAAGAAACACTTAGTAAAAATTTTAGAAATAAAATACAGTTAAGTCAAAAGAGCCGGTGCCCAAGCGATGGGTAACCAGAGGTAAGTTGCGGTTCTCGCAACGAGGAGCCCTAGACCCGGGTAAAAATTCATAAAATAATTTTTGGGACTCCAGAGAAGAGTCATTGAGGTTCCTATGGCATTAGAATGCCAAGAAAATATTTAGAGAAAATTTTCAATCGGTACAGACAATTTTGGCCCGTTGAGCCAAACGGAGGGCATTTTGGTCATTTCGCCTTCAGAGGTGATTTTTGGCCGACTTGTCCAGTTAAGTAAATAATTATTATGATCTAAAATGTGAATAAATATTGCTAAAAATTGAATTGAAATTAAGTAGAAAAGAAAAGAAAAGAAAAATGAAAAAAATGGGACTTTTGACATCACATGATGTCACTCACTTACTCCCAACCAATCACAAGTTAACAAGCTTTCTTAAATCACTTAAAACATACAAAATGGACCAAAAAATTCTGGTCATCTCCTTCTTCTTCTTCCTCAAAACGTGAAGCTCTCCTCCCTCACTCCTCCATTAACAAACTTTCTAAAGCTTCAAATTTCCATGCTTCCTCACCCTAAAACCCCTAAGTCCCTTCACTAAAAACTTGTCTCTACCTCTTGGGAAGTGTTTGGCAGCCTAGAAAAGGAAAGAAAGTGAAGATTAAAGTTGGAAAATTCTACCCTACAAGAGGTTAGTGCCTAATTCCACTTATATCTCTATTATTCCATGTTAATGACTTAAAATAAGTATGAATTTGTGAACCAAATGAATAAAAGTTAAGTGTATGTAGCCCATAACTTTCGGCTGCCCTAAGGAAGGAACAAAGGTGGAGTGTTTTTGATGGTTTTAATGGACTTAGAATGAATTAGAGATTATGTTTAAGGTGTATATACACATAAATAATGAATGGAAGTGCTTAATTAGGTGTATGTGTGAATCATAAGGGAAAACTAGGGTTTTGAGAAGTGAAAAATTGACTTGGCTTAGGAAATTGTTAGAGAACATCTTAATGGTCAATTAGTGACCATTTTAGGTATGTTGACCATGAATTGGACTGAAAAATAGTATAGCCAAGTGAATGTGTAGGCTGCCTTGTTAGTGCAAAGTGAGTGATCAAAATTCAGTCCACTTGGACTGCCATAACTTGGGCTGTGTTAGTCCAATTGATGTTTGGCCAATTGGACATGAAATTAGGCTTATAATGACACATTTTTTCTGAAGAAACCATGCCCAAAAGACCAAATCAAGTGGACCAAAACTTGGCCCCAATCCGGACACCCTGCAACAGCCCCTGCAGAAATGACCAAATGAACAGTAACTGTTCATTTGGCCATAACTCACTGTAGATTTGGTCAATTGACCTGAAATTTTTACAGCAATAAGTTAAGACATAGACAAACAACGTTCATGAAGAAACCTACCCCAAATTATGACCAGAACCTAACCCAAATGGCAGTCACAGTTACTGTTCAAACCTGCAACTCTGCAGATTTTCATTTGAGCAGTAATGTTTGGATGGCTATAACTCTCTCTAGAAAACTCGGATTTAGGCGATTCTTGAACCGATGAAAACCTAAGTCATAGTAGAACATTTCATATGAAGAAAGTTAGACCAAATTATGAACTTAACTTGATCAAATTACTGACCAAAGTTGGATAAAAAATCTGCCATACCCAAAATCTCAGCATGAACAGTGCACGTGAACAGTAAACTTATTTTGGCCATAACTTGAGCTACAAAACTCCAAATGGAGTGATTCAAAAAAGGAAATTCAACTAGACAAAATAAGGAACAACTTTCATGTCTACCATTTCCTCAAATTCCCACTGTAAAAATAACAAATGGAACAGTAAAAATGAAGCATGAAAACCGAAAATTTTGCTCAATTAGCATTAAGCTTAAAAATGGTATTGGCAACCAATACCAATAAGTTTGAAATACAAAATGTGGTATGTTTGAGGTGTTAAGACCAATACACCTATTTTCTATCCAAAAGTCAACATTTTTGTTGACCAATGAGGTGAATAGTGACACCAAAACCAAAAATTGGCAATTTTGCCAAAATGACCTAAGCTTTGAGAAAGTGACCAAAACCAACAAGTTTTGAATACAAAATGTGGTATGTTGGGAGTATTAAAACTAATGTACCTATTGTTTATGCAAAAGTCAACATTTTAGTTGACTAATGAAATGAATAGTGACACCAAAACTTGAAATTCAAAATTTGAAATTAGAAATGCATCTAGGGGACTTTAAATTGCAATTGGCAATTAATACTAGCAAATGTAAAACTCAAAATGTGGGATCTTGGTGTAATAAGAATTAATATATTCATTAAGTATAAAAAGGTCAACATTTTGGTTGACTAGTAAGGTGAATAGTAATCAAAATGATTAGTAAATTAAGATGAAGACCTAGAACCAATTCTAAGCTTAAATGCTTAGAATTGTATGACAAATATGGACTATGCATCCTAGTCAAAATTGTTAAAAAGAAATTTAGGCCATAAATTTGAAATCCATGAAATATTCATGTATTACTTGAAACATGAAAAATAAGTCACCTAATTGATGTGAATAGATAGTTAGGGCATATATGCCCATCACAAATGGAATTCATAAAATATTAGAAACTCAACTTGAAATATAAAATTTGTAATTACATAAGTAGATTCTTGAATGTATAAATGAGAAAGGAAAAATTTTTTGAATACAATGGTACATGTGAAGAATTGTTTAGAATTGCGATCAATATGAATAACATAATGAATGGATAAATAAACTATATTAATGTATGAATGAGACATTAGTTCTCATTATTGTAAAGAGGAGAAGTATTTTGAGTACAATGGTACAAAAGAATAATTGATGTGAATTGTGATCATATAAATGATCAAATGAATGTATGAATTATGATTGAAATTTATCATGAAAAAAAAAATGAAGTCATAAAGCACAATATATTAACATTTTAAAATATCAAATGCCCTAGTATACCTAACAAGATTGGTTTGGATAGTTTGGCATGCCAATAGGGTATTGTGTTAGCAGTACTGCGAAAGGCTTTATGCCTGTATTCTTGGCTTTATGCCCGTATTCATGGCTTTTATGCCCGTATTCATGGCTTTTATGCCCGATTATGTGTTATCATGGCTTTTTAGCCATACTGACTGCATACATGGTTGACGTTCTGCGTCCCATGGTATGACGGCCCGAGGCACCGCGGTGTCCAGTGCCAACGACCCGTTATCGATCCGATCGTCTAGTATAGGTTACTTGGGCGATCAATTAAAGTATTATTCAATTCAGCTAAGTTAAGTTAAGTATAATGAAAATCCAGATACAATTAAATTAAGTATTGAATGAATAAGCAAAAGTGATTAGCAAAAGAAACATAACAAAAATATAAA
Source organism: Hevea brasiliensis (assembly GCF_030052815.1). Lineage (NCBI taxonomy): Eukaryota > Viridiplantae > Streptophyta > Magnoliopsida > Malpighiales > Euphorbiaceae > Hevea > Hevea brasiliensis. Next base: position 44,612,077 of record NC_079498.1, read on the forward strand.
TTGCGAGCAAATGCAGACTTGAAATACAATACAGATAGAATAAATTATATACCCGCTAGTATTACTGAATAGTTATAAACTAAGCACTTCCAAAGAGGAACAAACTAGTATATAAGATCGTTGATACTGGAAATACCATACCAAATTAAATTGATTCTTGAGTATCTGAATTATCATTTATTTCTTTCTTTACTTGTATATATTATTTCTGGTTATATTATTGCACCACTAAGCAGAAATGCTTAGCGCGATGGAATTGCTTCCTCGCAGTATCAAGGTAAAACCGATGGTATCGATCGAGATTTTTGGAGTCGGATCTGCGAAGTGTCGAAGAGTTCAAGATTGTCACCTCCAAAGAATGCATGTAGATAGGGCTCATTTTATACATGTTATGTATATTGTTCATTCCTAGCACATTGTAAATTATTTGTATATCTTGTACAAAATAAACTCATGTAATTAGCCTATGAATTATAGAAGCTATTCAAAGTAAGTATTTTAGTATGTGAATTGAATTTATGTTATAATGAGATTATACTTGTGAATATTGAGATATTGAAAATCTAATGAGATTTCTGAGAAATCTGGATACTGTATTGAGATACATTATGTTTGAAAATTTTTGAGACTATTAAGTTTGAGAAATTGAGTATATATTGAAATTGTCTTTGGCAGGTTCAGAAGAACTGTTAGTCCAAATTACAGCCGACACTTTGTCGGATTATCGTTAAAATTTTTGAAATTTCCAATTTAGTTAGATTTTGACACTTAGTAAAAATAGCCTACATCTTCAATAAAGTTTTTGAATAAATAAATCAAGAACTGTAATGAAATCAGATAAAATAGAGTGCTCCGGCACACTGAGTGGCATAACTTGCTCGGCTACACTGTAGTCGGGTAAGGGGTGTCACAAGGCATTTTGCTAGAGATTGCACTAGTGCCCCCAGATCTGGACCGCCTACTACCACTCAGGGATCTGTTAGAGGTTCTGCTTCCAGAGGACAACAGACAAGTAGTAGAGGCAGAGGCAGGGGTAGAGGTAACACTTCTGGCAGCTAGGGCACAGTGAGCCAACCATAGTAGAGTGGTGCACCAGTTAGGGTGTACACCATGTGCCAGAGCAATGAAGCTGAGACATCAGATGTTGTGGCTAGTACTTTCTCCATTTTTGATAGAGATGTATATGTGCTGTTTGACCCTAGTTCTACACATTCTTATGCTAGTGCCAGTATTGCATGCTCTATTGCTATCCCTTGTGTGCAATTGGATTATGATGTGCTAGTGACTAGTCCTTTTGGACAGGAGGTTAAGGTGAACAAATTGTATAAGGATTGTCCTTTGGTGATCCAAGGACATACATTCCTGTCAGACTTAATTGACATGCCCTTCCGAGATTATGATATCATCTTGGGCATGGATTGGTTAGCCAGACATTCTGCCATGATCGACTGTAAACTGGAGACAGTCACTTTTGGTCTTCCCGAGTATGCAGGCGTAGTGATACACAGGGAGAGGCAGTTATTGCCATCCAACATCATTTCAGCTGCACTTGCTAGAAAGATGATTAGAAAGGGATGTGAAGCTTATCTAGCTCATGTGATAGACACACAGGTGGGGACTCTACATATTCCTACGGTATGGGATTTTCCGAATGTCTTTCCAAAAGAATTACCAGGATTGCCTCCAGAAAGAGAGGTGCAGTTTGAAATTGAGACTATGCCTGGTGTGAAGCCAATCTCCATCACTCCTTATAGGATGGCACCTGCTGAGTTGAAAGAGTTGAAGGTGCAATTGCAGGAATTATTAGATAAGGGTTTCATTCGCCCTAGCGTGTCACCTTAGGGAGCACTAGTATTATTTGTGAAGAAGAAGGATGGTACTCTCCGTCTATGCATAGACTACAGACAGTTGGATAAGGTGACCATAAAGAATAGATATCCTTTGCCATGGATCAATGATTTGTTTGATCAGTTGAAGGATGCAACTGTATTCTCCAAAATTGACTTGAGATCAGGCTACTACCAGTTGAGGGTGCTGGAGCAAAGTATTCCTAAAACTGCCTTTAGGACTCGGTATGGTCACTATGAGTTCTTAGTAATGCCATTCGGGTTGACTAATGCTCCACCTGCTTTTATGGGCATGATGAACACTATCTTCAGGCCATATTTGGATCAGTTTGTTGTGGTGTTCATTGATGATATTTTGGTGTACTCAAATAATGCAGAGGAACACGACAAGCACTTGAGGATAGTATTGCAGACTTTGAGGGAGAAGCAGTTGTATGCCAAACTGTCGAAATGTGAGTTTTGGCTAAAGGAGATTTCATTTTTGGGGTATATTATATCTGTAGAGGGTATCCAGGTGGATCCTAGCAAAGTAGAAGACATTCTTAATTGGAAGCCAGCTAGAAATGTCACGGAAGTTCGATGTTTCCTTAGTTTAGCTGGGTATTATCGAAGGTTTGTGAAGGGATTCTCCATGCTAGCATCTCCACTGACCAAGCTACTTAGGAAGGATGTAAAATTTCAATGGACTAATCGATGCCAGGAAAGTTTTGATGAGTTAAAGAGGCATTTAACTGAAGCTCCAGTCTTAACCTTGCCCACTTTGGGTAAGGAGTATACCATATACAGTGATGCTTCTCATAACGGATTAGGCTGTGTGTTGATGCAAGATAAAAACGTCATTGCCTATGCTTCACGCCAACTTAAACCGCATGAGAGGAATTATCCTACACATGACTTGGAGCTAGCAGCCATTATCTTTGCCTTGAAGATCTAGAGACATTACTTGTATGGGGAGAGATGTTATATATACACAGATCATAAAAGTTTGAAGCACTTGGGCACACAAAAGGAGTTAAATTTGAGGGAAAGGAGATGGTTAGAGCTGATAAAAGATTATGATTGTTTGATAGACTATCAGCCTGGAAAAGCTAATGTTGTAGCTGATGCTTTAAGTCACAAGACTATGGTTGGTTTGAGGGTTTCTCTTTTGTCCATGGTGCATCAATTAAGGGCATTGCATGCTAATTTGGAGATTAATGAAGATGGGCAGATGGTAGCTACATGGCAAGTGAAGCCAATGCTGGCAGAACAAATTAAAACAGTTGCACAGAAGGATGATAAGTATGTGAAGTTGATGAAAGAGGCTCAGGATGGCAAGAAACCAGAATTATCATTAAATGATGAGAGCTTGTTGTTATATAAGGGCAGAATGTGCATTCCTGAGAATGTTCAACTAAGGCAGACCATTTTAAAGGAAGCACATGATTCATCTTTTGCAATGCACCCTGGTGGAACCAAAATGTATAGAAGTGTGAAAGAGCACTATTGGTGGACAGGAATGAAGAAAGACATTGCAGAATATGTTGCCAAATGCCTAACTTGTCAGCAAGTAAAGGCAGAACACCAAGTGCCTGCAGGTTTGCTACAGCCATTGCCAATTCCCGAGTGGAAATGGGAAAGAATCACTATGGATTTCGTGATAGGACTTCTACGTGCACAAAAGAATCATGATGCAGTTTGGGTTATTGTTGATAGATTGACCAAGTCTGCACACTTTTTGCTAGTGAGAATGGATTACAGCCTGGAAAGATTAGCCAAACTGTACATTGATGATGTTGTGAGGTTACATGGAGTGCCAGCGTCTATTGTGTCTGACAAAGACCCAAGGTTCACTTCTAGATTCTGGGTAGTCTCCAAAAAGCCCTAGGAACTAGATCGAACTTTAGTACAATATTCCATCCACAGACAGACGGCCAATCTTAAAGGATCATTCAGATTTTGGAGGATATGCTTCGGGCTTGTGTGATTGAGTTTGAAGGGAGTTGGGACACACACTTGCCTTTAATTGAATTTGCCTACAACAACAGTTATCAGTCAAGCATCGGAATGCCTCCATACGAAGCACTTTATGGCAGGAAGTGTAGAACTCCCTTATATTGGGATGAAGTGGGCAAGAGGAAGCTGATTGGTCCAGAATTAGTGCAACAGACAGAAGAAAAGGTTAAGCTCATTAGAGACAGACTCAAAGTTGCAACGGATAGACATAAGTCCTACATTGACCTAAAGAGAAGAGAAATTTGGTATAGTGTGGGTGACAAGGTGTTCCTGAAAGTTTCCCCATGGAAGAGGATCATGAGGTTTGGTAGAAAGGGGAAACTAAGACCTTGCTTCATTGGGCCGTATGAGGTTCTGGAAAGAGTGGGTCCATTGGCATATAGACTTGCATTGCCTCCAGAGTTGGAAAAGATTCACAATATCTTCCATGTCATTTTGAGGAGGTACAGATCAAACCCCTCTCACATTTTGCCAATAGAGGAGATTGAGGTGAATCCAGACCTGACATATGATGAAGAGCCCACAAAGATCTTGGCACATAAGGTGAAGCAGCGGAGGAACAAATAGATACCTCTAGTCAAAGTGTTGTGCAACCATCATTCAGGCCAGGAGGCTACATGGGAGCGTGAAGAGGACATGAGGAGACAGCACCCACAGCTATTCAGAGACTGAGACCAGGTAAATTTCGAGGACGAAATTTATTTTTAAGGAGGCGAGAATTGTAACACCCCGAACCTCCTAGTTAAGAATAGCACCATTTTTGGTCCGTGACTAATACTATTCAAAGACACCTTGAGGACCAAAAATAAATAAAAAATTAATTGAGATAGACACAATAAAAATTCTAGTGAACAAAAAAGCTAAGGACTCATCGAGTATTATAAAAAGATTATGACCCGATGAGGGGCATTTTTGTCAATTCACCTCAAGAGTTGACTTTTGACCAAAATGTCAATTAAATTAAATGAAATTAATGAATTGAATTATGGGGTAAAAATTGAAGAAAAATTCAAGTAAAAATGTCACACCATACCCCTCTGTAAGGCATAACATGATCCCGTAGTATACTTAATGAATTACCAACTCCGTCTACTGATAACCCATTAAATACACTACAAGGGATTTTAAAAACTTTTCTTACTTATTTTACAGTGGTGAGCACTATTTACAGGTATTAAAAACTTTGGTGAACTGAAGTGAAACAATTAACTCATTTGGTTCATTTGGAATTTCTGTAAAAATTTTGGCAGAGTGCCATCTGTATTTTGGACAAAACAGTTCTTCAGAAAACCTGTAAAAAGCACTTCAATAATTTTCCAAATCTCAACTCCATTACATTTCTCAACACAACAATTTATCAACTCAATTCCATAGAAATTTTTTTAAAGTCTGAGATAAGGAAATATAATACAATTTTTACAAGTCAAAATATCTCATAATTTACTTTACAACTCCAATGTACAATTTTAATTTACAACTTCTAAAAACCAAAAACAAAATGTGCATACAGTGTCATACATTACAGTACAAATGCAAAATATTGGTATACTCATTATACCAAGTAATCCCTCGCTGGATGTACTAGCAGCCTAGTCTGCTGCCCTGTCCGTCTCTCTACCTGCGACAGCAATAAAAAGCTATCGCTGAGACAATGTCTCAGTGGTGGACAACATTAACCAAATACAATTTAAATCACAATTCATAAATCATATCAATAGTGGATACTTTAAACCATAGTTAAATTCAAGACAGTAATTGTCAACAAGAATTTAAACTCCATTTGTCAATATCACAATAATTTTCAATAAGTCAGATCATGGTTGAATTCAATAGACAGTATATGTCAATGAGAGTTTAAATCAATTTCACAATCTCACAATACATATCGATAAATCACACACAGCTTAATCATGATCCATAGTTCAATTCGTCCCAAAAGCCGATGGCTAATGAGGTATTCAATTCGTCCCAAAAGTCGATGACTAATGAGGAATAACATAGCTAGCTAGCAAAAATATGAGTACTCATCCAATTCGTCCTCAACAGGCACACACCTCAACACTTCAGCCAGAGAGGGAATTCAATTCATCCCACTAGACAAGCTAATGAGGAATACAATCAATATACATGATAGCTGTGGTTTCAAACCATTTCCAATGCTTTTAAATCAATAAGTATCCATTAATGTCATTCAAACAATTTCTCACAGTTTCAAATCATTTACAATGCTTTTCAAGCAATAAATATTCATTCAAATACATTTCCACAATTTAAAACAATAATATACAAATAGTCAATATTTATTTCAATTGAAAATAATTCAAAAGAAATAGTTGTTGTGCACAAACCTCTGATATTTGTCTCCTGGTCTTGACTCAGTATTTCTTTCCCTTTTGCTAAGTCCTTGTTAACTGAGAAACACAATTTGAAGTGTTTCAGTACTACATTAAACTGTCTCTAACGATAATGTTCGATAAGTAATTCACTGAACTCAATTATTCACTGAATACCTTTATTTGCTTAATCACCTAATATACCGACCCTCGATGCGTTTTAGGTAAATTAGGTTTTGGTGTCCTTAATATGTCACATTCGATAATGTTTTAGGATTGGTACGTGTTACCAAACTCAATTCTATGTATATTGCGTTTTCTTGCATTTCATTGCAAATTGCTGGATTTCGGGATACTAGTTTAACCTAGCCGGACGACCTATTTTCCCTCAGTTTTCGGGTTTTGGTCAAAACTACAAACTTGTAGATCTATGTCTTATTGCAAGCGGGGCAAAATTTTAGGTCAATCCGAGTTAAGTAGACCAAGTTATGGTCATTACACTATTGCTGGTCAAATGGCATCAAATTAGGTCAATTTTAGGTCAATTTGGTCAACTTTGGTTCAGCCAGTTTTTGGACCCGAACTTGTGCAAGTTGTTTGACTTGCTTATGGTCATATCTGGGTTTTGGTGTCTTCATACGACTTGTAGGTATGGGTCTTAACTATTCATGGTTAAATGTTCAGGTCAATTGGACCTGTTTTGAGTGAGTTATGGCCTAAAAAATCACTGCTGCCCAATTGGTCATTTTTCAGGTCCTAATTGTACCTAATCCGAATTGGTCATTTTCTTAGGTCACCTTGCAAGCAGAATTTTGGTATGCTTTCTCAATGAAAGTTGCACATTTTGTGCCAAGTTTCACCTCCAACTGGTCTCATACCAATTGAGGTTACACATTTAAAGTTATAGGCTAAAATGTACACTGCCCTTAGTTACCTTGCTTAAACACACATCAATCACACACTTACCTTGCAATATGTTTACTTCCCTACCAAATCTGTTTTGGTACATTACCAAAAACATATTCCACTTTACATTAACATCACTTTGGGCAGATTACAATTATTCTCAACACACCAAATATAATTCTAATTTCCAAAGTCCAAATACAATTACACATACACATAAACATTACTAGTTTTTACATACACTTTACACAACAATTTCATATACATATCCATCTATCCTTAATGCCACAATTCTGCCCATATCTTCATGAACACATATGCTTATCCAAGAGTTCCAAGGCTACCGAAAATGTCTCTCAACACCAAAGTGTCCTACAATTCATCAATTCCCATCCAAGTGCAAAAATCACCATATACATATGAAGTAATTCACTAGGTTATTAAATCACCATAACCAACATAACTCTCATCAAATACATGTAAAAATACTTCATCAATACATGAATACATGGCTGTCCAAAATGAACACAACAATAACTCTTCAATCTCAAAAATTTTCTTCACAAATCCAACACCCATAACATGCACACAAAATTTAACAAAGCTATCTTCAAAAATGCTAACTTACCTTATGGTTGGAGCTTGTTAAACCTTACTTAAACTTCTCAAATTTGGTATCAAACTCTTCCTTGTGATGTGTAGACCATTTTTCATGAAGGAACCTAAGTGATTGGAGTTGAAATGAGGGAGAGGATGAAGCTCATGCAAAACGTCAATGGTGGATTCCTTCACTCTTCAATTCGGCTAGGTTTAATGGAATGAGGAAGATGAAGTTCTGCTGGGTATAGTGGACTTACATCAGCATTTTTATGTTTAATTAAATCCCTAGTGGTCCACTAACTAAGTTTAAATCATATAATAAGCTTAATTTCCCTTTATTCCACATTAACCCCTTAATTTCTACTATTTACTTTAGGTACCACCAAATAAATTTTTCATTTCATTTTCTAAGTGTAATATTATTTATTTTTAATGGACATTTAGGTCAAAAGACAATTCGGGATGTCAAATGACCATAATGCCCCTGTTCGGGTTGCATTCCCGATTTTTCTGATAACAGGGTTTTGTCTGCTTTCGATTTCTCACTTTTCTTTGTACTAATTATTTAATTTTTCTTTGATCTTTCTAATGATATTTATTCTTCAATAAGGGTCTATTTAAGTCCTAAAAATATTTTCGGGGTTCCCCAGTCGGGGCTAGTCAACGGTCCACGCCGTGACTTCCCGGTGCGGTCACCCGTCGCTAGGGTTCCCGGCTCGCTTAACTTGGTTACTCTTCTTTGCTATTATTTTTCCTTTGTTTTTCTTGTATTTTATTTTCTTGTATTTCATTATTTTATGTCTCCTCACTCATATTGAAGTGTCGTTCTAGGCATCCTAGTGTCCAGGACAAAGATCGGTCATCAGGAATGAGCACTACCGAACTTAGGGGTGTTACAATTCTCCCCTCCTTAAATAAATTTCGCCTCGAAATTTTACCTGGTATTAGTCTCTGAACAGCTGTGGGTGTTGTCTCCTCATATCCTCTTCACGTTCCCAAGTAGCTTCCTGGCCTAAATGATGGTTCCACAGCACTTTAACCAGGTGTATCTGTTTGTTCCTCAGCTGCTTCATCTCATAAGCTAGAATTTCTATGGGTTCTTCTTCATATGAGAGGTCTGGATTTACCTCAATCTCTTCAACTGATAGTACATGAGATGGGTCAGATCTGTACCTCCTTAACATGGACACATGGAAGACACTGTGTATCCTTGCTAGCTCTGGAGGTAATGCCAACCGATATGCCAAAGGACCCACTCTTTCCAGAACTTCATATGGTCCGATGAAACGAGGACTCAGTTTCCCCTTTCTGCCAAATCTCATAATCCTCTTCCAAGGAGAAACTTTGAGGAATACCTTATCATCCACTGCGTACTCAATATCTCTTCTTTTCAAATCAACATAGGACTTCTGACAGTTTGATGGAGCCTTGAGTCTATCTCTAATCAATCTGATATTTTCCTCTGTCTGCTGGATAATTTCTGGCCCAATCATCTTCCTTTCACCTACCTCATCCCAACATAGGGGAGTTCTGCACTTTCTACCATACAAAGCTTCATATGGAAGCATCCCAATGCTTGATTGGTAGCTGTTGTTATAAGCAAACTCAATCAAAGGCAAGTGTGTATCCCAACTACCTTCAAATTCAATCACACAAGCCCGTAGCATATCCTCAAATATCTGAATAACCCTCTCGGGTGCCATCATGCATGGGTGGAATCTTTGTCTTTGAAGTTCAATCTAGTTCCTAGGGCTCTCTGAAGACTACCCCAGAATCTAGAAGTGAACCTAGGATCTCTGTCAGACACAATTGATACTGGCACTCCATGCAATTTTACAATCTCATATATGTACAATCTGGCTAATCTTTCCAGGCTATAGTCCATCCGAATTGGCAAAAAGTGAGCAGACTTAGTTAATCTGTCAACTATAACCCATACTGCATCATGACTACTCTGTGTCCTTGGAAGTCCTGTAACAAAATCCATAGTTATCCGTTCCCATTTCCACTCTGGTACTGACAAAGGATGTAACAAACCAGCTGGAACTTGATGTTCTGCCTTTACTTGCTGAGAAGTTAGGCATTTGGAAACAAATTCAGCTATATCTCTCTTCATACCCATCCACCAGTAATGCTCTTTCAAATTTCTCTCAGACATTTTAGTTCCACGTGGTGCATAGCAAATGGAGACTCATGTGCTTCCTTCATAATGATTTGTCTCAATTCCACATCACTAGGAACGCACATTCTGCCCTGATGTAGCAATAAACCATCATCTCTCACAGAGAATTCAGGTTTCTTGCCTCTTTGAACTTCTTTCAAGAGCTTTTGATATTTTTCATCACTGAGCAGCCATTTTGATCTAATCACCAACACCGGCTGTACATGCCAAGCAACTACCGCTCATCCCTCATCATCAATCTCTAAACTGGCATGCTGTGCTTTCAACTCATATACCATGGACAAAGGAGAAACTCTGAGACTTGCCATAGTCTTGCGACTTAAGGCGTCAGCCACTACATTTGCTTTCCCTGGCTGATAGTTTAATTAAGCAATCATAGTCTTTAATGAGTTCTAACCATCTCCTCTGCCTCAAATTCAATTCCTTCTGGGTGCCTAAGTACTTCAAGCTCTTGTGATCTGTGTAAATGTAGCATTTCTCTCCATACAGATAGTGTCTCCAGATCTTCAGAGCAAAAACAATAGCTGCTAGCTCCAGATCATGTGTTGGGTAATTCCTCTCATGCGGTTTTCAGTTGGCGTGATGCATAAGCAATGACATTCCGATCTTGCATTAGTACACAGCCTAACCCATTGTGAGAAGCATCACTATAAACTGTGTATTCTTTACCCGGAGTAGGTAAAGTGAGGACTGGAGGTTCAGTTAAACACCTCTTCAACTCATCAAAACTTTGCTGACATTTATCTGTCCACTGAAATTTTACATCTTTTCGAAGCAGCTTAGTCAGTGGAGAAGATAACATAGAAAATCCCTTCACAAACCGACGGTAATATCCAAATAAACCTAAAATCGAATTTCTCGTGATGTTCTGGCGCTTCCAATTAAGGATAGCTTTTACCTTGCTGGAATCTACTTTGATCCCTTCAGCTAACACAACATGTCCCAAAAAGGAGATTTCTTTCATCCAAAATTCACATTTCGACAATTTGGCGTATAGTTGTTTCTCCCTTAAAGTCTGCAGTATAATCCGCAGATGTCTGTCATGCTCCTCTGAATTCCTTGAATATATCAAAATGTCATCAATAAACACCACCATAAATTGATCAAGATATGGTCTGAAGATAGTGTTCATCAGATCCTTGAAAGCAGCTGGAGCATTTGTTAACCTGAATGGCATTATTAGAAACTCATAGTGGCCATATCGAGTTCTAAAAGCAGTTTTTGGAATACTCTGCTCTTGCACCTTCAACTGATAATAACCAGATCACAAATCAATTTTGGAGAATACAGCTGCACCCTTCAACTGATCAAACAGATCATCAATGCGAGGCAATGGATATCTGTTCTTTATTATCACCTTATTCAACTGTCGGTAGTCAATGCATAAGCGGAGAGTACTATCATTCTTCTTAACAAACAACACTGGTGCTCCCCAAGGTGACACACTAGGGCGGACGAAGCCCTTTTCAAGTAATTCTTGCAATTGTATCTTCAACTCCTTCAACTCTGCTGGTGCCATTCTGTATGGCGTTATGGAGATTGGATCCACACCAGGCATAACATTAATTTCAAATTGCACTTCTCTTTCCGGAGGTAATCCTGGCAATTCATCAGGAAATACATCTGGAAAGTCATGTACTGTAGGGATGTCCTTCAATGCTGGACTCCCCACTTGGGTGTCTACCACATGTGCCAAGTAGGCTTCACACCCCTTTCTGATCATTTTTCTGGCTAGTGTAGCCGAAATGATGTTTGATGGCAATAACTGCCTCTCCCCTTGTATTACCACATCACTATACTGAGGGAGACCAAAAGTGACTGTCTTCAGCCTACAGTCAATCATGGCATGATGCCTAGCTAACCAATGCATGCCCAAAATGATATCATAATCTCTGAAGGGCATTTCAATGAAATCAGACAGGAAAGTGTGTCCTTGGATCACCAAAGGACAATCTCTATACATCCTATTAACCCTGACTTCCTGTCCTAACGGACTTGTTACTAGCACCTCAAGTCCATTTTTGTACATGGAACAGCAATGCAATCAATGATGCTAGCACTCACATAAGAATGGGTAGAGCCCGGATCAAATAACACAAACACATTTTGGTTAAAAGTTGAGAAGGTACCAGCCACAACATCAGATGTCTCGGCCTCTTCCCTCTGTCTCATTGCATACATTATGATTGGAGCACTGTTTTGCTCTGATTGTTTCACTGTGCCTTGGCTGCCTGCTGGGTTACCTCTACCCCTGCCTCTACCTCTGCTGGGTGGTTGTGAACTTCTGGTGACAGGGCTCTGAACTGACCCTTCTGCAGTAGTAGGAAGTGGTCCAACTCTGCGACTACTGGTGCAGTCCTTGGCAATGTGTCCTGTGCCTCCACAGTTATAACAGGCTCCGATAGCCTTATAGCATATCCCACCATGATTTTTCCCACAAGTTTCACATTGGCGGGGAGGGTAGGAACTTCTAGTACTCTGCTGACTAGATAGGGGAGGTCTCTGTCCTGAATATCTTCCCCTACCAGATTTCTTGCCACCTCTGCCATGTCCCCCATAGTTCTTCCTCTTCCCAGTATGACCACTGGAACTCTGTTCTACTGACTTTCCCTCTTTATCTGTCTTCTCTGATCTCTTTTTCTCAGGAGCAGTCTCAAACTCAATTCTTTCCAACTCTAGGGCTTGAGAAACAAGTTCAGAGAAGTTAGTGTGTTTAAAGCCAACCACTTGTACTCTGATACTGGGCTTCAAGCCAGTTTCAAACCTCTTGCATCTCTCCCTGCTGGTAGCAAGCAAACTTACTGCATAATGGCTCAGGCGGGAAAATTCCCTTTCATACTCAGCCACTGATCTGCCCCCCTGTTTCAAACTTAGGAACTCTTGCAACTTCTGGTCTACATAAGCATCAGGGACATATTTCTGTCTGAATTCCCTGAGAAAGTCATTCCATGTTAATACTGCAGGTTCTACCAGACTGTGGGGAATGGTTTTCCACCAGTCATAAGCATCCCCCTGTAACAAAGACACTGAGTATTCAAATCTGAGCTCCTCTATGCAATGCAATTTCTTGAATACCCTATCCATCCTTTCTAACCACTGTTCAGCTTCTAGAGGATCTACTGTCCCCTTAAACTCTGTAGCCCCATATTTCATCAATTTATCATACTGCCTCGTAGGAGACTGTGGTTGTACCGCTAGTGTCTGTATTGGGACTTGAGTAGGCACATTACTAGCCATTTGTTGGAACATTGCAGCCATCTGCTGAGCGAACTGAGCAGGAAACTGCGGTACTGCAGGGGCTGGTGCTGCTGAACCACTAACATTTTGTAAGCCTGGGGCATCCCCTTGCACCTCAGCCTCAATAGATTGATCGACTGAAGATCTCCTGAACAAATAACACAAGGAGATTTCCTCCCGTTAGTGCATATTTATAATGTAATGTACTGTATGTATCAAACAATGATATTGAGCAGTTGTACTATGAAGAAAGAATACTTAAGTAACAGGTGAAAACAGAATTTAAAAACTTTGCTCTGATACCACTAAAACATGTCACACCCTACCCCTCTGTAAGGCATAACATGATCCCGTAGTATAATTAATGAATTACCAACTCCGTCTACTGATAACCTATTAAATACACTACAAGGGATTTTAAAAACTTTTCTTACTTATTTTACAGTGGTGAGCACTATTTACAGGTATTAAAAACTTTGGTGAACTGAAGTGAAACAATTAACTCATTTGGTTTATTTGGAATTTCTGTAAAAATTTTAGCAGAGTGCCATCTGTATTTTGGACAAAACAGTTCTTCAGAAAACCTGTAAAAAGCACTTCAATAATTTTCCAAATCTCAACTCCAATACATTTCTCAACACAACAATTTATCAACTCAATTCAATAGAAATTTTTTTAAAGTCTGAGATAAGGAAATATAATACAATTTTTACAAGTCAAAATATCTCATAATTTACTTTACAACTCCAATGTACAATTTTAATTTACAACTGCTCAAAACCAAAAACAAAATGTACATACAGTGTCATACATTACAGTACAAATGCAAAATATTGGTATACTCATTATACCTGTAATCCTCATTTGGATGTACTAGCGACCTAGTCTGCTCACACTCTCTCTACCGACAAAGAATAAAAGCTATCATTTGAGACAATGTCTCAGTGGTGCACAACATTAACCAAATACAATTTAAATCATAATTCATAAATCATATCAATAGTGGATACTTAAAATCATAGTTAAATTCAAGACAGTAATTGTCAACAAGAATTTAAACTCCATTTGTCAATATCACAATAATTTTCAATAAGTCAGATCATGGTTGAATTCAATAGACAGTATATGTCAATGAGAGTTTAAATCAATTTCACAATCTCACAATACATATCGATAAATCACACACAGCTTAATCATGATCCATAGTTCAATTCGTCCCAAAAGCCGATGGCTAATGAGGTATTCAATTCGTCCCAAAAGTCGATGACTAATGAGGAATAACATAGCTAGCTAGCAAAAATATGAGTACTCATCCAATTCGTCCTCAACAGGCACACACCTCAACACTTCAGCCAGAGAGGGAATTCAATTCATCCCACTAGACAAGCTAATGAGGAATACAATCAATATACATGATAGCTGTGGTTTCAAACCATTTCCAATGCTTTTAAATCAATAAGTATCCATTAATGTCATTCAAACAATTTCTCACAGTTTCAAATCATTTACAATGTTTTTCAAACAATAAATATTCATTCAAATACATTTCCACAATTTAAAACAATAATATACAAATAGTCAATATTTATTTCAATTGAAAATAATTCAAAAGAAATAGTTGTTGTGCACAAACCTCTGATATTTGTCTCCTGGTCTTGACTCGATATTTCTTTCCTTTTGCTAAGTCCTTGTTAATCGAGAAACACAATTTGAAGTGTTTCAAGATTACATTAAACTGTCTCTAACGATAATGTTCGATAAGTAATTCACTGAACTCAATTATTCACTGAATACCTTTATTTGCTTAATCACCTAATATACCGACCCTCGATGCGTTTTAGGTAAATTAGGTTTTAGTGTCCTTAATATGTCACATTCGATAATGTTTTAGGATTGGTACGTGTTACCAAACTCAATTCTATGTATATTGCGTTTTCTTGCATTTCATTGCAAATTGCTGGATTTCGGGATACTAGTTTAACCTAGCCAGACGACCTATTTTCCCTCAGTTTTCGGGTTTTGGTCAAAACTACAAACTTGTAGATCTATGTCTTATTGCAAGCGGGGCAAAATTTTAGGTCAATCCGAGTTAAGTAGACCAAGTTATGGTCATTACACTATTGCTGGTCAAATGGCATCAAATTAGGTCAATTTTAGGTCAATTTGGTCAACTTTGGTTCAGCCAGTTTTTGGACCCGAACTTGTGCAAGTTGTTTGACTTGCTTATGGTCATATCTGGGTTTTGGTGTCTTCATACGACTTGTAGGTATGGGTCTTAACTATTCATGGTTAAATGTTCAGGTCAATTGGACCTGTTTTGAGTGAGTTATGGCCTAAAAAATCACTGCTGCCCAATTGGTCATTTTTCAGGTCCTAATTGTACCTAATCCGAATTGGTCATTTTCTTAGGTCACCTTGCAAGCAGAATTTTGGTATGCTTTCTCAATGAAAGTTGCACATTTTGTGCCAAGTTTCACCTCCAACTGGTCTCATACCAATTGAGGTTACACATTTAAAGTTATAGGCTAAAATGTACACTGCCCTTAGTTACCTTGCTTAAACACACATCAATCACACACTTACCTTGCAATATGTTTACTTCCCTACCAAATCTGTTTTGGTACATTACCAAAAACATATTCCACTTTACATTAACATCACTTTGGGCAGATTACAATTATTCTCAACACACCAAATATAATTCTAATTTCCAAAGTCCAAATACAATTACACATACACATAAACATTACTAGTTTTTACATACACTTTACACAACAATTTCATATACATATCCATCTATCCTTAATGCCACAATTCTGCCCATATCT
This sequence comes from Hevea brasiliensis, assembly GCF_030052815.1. Lineage (NCBI taxonomy): Eukaryota > Viridiplantae > Streptophyta > Magnoliopsida > Malpighiales > Euphorbiaceae > Hevea > Hevea brasiliensis. Next base: position 44,628,005 of record NC_079498.1, read on the forward strand.
TCATGAACACATATGCTTATCCAAGAGTTCCAAGGCTACCGAAAATGTCTCTCAACACCAAAGTGTCCTACAATTCATCAATTCCCATCCAAGTGCAAAAATCACCATATACATATGAAGTAATTCACTAGGTTATTAAATCACCATAACCAACATAACTCTCATCAAATACATGTAAAAATACTTCATCAATACATGAATACATGGCTGTCCAAAATGAACACAACAATAACTCTTCAATCTCAAAAATTTTCTTCACAAATCCAACACCCATAACATGCACACAAAATTTAACAAAGCTATCTTCAAAAATGCTAACTTACCTTATGGTTGGAGCTTGTTAAACCTTACTTAAACTTCTCAAATTTGGTATCAAACTCTTCCTTGTGATGTGTAGACCATTTTTCATGAAGGAACCTAAGTGATTGGAGTTGAAATGAGGGAGAGGATGAAGCTCATGCAAAACGTCAATGGTGGATTCCTTCACTCTTCAATTCGGCTAGGTTTAATGGAATGAGGAAGATGAAGTTCTGCTGGGTATAGTGGACTTACATCAGCATTTTTATGTTTAATTAAATCCCTAGTGGTCCACTAACTAAGTTTAAATCATATAATAAGCTTAATTTCCCTTTATTCCACATTAACCCCTTAATTTCTACTATTTACTTTAGGTACCACCAAATAAATTTTTCATTTCATTTTCTAAGTGTAATATTATTTATTTTTAATGGACATTTAGGTCAAAAGACAATTCGGGATGTCAAATGACCATAATGCCCCTGTTCGGGTTGCATTCCCGATTTTTCGGTAACACCGGGTTTTGTCTGTTTTCGATTTCTCACTTTTCTTTGTACTAATTATTTAATTTTTCTTTGATCTTTCTAATGATATTTATTCTTCAATAAGGGTCTATTTAAGTCCTAAAAAATATTTTCCAGGGTTCCCCACAGTCCAGGGCTAGTCAACGGTCCACGCCGTGACTTCCCGGTGCGGTCACCCGTCGCTAGGGTTCCCGGCTCGCTTAACTTGGTTACTCTTCTTTGCTATTATTTTTCCTTTGTTTTTCTTGTATTTTATTTTCTTGTATTTCATTATTTTATGTCTCCTCACTCATATTGAAGTGTAGTTCTAGGCATCCTAGCTGTCCGACAAAGATCGGTCATCGGAATGAGAACGCACTACCGAACTTAGGGGTGTTACAATTCTCCCCTCCTTAAATAAATTTCGCCTCGAAATTTTACCTGGTATTAGTCTCTGAACAGCTGTGGGTGTTGTCTCCTCATATCCTCTTCACGTTCCCAAGTAGCTTCCTGGCCTAAATGATGGTTCCACAGCACTTTAACCAGGTGTATCTGTTTGTTCCTCAGCTGCTTCATCTCATAAGCTAGAATTTCTATGGGTTCTTCTTCATATGAGAGGTCTGGATTTACCTCAATCTCTTCAACTGATAGTACATGAGATGGGTCAGATCTGTACCTCCTTAACATGGACACATGGAAGACACTGTGTATCCTTGCTAGCTCTGGAGGTAATGCCAACCGATATGCCAAAGGACCCACTCTTTCCAGAACTTCATATGGTCCGATGAAACGAGGACTCGCTTTCCCTTCTACGCCAAATCTCATAATCCTCTTCCAAGGAGAAACTTTGAGGAATACCTTATCATCCACTGCGTACTCAATATCTCTTCTTTTCAAATCAACATAGGACTTCTGACAGTTTGATGGAGCCTTGAGTCTATCTCTAATCAATCTGATATTTTCCTCTGTCTGCTGGATAATTTCTGGCCCAATCATCTTCCTTTCACCTACCTCATCCCAACATAGGGGAGTTCTGCACTTTCTACCATACAAAGCTTCATATGGAAGCATCCCAATGCTTGATTGGTAGCTGTTGTTATAAGCAAACTCAATCAAAGGCAAGTGTGTATCCCAACTACCTTCAAATTCAATCACACAAGCCCGTAGCATATCCTCAAATATCTGAATAACCCTCTCGCATCGCCATCATGCGTGGGTGGAATCTTTGTCTTTGAAGTTCAATCTAGTTCCTAGGGCTCTCTGAAGACTACCCCAGAATCTAGAAGTGAACCTAGGATCTCTGTCAGACACAATTGATACTGGCACTCCATGCAATTTTACAATCTCATATATGTACAATCTGGCTAATCTTTCCAGGCTATAGTCCATCCGAATTGGCAAAAAGTGAGCAGACTTAGTTAATCTGTCAACTATAACCCATACTGCATCATGACTACTCTGTGTCCTTGGAAGTCCTGTAACAAAATCCATAGTTATCCGTTCCCATTTCCACTCTGGTACTGACAAAGGATGTAACAAACCAGCTGGAACTTGATGTTCTGCCTTTACTTGCTGAGAAGTTAGGCATTTGGAAACAAATTCAGCTATATCTCTCTTCATACCCATCCACCAGTAATGCTCTTTCAGCCCTCTGTACATTTTAGTTCCACCAGGGTGCATAGCAAATGGAGACTCATGTGCTTCCTTCATAATGATTTGTCTCAATTCCACATCACTAGGAACGCACATTCTGCCCTGATGTAGCAATAAACCATCATCTCTCACAGAGAATTCAGGTTTCTTGCCCTGCTGGACTTCTTTCAGTAGCTTTTGATATTTTTCATCACTCTGAGCAGCCATTTTGATCTAATCAGTCAACACTGGCTGTACATGCCAAGCAACTACTGTCTGTCCCTCATCATCAATCTCTAAACTGGCATGCTGTGCTTTCAACTCATATACCATGGACAAAGGAGAAACTCTGAGACTTGCCATAGTCTTGCGACTTAAGGCGTCAGCCACTACATTTGCTTTCCCTGGCTGATAGTTTAATTAAGCAATCATAGTCTTTAATGAGTTCTAACCATCTCCTCTGCCTCAAATTCAATTCCTTCTGGGTGCCTAAGTACTTCAAGCTCTTGTGATCTGTGTAAATGTAGCATTTCTCTCCATACAGATAGTGTCTCCAGATCTTCAGAGCAAAAACAATAGCTGCTAGCTCCAGATCATGTGTTGGGTAATTCCTCTCATGCGGTTTTCAGTTGGCGTGATGCATAAGCAATGACATTCCGATCTTGCATTAGTACACAGCCTAACCCATTGTGAGAAGCATCACTATAAACTGTGTATTCTTTACCCGGAGTAGGTAAAGTGAGGACTGGAGGTTCAGTTAAACACCTCTTCAACTCATCAAAACTTTGCTGACATTTATCTGTCCACTGAAATTTTACATCTTTTCGAAGCAGCTTAGTCAGTGGAGAAGATAACATAGAAAATCCCTTCACAAACCGACGGTAATATCCAGCTAAACCCAGAAAACTGCGAATTTCTGTGATGTTCCTGGGCGGCTTCCAATTAAGGATAGCTTTTACCTTGCTGGAATCTACTTTGATCCCTTCAGCTAACACAACATGTCCCAAAAAGGAGATTTCTTTCATCCAAAATTCACATTTCGACAATTTGGCGTATAGTTGTTTCTCCCTTAAAGTCTGCAGTATAATCCGCAGATGTCTGTCATGCTCCTCTGAATTCCTTGAATATATCAAAATGTCATCAATAAACACCACCATAAATTGATCAAGATATGGTCTGAAGATAGTGTTCATCAGATCCTTGAAAGCAGCTGGAGCATTTGTTAACCTGAATGGCATTATTAGAAACTCATAGTGGCCATATCGAGTTCTAAAAGCAGTTTTTGGAATACTCTGCTCTTGCACCTTCAACTGATAATAACCAGATCACAAATCAATTTTGGAGAATACAGCTGCACCCTTCAACTGATCAAACAGATCATCAATGCGAGGCAATGGATATCTGTTCTTTATTATCACCTTATTCAACTGTCGGTAGTCAATGCATAAGCGGAGAGTACTATCATTCTTCTTAACAAACAACACTGGTGCTCCCCAAGGTGACACACTAGGGCGGACGAAGCCCTTTTCAAGTAATTCTTGCAATTGTATCTTCAACTCCTTCAACTCTGCTGGTGCCATTCTGTATGGCGTTATGGAGATTGGATCCACACCAGGCATAACATTAATTTCAAATTGCACTTCTCTTTCCGGAGGTAATCCTGGCAATTCATCAGGAAATACATCTGGAAAGTCATGTACTGTAGGGATGTCCTTCAATGCTGGACTCCCCACTTGGGTGTCTACCACATGTGCCAAGTAGGCTTCACACCCCTTTCTGATCATTTTTCTGGCTAGTGTAGCCGAAATGATGTTTGATGGCAATAACTGCCTCTCCCCTTGTATTACCACATCACTATACTGAGGGAGACCAAAAGTGACTGTCTTGACCTCTGATCAATCATGGCATGATGCCTAGCTAACCAATGCATGCCCAAAATGATATCATAATCTCTGAAGGGCATTTCAATGAAATCAGACAGGAAAGTGTGTCCTTGGATCACCAAAGGACAATCTCTATACATCCTATTAACCCTGACTTCCTGTCCTAACGGACTTGTTACTAGCACCTCAAGTCCATTTTTGTACATGGAACAGCAATGCAATCAATGATGCTAGCACTCACATAAGAATGGGTAGAGCCCGGATCAAATAACACAAACACATTTTGGTTAAAAGTTGAGAAGGTACCAGCCATAACATCAGATGTCTCGCCTCTTCCTCTGTCTCATTGCATACATTATGATTGGAGCAATCGTTTTGCTCGATTGTTTCATCGTGCCTTGGCTGCTTTGGGTTACCTCTACCCCCGCTCTACCTCTGCTGGGTGGTTGTGAACTCGTGACAGGCTCGAATCGACCCTTCTGCAGTAGTAGGAAGTGGTCCAACTCTGCGACTCATCGTGCAGTCCTTGGCAAAGTGTCCTGTGCCTCCACAGCTATAACAGCTCCGATAGCCTTATAGCATATCCCACCATGATTTTTCCCACAAGTTTCACATTGGCGGGGAGGGTAGGAACTTCTAGTACTCTGCTGACTAGATAGGGGAGGTCTCTGTCCTGAATATCTTCCCCTACCAGATTTCTTGCCACCTCTGCCATGTCCCCCATAGTTCTTCCTCTTCCCAGTATGACCACTGGAACTCGTTCTCTTGACTTTCCCTCTTTATCTGTCTTCTCGATCTCTTTTTCTCGAGAGCGTCTCAAACTCAATTCTTTCCAACTCTAGGGCTTGAGAAACAAGTTCAGAGAAGTTAGTGTGTTTAAAGCCAACCACTTGTACTCTGATACTGGGCTTCAAGCCAGTTTCAAACCTCTTGCATCTCTCCCTGCTGGTAGCAAGCAAACTTACTGCATAATGGCTCAGGCGGGAAAATTCCCTTTCATACTCAGCCACTGATCTGCCCCCCTGTTTCAAACTTAGGAACTCTTGCAGCTTCTGGTCTACATAAGCATCAGGGACATATTTCTGTCTGAATTCCCTGAGAAAGTCATTCCATGTTAATATCGCAGTTCTACTGCATCGTGGGGAATGGTTTTCCACCACCATAAGCATCCCCAGAACAAAGACACTGAGTATTCAAATCTGAGCTCCTCTATGCAATGCAATTTCTTGAATACCCTATCCATCCTTTATAACCATCGCTCACCTTCTAGAGGATCTACTGTCCCCTTAAACTCTGTAGCCCCATATTTCATCAATTTATCATACTGCCTCGTAGGAGACTGTGGTTGTACCGCTAGTGTCTGTATTGGGACTTGAGTAGGCACATTACTAGCCATTTGTTGGAACATTGCAGCCATCTCACGAGCGAATCGAGCAGAAATCTGCAGATCGCAGGGCCGGTGTCTTTGAACCACTAACATTTTGTAAGCCTGGGGCATCCCCTTGCACCTCAGCCTCAATAGATTGATCGACTGAAGATCTCCTGAACAAATAACACAAGGAGATTTCCTCCCGTTAGTGCATATTTATAATGTAATGTACTGTATGTATCAAACAATGATATTGAGCAGTTGTACTATGAAGAAAGAATACTTAAGTAACAGGTGAAAACAGAATTTAAAAACTTTGCTCTGATACCACTAAAACATGTCACACCCTACCCCTCTGTAAGGCATAACATGATCCCGTAGTATAATTAATGAATTACCAACTCCGTCTACTGATAACCTATTAAATACACTACAAGGGATTTTAAAAACTTTTCTTACTTATTTTACAGTGGTGAGCACTATTTACAGGTATTAAAAACTTTGGTGAACTGAAGTGAAACAATTAACTCATTTGGTTTATTTGGAATTTCTGTAAAAATTTTAGCAGAGTGCCATCTGTATTTTGGACAAAACAGTTCTTCAGAAAACCTGTAAAAAGCACTTCAATAATTTTCCAAATCTCAACTCCAATACATTTCTCAACACAACAATTTATCAACTCAATTCAATAGAAATTTTTTTAAAGTCTGAGATAAGGAAATATAATACAATTTTTACAAGTCAAAATATCTCATAATTTACTTTACAACTCCAATGTACAATTTTAATTTACAACTGCTCAAAACCAAAAACAAAATGTACATACAGTGTCATACATTACAGTACAAATGCAAAATATTGGTATACTCATTATACCTGTAATCCTCATTTGGATGTACTAGCGACCTAGTCTGTCACGCTCACACTTCTCTACTGCGACAAAGAATAAAGCTATCGCTGAGACAATGTCTCAGTGGTGCACAACATTAACCAAATACAATTTAAATCATAATTCATAAATCATATCAATAGTGGATACTTAAAATCATAGTTAAATTCAAGACAGTAATTGTCAACAAGAATTTAAACTCCATTTGTCAATATCACAATAATTTTCAATAAGTCAGATCATGGTTGAATTCAATAGACAGTATATGTCAATGAGAGTTTAAATCAATTTCACAATCTCACAATACATATCGATAAATCACACACAGCTTAATCATGATCCATAGTTCAATTCGTCCCAAAAGCCGATGGCTAATGAGGTATTCAATTCGTCCCAAAAGTCGATGACTAATGAGGAATAACATAGCTAGCTAGCAAAAATATGACTACTCATCCAATTCGTCCTCAACGGGCACACACCTCAACACTTCAGCCAGAGAGGGAATTCAATTTGTCCCACTAGACAAGGTAATGAGGAATACAATCAATATACATGATAGCTGTGTTTTCAAACCATTTCCAATGCTTTTAAATCAATAAGTATCCATCAATGTCATTCAAACAATTTCTCACAGTTTCAAATCATTTATAATGCTTTTCAAGCAATAAATATTCATTCAAATACATTTCCACAATTTAAAACAATAATATACAAATAGTCAATATTTATTTCAATTGAAAATAATTCAAAAGAAATAGTTGTTGTGCACAAACCTCTGATATTTGTCTCCTGGTCTTGACTCAGTATTTCTTTCCCTTTTGCTGAGTCCTTGTTAACTGAGAAACACAATTTGAAGTGTTTCAGTACTACATTAAACTGTCTCTAACGATAATGTTCGATAAGTAATTCACTGAACTCAATTATTCACTGAATACCTTTATTTGCTTAATCACCTAATATACCGACCCTCGATGCGTTTTAGGTAAATTAGGTTTTGGTGTCCTTAATATGTCACATTCGATAATGTTTTAGGATTGGTACGTGTTACCAAACTTAATTCTATGTATATTGCGTTTTCTTGCATTTCATTGCAAATTGCTGGATTTTGGGATACTAGTTTAACCTAGCCGGACGACCTATTTCCCTCGGTTTTTGGGTTTCGGTCAAAACTACAAACTTGTAGATTTATGTATTATTGCAAGCGGGGCAAAATTTTAGGTTAATCCGAGTTAAGTAGACCAAGTTATGGTCATTACACTATTGCTGGTCAAATGGCATCAAATTAGGTCAATTTTAGGTCAATTTGGTCAACTTTGGTTCGGCCAGTTTTTGGACCCGAAATTGTGCAAGTTGTTTGACTTGCTTATGGTCATTTCTGGGTTTTGGTGTCTTCATAAGACTTGTAGGTATGGGTCTTAACTATTCATGGTTAAACTTTCAGGTTAATTGGACGTGTTTTGAGTGAGTTATGGCCTAAACAATCACTGCTGCCCAATTGGTCATTTTTCAGGTCCTAATTGTACCTAATCCGAATTGGTCATTTTCTTAGGTCACCTTGCAAGCAGAATTTTGGTATTCTTTCTCAATGAAAGTTGGCACATTTTGTGCCAAGTTTCACCTCCAATTTGTCTCATACCAATTGAGGTTACACATTTAAAGTTATAGGCTAAAATGTACACTGCCCTTAGTTACCTTGCTTAAACACACATCAATCACACACTTACCTTGCAATATGTTTACTTCCCTACCAAATCTATTTTGGTACATTACCAAAAACATATTCCACTTTACATTAACATCACTTTGGGCAGATTACAATTATCCTCAACACACCAAATATAATTCTAATTTCCAAAGTCCGAATACAATTACACATACACATAAACATTACTAGTTTTTACATACACTTTACACAACAATTTCATATACATATCCATCTATCCTTAATGCCACAATTATGCCCATATCTTCATGAACACATATGCTTATCCAAGAGTTCCAAGGCTGCCGAAAATGTCTCTCAACACCAAAGTGTCCTACAATTCATCAATTCCCATCCAAGTGCAAAAATCACCATATACATATGAAGTAATTCACTAGGTTATTAAATCACCATAACCAACATAACTCTCATCAAATACATGTAAAAATACTTCATCAATACATGAATACATGGCTGTCCAAAATGAACACAACAATAACTCTTCAAACTAAAAAATTTTCTTCACAAATCCAACACCCATAACATGCACACAAAATTTAACAAAGCTATCTTCAAAAATGCTAACTTACCTTATGGTTGGAGCTTGTTAAACCTTACTTAAACTTCTCAAATTTGGTATCAAACTCTTCCTTGTGATGTGTAGACCATTTTTCATGAAGGAACCTAAGTGATTGGAGTTGAAATGAGGGAGAGGATGAAGCTCATGCAAAACGTCAATGGTGGATTCCTTCACTCTTCAATTCGGCTAGGTTTAATGGAATGAGGAAGATGAAGTTCTGCTGGGTATAGTGGACTTACATCAGCATTTTTATGTTTAATTAAATCCCTAGTGGTCCACTAACTAAGTTTAAATCATATAATAAGCTTAATTTCCCTTTATTCCACATTAACCCCTTAATTTCTACTATTTACTTTAGGTACCACCAAATAAATTTTTCATTTCATTTTCTAAGTGTAATATTATTTATTTTTAATGGACATTTAGGTCAAAAGACAATTCGGGATGTCAAATGACCATAATGCCCCTGTTCGGGTTGTATTCCCGATTTTTCGGTAACACCGGGTTTTGTCTGTTTTTCGATTTCTCACTTTTCTTTGTACTAATTATTTAATTTTTCTTTGATCTTTCTAATGATATTTATTCTTCAATAAGGGTCTATTTAAGTCCTAAAAAATGTTTTCCAGGGTTCCTCGCAGTCCAGGGCCAGTCAACGGTCCACGCCGTGACTTCCCGGTGCGGTCACCCATCGCTAGGGTTCCCGGCTCGCTTAACTTGGTTACTCTTCTTTGCTATTATTTTTCCTTTGTTTTTCTTGTATTTTCTTTTCTTGTATTTCATTATTTTATGTCTCCTCACTCATATTGAAGTGTAGTTCTAGGCTCCTAGCTGTTCGGACAGCACTGGTCACCGGAACAGCAGAACGGACTGTCGAACTTAGGGGTGTTACAAAAAATATGTAAGGGAAAATTTAAGAAATGAAAACTTAAACTTTCATTTCCATTATGAAAAAATTAAAATGAAAGACTTATGGGCTTTTGATAGTTAAATTTAATTCTTTAATTAAAAAGAAAAATTAAGTGTAAATGTAAAAAAAAAAGGGGGAATAAAAATTTAAGATTAATTATCCTTATGAAACAATTAAAATTTATAATTTTAATAAGCTAATTTTTGAGGATAAATATATATATATATATATATATATATATAGATATAAATAAGAAGATAAATGTCTTCTTCATTTCTTTTTTTTCATAAGAGGCCACCACCCTCTCCTTTCTCTTCCTCTCTCTCTCTCTCTCTCTCTCTCTCTCTCTCTCTCTCTTCTTCTTCCACCTCTTCCCCTCATTGATTTCCCCTCCCAAGTTTCAATTCCCTTAAATTCCCTTCATAAATTCCATAGCCCACTAAAAGAAAACATCAAAGAGATCTTTGATTGAGAGATTAAAAGCAAGGAGAACAAGAATTGGAAGAAAAGTGAAGTTGGAAAGAAATCAATAAGAGGTAATTTTCTTTTCATGTTAGATTAGTTGCATAAGCTTGGAAGGAAGTTAATTTATGATGAAATTTCATAAGAAAATGAAAGAAAACATATATGGAACCTAAACTAGGGTTTTAGCCAAATGGGAGAAAAATTAGGGTTTTGAACATTAGGGTTTAGAGACAAAAAATGTGAAAAAGTACTAAATGATGTCTTTGACATAGTTTAAGGAAAAAAATGGCCATTTGTGACCAAATTAAGTGTGTTAGAATTGTTTAAATCAAAGCCAAATTCGGATTGGGTATGAAGCATGACCAAAAGTCAACTTTGAGGGACCAAAAATGAAATTTTACAAGTCCAATTGGTATGGGACCAATTGGAACCGAAAATAGGCACTAAATGACACAATTTTCATTTAGGAAGCATGCCCAAAAAGTGACCAAAACCTAGTGAACAAACTGACCAAACTTGAAATACTGCAGTATGAACAGTACACATGAACAGTAATCGTGTTTGGGTCATAACTCGAGCTAGGCAGGTCAAAATGACCTGAAATTTTACCAGTAGTTAGATGAGATATACACCTAAAACTTTCATGAAGAACACAAACTCAAATTATGCCATTAACCCAATCAAATTATTGAGCAAAGTTGAGTTACTGAATCTGTAAAACTGCAGAATTGCCATATGAGCAGTAAAGTTTCAATGGCTATAACTCTCTCTAAAAAACTTCAATTTAGGTGATTCTTGAACCGATGGAAACCTAAGACATATTAGAATATTTCATATGAAGAATGTTAAGCCAAATTATGAACTTAACTCAATCAAATTGAGAAACGAATTTGGGTCACCGAATCTGCCAGAATCTGGGCACCTAGAATTGACTAAATGAACAGTAAACTATGCAAGGCTATAACTCTCTCTAGAAAACTCCAATTTAGGTGATTTTTGAACTGATGGAAATATTTCATATGAAGAATGTTAGGCAAAATTATGAACTTAACTCAATCAAATTGCCAAACGAATTCGGGTCACCGAATCTGCCAAAATCTGGGCACCTAAAATTGACCAAATGAACAGTAAACTTTGCAAGACTATAACTCTCTCTAGAAAACTCCGATTTAGGAGATTCTTAAACCATTGGAAACCTAGGTCATAGTAGAACATTTCATATGAAGAACATTAGACCAAATTATGGACTTAACTTGGTCAAATTTCTGAACGAAGTTTGATCAATAAATCTGCCAGAACAAAATCTGCAGCATGAATAGTGACGTGAATAGTAATAGTGTTTTGGGCATAACTTGAGCTACACAGCTCCAAATTAGGCGATTCAAAAAGAAAAATAAAGTTAAGACCTAAGTGAACAATTTTCATGAAGAACACCTCACCAAATTATGATCGAAACTAGGTAAGAATTGGGCTCAAAGATTGGGGCACCAAGCTGTCCCAAAACCAAAATATTCTAAAATTTTCAAAGCTAACTTGGGATGCATTAGACATGCATATAATGAGTTCTTGGCAGCAATTGAGATTGGTATTGAGGTATTCTATTTGTGTATTTTCAGTAGAAAAAGAAGTTGGAACAGACAAGGAGAAGTAGGTAACATTAAAGGAGAGCATTGAAGGTTTGTGCACAACCAACATTTTCTTCGTTTTTAAACTTGTAAATTGCTTGGAATGTGTTAAATTGAATGAGTTTGCTTTGAACAAGTTTACTTTTACTGAAATATAGTTTTTCTCTTGCATTTAAGAAATTTAGGTGTTGCCACCTTTATTTGGATATTATGATGGATTTAAATGTGTTTATTGATTTATAAATGTGATTGTTGAATGGAAAATTTTGAAAATTGTTTTGAAACCACAGTTAGCATGACAGTCCCTTTCGGAACTCCCCAGTAGTAACGGCTACTTGGGGTTTTATAATTGATATTGATTATGTCTCCCATTAATAATGGTTAGTGGGGTAAAACTACATGAGTACTCATTAGCTAGCTACCCCTTCCCTCATTAGTAACGGTTAGTGAGGTTGAGATTGCTTTGTCGTGGTGTACAACACGGCACTGATTGTGAAATTTTGTGTCATGGCCTAACCTATGTGTTGATGTTGGCAACACTAATGCTTTGTGAATTGTGATTTATGAAATGTGATTTTTCATTTGAAATGTTATTCCAATAAATGGTTCTTATGAACTTAGAACTATTGTGATGTTTTCATGCTTAAAAAGGATGTGATTTGTTATGCTTTGACAAATTGTGTTTTTACCTTAAGTTTTGAAATTTTAGTTATGCACCACTGAGTGATATACTCAGCGATAGCTTCTTTATGCTGTCGCAGGAAAGGGAAAGGAGAAGGCTGCTGAGTGAGAGACTTGGAAGCAACATTTTGGTTTTGATTGCGGGTATATATAGTAGGTATAATTTCCTTTTGATGTATTTTGTACCTATATGTATGGATGTACGGATATTGAGCAGTTTGTATTTAAAAGCACTGCATTGCTATCACATTTTGAGTTTGTAACTATTTTATATTTCACTTTGAGACTTATGAAAATGTAACTTTTGCAATATTTATTCTATTACTGTTTCCAATGAATGTTTACATGGAATTTTAACTATTCTCATGCAATTTTCCGCAACAGAATTTATAAGACAAAAAGTTATGATTTGTTTTAAAATCCCTTGTAGCATAACTAATGGGTTATCGGTAGGTGTAGTTCGGTAATTCATTAGGTATGCTACGGGAACATGTCATGCCTTACTAGGGATAAGGTGTGACAGATTTGAGACTGGTTTAAAGCCCAATTTGAGAATGTAAGTAGTGGGATTCAGACACAGCAATTTTTCAGAACTCATCTCTCAAGCACTTGAGCTAGAAAGGATTGAATAAGAAGCAACACCTGTAAAACAAAAATCAGAAAAAGTTGAGAAATCAGAGAAAGACAAGGGAGAAAAGTTAGTAGAGCCAAGTTCTAGTGGTACTTCTGGGAAGAGAAAGAAATTTGGTGCACCTAGTAGAGGTTGAGGTGGGAGATTTGGAAGGGGCAGATTCTCTGGACAGAGACCCCCTAGGTCTGGTCAGCAGTGGAGCAGGGGTTCATATCCTGCCCACCCCTGTGAGACTTGCGGCAAGATTTATTGGGGAGAATGCTATTGGGCCACTGGAGCCTATTTTAACTATGGAGCAAGGGCCATCTTGCTAAAGACTGCACTAGTGCTCCAAGATACGGTCCAACTCCTACGACTACAGAAGGATCTATTCAGAGTCCTGCTTGTAGAAGTTCACAACCTGTTGGCAGAGGAAGAGGCAGAGGTCCAGGTCAATAGAATTTAGAGGGACTGTCCTTTGGTGATTCAAGGACATGTTTTCCTGTCAGATTTGATTGAAATGCCCTTCAGAGATTATGATATTATCTTGGGCATGGATTGGTTAGCCAGGCATCACGCCATGATTGACTGTAGACTGAAGACAGTCACTTTTGGTCTCCCTCTGTACGGTAATGTGGTAATACATGGGGAGAGGCATTTATTGCCATCAAACATTATTTCGGCTGCACTAGCTAGAAGAATGATCAGAAAGGGGTGTGAAGCATACTTGGCACATGTGATGGACACCCAAGTGGGGAGTCCAGCACTGAGGGACATCCCTATGGTATGTGACTTTCCGGATGTGTTTCCTGATGAATTACCAGGATTACCTCTAGAAAGAGAGGTGCAGTTTGAAATTGATGTTATGCCTGGTGTGGACCCAATCTCCATAACACTATATAGAATGGCACCTGCAGAATTGAAAGAGTTGAAAGTGCAGTTGCAAGAATTGCTCGACAAGGGCTTTATCTGCCCTAGTGTGTCACCTTGGGGAGCGCCAGTGTTGTTTGTTAAGAAGAAGGATGGCACTCTCCGCTTATGTATTGATTATCGGCAGTTGAATAAGGTGACAATAAAGAATAGATATCCATTGCCCCGCATTGATGACTTATTTGATTAGTTGAGGGGTGCAGCTGTGTTCTCCAAAATTAACCTGAGATCAGGATATTATCAACTAAAAGTACAAGAGCAGAGTATTTCTAAAACTGCCTTCAGAACCCGCTATGGCCATTATAAGTTCTTGGTCACACCATTCGGGTTAACTAATGCTCCGACTGCTTTTATGGATCTGATGAACACTATCTTCAGACCATACCTTGACCAATTTTTTGTGGTATTTGTTGATGATATATTGGTCTATTTGAGGAGTGCAGAAGAGCATGATAGACATCTGCGGATTGTACTACAGACTTTAAGGGAGAAACAGCTATAAGCCAAATTGTCGAAATGTGAATTTTGGCTAAAAGAAATATCTTTCTTGGGGCATTTAGTATCAGTAGAGGGTATCAAGGTAGATCTAAATAAGATAGAAGCTGTCCTTAATTGGAGGCCACCCAAGAATATCACAGAGATTCGCAGTTTTTTGGGTTTAGTTGGATACTACCGTCGATTTGTGAAGGGATTCTCCATGTTAGCATATCCATTGACTAAGCTACTTCGAAAAGATGTAAAATTTCAGTGGACAGATAAATGTCAACAGAGTTTTGATGAATTAAAGAGATGTTTGACTAAGGCTCCAGTCCTGACTTTACCTACTCTCGGTAAAGAATATACAGTTTATAGTGATGCTTATCACAATGGGTTAGGCTGTGTATTGATGCAATGTAACACCCCTAAGTTCGGTAGTGCGTTCTACTGTTCCGGTGACCAGTGTTGTCCGAACAGCTAGAATGCCTAGAACTACACTTCGATATGAGTGAGGAGACATTAAAAAATGAAATACAAGAAAAGAAAATACAAGAAAAATAAAGGAAAAATAATAGTAAAGAAATGCAACTAAGTTAAGCGAGCCGAGAACCCTAGCGATGGGTGACCGCACCGGGAAGTCACAGCGTGGACCGTTGACTAGCCCTGGACCATGGGGAACCCTGAAAAATATTTTTAAGACTTAAAGAGACACCTATTGAAGTATAAATATCATAAGAAGTATTAAAGAAAAATTAAATCAATAGTACAAAGAAAAGTGAGGAATCGAAAAACGGACAAAACCCGGTATTACAGAAAAATCGGGAATGCAACCCGAACAGGGGCATTGTGGTCATTTGACACCCCGAGTTGTCTTTTGACTTAAATGTCCATTAAAAATACATGATATTACACTTGGAAAATGTCATGAAAAATTAAATTGGTGGTACCTAAAGTAAATAGCAAAAATTGGGAGCTTAATGTGAGAAATTGGGAATTTAAGATTAAATAAATATTTAATTACCCATGGTGCTCCACTAACTCACCTAAGTGGACCACTACATCCTTATTTTTGGACAGATTGTCATCTTCTTCAACCTTCCCAAACAGCAGCCAATTTGCTCCCAAGAAGAACTCCATGGCCAAAGCTTCCAAGCTCCATGCATGAACTCCAATCTTCACTTTCAAGCCATAATTTCTTGTAAGTCTCTCCATTAAAAGTGATCCTTACACAATGGGCAGTAGATAGGCAGCAAGAAGACCAAGTTTTGGAGGAGTTTTGAAGAATTTCCAGAGTGGTAAGTTTATATTTTTGAATATTGCTTTGTTAAAGTTTGTAAGCATGTTATGAGTGTTTGAATTATGAAGAAATTTTTGAGGTTTGATGTTGAATGGGAAGGTGTAATTTTGGTAGCCATGGAAATACCTTGAAGGCAGGTTATTTGTGCTTGTAAGTGGTGAATTAAATGATTGATTAAATCTATATTGTGTAGGAAATTATTTAGGTGATGTATACTTAGTATATGTAAATGTAAAATGAAATTTAAAGCTTGGAAAGTAATGGAATGTAAGTGTACCATTGTGGCAGTTTGCTAACCCTTGAAGAATGCTGGAATTCATGCTTGGTTTATGGAATAATGATGTTAAAATGTGTTGGTTGTTATGGCAGTTTGAATGTATGTATAGTGGTGTGAAGGTTGGACATGTGAATGAGCTTGGTTATGGAGTTAAATTGTTGTAAATTTAGTTTGGCAAATTCTGCACTTGTTGGTGCACATTGAATGTAATTGTAAGCTGCCAAAATGACCTATAATGTGTTGTGAATTATGTTTAGGTCATGGTACAACCAGAATTAGTTTGAATGTTAAGTTTGGTGAGTGTTAAAAGTGATGTTTGATATGTATGCAAGAATTGCAATAAGGCAGTTTGTGTTTTAGGCCTATAACTTTAAGTGTGTGGCTCCAATTGGTATGAGAACAATTGGAGGTGAAACTAGGCACGAAATGTGCCAATTTTCATGAAGGAAGCTTGCCAAAATTCTGCTTGCAAGGAAGCTTGAAAAATGACCAAATCCGGATTAAGTGCAATTGAGGCCTGAAAGCTGACCATTTGGGCAGCAGTTAGTGTTTAGGTCATAACTCACTCAAAACAGGTTCAATTGACCTGAAATTTTAACTATGAATAGTTAATACCCATATCTACAAGTCTTATGAAGACACCAAAGCCCAGAAATGACCATAAGCAAGTCAAACAGCTTGCACAAGTTCGGGTCCAAAAACTGGCCGAACCTAAAATGACCTAAAGTGACCTAAAATGACCAATTTTGGTGCAATTTGACCAGCAATAGTAAAATGACCATAACTTGGTCTACATAACTCGGAATGATCTGAAATTTTGCCCCGCGTGCAATAAGACATAGATCTACAAGTTTGTAGTTTTGACCAAAACCCGAAAACCGAGGGAACTAGGTCGTCCGGCTAGGTCAAACTAGTATCCCGGGATCTAGCAAGTTGCAATAAAATGCACTAAACAAGGAAATGAAATTGGTAACATGTACCAACCCTAAAAGACTATCGAATGTGACATATTAGTGACACTAAAACCTAAATTACCTAGAACGCATTGAGGGTCGATATATTAGGTGATTAAGCAAATAATAGCTTTCAGTGAATTACTTATCAAGCATCATCGATAGAGATAGTTTAATTTAGTACTGAAACACTTCAAATTGTGTTTCTCAGTTACCAAAGACTCAGGAAAAGGGAAGGAAACACTGAGTCCAGACCAAGAGATAGTTATCAGTGGTTTGTGCATAATAAGTATTTCTTTTGAATTTTTCAATTGAAATAAATTACGATTATTTATATGTTATTGTTTTAAATTGTGTTTGTGCACAATAAGTATTTCTTTTGAATTTTTCAATTGAAATAAATTACGATTATTTATATGTTATTGTTTTAAATTGTGTTTGTGCACAATAATTTTGATATTTACTGCTTTTACTAGCAAATTTATTTGGAGAAATGAGTTATGAATAATTTTTGATTGCTTTGGTTTTGGGAATATTATTTGGAACTTATTGTGTTGCCAACTTTGCAAATGGAAATTTTGAGATAAAATGTGATTTATGGTTTGTATGAAATATTGTGATTTGAAATTGTTTTGATTCACACTTGGCACGACACTATTAATATATTCCTCCCTCTTTGACTTAGCAGTCTGGGGTGAGTGTGATTATGTTCCTCCCTCTTTGACTTCCCAGTCTGAGGTGAGTGTGGATGAGTACTCATTATTCAGCTAGCTTCCTCCCTCATTGATTTCGATTATTGGGGTGAGTGTGTCTTGTCGTGGTGTACAACACGGCATGTGTGGAAAAATTGTGTCATGGCCTAAATTATGTTATCGATTGGCAACATTGTATTATTCAGTTATTTGATCGAATTGTGTTATTGATTTGCAAAACGCTATATTCAATTACTTGATCAAATTTGTGTTAGATGAATTTTGTAAATTGTGAAATGGAATTGTGAATCATTTGATTTGTGAACTGCCAATAAAAGATTTATATATCGCATTTCAAATTGTTATTGTACACCACTGAGTAAATTTTACTCAGCGATAGCTTTTCATTGCTGTCGCAGTACAGATCGACAGTGAGACTAGGTCGCTAGTACTACATTGAGAGATCATCGTGTATATTTAGTATACCATATTCTGCATTTTACATTGTAATGTATGTTCACTGTATGTATATAGTGTTCTTGGTTTTGAGCAGTTATAAATTAAAATTGTACATTAAAGTTGTAAAGTAAATTATGAGTTATTTTGACTTGTAAAAATTGTATTATATTTCTTTTATCTTAGTCTTTGAAAAATCACTATCGATTTGAGCTGAAATATGTTGTGTTGAGAAATATGTTGGAGTTGAGATTTGGAAATATACTGAAGTGCTTTTTACAGGTTTTCTTAAGAACTGTTTTATCCAAAATACAGATGGCACTCTGCCAAAATTTTTACAAAAATTCCAAATAATTCAAATATGTTAGTTCTATCACTACAATTCAAAAAGATTTTTAATACTTGTAAATAGTGCTCACCACTGTAAAAGAAGTAAGAAAAGATTTTAAAATCCCTTGTAGTGTATTTAATGGGTTATCAGTAGACGGAGTTGGTAATTCATTAGATATACTACGGGATCATGTTATGCCTTACAGAGGGGTAGGGTGTGACATGCAAGATCGAAATGTCATTGCCTATGCATCACGCCAGTTGAAACCACATAAGAGGAATTATCTGACACATGACTTGGAGCTTGCAGCTATTGTGTTTGCTCTTAAGATCTGGAGACACTATTTGTATGGGGAGAAGTGCTACATCTACACAGATCATAAGAGTTTAAATTATTTGGGCACCTAGAAAGAGTTGAATTTGAGATAGAGGAGATGATTAGAGTTAATAAAAGACTATGATTGTCTGATAGACTATCAGCCAGGGAAAGCTGATATTGTGGTTGACGCCTTAAGTCGCAAGACTATGGCAAGTCTATAGGTTACTCCTTTGTCTATGGTACATGAGTTGATATCATTACATGCTAGCTTAGAGATTAATGATGAGGGGCAGACAGTAGTTGCATGGCATATACAGCAAGTGTTGATTGATCAGATCACAATGGCTACTTAGAATGATGAAAGGTATCAGAAGTTGTTGGAAAAAGTCCGGCAGGGCAAGAAACCAGAATTCTCCATAAGAGATGATGGTCTACTGCTATACTAGGGCAGAATATGTGTTCCTAAGGATATTGATTTGAGGCATATTATATTAAAGGAAGCACATGAGTCTGCTTTTGCCATGCACCCTGGTGGCATAAAAATGTATAGGGGGCTAAAGGAGCATTACTGGTGGATGGGTATGAAAAGAATTGTTGCAGAGTTTGTTTCCAAATGCCTAACTTGTTAGCAAGTGAAGGCAGAGCATCAAGTACCCGCTGGGTTGTTACATCCACTACCAGTACCAGAATGGAAATGGGAGAGAATAACAATGGATTTTGTGATGGGACTTCCGAGGAAACAAAAGTGTCATGATGCAGTTTGGGTCATTGTTGACAGACTAACCAACTGCTCAGTTTTTGCCAGTCTGGATGGACTACAATTTAGAAAGATTGGCCAAGTTGTACATTGATGAGATAATAAGACTGCATGGAATGCCAGTATCCATCGTATCAGACAGAGATCCTAGGTTCACTTTTAGATTCTGGGATAGTCTTTAGAGAGCCCTATGAACTAGATTGAACTTCAGTATGGCATTCCACTCACAAACAGATGGCCAATCTGAGAGGGTAATTCAAATCTTGGATGACATGCTACAGGCTTATGTGATTGAGTTTGCGGGCAGTTGGGACACACACTTGCCTTTGATTGAGTTTGCTTATAACCACAGCTACCAATCAAGCATAGGGATGCCTCCATATGAAGCTTTGTATGGCAAAAAATGTAGAACCCCGTTGTGTTGGGATGACGTGGGTGAAAGAAAGATGATTGGACCCGAAATTGTTTAGCAAACTGAGGAGAAGATCAAGGTGATCAGAGATCTACTTAAAACTACATCAGACTGTCAGAAGTCCTACATTAATTTAAAGAGAAGAGATATTGAGTATGCAGTGGGTGAGAAAGTATTCCTCAAGGTTTCTCCTTGGAAGAGAATTATGAGATTCGGCAGGAAGGGGAAACTGAGTCCTCGTTTCATTGGGCCATATGAGGTTCTGGAAAGAGTGGGTTCTTTGGCATATCATTTGGCGCTACCTCTAGAGTTGGAGAAGATATATAATGTCTTCCATGTGTCTATGTTGAGGAGGTATCAATCAGACCCATCTCATGTACTACCAGTAGAAGAAATTGAAGTGAATCCAGACCTCACATATGAAGAAGAACCCATAGAGATTCTGGCTTATGAGGTGAAGCAGCTACAGAACAAGTAAATACTATTAGTGAAAGTGCTGTGGAACCATCATTCAAGCCAGGAGGCTACTTGGGAACGAGAGGAGGACATAAGGAGACAGCACCCACAATTGTTCAGAGATTGATACCAAGTAAAAATTTCGAGACGAAATTTATTTTAAGGGGGGGAGAATTGTAACACCCCTATTTGTATAGCCTGGTATATTTCACTATTCTGGTGACCGGAGTCGGTCCGGACAATTAAGGGGATTAGAATTACACTTAAGACAACTAGATAAGCCATAAATACAAATAATTAGTAATTGTGAATTAGTTATGTATAAATAAGAAAAACAGAACATAAGAAGTTAAACGAGCCGAGAGTCACAGCGATGGGTGACCTTCTCGGAAAGGATTGCGAAGTCAATTTAAACTCAAATTTCGAACCGTAAAATGTGACGCCGCGGTCCTTAGGACTATTACGAACACAGTGGAAAAGAGAAAATCACGAAAAAGAATTGTTAAGCCAGTCAAATAATTAAGTCAGGGAGCCAGAAGAAATATTGAATTATTTGCAAATCGGGTCGAACTGGCGAGGGGTAATTTGGTCAATTCACTCCGAGAGCTGACTCCTGACCTAACTGTCAAATAAAATCAGAGAAAATAAAATTTCAGGATCAAAAATTAAATTAAATAACTGAGGAAAAATAAATAAAGAAAAAGAAGAAAAAAAAAAGGTTAACTACATCACTTTTATGACATCAAAATGATGTCAAAATTGATTTTTACTTTCCCACCATATTTGACTAATTCAATTACATAAAAGTAACCATAAAAGACCTAAAAACTAAAAAAGAAAATAACCCTTCTCGTACCTCAAGTTTCTTCAGCCACCCTTGCCTTAGCTCCACCATTGTTTTCCTCCATGAAAGCTTGAGTTCAAGCTTGTAAACACCCACTTAACCCTACCTTGCCCCAAATTCTTCCATAAAAACTTGTTAATCTCACTTGAGAAGAAGATTGATCACAAAAGAAAGAAGAAAAGAAGAAAGAAATTGAAGATTTAGCATCCAAGTTGAGGTTAGTGATTTAAGTTGCAAAATTTAGTTTATTAGTTGTGTTTATAGCTTAACTAACTTAGAAATAAACTTAAAATGAAATGAAATTAATTGTTAGAGGACTAATCATGGATTTTGGTCAGCTAGGGTTTGCTATGGTATTGCATGAATTTGATTGGATTAAAAGTGTAGGCAACCTTATATGAATGTGGAGGTGATGTTGATACGCTTAGATTTGGTTAAATGTAACTACGAGTGTAGTTAGGGTTTGGCACCTAGGGTTTAGAGGCAAAAATGTGAGAATTGGTCAAGTGATGGGTTTGACCTAGTTTGAGGTGAAAAAAGGTCATTTGTGACCAAATGAAGTGTGTTGGAAGTGTTGGAATTGAGTTTAAATTCGGATTGAATGTGGTCATGCTACAAGCAGCAGGACTAAGGTCCCTTTGAAGGACCAAAACTGAAAATTTATAAGTCTAATTGGTATGAGACCAATTGGGAATGAAACTAGACACAAAATAACACAATTTTCATATAGGAATCATGCCCAAAAAGTGACCAAAACCTAGTGAACAAATTGACCAAATCCAGATTTTCTCAGTCTGACCTGTACAAAAATGACCAAATGAATAGTGTTTGTTCATTTGGCCATAACTTGGGCTAGGCAAGTCTAAATGACTTGAAATTTTACCAGTGGACAGTTGAGATATAAACCTAAAACTTTCATGAAGAATACAAACCCAAATCATGCCATTAACCAAGTCATTTGGCCACCCAAATTTGGTAACCTAAAACTGCCAGAACCAGTTTGTTGCCCAGAAATCTAGGTTAAGTCTAATCCGGCAGCCATGATTCAAATGGCTATAACTTGAGCTACAAAACTCCAATTGGAGTGATTCAAAAAGGAGAATAAAGTTAAGACAATAGGGAATATTTTATGTGAAGAAAGTTTTGCCAAATTCTAACAGAAAAATGACCAATGCAATAGTGTAACATAAGACACCAAAACTGAAAATTTGCAAATTTGCCTAAAAGACTTAAAATTTGAGTAAACAACCAAAACCAACAAATTTAGTGACCAAAATGTGGTATGTGGGTGAAGTTGGAATTCCCATACCTATTAAGCCTTAGAAAGTCAACAAATTGACTTGAATAGTGTAGTGAATAGTAACCCCAAAACACAAATTTTAAAGAACGTCAAGTTTAGCACATTAGAGCTAGGTAAAAGTAAAATTAAATTTATTTGTGGATTTATGCTAAGTTATGATACTGAAGCACTGTGAAACTGTGTGTTTCAGTTGAAAAGAACACCAGGAAAGCTAAGGAATCGAGTCAAGGACAAGAGGCGACTCGCTTAAGGTTTGTGCATAACATATAATTTTTGTAAATTTTCTTCTGCATATTGTTTTAAATAATTTGAAATATTTATTTGTGACATTACTATGATGAAGTATTTATGATGCTTTTGATTTAAATTGTTGAAAGTTAATTGTGTATATTTGAAATGGCAATGTTTAGTAAATTGTTAAGATAAGTTTTGAAACCACAGTGTCATGACCATATATTTGAACACCTCACTAGCATGACTAGTGGGGGTAATCAGTTTCGAATTTTGATTCCTTCTCTAGCTGAAGTATTGAGGTGTATGCCAGTAGAAGAAGAAATTGAATGGATATCCATATATTTGAGCTAGCTAGGCTTGTGATGTGACTTCTCTTTAGCCTTTGCCTATTGAGATTATATTTGTTTCGAATGGCATGATATAACTGTGGGTTTTATGAAATGTGTTTTGATACTTCAAAATGAAATTGTTTGGATTAAAATCTCATAATTCATGTTTTGTATTTAATTCTCATGTTCAGTCCAATTTTTGAATAAATATGATTTAAACTCTACATAAAGATTATTTTAGTATGTTGTGCACCACCGAGTCCTAGTACTCAGTGATGGCTGTTATTGCTATCGCAGATATAGAGACTAGAAGAGCAGCAGAGTGAACTGCTGAGGATAGAGGAACTACTTGCTTTGAAGCTATTGAGTATAATTTATACCTTGACTGTAGATATTTATTTTGATGTATATAATGCACATAAATGTATGGACATGTAAAATTGGTCTTCAGCAGCTTGTACAAATTTTGTATAAAGTTTGTAATAAATTTTAGTTTGGATTTTCCTAATGTAAATTTTTAGTATGATGTGCATATAAATTGTTTATCTTTAATGAAATATGAATGAATGAAATTGATTGATAGTCTCTTGATTATTACTGAATTTTTGGAAATTGAGAAATGAGGATTGTTGAATTTTGAAACTTAAGAAATTGGTTGGGATTGTTGTGGGGTTGTTGAAATTGTTGAGATAAATTATTAGAAGTGCTTTTTATAGGTATTTGAAGAACTATTTTCTCAAAATACAGACGGCACTCCGCTGAAATTTTTATAAAATTTACGAAAAAATAAAATGGGCCAAAAATTTTAACTAGTTTTCAACTTTGAATAAATAATTTTAATACCTATTAGAAAATGCTGACCACTTATAAAAGTAAGAAAATTGTTGTAAAATCCCTTGTAGGGTACTTAATGAGTTATCGGTAGGTGAAGTTCGGTAGTTCATTAGGTATTCTACAGGATCATGTTATGCCTTACAGAGGGGTAAGGTGTGACAAACAAAGGATGATCTAGTCATTTTGCCCTGAAGGCAAGATTCACATGTTGCAGTAGGCTCAGAGCCCAATGAATATAGAATCCCCATTTTCTCCAGTTTTGCAATCCTATCTTCTGCAGCATGACATAACCTTAAATACCAAATATATTTTGAACTTGAGTTGATTTTCACCATGGCATTGCATTCATTTAGATCACTTGCATTCATTTTGTGTTTGTCATTATTATCAAAATAACAAAGACCATCATTCATATAACCCGAACCAACATATTTATTTCCAAAATAAATATTGCAAACATCATCTGTGAACTGAAATTCATAGCCATTTCTAGTCAAACTAGATATAGAAATGATGTTCTTAAAAGCATCAGGTGCATGTAAAATATTATCCAAACACAAAACATGCCCAAACATGTAAAAAGATTTAGATCCTATGGCTAAAGCTTCAATAATTGAGCCATTGCCAATCCGGAGTCTAACATCTTGAGAACGCAAGCTGCTATTATTTGCTAGTTCCTGCATATCATTAGAAATGTGAGAACTGGCCCCAGTATCTAAAACCCAAGCTGTAGATGAACTATGAGCATCATTAGAATCTAAATAACAAGATATGGACATACCTTCCGAAGGTCCATCCTTCTTGTCCTTTAGAGAAGTAAGATACTCTAGACAGTTTCTCTTCCAGTGCCCATCCTTCTGGTAGTGGAAACACTTTCCTTTGCCTCCACCAACTTTAGTCTCCCCTTTTTGTTTAGCTATTTTCTTGGAAGGACCAGGAATCTGAGGTTTTTTTTTCTTCTTATTGCCCTTCTTCTTGTTGGACTTTCTAGTAGAAGAAGATGCAATCAAAGCTACCTTTCTTCCTTTATTGCCTGGCATATTCTTTTGGCCAATAACTAGCATGTTGAGTAAACCAGCCAAGGCGCATTCCTGTTTAGTCATATGAAAATTTGTCACAAAATTCCCAAAAGACTCAGAAAGGGACTGAAGGATCAAATCCGTCTGCAGTTGGAAATCCATGTTGAAGTCAAGATGTTCCAACTGTTCATCAGCCGAATCATCTTGTGGATATGATCCCCAACATTCTGTCCCTCAGACATCCTCATGCGGAACAGCTGTCTAGATATCTCATACCTAGCATTCTTGCTGTGCTCACCATACAACTCTTGTAGGTAAAGGAGGATCTCACTCGCGCTCTGCATGTTTTCATGTTGCTTCTGTAACTCATTACTCATGGAAGCAAGCATGTAACACTTAGCTCTCATATCATGCTCCTTCCACTTGTCCAAAGTTTCATGTTCATCTTGGGTGGGCTCTGGAGGTAAAGGACCAAGAACATTTGAGTCTAGAACATATCCTATATGTTCAAGGTTCAGGACAAGTTTCAAAATTCTTAGCCAATTAGACAGATTAGGTCCTGTCAACCTATTGCAATCAAGTATGCTTGCAAGGATATTGGATTGTGGTGATTGTTTTGTGCTCATTATTATTAGAAAATTAACTGCAGAAAATAACCAGATTAATTAATAAATGTATCATGTAATTAACCAAAATGATTATGGTCTTTTAATCAAATTGGTGCTCCCACTAACTTAGCGAATCCTCCACTTCCAAAGTAGAAAACGAAAATCCTAGTTGGATGGATTTCTAGTGGGTGATTGAATTCTTATAATTCTATTGATCATCCTCAGGTACATCCAATATTGGAATTATAATAAACTATAAGTTAGCAACTCCTTGCCCATCACATCTCATGTGAGGTTCAATCCTTTACCTAGCCCCTAATTCTCAAAATCTCACGTATATTCATTATTAACTTACCTTGCATTAGTTAAGTTGATCCCATTGAGACAGTAATTATGCAAATAAATTTAATGTCCTCAGGTACATCCAATATTGGCCATCTCATGCTTAATAATTATTCTTAAGAAAATCTCTTAAATTAATTACATCTTATAAAACTATTTAAAATTTCTTAAAAAAATTGCCCCAA
Organism: Hevea brasiliensis; assembly: GCF_030052815.1. Classification (NCBI taxonomy): domain Eukaryota; kingdom Viridiplantae; phylum Streptophyta; class Magnoliopsida; order Malpighiales; family Euphorbiaceae; genus Hevea; species Hevea brasiliensis. Next base: position 44,654,199 of record NC_079498.1, read on the forward strand.
TGGAGGGCCCATGTTATAATTACTTTAATTATAGCATTTCTAACTTAATCATTTGTTTGGAAGATTTTATGGTCATCCTAATTACTATTAAGGTCTCACTTTGCACATTATCCATTTAGCATGCATATGTCATATAATTGCATACATTCCCATACATCTCATGCATTCATGGATAAGCAGTAAATATGGTATGATCATAGGGTTTCTAAGGGATTCAATTCTGAACCACCAAGAATTGAATAAAGGCATTCCTAGGTGTATTTCATTCATTCATTATACAAGAGTTGCTGAAGGAGTACATAATCAACACTTGATCTTGAATTCCTCCCACTGGTCCCACCAATGCTCTTGACCTCCTTGAACTTCTTGCAATCCAATATTACATAGTAATCCTTGGCATATCAAGGCGAATTTACAGGCCAAAATGATTACAACCATAAATAATACATATCCAAAATAAATTAAAGTAAATTAATTAATTTACAATCCCAAAGAAATATAAAAGAAATAAATCCAATCACATTGGTCTTTTATAGTCCATGATCACCCATCATGCATATCACCATTTAACAATTAAATAAAACATACATACTTAAATTAAATTAAATATCTCATATTCAACTTAAAAATCCAGATTTGAATATGATTCAAACAAATTTAAAAATTCAGATTTGAATCACATTCAAACAACCTTAAAAATTCAAATTTGAATCACATTCAAACAATTTTTATAAATCAGATTTGAATATTATTCAAACAACTTTAAAAAATCAAATTTAAATATGATTCAAACAACTTTAAAAATTCAGATTTTAGTCACATTCAAACAACTTTTAAAATTCAGATTTGAATCATATTCAAACAATTTTTAAAATTCTGATTTGAATCAAAATTTTATTGTGCGATTAAAACTGCTAATTAAACACTTTAATTATTTATAGGATAGGCCTTAGATCATACAACAATTGCAAACTTAAAAAGCCAAACCTTGCACCACCCATAAAGCCCAAACCATGCACACCATGTTGGAATTCATCAAGCATGCCGTCTCACATCCATTGTAACTAGCAATGGATAATTCATCTCATGATCAAAACACACAATTAAATCATATAACCAATAATCTAAATGGCAAATATAATGGCTCTGATGCCAATTGATTCTCCAAAAGCATGAAAAAAACAAGTTTATACCATTGAATTAAAAAATTTTCACCTAGGGTCACATGCATCATGCAAGTGACCCTAGGTGAAAATTTTTGAATCAATGGTATAAACTTGTGTTTTTCATACTTCCGCTCCTTCATTTTCATCAATGTTTGTTCATATTTTATGTCATATAATTCACTTACATAAATGGACAAGGTGGTCAAAACTCATCTCTGAAGATGAAATGACCAAAATGCCCTCCGTTTGGCTTATCTAGCCAAAATTGTGTGTAACGATTGAAAATTTTTTTCTAAGCCTTTTCTTGGCATTATAATGCCATAGAATCCTCAATGACTCTTCTATGGAGTCTCCAAAATATTAGCCATCTCCAAAAGTTTTTCCCAGGTCTAGGGTTGCTAGCGGCATTCACCGTCACTTCCCCTTCGGGTTACTCATCACTGAGGTTTTGGCTAATTTAACCTTAGTGCATTTCATTCCTAAAAATTTTTCTTGATTTTTATGAGCATTATTTGGTTTATTTATAACTCCTCACTCTAGTCTATTTATAATTTCAAATATTCTAGTTGCCCGGATTGACATTGGTCATCGGAACAGTAGACTGTACGGACTAGCTAAAGTGATGATGTTACAGCTCTTCTCCTCTAATAAAAATTTCATCCTCAAAATTTACCTGATGCAAACAGTTGAGGGAACCATTGCCTCATCGTCTCTTCACTTTCCCAAGTTTCCTCCTCGGTATTATGGTGCCTCCAAAGTACTTTCACCAGTGGGATTTGTTTATTTCTCAGTTCCTTCACTTCCCGAGCTAGGATCCGTATGGGTTCTTCTGCATATGTCAAGTCCGATTGGATTTCAATCTCTTCCATCGAGATGACATGTAAAGGGTCTAAGCGATATCTTCTTAGCATAGAAATATGGAATACATTATGGATCTTATCCAGTTCTAGTGGTAAAGCTAGCAGATAGGCCATTGGTCCCACACGTTCAATGACTTCAAATGGGCCAATGAACCTAGGGCTTAACTTACCCTTTCTTCCAAACCTCAGTACTTTCTTCCATGGTGAGAAGTTGAGAAACACTTTGTCGCCAACTGCATACTCTATGTCTTTTCTCTGCAAGTCGGCATAAGATTTCTATCTATCTGAGGCAACCTTCAAATTTACTTTGTTTGTGTTCACTTTCTCCTCAGTCTGTTTCACCAGGTCTGGTCCCACCAGCTTATCTTCGCGCAATTCAGTCTAACATATTGGGGTTCCTCCCATATAGTACTTCATACGGGGCCATTTGAATGCTAGCATGGTAGCTATTATTATATGCAAATTCTGCCAGTGGAGGTATCTATCCCAACTCCCCTCAAACTCAATAACATAACTCCTTAGCATATCCTCCAGGATCTATTACATAATTCACATTGTTACTATCATTTCAATTTATTAATTGTGAAAATTCAATTAGTTTTTAGGTTTACCTGGATTACTCGTTCCGACTGTCTATCCGTTTGAGGATGAAAAGCCGTGCTAAAGCGGAGTTGTGTGCCCAAGGCTTCTTATAACTTTTTCCAGAATCTCGATGTAAACCTTGGGTCTCGATCAGATATGATGGAAAGTAGGATTCCATGCAGTCTAACAATCTCACTGATATACAATTCTGCTAGCTTCTCCAGTGAGTAGTAAGTCCTAACTAGCAGAAAATGTGCTAACTTCGTTAATCTATCCACTATCACCCATACTACATCATACTTCTTCTGGGTGAGAGGTAGACCACTAACAAAATCCATTGTGACCCGGTCCCATTTCCATTCAGGTATGCTTGTAGGCTGTAGCAATCCCGATGGAACTTGATGTTCTGCTATAATTTGTTGACATATCAAGCACTTAGTAACATAGTCAACTATATCCTTCTTCATACTAGGCCACTAATAATGAGGCTTCTAACCATTATACATTTTTGTGCTTCCCGGGTGCATAGCATAAACACTAGTGTGTGCTTCTTTCAGAATACTAGTCTTCAGTTCCCCGTCATCTGGTACACACACTCTTCCTCTGTAGTACAGTCACCCATTCGCTTTCGCCTCATAATCAGTTTACTTCCCCTCTGGAATTTTACCCACAATAGCCATCAATTTGTCATCTGCCTATTGCCCGTCTTTTATCTACTGTAGCAGGTTTGGCCTCACTTATAACTCAACCAAAATAGCTCCATCTTGAGCTAAGGACAGATGGGCATTTAGTGATCTTAAAGTTGTGATGGATTTTCTGCTCAAGGCATCAGCAACAACATTTGCCTTCTAAGGATAGTAATCTATTACATAATCATAGTCCTTCAGGAACTCAATCCATCGCCTCTATCTAAGATTGAGCTCTTTCTAGGTTGGCAAGTATTTCAGACTTTTGTGATCTATATATATGTAGCATTTTTCACGATATAAATAATGCCTCCATATCTTTAATGAGAAGATAATTGTTGCCAACTCCAAGTCATGAGTAGGGAAGTTCTGTTCATGTGGCCTTAACTGCCTGGAAGCATAGAAGACCACTTTTCCCTCTTGCATCAATACACATCCTAACCCATTATGCGAGGCATCACTGTAGACCACAAAGTCTTTTCCTGACACTAGCTGTGTTAACACTGGTGCTTCTATCAACATAGCCTTTAGCCTCTCAAAACTAGCTTGGCACTTATCGTTCCAGCCAAATTTCACATTTTTGTGTAACAACTTGGTCATTAGAGCAGCTATAAGAGAAAACCCCTTCACAAATCTTCTGTAATACCCAGCTAGCCCCAAGAAACTTCTAACCTCAGTTGTATTTCTGGGAGGCTTCCATTCCATCACTTCTTCTATCTTTTTGAGATCCACTCTAATCCCCTCTGCTGATACTATGTGTCCAAGGAAAGAGATTTCACTCATCCAGAAGTCACACTTGGACAGCTTAGCATATAGCTTCTTTTCTCGCAGGGTTTGCAGAACAATCCTTAAATGTTCATCATGTTCTTCCCTAGTCTTGGAATACACCAGAATATCATCAATAAAGAAAACTACAAGCTGATATAAATATGGATGGAAGATATCGCTCATAAGGTCCATAAATGCTACTGGTGCATTTGTTAACCCAAACGGCATCACCAGAAATTCATAATGCCCATACCGGGTTCTGAATGCAGTTTTTGACACATCTGCATCCTTTAGCCTTAACTAATGATACCCTGATCTGAGATTAATTTTTGAAAATACACCGGCTCCCTTTAACTGATCAAATAGATCGTTAATTCTGGGTAACGGATATTTATTCTTCACAGTTACTTTGTTCAACTGCCGGTAATCAATACACAATCTCGAGGTTCCATCCTTCTTCTTCACAAATAGCACTGGAGCTCCCCATGGTGACACAATGGGGTGTATGAATCCTTATCGAGTAACTCCTGCAACTGAATTTTTAACTCCCTCAATTCAGTGGGTGCCATCGTATAAGGAGCAATAGAAATTGGTTCTGTAAACTAGGCAATTTTTCAGGAAATACATCCAGAAAGTCTCTTACTGTGGGTATATCACACAGATTCGGCTTAGCCTGCCTAGTATCAACCATGTATGCTAGGTAAGCTTCACAGCCTTTTCTCATCAATCTTCTTGCAAATGTGGCTGAGATAACATTGGACAGGAAATCTGTCCATTCACCCACAACAGTAATCTCATTATCCTTAGAAGTTTTCAGAGAAATCCTCTTTAGTTTGCAATCAACTATTGCCTGATAACGTGACAACTAGTCCATTCCCAAAATCACGTCAAACTCGTGAAAGGGCAATTCAATTAGGTTTGTCGATAATTCATACCCCTGAATTCTTAACGGGTAACCTTTATACACCTTATTTACTACCACGCTGTGGCCTAGAGGATTTGTGACCAGAATGTCTTGATCACTCTCCTCTACTGAAACTCCCCCCTCTACGGGTAACATGATGCAGATGTATGAATGAGTGGATTCTGGATCCACCAATGCATGCACAAATGTGTTGTAGAGAGAGAACGTACCCCTAATAACATCTGGGGCATTTTGCTCCTCCTGGGCTCTCATGGCATAGGCTCTAGCAGGTACTTTGGTCTCTTGCCTCCCAGCTGACTCAGATGTAGGCCTCAGTGATGGACCCGCTGCCTCAGATTTACTGAACTTCCTATCCCTTTGAGGTGCAGGGGCAGGCCTATCAGCTTGTGATGGGGCAACTGTAGTACTCCTCTTCGGGTGATTTTTGATCTGATGTTCTATAGATCCACACCATAAGCATGCACCAGTCACTTGCCAATAGTCCCCCTTGTGCCACTTCTGGTAGTATGGACAGGCAGAAGATGCTGGGGCTGGTCCCCTAAACACCATCCCTAGAGAGCTGCCCACTGATGGTGTGGACTGACCTCTCCTATGTGTGAACTGTGGTTTGGGCCCTTGGGACTGACCCTGACCTTGTGGTTGTCCTAAACCCTGAGTAGGAGGGCCCTTACTCTTCTTACTGGGGGCAGAGAATGAACTGGATAGACCTGGACCCCTCTTCTGCTGTCTTTCCCTTCGATTTTGTTCATTTATTAGGACTCTTTCTACTTTCGATGCAGCATCTACTAATTTGGCAAAATCCGTGATCTCCAATGCTGTTATCATGACTTTGATATTGTCATTGAGCCCTTCTTCGAACCTTCTGCACCTCTCCACCTCTGTAGGGACTATCTCCCTCCCATACCGGCTCAGTCTGACGAATTTTCGCTCATACTCTACCACTGATAGTTGCCTCTGTCTCAGACTGATAAATTCTCTTCTTCTCTCTTCTAAATACACTTCACTAACATACTTCTTCCTGAACTCTGTTAGGAAGTAATACCAGGTGATTTGATCCGGTTGCACCTCACTGGTTATTGTGTCCCACCACTGGTATGCATCATCCTGAAGTAGGGATACAACACCCTCTAGCTTCTGCTCGAGGGTGCAATGAAGCTATTTCAGCACTCTGATTGTTCTATCCAACCAGTTTTCCCCTGTCATAGGGTCATCCTCCTTATTTTCAAAGAAATCCATAGCCCCATGTTTTCGCAGTTTCTCTAAATGGGACTTCTGTGGTGCTGGTGAAGGTTGTGGCTGTGGTTGTAGTGGTGGAATTGCCCCCATCATTTGCTGAAAGAATTCGGTCATTTGCTAAAATAATGCAAACTGAGGTTGGGCAGGTGCCTCAGCTGCTGGTGGAGCAGATTCTCCCCTGCCCCCAAATTTAGCCCTTGGTAGAGCACGACTCTTCACCTCTTTATCAACTGCTCTTTGAGAAGCAGGATCCATATCCTGATCAAAATAACTAAACAAATAGATCTGCATCAGTGTCACCTCAATACTTACAAATACAATGCAATGGTATGCACTCTATCTAGGCTCAGAAACGCCTAAACCGATGCTCTGATACCATTAAATGTGACACCCCTTACCCGTTTATAGTGTAGCCAAGCAAGATATGCCACACAGTGTGCCGGAGCACCAATTCATATTTTCATTCCAATTTACCCTTTTTAATTCATTTATTTACAATTTTTTATTAATCTGAATTTTTTGCAAAGTTTATAGAAATTCTGGCAGAGTTCCAGCTGTAAATTGGAAAAACAGTTTTTTCTGAATCTATTAAAAACACTTCCAATATAATTATAATTTCAATCTCAATCAACCACCAACATCTTTCCACAATTTCTCAAATGACATCAATATTTCAAAAATTCAATTCATTCATATCATACTTAACTCCATAAGAAATACTCAAATTATTACTGAACATGGTTCATAAATAATTACATTAAAAGCATAATTATATGAGTTCAAAATATACATAACAAAAGTTTACAAATACAAAAGACTAAAAGTAGCCCAATGTCCTACCAATGCACTGCAAATGTGAGGTGACTCTGGACTCTGTGTGCAGATTTGAAAGTTCACCCAATATGAGGTATGCTGGACTCCCCAGCTATGTCTCCAGTGAAGGAACGGAAGCGTGAAAAACACAAGTTTATACCATTGAATTCAAAAATTTTCACCTAGGGTCACATGCACCATGCAAGATTTATTTTTATCTATTTGATTTCAATGATAAACAACATATTAAAACTCTTTTAATATGTTTTTGGATCTGTATTTGCCATTTAAGATTTTAAAATTAATCAGATTAATTTTAGAACCCTATATTAAATCAAGAACGATTACACTAACCTCTTGATGTGCTGCAGCGTGTCTGCGCCTTTGAGATTCGTCTTGTGACACCGATGTTGTCCCTCTAGCTTGTCCACACCAAGAACACCTATGGCAGCCCTTGAACAGCTTCTAAAGCCTTTTCTATTAATTAGAAATTCAAGTTCTGCCTTTTAAGAGATTAGAGATGTAAACAGGACACTAGAAACAATTTCTAGTGTTCTTAATTCAAGAGATTGATGGCTAATCTCTTTGAATTGATGAGAGATGAAGAGAAATAGCTGGAGAGGCTCAAAGTGGCGTGACAATTGAGAGGAGAGGCTGCTGGTTATGTTTTCATTTCATAACAACACTTAAATAGCTAGGTTAACACATTAAACCCTAGCCACATGTCACCTTTTGATTAGCTATAGGTTTAAGTGACCCAATCACATTGTGCCAAGTGTCAAACCTATATTTAATCTTGATTTTAATCATCTTACATGATTAAAAACATTTGGCAAGCTTATGTGTTATGCCATTTGTATGTTATTGTTTAAATTATGGAAAATTAGTTTGAATGATATTTGATGGATACTTATTGATTGAAAAATACTGCAAATGGTTTGAAACCACATCTATCATGTATATTGATTGAATTCCTCGCTAGCTTGTCTAGTGGGACGAATTAGCTTTGAATTCCCTCTCTGGCTGAAGTCTTGAGGTGTGCGTCAGTTGAGGATGAATAGGATGAGTACTCATATAATTGCTAGCTAGCTATGTTATTCCTCATTAGCCATTGGCTTTTGGGACGAATTGGACTATGGAATCATGATTAGGCTGTGTGTGTGATTTATTGATATTCATTGAGACATTGTGAAATGGAGTTTAATTCTTTATGACATTCTCTGTCTTTTGAATTTAACTATGATTTTAAGTATCCACAGTTTATACGATTTATGATTTATGGTTTCAAATTGCAATTTCTTAATTTTGTGCACCACTGAGACATGTGCTCAGTGATAGCTTTTTCATTACTGTCGCAGGTAAATAGACAGACAGAGCAGCAGAATAGGCTGCTTGTACTACATCTTGGGATTCTGCCAGGTATATTGAGTATACCATCTTTTTTATAATCTTTGTTGTAATGTATGTGCACTGTATGTATATTTTGTACTTGGTCTTAAGCAGTTGTAAACTAAAGTTGTAATATATTTCTCTTATATCAGCTTTTGAACTACTCAGTCATTTTGTAGTCTATCTTTGGAAATACTAGAAATTGATATTGAATTGAGTTTGATAAATGTTGAGAAATTGATTTGTGTTCAACTATTATTGGAGTTTGGGATTGAACAAATATATTGAAAGTGCTTTTACAGGTTTTTGAAGAACTATTTTATTCAAAATACGGACGACACTCTGTCGAAATTTTTATAGAAATTACTGATACTTCAGATTTGTTATTTGGTTTTCCTTCAGTTAAAAATTTAACAACTATCAAAAGTGCTCACCATTGTAAAAATAAATAAGAAAAGGTTTAAAATCCCTTGTAATGTATTTAATGGGTTATCAGTAGACGAAGTTTGGTAATTCATTAGGCATTCTATGGGATCATGTTATGCCTTACAAAGGGGTAAGGTGTGACACAATTAAGAATCATTATAGGTTTTAATTAATTTAATTGCCATGAAAGTAGGGTTTAAGTAGATTAAGACACAAGTTGAGTACTTGTAGACCCTTATTTTGTGATTTATTATGAGTATGTGCATTGAGGCTATGGGAAACCCGATGATCTGTAAGATGTAATTGGAGGCATAGAGCTGAATTATTAATTTAATGGCATGATCTTGAAAAAAGAATAATAATATATTTTTAGAAAATTAATTAAATTTACATAAAATTTTATTTTGTTTAAATTTAATATGGGTAGTTCTTAAATGGACCTAATTAAGTTTAATTGGGCCCCATGGGCCTAAGAAAGCCTAGTTAGGAATTTTAAATAGAATTCATTTAATTTATTTTTTGAAAATTAAAATAAGAAAATAGCTTTTTTTCTCTCCCTCTCCCATACAAACTCTCTCTTCCACTTGGTCCCACTCTCCTCCTTACTCCCTATTGGTGGAACCCTCTTTCCCTCTCTTCCTATTGGTTGAAACACCTCACCCATATCCCAGTCTCACCCAAATTCCTCAACCGTAGTTGTTTAAGTTATCTAAACCTTATCACACTAGGACTCTAAACCGCACCACACCTCTTCCTCATTCCCTATTGGTGTGGCCCCCTTTTCCCTCTCTTCCTATTGGTTGGAACAGCATACCCATATTTCAGTCTCACCCAAATTCTGGAACCCTAATTGTTTAAGTTATCTAAACCTTATCACCCTAGGACTCCAAACCCTATCACACCTCTCTCCCAAAAACCCTATAAATACCCTACTGAGGAAGAAAAAAGAAAGGGGGAAAAAGGAGAGAAGAAAAGAGAAGAAAAAAGATAGGAGAAAAAAAAGGGGAGAAATATTCATAAAATTCATAGCTATTTTGAGATATTTTTAAACTATAAGAAATTTAGAGATATTCAAAACTCTTTTAGTTCTTTCTTATTTTTTTTTTTCTTTAAGAAGATTTTCATGCAAGATTTCTTGAAGGTTAGTTTTTATTTTTTTTCTTTTCAAGATCTATGCCATGTAATATTTAATTCTATGTTCTTTGTCTTTTAATTTATCTTGCATGGTCATGTGGATCATGTAATCATGTTTAATTTGGGGGATACACAACTCTATACATGTTCATTTTTCTGTCTCTCATGCTTTTATTATTTTTTGTTATTTTTTAATCTGTAAAATTTTTTGTAAAATATATTCATATTCTTCACGAAATTCTATTAATTTTAGGCTTATGAATCACTAAAAAGCTTTTGTATTTTTTTAGTTATGGCTATATGAAGTTAGGGTTTCTGCAAAATCTGACTTACAACATATCCAATTTGTGAAGCCACTATCTCCTTTGTTTATTAATATTTTTGTATGAATCTGGTATCTAAAATTAATTTTAGAATCTTATGAATCTTTTCCAATTGGTTTCATATTCATATATGTTGAGGTTGATGAGTTATGAATCTTTTAAAAAAGTAGTGCTATTCTGTCACTTAGAAAAGTTACGATTTGTATAGACCATTCGGTTAGGGTTTTGTTTGGTTTATAACTTTTATGATCTTGTATGATGTGTTGGCTATCTTCTATAATTTTTTCATGATTTTTAGGCATGTCTAACTATTTTTCAAAAAGTAGATTTCATACTACTATCAATCTACCAGAATTTGAAAATTGTATATTTATGCATATTCTTGTATTTTCTTTGGATCCAATTGATATTTGATCTATTTATTTTCTTTAGTTTCTTTATTTTTTATTATAAACAAAATTGGTAAGTATCCCTAAGGTAAGTACTAAATAGGATATTTAAGTGGAGCTAAATGGGAGTAAGCCAAGGATATCATTGCTATACTAGAAGAGAATGCCCTTTTTTAAGGGTAGCTTGTCCCAATAGCAATTGCTATTATCAACAAGTAAGTAGCCCTAAATTCCTAAAATAATTGTTGGCATGAAAATGTAGTAATAATAGGATTTTTTTTTTTAGTAAATTAAAATTAACATTGTTTTTAATTTAATTGATTTTTGCATGTAATTAATTTAAATAAATACTTGGTAAATTAAAATTAATATTGTTTATAAATTAATTAATTAGGTTAAATAGAAACTTAGGGTTATTTGAAATTGAATTTATTTACAAATTAATTTCTCAATAATAAATTAATTTTAGTCATCTGATAAATATCATTTAAATTATTAGCAACCCCATAAATAGAAATTATTTGTGCATGAAAATTATTTGTAAACAACAATCCTTTTGTGAATTACTTGCATGTGTAGGATTAGAATTGCATTTTTAAGATAAAGTTTAATAGAGCAATAATAAACAAGACTTCTAGAAACAATAGTAGAGGACTAGCACTCAAATTAACGAGGTTAGACCAGGCGCAAGGGGTGCCTAACACCTTCCCCTTACGTACCCACTATCCCAAACCTAGACATTGGGCTATGGTAATGACGGTTGTGGAAACTCTGTAAGGAGTAAGTTGCCATCCATGACCCTCAGAAGAAATACTGAATATGTTCCAGTTATTACCCGGGTGGCGACTCCTATCTATTTATGCCTTCGTGGCATAAATCCTTAGCACCGTGGTAGTATTATGGGAAGACGGTACTTACCAGTGGTTTGATTCTATTAGGATTGTATGAAGTGCATGTCTAGAAAACACTATCTAAGGAGGTGGTAGTTAAGTGAGACCATTGTGACTCCACCATCTTTTATGGGCATTACCTGGTGCATTTTATATAATTCTAATGGATGATATTTCACCTCACACCCCCTTTTTACAGTGCCTTGAGAGAAGATTTAAGATAACTTAGGATTAATTTCCTTTAAAGTGATAATTTTCCATTTATTGAATGAAATATATTAGATCTATAATTGATTGCAGCGTGAACCCTTGGCTTTGAAATGCTTTTACTAATTGATACTCAAGTTTAGTTAATTACTTTATATTTTATTTTATTTTATTAGATTTAATTATTATTTCTCTATAAATTGATTGTCTTGATAATTGCAATTGCTGTGTAGTTTGGTTTTTTGGTATCGTTGTTGAGATTAGTGCTTGATATCAGACAATTGATGATTCAGTTAATCTATACATTTTTTTTTCTTTTATAGTTTATTTTTTGTCTTTATTTTTCTATATGTCTAATTTTGCTTTTATTTATTCATCATATTCATAAGTTTTATTCAATAACACAATTAACCATTTTTATGGTGCTTGGGGAAGATTTAATGAATGGGTAGAGAGATTTCCTCATCATAATCTTTTAAATCGGTCTTTAACTCTTTGTTTCTTAGATGATTTGGATGAAGTGATAAGAAATTAGGTAGATTATGGAGCTTGAGCTATTGGTAACCATGTTCTTCAAAGTGGCCATGAGAATGCCATTCACTTGTTGAATGACATGGAGGATTTTCATTACTATTGGTATTGGAATCCTTCACTGCAGGGATGGAGTCACCAAATATCTCCCACACATCTATCAACCAAATATTTCATACCAACCATTTGAGCTTTAAATAAAGAATGGAGTGGGACTTAAAGAGGCGGTAGCTCAATTGGAAAATTTTGATAACCTAATGGTGAACAATAAGCTATTACTTTATAAGGAGGAATTAAACAAGCAAGGTGGGACAGTGAGTTGAATGGTAAAAACCTTTATGGGAATTTGAACCTATAGAAGAAATTAAGCCTCAATTAGAAGGGCAAAATCTTTTTGAAGATGAGTTACCGATAGAGTTCCCAATTGAAAAGAAGTTACTTGAAGAAGAATTGGTACCTAAAGTTTAAAAAAAAAAAAAAAAAAAAATTCCTTTACAGTTGGGGGGTCACTAGAAATGTGCTTACATGAAGACAAATATGAAATGAAGGTGGTGGATGAAGAAATTGATAAGACTATTAATTTGAGTTCATTGATGGTGCTTATACATACAACACTAGAAGACCCATTTCTATCATGGATGCCTATTGAATCATCATATGGCCTCTATGAGCTAAAGCAGTCTTCAGTCTAAGATAAGTATTATTTGTGTTATATGCAAACTTGTTTTAAATCTTGCCAATCTTGAGGGAATTCTTTATCAAGAGCCATATGTGATGTTATAGGACAACTACTATGGGCAAAAGTCACTTTTTTATTAGCACTTCTAAAAGGAGTCAAGCTAATGACCTTAAATTAACCCTTCTTAGGAGGCAATCCAAGTTTTACTTTTAGTTTTTTACATTTGTTTATTTCTTTTTTTTTTTTTCAATCAGCCTCACAAACTTGCTTTGATACTTATTCATTTTGTAGGCTCAAGAAGCACTTAAAAGGAGTAATGGAGAAAGAGCTTACAAATCTTCGAGGGAAGGCATGCTTTAAAAGAGAGTATTCTATATCCATTAGTTTTTCCTTATTGATTGCATTGATGATATTGTTCTTAAACTGATTGTCCTATCTTGATGACATTAATGACAATTTCAAATTTGAGTTTAGGGGTGTAATAAAATTTGCATTTTAAGTTTTTAGGTTGAAATTTTTTTGCATTTTAGTTATAATATCAATAAGATTTTTGCATTTTTTCAACTCTTTTGATATGATGAGGATTTTTTTGATGGATGATTGAAGTGACTTTGAGAAGTTTGATGTGATGATTACTTAGAAAAATATAAGAAGAAGAATGTTCATATGACACCCCTTACCCGTCTACAGTGTAGCCGAGCAAGTTATGCCACTCAGTGTGTCGGAACATCAATTCATGTTTTAATTTCAATTTATCCTTTTTTATTTATTTATTTACAATTTTTGAAAAAAATCTATATTTACCGCAAATTTTATAGAAAATCCGGTAGAGTGCCGGCTATATTTTGGAAAACAGTTCTTCTGCACCTGTTTAAAAACACTCCCAATATAATTACAATCTCAATCTCAATCATTTCTCAAATCAATTCAGTATTCCAAAATTTACATTCAACTCATATTCACCAAGTTCAATGAGAAATACTCATATTTAATTCGGAACACAGTTCATAGATAATTACAGCAAAAATATAAGTACATGAGTTTATAATGTACATAACAAAAGTTTACAAAATACAAAATAACAAAATATCAAAATATCCCAGATGGCCTAATGTCCTACCAAATGCACTGCAATGTGAGATGACTCTGAACTCTGAGTGCAGATATGATGGCTCACCCAGTATGCGGTCTGCTGGACTCCCCAGCTAAATCTCCAGTACCTGCGTGTGGCAAAAGCGACGTGCTAAGCAATTCTGCTTAGTGGTGACAATATAAAATAGAATAAAATAAAATATAATAAAATATGCAGAATGTAGGTTTACATTTTTGGGTGGACTAAATTTCAAATATTTATTGCAATATTATTCGATTAAAGTTGAGTAAGATTTATTAACACTGCCCGAGCAACCTATACTAGTTGACTGGACTGGATAAACGGGTAAACTGGCACAGGGTACTAAGTACCTCGGACCATCACAACATCGGTCACATTGTGTCTCCCGGTGTGCAATGAGCGACTAATAAGCTGTAATAATTATCGGGGGTTAAACCCAAGTATAACAACTCATTATCATAGCCAAAGGCTATTATGTTACAGAATGGCATGGGATGCCATGAAATACAGAACGGCATGAAGCCATATGCAGTACTGCTAACAGAACCTTATTGGCATGCCAACCTATCCAAACCAATCACATTAGGACTACTAGGGCATTTAACACTTTTAATTTGTGTAATTCTTTGAAATTGAAATTTTAATGATTACTATTCATTTCATTAGTCAACCAAAATGTTGACTTTTGCATTGACAATAGGTAAATTAGGTTAAATATCATCAACATACCACATTTTACATTTTAAACTTGTTGGTATTGGTTGCCAACACCATCTCTAAGATTAATGATAATTAGACAAAATTTTCAATTTTCATGCTTTAACTTTACTGTTCCATTAGTCACCTTTACAGTGGTATTTTGGAAAAGTGATCAACATGAAAGTTGTTCCTTATTTTATCTAGATGAATTTCTTTTTTTGAATCACTCCATTTGGAGTTTTTTAGTTCAAGTTATGGCCTAAACACCATAACTGGCCGGATTGGGCAGATTCCAAAATTCTGGGCAAAACTGATTCTGCCAGATTTGGTGTCTCAAGTTTGGTTGGCAATTTGACTAGGTTATGATCATAATTTGGGTCAGGTTTCTTCATAAAAGTTGTTGGTCTATATGTTACCTTGTTGCTGGTAAAATTTCAGGTCAATTAGACTTTTCTACATTGAGTTATGGCCAAATGACCAAACACTGTTCATTTGGTCATTTTGCCCAGGCAGAGTGCAGGTCACCCGAATTAGGGCAAGCTTTTGGTCAAGTTGGTTTGGTTTTCTGGGCATGGTTTCTTCATCAAAGTTGTGTAATTATGTGTCTAGTTTTATGTCCAATTGGCCAAACACCAATTGAACCTCTACAATTCAAGTTATGGCTGTCCAAACAGGCTGGACTCATAGCCACACCTGCAGGTCACCCAAGGCAGCCACTCCAACCTCAAATCCCACAACTCAATTCACTTCATTTCTGGTTCAAACCAAACCAAATGGTCACTAATTGACCATTAAAACCTACTTCTATCATCATAAGATCAAAGTCTCATTTTCCCCCCTCCAAACCCTAACTCAACATTATCAAACTTGCATTTTCACTTTATTTCTTCAATCTACTTAGCAAATACACATTGTGGGCAGCCCCAATACCCTTTTAACTTCATTAAACTCAACACCATCAAACCCTAACCATGGCTGCCAAAAATAAGGGATGGCATACCAATGTCTTTCATCAAGTTTCTTTGTCATTTAATCACCAATATAATGCTTAAACATGGAATTGAATTTAAATTTAAGGTTTTGGTCACTAACCTCTTTTAGCTCAAATCCAAGCCAACCAAAACTTTAATTTTTCTTCAAGATTTTGCTGCCCAAAGCTTCCTCAAGGTGTGGGGTGAATTTTTTGTGAAGACAACTAGGGCTTTTATGGTGTGGAAGCTAGGGAAAATCAAGCTTGAAAAAGCTTGTCCATGGAGGTTAGGGAAAATTGGTTTACGGCAAGGAAGAAGAGGAAATGGAAATCTGATTTCTTTCTCTCATTTTTCAGCCCATTTTGTCTTTTTAAACATATTTATGCCATGTGTCAACACTTGAGTGGGTGAAGGCACACTAATGACATCATGTGATGTCATAAATTCCCATTTAATTCATTTTTTTTCTTTTCTTTTCTACTCATTTTCAATTCAACTTTTAGTAATATTTATTCACATTTTATGTCATAATAATTATTTACTTAACTGGACAAGTCGGCTAAAAATCACCTCTGAAGGCGAAATGACCAAAATCCCTCCGTTTGGCTTAACGGGCTAAAATTGTCTGTACCGATTGAAAAATTTTTCTAAGTATTTTCTTGGCATTCTAATGCCATAAGAACCTCAATAACCCTTCTCTGGAGTCCCAAAAATTATTTTATAATTTTTCCCCCGGGTCTAGGGCTCCTAGTTGCGAGAACCGCAACTTCTCACTAGGTTACCCATCGCTAGGACACCGGCTCATTTAACTTGGTTGTATTTTATTTCTAAAATTTTTGCTAAATTTTTCTTATTAATATTTGAGTTAATTATAGTCCCTCACTTTAGTTTAAATATTTTTTCATACATTATAGCTCTCCGGACCGACACCGATCACCGGAACAGTAGACTGTACGGACTAGCTAAAGTGAGGATGTTATAGTTCATAGTGGAATTGATATTTAGCTTTGTGTAGATTATTTTTTCTAGGCATGTGTGCATCACTCTATTACAATGAAATTGTGAGTTCTTAGAGCAAGTATATGTATATGAAAGTGATTTTCTAATTGTCTCACTAGTCCTATAATAGGTCTTTTAAACTTATCGAGGTAAAATCCTAGCATGCACTTGATGAATAGATGATTTAGGCATTCTTTGACCTTAGCATCATTATAGCCTTAGCTACCTGAGTTAAAATATATCCCTTATAGCCTACTTGAGCCTACATTTTAACCTACATAATTTTCTTTATTTACCACATTATTTACCTAGCCCTTTGTCCAAATACTCAACTTAACTTTATAAGAGAGGTTGTTTGCTAAAGTTAGACGTACACTAGATAAAAAAAAGAGGAAGAAAATATAGAGAAAGAATAAAATATAAGTGATAGTATGTGGAAATAAAATACAAAAGAATAATCCACCAAAGTGTTCACAGAATGAGTTTAGGAGTGGAACCAAAGAGTGACAAGTGTAACAAATCCAAGACTATAAATAAATTCCATATCCATGTAACAACCTCACTGTAGCAATTCTGTACATTTTACTGTTCAGGTGACCAGTGTCGGTCCGGACAGCTAGAATGTCAGAAAAAATATTTAGACTAAAGTGAGGAGCTATAATTAACTCAAATATTAATAAGAAAAATGTCACACTTTACCCCTGTATAAGGCATAACATGATCCCGTAGAATACCTAATGAACTACCGAACTTCACCTACTGATAACTCATTAAGTACCCTACAAGGGATTCTAAAACAATTTTCTTACTTTTATAAGTGGTGAGCATTTTCTAATAGGTATTAAAACATTTAATTAAAGTTGAAAACTAGTTAAAATTTTTGACCCATTTTATTTTTCGGCAAATTTTATAAAAATTTTGGCAGAGTGCCATCTGTATTTTGAGAAAATAGTTCTTCAAATACCTATAAAAAGCACTTTCAATTATTTATCCCAACCACTTCTTCAAATTCACAATCATCCCAATCAATTTCAACATCATTTATCAACTTTCGAAAATCCAAATCCACAATTTCCAATTCAAATATCATCCAAAATATTTCTAATTCCTTTCATTCAAATTAAAATAAAATACTTCCATTCATATGTAATTAAATGTAAAACAACTTATGTACATCATACTAAAAATTTACATTAGGATAAATCCAATTAAAATTTATTACAAACTTTATACAAACTGCTCAAGACCAATTTTACATGTCCATACCTTTACATACATTACCTAGATCAAAATAAATTTTTACAGACAGGGTATAAAATATACCCGATAACTTCAAAGCAGGTAGCTCCTCAATTCTCAACAGCTCAATCTGCTGCTCCTCTAGTCTCTAAATCTGCGACAGCAATAACAGCCATCGCTAAGTACTAGGACTCAATGGTGCACAACATAATAAAATAATCTTTATGCAATTTAAATCATATTTATTCAAAAATTGGACTGAACATGAGAATTAAATACAAAACATGAATTATGAGATTTTAATCCAAACAATTTCATTTCGAAGTATCAAAACCAATTTCATAAAACTCACAGTTATATCATGCCATTTGAAACAAATATAATCTCAATAGCTAGAGGCTAAGGAGAAGTCACATCACAAGGCTAGCTAGCTCAAATATATGGATATCCATTCAATTTCTTCTTCTACTGGCACACACCTCAACACTTCAGCCAGAGAAGGAATCAAAATTCAAAACTGATTACCCCCACTAGTCATGCTAGTGAGATGTTCAAATATATGGTCATAAAACTGTGGTTTTAAAGCTTATCTTAACAATTTACTAAACATTTATGCCATCTCAAATATACACAAGTAACTTTCAACAATTTAAATCAAAAGCATAATAAATATTACATCACAATGGTGTCACAATTCAACATTTCAAATTATTCAAAACAATATGCAGAATAAAATTTACAGAAATTCTACGTTGTGCATAAACCTTATATGAGTTGCCTTTTAGCCTTGACTCGACACCTCGGGTTCTTTTCCAGTGTTCTTTTCCACTGAAACACACAGTTTCACAGTGTTTCAATATCATAACTTATCATAAATCCAAAAATAAATTCACTTTTACCAAGCTCTAATGTGCTAAACTTGGCATTCTTTAAAATTTGTGTTTCGGGATTACTATTCACGACACTATTCAAGTCCATTTGTTGACTTTCTAAGGCTTAATAGGTATGGGAATTCCAACTTCACCCACATACCACATTTTTGCTACTAAATTTGTTGGTTTTGGTTGTTTACTCAAAATCTAAGTCTTTTAGGCAAATTTATAAATTTTCAGTTTTGTTGTCTTAAGTTGTACTATTCCATCGGTCATTTTTCTGTTAGAATTTGGTAAAACTTTCTTCATAGAAAATGTTTCCTATTGTCTTAAATTTATTCTCCTTTTTGAATCACTCCATTTGGAGTTTTGTAGCTCAAGTTATAACCATTTGAATCATGGCTGCCGGACTGGACTTAACCCACATTTCTGGGCACCAAACTGATTCTGGCAGTTTTAGGTCACCAAATTTGGGTGGTCAAATGACTTGGTTAAGGAGATAATTTGGGTTTGTGTTCTGCATGAAAGTTTTTGGCCTATATCTCAGCTGTCTACTGGTAAAATTTCAGGTCATTTAGACTTGCTTAGCCCAAGTTATGGCCAAATAAACAAATATTGTTCATGTGGTCATTTTTGTATAGGTCAGATTGCCAATTCCGGATTTGGTCAATTTGGTCACTAAGTTTTGGTCACTTTTTGGGCATGATTCCTCAATGAAAAATGTGTCATTTTGTGTCTATTTTCATTCCTAATTGGCCTCACACTAATTGGGCTTGTAAACTTTCAGTTTTGGTCCCTCAAAGGGACCTTGGTCCTGCTTCCAGTAGCATGGCCATTTTCAGTTCGAATTTAAACTCACTTCTAACACTTCCAACACATCTCAATTGGTCACAAATAAACATTTTTCATCTCAAACAAGGTCAAGTCACCATTTGACCAATTCTCACATTTTTGCCTCCCAAACCCTAGGTGCCCAAAACCCTAATTTACACAATTGATTAATTCATACCCAATTTACTACACTAACCACATATTCAACCTTAATCAATGTCAAATTCATGTCTAAATTAAATTGAACATATAAAAAATTCAAGGTACCATGGTTGGCCGAAATTCATGTTTAGTCCTTTAACAATTTTTTTCTTTTCCATTTTCCATAATTTCCAAGTTTATTCAACCACAAGCATAATAATTAAACTAGCAATTTAAAGCTAGATTACTAACCTTTATGCATAATTTTTTTCACCTCTTCAACTTCTTCCTTTGTTCTTTTTTTTTTTTGTTGTCAATAGATGAATCAAGGTTCAAGGACAATATTTACTCAAGAAACCTTATGGAAATTATGGCTAGGTTAGGGTTTGTGAAGCTTCAGTCAAGCTTCCATAGAGGTTTCAAGAAAGAAAATGAGAGAGTGACCAAGGGAGAGCTACGGCAATATGGATGAAGAAGGCACAAAAATGAATTTTGTTTTAATTTAATTTCTTTTTTTTTTTATTGGTCACTTAAGTAGATAATTATCCCACTTTTCAAAATTTAAAATTAGATTTATTATGTCATGCATTATGTCATGCATGATGATGTCATCACTTTTTCACTTTTTCTTTTTCTTTTTTTTTATTTATTTTTCCATTAGTTCTTTAATTTAATTCTCGATTCTGAAATTTTCTTTTCTCCGCTTTTATTTGACAGTTAGGTCATGAGTCAGCTCTCAGGGTCAATTGAACAAATTGCCCCTTGCCGGTTCAACCCGGTTTGTAAATAATTCAATATTTCTTCCGGCTCCCTGACCTAATTATTTGACTGGCTTAACAATTCTTTTTCATGATTTTCTCTTTTCCAATGTGTTCGCAATAGTCTTAAGGACCGTGGCGTCACATTTTACAGTTCAAAATTTGAGTTTAAATCGACCTCGGAATCCTTCCCGAGAAGGTCACCCATCGCTGTGACTCTCGGCTCATTTAACCTCTTATGTTCTATTTTTCTTATTTATACTTAACTAATTGACAATTACTAATTATTTGTATTTAAGGCTTATCTAGTTGTCTTAAGTGTGGTTCTAATCCGTTTACTTGTCTGAACTGACACCGGTCAACGGAATAGTGAAATATACCAGGCTATACAACTAGGGGTGTTACAATTCTCCCCCCCTTAAAATAAATTTCATCTCGAAATTTTACCTGGTATCAATCTCTGAATAGCTGTGGGTGCTGTCTCCTCATGTCCTCCTCTCGTTCCCAAGTAGCCTTCTGGCCCAAATGATGGTTTCATAGCACTTTCAATAACGGTATTTGCTTGTTTTGTAGCTGCTTCACCTCATAAGCCAGAATCTCTATGGGTTTTTCCTCATATGTGAGGTCTGGATTCACTTCAATTTCCTCTACTGGTAGTACATGAGATGGTTCTGATCCATACTTCCTCAACATAGACACATGGAAGACGTTATATATCTTCTCCAACTCTGGAGATAGTGCCAATCAATATGCCAAAGGACCCACTATTTCTAGAATCTCATATGGCCCAATGAAACAAGGACTCAGTTTCCCCTTTTTGCCGAATCTCATGATTTTCTTTCAAGGAGAAACCTTGAGGAATACTTTCTCACTCGCTCCATACTCAACATCCCTTCTCTTTAAATTAATGTAGGACTTCTGATGGTCTGATGCAGTCTTAAGTTGATCTCTAATCAATCTGATTTTCTCTTCATTTTGCTAAATAATTTCTGGCCCAATCATCTTTCTTTCACCCACGTCATCCCAACACAACGGGGTTCTACATTTTCTGTCATATAAAGCTTCATATGGAGGCATTCCAATGCTTGATTAGTAGCTGTTATTGTAAGCAAACTCAATCAAAGGCAAGTGTGTATCCCAACTGCCCTCAAACTCAATCACACAAGCTCGTAGCTTATCCTCCAAGATCTGAATTACTCTCTCAGACTGGGCATCGGTCTGTGGGTGGAATGCTATGCTGAAGTTTAATTTAGTTCCTAGGGCTCTTTGAAGGCTACCCCAGAATCTAGAAGTGAACCTAGGATCTCTGTCAGATACGATGGATACTGGCACTCCATGCAGCCTTACTATCTCATCAATGTACAACTTGGCCAATCTTTCTAAACTATAGTCCATCCGTACTGGCAGAAAATGAGCAAACTTGGTTAGTCTGTTAACAATGACCCAAACTGCATCATGACTCTTCTATGTCCTCGGAAGTCCCATCACAAAATCCATCATTATTCTCTCCCATTTCCACTCTGATACTGGTAGTGGATGTAACAACCCAGAGGGTACTTGATGCTCTGCCTTCACTTGCTGATAAGTTAGGCATTTAGAAACAAATTCTGCCACATCTCTTTTCATACCCATCCACCAGTAATGCTCCTTTAGCCCTCTATACATTTTTGTGCCACCAAGGTGCATGGTAAAAGGAGACTTATGTGCTTCCTTTAAAATGATCTGCCTCAAATCAACATCATTAGGAATGCACATTCTGCCCTGGTGTAGCAATACACCGTCATCTCTTATTGAGAATTCTGGTTTCTTGCCTTGCCGAACTTCTTCCAACAGCTTCTGATGCTTCTGATTATTCTGAGTAGCCATTCTGATCTGATCAATCAACACTGGCTGTACATGCCATGCAACTACTGTCTGCCCCTCATCATTAATCTCTAAGCTGGCATGTAATAATCTCAACTCATGTACCATAGACAAAGGAGTAACCCGTAGACTTGCCACAGTCTTGCGACTTAAGGCATCAGCCACAACATTAGCTTTCCCTGGCTGATAGTCTATCAAACAATCATAGTCTTTTACCAACTCTAACCATCTCCTCTGGCTCAAATTCAGCTGTTTCTGGGTGCCCAAATACTTCAAACTCTTATGATCTGTGTAGATATAACACTTTTTCCCATATAAATAGTGTTTCCAGATCTTAAGAGCAAACACTATAGCTGCAAGCTCCAAATCACGTGTTGGATAATTCCTCTCATGCAGTTTTAGCTAGTGTGATGCATAGGCAATAACATTTTGATCTTGCATCAATACACAACCTAACCCATTGTGAGAAGCATCACTATAAACTGTGTATTCTTTATCTGGGGTAGGTAAAGTCAAGACTGGAGCCTCAGTCAAACAT
The DNA here is from genome assembly GCF_030052815.1 of Hevea brasiliensis. Classification (NCBI taxonomy): domain Eukaryota; kingdom Viridiplantae; phylum Streptophyta; class Magnoliopsida; order Malpighiales; family Euphorbiaceae; genus Hevea; species Hevea brasiliensis. Next base: position 44,677,228 of record NC_079498.1, read on the forward strand.
CTCCTTAACTCATCAAAACTCTGTTGGCATTTATCTGTCCACTGAAATTTCACATCTTTTCGAAGTAGCTTAGTCAATGGAGATGCCAACATGGAGAATCCCTTCACAAATCGACTGTAGTATCTAGCTAAACCCAGAAAACTGCGAATCTCCGTGATATTTCTGGGTGGCCTCCAATTAAGGATAACTTCTATCTTACTTGGATCTACCTTGATACCCTCTACTGATACTACGTGCCCCAAGAAGGACATTTCCTTCAGCCAAAATTCACATTTCGACAATTTGGCGTATAGCTATTTCTCCCTCAAAGTCTACTGTACAATCCACAGATGTCTATCATGCTTTTCTGCACTCCTCGAATAGACTAATATATCATCTATGAATGCCACAACAAACTGGTCGAGGTATGGTCTGAAGACGGTGTTCATCAGATCCATAAAAGCAGTCGGAGCATTACCAAGAACTCATAATGGCCATAGTGGGTTCTGAAGGCAGCTTTAGAAATACTCTGCTCTTGTACTTTCAACTGATAATAACCTGATCTCAGGTTAATTTTGGAGAACACAGCTGCACCCCTCAACTGATCAAACAAGTCATCAATGCGGGGTAATGGGTATTTGTTCTGTATTGTCACCTTATTCAACTGCTGATAATCAATGCATAACCAGAGAGTGCCATCCTTCTTCTTTACAAATAACACTGGCACTCCCCAAGGTGACACACTAGGGAAGATAAAGCCCTTATCAAGTAACTCTTGCAACTGTACTTTCAACTCCTTCAATTCTACTGGTGCCATTCTATATGGTGTTATGGAGATTGGGTCCACACCAGGCATAAGATAAATCTCAAATTGCACCTCTCTTTCTGGAGGTAATCCTGACAATTCATCAGGAAACACATCCGAAAAGTCACATACCATAGGGATGTCCCTGAGTGCTGGACTCCCTACTTGGGTGTCTATCGTACGTGCTAAGTATGCTTCACACCCCTTTCTGATCATCCTTTTGGCTAGTGTAGCCAAAATGATGTTTGATGGTAGTAAATGCCTCTCCCCATGTATTACCACATCACCATACAGAGGGAGACCAAAAGTGACTGTTTTCAGTCTACAATCAATCATGACGTGATGCCTGGCTAACCAATCCATGCCCAAGATAATATCATAATCTTTGAAGGGCATTTCAATCAAATTTGGCAGAAAAAACATGTCTTTGGATCACCAAAGGGCAGTCTCTATAGATCCTGTTAACCCGATCTTCTTGTCCTAACAGACTTGTTACTAGCATTTCAAAACCCATTTAGACACACGAAACAACAAGTGAACTAACTATGCTAGCACTAACATATGAGTGGGTTGAACTAGGATCAAATAACACAAATACATCTTGATCAGAGATAGAGAATGTACCAGCTACAACATCAGAAGTCTCAACCTCTTCTCGCTGTCTCATCGTGTAAGCTCTGGCTGAAGCACTTCCTTGTGCTGACTGACCAACAGTACCCTGACTACCTAAAGCAGTGCCTCTACTATGCCTTTTCCTCTACCAACTAATTGTGAACCTCTGGGAGCAGGACTATGAATAGATCCTTCGGTAGTAGTAGGAGCTAGACCATATCTAGGAGCACTAGTGCAGTCTTTAGCTAGATGGCCCTTGCCTCCACAGTTAAAACAGGCTCCTGTAGCCCAATAGCATTCTCCCCCATGAATCTTGCCACAAGTCTCACAGGGGCGGGCAGGATATGAACCCTCGCTGATCACGACTGCACCTAGGGGGTCTCTGTCTAGAGAATCTGCCCCTTCCAAATCTTCCACCTCGACCTCTGCTAGGTCCACCAAATTTCTTCCTCTTGTCAGAAGTACCACCAAAACTTGGCTCTACTGACTTTTCACCTTTATCTTTCTCTGTTTTCTCAGTCTTCTCTGATTTTTCTTTTACAGATGCTGCTTCTAATTCAATCCTTTCTAGCTCAAGTGCTTGAGAGATGAGCTCAAAGAAGTTACTGTGTCTGAATCTCACTACTTACATCATCAAACTTGGCTTCAAACCAGTCTCAAATCTCTTGCACCTTTCCTTGCTAGTAGAAAGGAGACTCCCAGCATAGTGGCTTAAGCCGGAGAACTCCCTCTCATACTCTGCCACTAATCTGTTCCCTTGTTTCAAGCTCAGAAATTCTTGTAACTTTTGATCCACATATGCGTCTGGGACGTATTTTTGTCTAAATTCTCTGATGAAGTCATCCCAGGTTAGTACTGGTGGTTCAGCCAAGCTATGGGGGATGGTCTTCCACCAATCACATGCATCCCCTTGCAGTAGTGACACGGAGTATTCAAACTTCAGTTCATCTTGGTAGTGCAGCTTCTTGAACACTCTATCCATTCTTTTTAACCACTACTCTGCCTCTAATGGGTCCACTGTACCCTTAAACTCTATAGCCCCATACTTTAATAACTTGTCATACTGTCTGGCTAGAGGCAGTGGTTGTACCACAGGTGTTTAGGGTGGAGCTTGAGTAGGCATACCCCCAGCCATTTGTTAAAATATCGCAGCCATCTGCTGTGTGAACTATGCAGGAAACTACGGCATTTGTGGGGTTGGTGCTACTGATCCACTGACATTTTGTAAAGCTGGGGCTTCCCCTTGTGCCTCAACTTCAATAGATTGCTCAACTGAGCGATCCCCTACTTCCATAACAATTTGGAGTAGGATATCTCCTGAACAAATAACATAAGGAGATTTCCCTCCGTTAGTTCCTATTTGTGATGTAATGCACTGTATGTGACAAATAAGGACATTGAGCAGTTGTACTTAGCAATGAAAAGACACAAATTCATAAGTAAAACATACTTCAAAAAATTTTGCTCTGATACCACTAAAACATGTCACACCATACCCCTCTGTAAGGCATAACATGATCCCATTGAATACCTAATGAACTACCGAACTTCGCCTACCGATAACTCATTAAGTACCCTACAAGGAATTTTAAAATAATTTTCTTACTTTTATAAGTGGTGAGCATTTTCTAATAGGCATTAAAACATTTAATTAAAGTTGAAAGCTAGTTAAAATTTTTGACCCATTTTATTTTTTTGCAAATTTTATAAAAATTTTGGCAGAGGGTCGTCTGTATTTTGAGAAAACAGTTCTTCAAATACCTGTAAAAAGCACTTCCAATTATTTATCTCAACTACTTCTTCCAATTCACAATCGTCCTAATCAATTTCAACATCATTTATCAACTTCTAAAAATTCAAATACACAATTTCCAATTCAAATATCATCCAAAATATTACTAATTACTTTCACTCAAATTAAAATAAAATACTTCCATTCATATGTAATTAAATGTAAAACAACTTATGTACATCATACTAAAAATTTACATTAGGAAAAATCCAACTAAAATTTATTACAAACTTTATACAAACTACTCAAGACTAATTTTACATGTCCATACCTTTACATACATTACCTACATCAAAATAAATTTTTACAGTCAGGGTATAAAATATATCCGATAACTTTAAAGTAGGTAGCTCCTCAATCCTCAATAGCTTAATCTGCTGCTCCTCTAGTCTCTAAATCTGCGACAGCAATAACAGCCATCGCTGAGTACTAGGACTCAGTGGTGCACAATGTACTAAAATAATCTTTATGCAGAATTTACATCATATTTATTCAAAAATTGGACTGAACATGAGAATTAAATACAAAATATGAATTATGAGATTTTAATCCAAACAATTTCATTTCGAAGTATTAATTTAATAAAACCCACAGTTATATCATGCCATATGAAACAAATATAATCTCAATAGCCAGAGGCTAAGGAGAAGTCACATAACAAGGCTAGCTAGCTCAAATATATGGATATCCATTCAATTTCTTACTCTACTGGCACACACCTTAACACATCAGCCAGAGAAGGAATCAAAATTCAAAACTGATTACCCCTACTAGTCATGCTAGTGAGGTGTTCAAATATATGGTCATGACACTGTGGTTTCAAAACTTATCTTAACAATTTACTAAACATTTATGCCATCTCAAATATACACAAATAACTTTCAACAATTTAAATCAAAAGCATAATAAATATTTCATCACAATGATGTCACAATTCAACATTTCAAATTATTCAAAATAATATGCAGAAGAACAATTACAGAAATTCTACGTTGTGCACAAACCTTATATGAGTCGTTTTTTGGCCTTGACTCGACACCTCGGGTTCTTTCCCGGTGTTCTTTTCCACTGAAACACACAGTTTCATAGTGTTTCAGTATCATAACTTAGTATGAATCCAGAAATAAATTTAAATTCACTTTTACCCAGCTCTAATGTGCTAAACTTGACGTTCTTTAAAATTTGTGTTTCGGGGTTGCTATTCATGATACTATTCAAGTCAATTTGTTGACTTTCTAAAGCTTAATAGGTATGGGAATTCCAACTTCACTCACATACCACATTTTGGTTACTAAATTTGTTGGTTTTGGTTGTTTACTTAAAATCTAATTCTTTTAGGCAAATTTGAAAATTTTCAATTTTGATGTCTTAAGATTTACTGTTCCATTGGTCATTTTTCCATTAGAATTTGGAAAAACTTTCTTCATAGAAAATGTTCCCTATTGTCTTAACTTTATTCTCCTTTTTGAATCACTCCATTTGGACTTTCGTAGCTCAAGTTATAGCCATTTGAATCATGGCTGCCGGATTGGACTTAACCCAGATTTTTGGGCACCAAACTGATTTTGGCAGTTTTAGGTCACCAACTTTGGGTGGCCAAATGACTTGGTTAAGGGCATAATTTAGGTTTGTATTCTTCATGAATGTTTTAGGTCTATATCTCAGATGTCCACTGGTAAAATTTCAGGTCATTTAGACCTACCTAGCCCAAGTTATGGCCAAATGAACAAATTCATTTGGTCATTTTTGTACAGGTTAGATTGCCAATTCCGGATTTGGTCAATTTGTTCACTAAGTTGTGGTCACTTTTTGGGCATGATTCCTAAATGAAAAATGTGCTATTTTGTGTCTATTTTCATTCCCAATTGGCCTCACACCAATTAGGCTTGTAAATTTTCATTTTTGATCCCTCAAAGGTACCTTGGTCCTGCTGCCTGTAGCATGGCCATTTTCAGTCCGAATTTAAACTCACTTCTAACACTTCCAACACATCTCAATTGGTCACAAATGACCATTTTTCATCCCAAACAAGGTCAAACACACCATTTGACCAATTCTCACATTTTTTCCTCCCAAACCCTAGGTGCGCAACACCCTAATTTACACAATTGATTAATTCATACCCAATTTGCTACACTAACCACATATTTAACCTTAAACAATGTAAAATTTATGTCTAAATTAAATTGAACTTATCAAAACTTCAAGGTACCATGGTTGGCCAAAATTCATGTTTAGTCCTCTAAAAATTGTTTTCTTTTCCATTTTCCATAATTTCTAAGTTTATTCAACCATAAGCATAATAATTAAACTAGAAATTTAATGTTTAGATTACTAACCTTTATGCAGAATTTTTTTCACCTCTTCAACTTCTTCCTTTCTTCTTTTTTTTGTTGTCAATAGATGAATCAAGGTTCAAGACAATATTTACTCAAGAAACCTTAGGGAAATTATGGGTAGGTTAGGGTTTATGAAGCTTGAGTCAAGCTTCCATGGAGGTTTCAAGAAAGAAAATGAGAGAGTGACTGTCACACCCTACCCCTCTGTAAGGTTATAACATGATCCCATAGCATACTTAATGAATTACCAAATTCGTCTATTGATAACCCATTAAATACACTATAAGGGATTTAAAACCTTTTCTTACTTCTTTTTAGACTGGTGAGCACTATTTACAGGTGTTAAAAATTTTTTTTTAACTGAAGCGAAACCAGATAACACATTTGAAGAATTTATAATTTCTGTAAAAAAATTTGGCATAGTGCCATCTGTATTTTGAATAAAATAGTTCTTCAAAAACCAGTAAAAAGCACTTCCTATATTGTTCAATCCCAAAACTCCAATATTCAATCAACACAATAAGTTTCTCAACATTTGTTAACTCAAATCCACAATAATTTTCCAGTGTTTTCAAAAGCTGAGATAAAAGAAATATATCACAATATTTACAAGCCAAAATAATTTACAAATTTAGTTTACAACTTTAATGTACAATTTTAATTTACAACTACTCAAAACCAAGAACAATATATACATACAGTGAACATACATTATAATACAAAATGCAAAATATGGTATACTCAATATACCCGATGAACTCTCAATGTAGCACTAACAGCCTAGTCTGCTGCCCTGTCAGTCTATCTACCTACGACAGTAATGAAAAGCTATCCCTGAGCCAATGTCTCAGTGGTGCACAAAATTAACAAAATGTAACTTTAAATCATAAATCATAAGTCGTATAAATAGTAGATACTTAAAACAATAGTTAAATTCAAAGACAGTGAATGTTATAAAGAATTTAAACTCCATTTCACAATATTACAATAAATATCAATAAATCATACACACAGCTTAATCATGTTCCAAAGTCCAATTCATCCCAAAAGCCGATGGCTAGTAAGGAATAACATAGCTAGCTAGTAAAAATATGAGTACTCATCCTATTCGTCATCAACAGGCACACACGTTAACACTTCAGCCAGAGAGGGAATTCAAAGTCAATTCGTCCCACTAGATAAGCTAATGAGGAATTCAATCAAATGTACATGATAGCTGCAGTTTCAAACCAATTGCAATATTTTCAAACAATAAGTATCCATCAAATTTCCATTCAAACAATTTTTCTCATTTCAAAACAATAACATATAAAATTCTCATAATTTATTTCAATTGAAAAGTCAAAAGAAACAACTGTTGTGCACAAACCTCTGATAAATGTCTCTTGGTCCTGACTCAGTGTTTCCTTTCCCTTCCCTGAGTCTTTGCTAACTGAAATACACAATTTGAAGTATTTCAGAACTCATTTAAACTATCTCTAATAATAAGGCTTAATAATTAATTTATTGAATTCTATTATTTTCCTTAGTCAACCTAAAATGTTAACCCTCAATGCACTCTAGGAGAATTAGGTCTAATGTTAGCAATATGTCATATTTTATAGCCTTTTAGTGTTGGTACATGTTACCAAATTCATTTTCAAGTAAATTGCATTTTATTGCAATTTGCTGGATTTCGGTATACTAATTTGACCTAGTCGGATGACCAAGTTCCCTCTGTTTTTGGGTTTTGGTCCAAACTACAAACTTGTCGGTCTATGTCTTATTGCAAGCGGGGAAAAATTTTAGGTCATTCTGAGTTGCGTAGACCAAGTTATGATCAATTTACCAATGCTGGACAGAATACACCAAAATAATAACTGTAGGTCATTTTTAGGTCACTTTTGGTCTAGCTAGTTTTTATACCCGAATTTGTGAAAGCTATTTGGCTTAGTTCTGGCCATTTCTGGGCTTTGGTGTCTTCATAAGAATTGTAGATCTATGTCTAAACTATTCATGGTAAAAATTTCCGGTCAATTGGACTTAGTTTTAGTAAGTTATGGTCAAAAAACTTACTACTGCCCAAATGGTCAATTTTCAGGCTTTTAAGTCACTAATCCGGATTTGGTCAATTTTCAAGTCACCTTCTAGGCAGAATTTTGGTAAGCTTCCTTCATGAAAGTTGGCACATTTTGTGCCTAGTTTCACCTCCAATTGGTCTTATACCAATTGGAGTCACACACTTAAGGTTCTAAGTCAAAACACACACTACCCTACTACACACTTCTCATCACTTACCAATTACATATTCAACACTTACCAATTTACTTCCTTCATGCCAATTCTGATTTGTACCTTACCATTAACACACTTTATATTACATTTTGGTCATTTTGGATAGCTTGTAACCATTCTCAATATGCACACTAAAACACAGAATTTTTCAAAGTCCATTTACACCATTTAACCATATGAACATACCCCATTTACATATTCCAAACCATCATACACATATCCTTGCTGCCATCAATAACAACGTCTTAAACAACCATAAACAAGTAAAAACAAGCTACATATACTGAATTTCCATGGCTGCCAAAATGTACATCTCCATTAAAACATCAAACTTCAAAAATTCTTTAATAAATCAACTACCCACAACCTTTGTTACACTTTTAATGAAACAAGAATTGAAAAAACCCACTTACCACTTTTGAAGCTTGATCAAAACCTCACTAAACTTCTTAAAATTGCTATCAAACTCTTTCTTGCAAGGTGAGGAGCAAAGTTAATGAAGGAACCTAGTGGAAAAAATAGCTAAAACATGCTTGCGTGGAGCTCTCACCATGGACAACTATGGAGGTTTCCTCCCAAAGTGTTTCGGCGAAGATAGAATCTTCTGCCCATATGCTGATTCAAGGTCCACTTTGAAGATGTTAGTGGAGCACTAAATCAATTAAAAGGTTTGTTTATTCCAACATTTCCAATTTCCCATATTTTCCTCCTATCTTTGACTATTTAGATTATGTACCACTATTTTAATTTTTCATGACATTTTCCAAGTGTAATATCATTTATTTTTAATGCAAATTTAGGTCAAAAGGTATCTCGGGACGTCAAATGACCACAATGCCCCTATTCGGGTTGCATTCTCGATTTTTCGGTAACACCGACTTTTGTCATTTTCTCAATTTCTCGTTTTTCTTAGTACTAATTAATTAATTTTTTTTATATTTCTAATAATATTTATACTTCAATAGATGTTTATTTAATTCTTAGAAATATTTTCTAGGGTTCCCCGCAGTCCAAGTGTGACACCCCTTACCCGTCTACAGTGTAGCCGAGCAAGATATGCCACACAGTGTATCGGAACACCCTATTTTAATTCAATCATTTTTTTATTCTTCCTAATTTATCTTTTTTTTCATAGTTATGAAGTACAATTTATGAAATATAATTCATTTAAGTCATTTATTGAAATTATAATTTGTTTGAGGTTCCAAAAATTTTATAGAAAATCCGACAGAGTACCAGCTAAAAATGGAGAAAACAGTTCTTCGGAACCTGTGAAAAACACTTCCAAAATTCTCAATCAATCCCAAACTCCATTTCATCATCAAAATCTCAATATTTTTCAACAACATTTCCATTTCTCAATCACTTATTTCATATGATATTCATAAACAAGTCATCAATTTTTTTTCATTCATAAACACAATTCTCACTATTTGCATTAATACCAAAATACATTACATGAGTTTCAATTACATATGAGAAAATAAAAGTTAATTACAAAATACCCAAAATGAAACCTAGTGTCCTACCAATACACTCACATCGGTGAGATGACACGGACACTATGCAGAGCTGCAGGAGGTCTCACCCAGTCTGTGGTCTACTGGGCTCTGGGTCAGTATCTCCAGAACCTACGCGTGGCAAAAGCAACGCGCTAAGCAATAATGCTTAGTGGTGCCAATAATAAAATAAAAATAAATAACAGGAAGTAAATATGCAGTGAATGTATTGATGTCTCATTGCAAATAAATTTTCGATGAGTATTTGTAGTCTTACTTATTTTGTACTTGTTATATTTATAATTTCATTAAATTTATCCACTTTCATTTTTGGTTGCCCAAGTAACCTATACTGGATGACTGGACTAGATAAACAGGTAAACTGGCACTAAGTATCAAGTACCTCGGGCCGTCATACCATTGGTCACATATGTGTCTCCCAGTGTGCATCAAAACAGCTAATAAGCTGTAATAACATTAGGCACAAGGCCAAGTATCAACATAATGTCAGAATGGCTAAAAGCCATGAAATCACAGAATGGCATAATGCCATGTGCAGTACTGCTAACTGAACCCTATTGGCATGCCAAGCTATCCAAACCAATCTTGTTAGGTATACTAGGGCATTTTACACTTTTGAGTTTTACAAATTTTGGAATTTAAGTTTTAGTGTTACTATTCCATTCATTGGTCAACAAAAATGTTGACTTTTGCATAGGCAATAGGTACATTGGTTTTAATCTCATCAACATACCACATTTTGCATTCAAAATTTGTTGGTATTGGTTGCCAATACCATTTATAAGCTTAATGTTAGTTGGGCAGAATTTTCAGTTTTTATGCCTTGTTTTTACTATTCCATTGGTCAATTTTGCAGTGGGAATTTGGCAAAATGATCAACATGAAAGTTGTTCCTTATTTTTTCTAGTTGAATTTCCTTTTTTAAATCACTCCATTTGGAGTTTTTTAGCTCAAGTTATGGTCCAAAAACCACAACTGGCCGGATTGAAATTTTTCTGGACTGACCATATCTACAGTGCAGTGAACAGTGACTTCAACTCACTTGTTGGGTAGGTTCTGGTCATAATTTGGGTTAGGTTTCTTCATGAAAGTTGTTGGTCTATATCTCAGCTTGTTGTGGGTAAATTTCAGGTCAATTGGACCATTCTACACTGAGTTATGGCCAAATGACCAAATATTGTTCATTTGGTCATTCTGCAGAAACAGACTGTAGGTCACTCGGATTGGAGCAAGCTTTTGGTCCACTTGGTTTGGTCTTATGGGTATAGTTTCTTCACCAAAGTTGTGCCATTTTGTGTCTAGTTTCATGTCCAATTGGCCAAACACCAATTGAACATCTAGAATTCAAGTTATGGCTGCCCAAACCTGCTAGACTCATGTCCAATTCTGCAGGTCACCTAGGGCAGCCACACTAAACCTAAATCCCAACACTAAACACACTTCATTTCTTGTTTACCAATAACCAAATGGTCACTAATTGACCATTAAAACTCACTTTCATCGTTATATGATCAAAGTCTCAATTTCATGCTCAAACCCTAACTCCAACAACTAAAATTTTCATACACATACAATCCATGGTTTACAACACCAAAATCATGTTCAATGGCAGCCATACACAAAATTTTTAGAAGAATTTGACACTAACCTTGACTTAGGCAGTTTCCAAAGCTTCACAACTTCACTTTCTTCCTTTCTTTTTGCTGTCCAAAGCTTGTTTTAGGTGTAAGGATGAGTTTTTGTGAAGGGAGACTAGGGTTTTGAGGTGGTTTGGAGGGTGATTTCAAGCTCACATTAGGCTTTCATGGTGGTTGGGGTGGGAAGGGTGATGCCTGGTTTTTCTTGAGGAAGAAAACAGATGGCTTTTGTTTATTTTTTACCTCCTTTTACCTCTTTTTATTTGTTTTAAGTGGCTTAGTTAAATGTGATTGGTGGAGAAGGGTTTAATGACATCATATGATGTCAAAATTGGCATATTCTTTCATTTTCTTTTCCTTTCGTCTCTACTCATTTTCAATTTAATTTTAAGCAATATTTATTCATATTTTATGTCATAATAATTATTTACTTAACTGGACAAGTCGACCAAAAATCATCTCTGAAGATAAAATGACCAAAATGCCCTCCGTTTGGCTTATTGAGCCAAAATTGTCTGTACCGATTGAAAATTTTTTCTAAGCATTTCATTGGCATACTAATGCCATAGAAACCTCAATGACCCTTCTCTGGAGTCTCAAAAATTATTTTATGAATTTTTCCCCGGGTCAAGGGTTCCTAGTTGCGAGAACCGCAACTTCCCACTAGGTTACCCATTGCTAGGGCACCGGCTCATTTAACTTGATTGTATTTTATTTCTAAAATTTTTCCTAAATTTTTCTTATTAATATTTGAGTTAATTATGGTTCCTCACTTTAGTTTAAATATTTTCCCGGATGTTCTGACTGTCCAGACCGGCACCGATCACCGGAACAGTAGAATATACGGAATTTCTACAGGGAGGGTGTTACACCAAGGCTAGTCAACGATCCACGCCGCAACTTCCCAGTGCGTTCACCCATAGCTATGGTTTTCGGCTCGTTTAACTTGGTTACATTTCATTGCTATTATTTTTCCTTTGTTTTTCTTGTATTTTCTTTTCTTGTATTTCATTATTTCATGTCTCATCACCCATATCTAAGTGTAGTTCTAGGCATCCTAGCTGTCAGAGCAGAGACAACATCACGAAACGATGAGAGCACTACGAACATAGGGGTGTTACAATACTCCCCCCCTTAAAATAAATTTCGTCTTGAAACTTTACCTGGCATCAGTTTCTGAATAGCTGTAGGTGTTGTCTCCTCGTGTCCTCTTTACGTTCCTAAGTAGCTTCCTGGCCTGAATGATGGTTCCACAGCACTTTAACCTAGTGTATTTGTTTGTTCCTCAGCTATTTCACCTCATATGCCAGAATTTCTATGGGTTCTTCATCATATGAGAGGTCTGGATTTACCTCAATCTCTTCAATTGATAGAACATGAGATGGGTCAGATCTGTACCTCCTTAACATGGACACATGGAAGACACTGTGTATCCTTTCTAGCTCTGGAGGTAATGCCAACCGATATGCCAAAGGACCCACTCTTTCTAGAACCTCATATGGTCCGATAAAGTGAGAACTTAGTTTCCCCTTTCTGCCAAATCTCATAATCCTCTTCCAAGGAGAAACTTTGAGGAATACCTTATCACCCACTGCATATTTAATATATCTTCTCTTCAGATCAACTTAGTGTTAGTAGTATGCTATAGAGCATATCATTTAGTATGTATCTTGTACATATTTTTATTAACAAAAGGCATTTCCACTTTTCCATTTACATAATATATTTATGTGTAATAGAAAAGGTTCATTGATATTTTGTTAGAAATATTATTCTTAAGTTGTTAAGAATATGAGTGCTAATATTTCTAGCACAAAATATCATAAATAGGTTCACAATCGAGGATACTTCATAATAAGGACATGACTTATCCAGAAAGATTGTATTCATATTTGTTCCCAAGTTATTTATATGAGATATAAATAAGATGGAATGGTGAGTCTCATGCCATATAACAAACATGATAGGCACTTATAAATGATAAGTAGGACGAACCAGTGACACATATGACAAGCACATGGAGTTTACTCTTATCAATGTTTTGTCATAAATTATATCAATGCATATAATCTTTAGATTTGAGATAGCACAGTTATCTTGTATATAGGTAGTTTGAGTTTGATACTGCTTTCATACTTGTACTATGTATGAGTATATGGGCATCTGTTGGCTCCTACTAGTTATATATGGAGGTAGGTGTTGATCAAGATGTAATCTGTTCCTCTAAGTAAATAGAGACAAAATCCTATGTTCATTTAATTGTTCTTGATGTTTCAAGTTCCTGAAAAGGACAGATAGATTTATTCAGAAAAGAGTTTCTGATTAGAAAATCTTTTTAATCAAGAACTGGAATTAAAAGAGAACATAATATTCATAGCAAATGGAGTATGACATAAACCATGACTCCAGCTTGAGTTGGGATTTTGTAACAGAGAGATTCTAGTGCATGGTAATATATGATTATAGGTTCATTTAAAGTAAACCTTATTACTAATTGGGTGGCCATGGAATGCTATGCTAGGTGTTAACCATGGTCTATGAGGTTCATAAAATGATTTAGAGAAATCATTTATGGTAAGAAAGAGTTATGATGATATTAAGAGTTGATATCATGTCTCATTACCAATTAGTGATGAGCCTAGTAAGTCACACACATACACAAGTTATCACCTATTTAAATATGATTTAATTAATTAATTAAAGAATTTAATTGATTAATTAAATAGGTTTGGTTTGCAATTAAATTGCAAAGTCCCTAGCATGACTTGAAACGAAATCTAGATTATTGGATGCATAGTATAAGTTAAATTTATATTTAAAGTGTTTAAATATGAATTTAATTAATGAGAAATTAATTTATAGAGATTAAATAATTAATTTATATTTGATATAAATTAGAAGAAGAAAAATAATTATTTTGGGTTAAGAACTCAAAATTAAGACACAGGGGCATTTTGGTCATTTCACAGTGTGACACATGGCACCATGAGATGGTGACACATGGGATTAAACATAAGCTTGCCAAATGTTTTTTAATCATATAAGATGATTAAAATCAAGATTAAATAAAGGTTTGACACTTGGCACAATGTGATTAGGTCACTTAAACCTAGAGCTAATCAAAGGGTGACATGTGGCAAGGGTTTAATGTGTTAACCTAGCTATATAAGTGTTGTTATGAAAAAGAAAAACAACCAGCAGCCACTCCTCTCCTTTGTCACGCCATTTTGAGGTTCTCCATCTATTCTTCTTCATCTCTCATCAATTCAAAGAGATTAGGCATCAATCTCTTGAATTAAGAATACTAGAAATTATTTCTAGTGTCCTGTTTACATCTCTAATCTCTTAAAAGGCAGAACTTGAATTTCTAATTAATAGAAAAAGCTTTAGAAGCTGTTCAAGGGCTGCCATAGGTGTTCTTGGTGTGGACAAGCTAGAGGGACAACATTTGGTATCCTGAAGACAAATCTCAAAGGCGCAGACACACTGCAGTGCATCAAGAGGTTAGTGTAATCGTTCTTGATTTAATCTAGGATTGTAAAATTAATCTGATTAATTTTAAAATCTTAAATGGAAAATAAAGATCTAAAAACATATTAAAAGAGTTTTAATATGTTGTTTATCATTGAAATCAAATAGATAAAAATAAATCTTGCATGATGCATGTGACCCTAGGTGAAAATTTTTGAGTTCAATGGTATAAACTTGTATTTTTCATGCTTCCGTTCTTTCAATTGGTATCAGAGCCACTATATTTTCCATTTAGATTGATGTTTATATGATTTAATTGTGTGATTGATCATGAGATCAAAAGTTCATTGCTGGTTGCAAAGCCAAGGTGGCGGCACAAATGATGAACACCATGGTGCGCATGGTTGATGCACCACAATGGTGTGCAAAGGTAAATGGATGGTGAATGTGCAATTGTTATATGATCTAAGATCCATTTTATGTCTAATTAAATTTTTTAATTATAATTTTTATCACACAATTAAATTATGATTCAAATCAGAATTTTAAAAATTGTTTGAATGTGATTCAAATCTGAATTTTAAAAGTTGTTTGAATGTGATTCAAATCCAAATTTTTAAAGTTGTTTGAATCATATTTAAATCTGATTTTTTAAATTTGATTGAATAAAATTCAGATCTGATTTTTTAAAAAATGTTTGAATGTGATTGAAATCTGATTTTTTAAAAAATGTTTGAATGTGATTCAAATCTGAATTTTTAAAGTTGTTTGAATGTTATTCAAATCTGAATTTTTTAATTTGTTTGAATGAGGTTCAAATCTGAATTTTTAAATTTATTTGAATCATATTCAAATCTGGATTTTTAAGTTGAATATGAGATATTCAATTTAATTTAAGTATGTATGTTTTATTTAAATGTTAAATAGTGATATGCATGATGGATGATCATGGACTATAAAAGACCAATGTGATTGGATTTATTTCTTTTATGTTTCTTTGGGATTGTAAATTAATTAATTTATTTTTAATTTATTTTAGGCATGTATTATTAAGTTTGTAATAATTTTTTTGTTGCAATTTCATTTATTTAAGTTCTTGTAAATTCGCCTTGGTATGCCAAGGATTACAGTGTAATATTGGATTGCAAGAAGTTCAAGGAGGTCAAGAGCATTGGTGGGACCAGTGGGAGGAATTTAAGATCAAGTGTTAATTATGTACTCCTTCAGCAACTCTTGTAAAATGAATGAATGAAATGCACCTAGGAATGCCCTGATTCAATTCTTGGTGGCTCAGCATTGAATCCTTTAGAAAGTCCATGATCATACCATATTTATTGCTTATCCATGAATGCATGAGATGTATGGGAATGTATGCTATTATATGATATATGCATGCTAATTGGATAATGAGCAAAGTGAGACCTTAATAGTAATTAGGATGACTATAAAATCTTTCAAACAAATGATTAAGTTGGAAATGCTATAATTAAAGTAATTATAACATAGGCCTTTCATTGGGGCAATTATTTTAAGAAATTTTAAATAGTTGCATAAGATGCAATTAATTTAAGAGATTTTCTTAAGAATAATTGTTAAGCATAAGATGTTGTAAATATGTAAATAGTTTGGTGGCCAATATTGGATGTACCTGAGGACACTAAAATTATTTGCATAATTACTGGCTCAATGGGATCAACTTAACTAATGCAAGATAAGTCAATAATGGATGTACCTGAGATTTTGAGCATTAGGGGCTAGGTAGAGGATTGAACCTCACATGAGATGTGATGGGCAAGGAGTTGCTCACTTATAGTTTATTGTAATTCTAATAACGGATGTACCTGAGGATGATCAATAGAATTATAAGAATTCAATCACCCATTAGAAATCCATCCAACTAGGATTTCTGTTTTCTACTTTGGAAGTGTAGGATTAGCTAAGTTAGTAGGAGGACCAATTTGATTAAAAGACCATAATCATTTTGGTTAATTACATGATACATTTACTAATTAATCTGGTTATTTTCTGCAATTAATTTTCTGACAAAAAATGAGCACAAAACAACCACCACCATCCAATATCCTTGTAAGCATACTTGATCGCAATAGGTTGACAGGACCTAATCTGTCTGATTAGCTAAGAAATTTGAAACTTGTCCTGACCTTTAACATATAGGATATGTTCTAGATTCAAATGTTCCTGGTCCCTTACCTCCAGAGGCCAGACAAGAGGAACATGAAAATTTGGATAAGTGGAAGGAGCATGATATGAGAGCTAAGTGTTACATGCTTGCTTCCATTAGTAATGAGTTACAAAAGCAGCATGAGAACATGTTGAGTGCGAGTGAGATCCTCCTTCACCTACAAGAGTTGTATGGTGAGCACAGCAGGAATGCTAGGTATGAGATATCTAGACAACTATTCCGTATGAGGATTTCTGAGGGACAGAATGTTGGGGATCATGTCCACAAGATGATTCTGCTGATTGAGCAGTTGGAACATCTTGACTTCAACATAGATTTCCAACTATAGACGGATTTGATCCTTCAATCCCTTCCTGGAAAGGACAGATAGATTTATTCAGAAAAGAGTTTCTAATGAGAAAATCTTTTTAATCAAGAACTGAAATTAAAAGAGAACATAATATTCATAGCAAATGGAGTTTGACATAAACCATGACTCCAGCTTGAGTTGGGATTTTGTAACAGAGAGATTCTAGTGCATGGTAACATATGTGTCGCAAGGGATTTTGCGGTCGCCTGAACGAACCCTCACCGAAGTGGGAAAGAGTAAGGGTTCGTTCAGGCGACCGCAAAATCCCTTGCGACAGCTTGGCGACTCCACTAGGGAAGTATCCCAATGCTAATCTCTGAATCATCCTTCTTTCGTTTTTGCTAGCCCCCGGAGGGAATTCTCTGGTTCTGATGTAAACCAGGATGTCATGATACCAAGGTTTACCGTCGGGTTCTTCCTCAATCATGAAGCAATAAGCTGGCTCACTTCTTGCTTTAATCTTCAATGTCTGAATCATCTGACCCTCTTCGATTTGAGCCATAACAGCTAGAGTAGCTAAGGCATCAGCAAATTGATTCTTGTCCCTACTAAGGTGAGTGAAAGAGATTTCTTCGAATTTCTTGATCAGTTCCAATAAGTACTTCTGATACGGGATTAGCTTCAGATCCTTGGTTTGCCATTCTCCTTTGACTTGATAAATAATCAGGGCTGAGTCTCCATATACTTCCAACTTCCTGATTTTCATTTCGATGGCAGCCTGTAGTCCCATCACACAAGCTTCGTATTTCGCGACGTTGTTGGTGTAGTCAAATCTCAACTTAATGGCTATCGGGAAGTGCTTTCCATCTGGGGATATCAATACAGCTCCAATTCCATTACGAGACAAATTGACAGCTCTGTCGAAATACATTTCCCATACATCGGCTGGTCCCTCTTCTTCGCAGTCTACTTCATTACTGTGCTCATCAGGGAACTCAAAATCCAGAGCTTCATAATCCTAGATAGGATTCTCTGCTAGGAGGTCAGCAATTACACTACCTTTCACCGCTTTCCGGGTCATATAGACTATGTCATATTGGGAGAGTATGACCTGCCATTTAGCTATCCTTCTTGGCACGAATGGGCTTTCGAATACATATTTGATAGGATCCATCCTGGAGATGAGCCAGGTCTTGTGATTCAGCATGTAGTGCTTGAGGCGATTCATTTGTCTGTGCTAATCTGTGATAAGTCTTTTCTAAGAAAGAGTATCTTGACTCACAATCATTGAACTTCTTGCTCAAGTAATAAATAGCCCTTTCCTTTCGGCTGGTATCATCATGTTGTCCCAAAACGCACCCCATCGAGTTCTGTTGGACCGCCATATACAGGATAAGAGGCCTTCCTGCCACGGGTGGAACCAATACTGGTGGGCTGGTCAAGTATTGCTTAATTTTCTCAAAAGCCTCCTGGCAAACTGAATCCCACTTAGTGGAATTATTCTTCCGGAGTAGTCTGAAAATAGGCTCAGCTTTGGCAGTGAGATTAGAAATAAATCTCGAAATGTAGTTCAATTTTCCCAGGAAACTGCGCACCTCCCTTTCTATTTTTGGGGATGGCATTTCTTGAATAGCTCGAACCTTGTCTGCATCAACCTCTATTCCCCTCTAGCTTACTATAAATCCCAACAACTTTCCCGATCTAGCTCCGAATATGCATTTGGCAGGGTTTAGTTTCAACTGGTATCTTCTGAGTCTCTCGAATACCCTCCTCATTACCCGTACGTGGCTTTCTTTTCCTCTGGATTTAATGATCATATCATCCACATACACTTCCACCTCTTTATGCATCATATCGTGGAATAATGTGACCATTGCGCGCTGGTAGGTAGCACCAGCATTCTTCAACCCGAAAGGCATGACCCGATAGCAAAACACTCCCCATTGAGTGATGAAAGCAGTCTTATCCTTGTCTTCCTCATCCATCGGGATCTGATTGTACCCAGATGCCCCATCAATGCATGAGCACCTGCCCAATCCCGCAGCATTGTCTACTAACACATCAATGTGGGGGAGAGGGAAATCATCTTTTAGACTTGCTTTATTAAGATCCCTGTAGTCAACGCACACCCTGACTCTCCCGTCCTTCTTCATTACCGGGACGACGTTAGCCACCCATTGTGGATATTTGACCACTTCCAGGAACCCAGCGTCATATTGTTTCTTAACTTCATCCTGAACTTTGAGCAGTGTGTCTGGATTCATTCTCCTTAACTTCTGCTTTACTGGGACTGTCCTCGGAATTAGGGGGATTTTATGTGTCACTATCTGAGACTCCAAACCCATCATATCATCATAACTCCAGGAAAATACGTCAAGGAATTCTTTAAGCAGACTGATCATATCTCCCAATTCTTCACTCTCTACTACCTTAAGTTCCCTTTTTACTTCCTCTGTGCCTAAATTTATGGTGTGCGTTTCGTCTCCACAAGGCACTAGGGAGGGTTCATCCTTTTCATTGCTTTCTTCTGTAAGGTCTTCCTCAGAATCACTTGAAGTAATGGCAGTTATGGGGATTTCAAAATTAACCAGAGGAATTTCTGAGTCTATTGGATTATTAGGTGTTAATTGATGAATGGTCCTGAATGAATAAAAATGGAACATATTATAAGGATGAAATTCAAAAGGAAAGAATTGGAAAGAATGCGCTATTAATTCATTAATATTTATGCCATAAGGAAAAGGTCCATTTACAGTATTACACTTGTCACCATCGACAAAATGATCAAGTGTAGATAACCAAAGGTACTTTACTCGAAATTGAGTACAGGGATGTCCTCTGCTGTCCAATTGTCTAGTTCTTGCCCCTCAGCTATCGGTGAGACTAGAGCTTCATATAAGGGATCCAGGTAGATGACTTCGATGGATGGTTCTGCCGGATTTTCAATGACCGGTTTAGCGAAGACTTCTGTGATTCTCGGGACTACCCCATTTTCTGATCGAATCTCTGATCCCGAAGTGTTTTCCTCATCCAGAATCGTCCATCCATAAGGGCATCTTCCTCATAACCCAAACCATAGCGACCTATCTTCTGAATAGCCGGTATAGGTTCAACGATCCCTTGCAATGTGGTGCCCAAGCCTTTGCCCTCCTGATATCCATTCTTTGACATCACTTTGGCCACCATAGCCATAGCCCCTTCACTTCCGGTTTCTTGTAACTCAAGGGCCTGGAAGGAGCTTTCCAACGACTCTTTAGCTGCTTCCACATAAGGAAGGGATTGCGGCTTGGTGACCAATATGGCTTCTTCACCCCTTACAGTGACGATTTTGCCGTCCTTAATGTATTTTATTTTCTGGTGCAAAGTTGAAGGAACAACATTCGCAGAATGCATCCATGGCCTCCCCAACAACATAGTGTAGGCCGGCTCAATGTTCATCACCTGAAACGTGACGTTGAAAGTACATGCCCCGACTTGGATTGGCAAGTCAATGTCTCCCGAGACTTCTCTCTGGTGCGTCAAAGGCTCTTACCACCATAGCACTCTGACGTATATACGACTGGTCGACCGGCAGCCTGGCTAAGGTAGCGCTAGGCAGTACATTGAGGGCTGATCCGTTATCGATGAGGACCTTGGCCATTATACAACCCTTTCATTTCACAGTTACATGCAGAGCTTTAGTGTGCCTTAAACCCGCAAGGTCTATCTCGTCCTCCGAGAAAGTAACAAAACTGGATGCCTGGATTTGTCCCACTATCTTCTTAAACTGCCCCGGAGTAATGTCGGGGTTTATAAAGGCCTGATCCAGGATTTTCTGCAAGGCTTGTCGGTGCACTTCCGAACTCAAGATCAGCGATAACAGCGAAATTCGGGCAGGTGTCTTTCTCAACTGCTCCACCACATCATACTCGCTCTGTTTCATTATTTGGAGCAGCAGTTCCTCCTCTTCTTTATGCTCAGCAGGCTCTACTTCCCCTGCCTTCTCAACCTCATCTTCTGCATTCTTTGATGACTCTCCCATCTTTACTTTCCCTTTTCTTTTTTCTTTTTCTTCGTTCACGTAACACCTCCCACTTCGAGTTATGAACTCGACTTCTTGCTCAGGTGGAGAGGGCTTTATGGCGATAACAGGCTGAGGACTGGTTTGGGGAGTAATGTTGCTGGTAGGTCCAGCATAAGTCATTCTGAAATGCTCGTGAGGAGCAAAACATGGTTTTGGTGGTGCCGGAGGTGAGGCAAGATTAGGAGCGGATGTACTGCTTGACGCTCCCTGAGTGAAAACTTGGAAATTATAGTTCCAAGGGACAGCGTGAGTATTGGTGACAGGGAGCTGGGGCGGAGTTCGGATAACCGTTACTGGCGGTGAGGCTACTGGGGGTGAGAAGGTGATTTTGGGTTTGGAGGTAGAAGCAGTTTAGCTGAATCTAGTGGTGTTCACTCCCCCTTCCGTCTTTGACTTTGTCTGGCATCTCAGAACTTTGAGTGATAACAAGTTCTGGACCTCTTGTTTGAATCCCTCACAATCTCGCAGCTCATGATCGGTTGCCCCTCCATGATAAGGACACCCCGTACATTCTTCTACTCCCGTTACCTGAGGGCAAAGGTAGCCTTCCCTCATTGCCACAACAAAAATTTCTTTAAAGTAAGGAACCAGCTTGTCTACTTCCGGTGTTAATCCTTCTCTATCAAACTCTATCATATTTACACCACTGCCCGCATTATGTTTAGGCAGTGGGTTCGAGGTAACATTGGGGAGGGAACCATTTCCCTCGATTTTCAGCCACCTGTTTCGGATTAAAGCGTGCACTCTCCCCCTGAGTGCACCGCAGTTGTCAGTTGAATGCCCTTGTGCCCTTCCATGGTACTCACAACGGGCAGTGGCATCATACCACCTGGGATACGGCGGCTGGATCGGGTCTAAGGGGACTGGTACAATTTGGTTTATACCGACAAGGTATCGGTATATTTCACTGAGAGGGAGGGGAAGAGGTGGATCAGGGTTCCTTAGAGGTCTTGGGTTGTTTTGTGGTGGTCTTGGTTGAGCGGGAGGAAGAGATGGTCTTGGTTGGTAATTTGTAGGTGAAGGGTATTGTGGGCGTGGGTGTGGATAATTAGGAAAAGGAGGTGGAATGTTGGCGACTGTTTGGCCATGAGGGGGAGGATATGGCTGATAATTGTTTTGAGGGAATGGGGAATAATTGTTTTGACGGGTGACGGAATGCACATCACCCTCCTTCTTCTTGCCAAAGCTGGCAGTCTTTTTTGCAGGGTTCTCAGCCAACTCCTGCAACCGTCCCATTCTTAGATTGGCCTCAATTCTTTCGCCGGCTTGTATGATGTCAGAGAAGCTGTTGGAAGTGTTCCCAATCATCAAGTTGAAGTAGGGAGCCTTCAAAGTCTCTATAAATAGAGAGCATAGCTCATTATCGGTCACCGGGGGATGTACTTCTGCCGCCTTTTCTCTCCATCTCTGGGCATACTCCTTGAAGCTTTCCCGGTCTTTCTGCACCAGATTTTGAAGATCCCTCCTTGTGGGGGCCACATCGCAGTTAAATTTGTACTGCTTCAAAAAGGCCTCGGCTAAATCCTTCCAGGAGCGCAGTCTGCTCCTGTCTAACTGAACGCACCATTTCAGGGCTGCTCCAGAGAGGCTCTCGTGAAAGAAGTGGATTAACAGTCTGTCATCATATGTCATAGAGGACATCTTGGCAATATAGGTGGCCAAATGAATTCGAGGATCCGAATTCCCAGTATACTTATCAAAATCGAGGACCTTGAATTTGGGTGGCACCACCACATCCGGTACTAATCTTAGTGATGCCACGTCAACTGAGCCATACATATTCAGGCCCTCTATAGCTCTCAATCTCTCTTCCAGAGCGGACAGCTTCTCATTTTCTCTCATCTTACCTTCTCCTCCTGTTGTGTGAGGTACTCCCCCAACTGGGAAATGAGGGGCATAATGAATTGGAGGGTTCGGGACCGAAAGGGATGGTTCAGCATTCGAGATGGTTGGGTAATAAGAGAAAGGAGGTTCATTATTTAGTGGAACCGGATTGACAGTGACCGTCGGATCCTGGATTGGTGGTTGGAAAGTGAAAGAGGTTGAAGCGTAGTGAGAATCAACCGTTGTAGGAGGTGGGGGAGGTAATGGTAGGTTAAGGTTTGAAGCTGGCTTATTTTGGGACATCTCCCTCATCAGTTTCATAAGTTCTGAAACCTGGTCTTTTAGTTCAGACACTTGCCCCTGTAGGTTCTGTACTTGTTCCTGGTCTTCCATTAGTTTTCTTGTTCGAGATCTTATTAAGTACACTCGCTGGGGTTGAATCGCGTGCTTGGTCAGACTTGCCTTGTTTGAAGCAATGTTGTTTTTCTATAAGGAGGCAAAAAGAAATTTTTAGTGAATTTTGATCGAAATTAAATAGGGTCCTGATGTGGACGAAGGATACGGTGGCATTTGAGAGCCAGAAATGAAATCTGTTGAAGGATAACTGCATCACTTTTACCATGGCATCGTTCAATAGTCTGACTGTGAATGACCAGATTGAATGCGTATTTATGATACCTGTCCATATGGTGCATTCAATTTTTCACATAACCCTAGCGAGGAAGTTCCTACGAGAGTCATACTATTCATTCACAATTTGCTAAACAGTGGCCCAAAAATCATTTCATTAACTGAATAATTTGTACATCGTATCCCTTACATTGGCCTAGGCTCAGGGAGGTTCTTTATAATGAGATGACATTTTCTGAGATACTCATATAACCTTTCTTCTTGTTTGGCAGGGTTGAATGCTTTCAGAGCAAATTTGGATTCAGGTAAGAGTTCTTGCTTTCCCTGTGCTATCGTTCTCTCCAGCTGGTCTGTTAGTAGTATGCCCTAGAGCATATCATTTAGTATGTATCTTGTACATATTTTTAATAATAAAAGGCATTTCCACTTTTCCGTTTACATAATATATTTATGTGTAATAGAAAAGGTCCATTGATATTTTGTTAGAAATATTATTCTTAAGTTGTTAAGAATATGAGTGACAATATTTCTAGCACAAAGTATCATAAATAGGTTCACAATCGAGGATACTTCATAATAAGGACATGACTTATCCAGAAATATTGTATTCATGTTTGTTCCCAAGTTATTTATATGAGATATAAATAAGATGGAATGGTGAGTCTCATGCCATATAACAAACTTGATAGGCACTTATAAATGATAAGTAGGCCAAACCAGTGACACTTATGACAAGCACATGGAGTTTACTCTTGTCAATGTTTTGTCATAAATCATATCAGTGCATATAATCTTTAGACACGAGATAGCAGCTTATCTTGTATATAGGTAGTTTGAGTTTGATACTGCTTTCATACTTGTACTATGTATGGGTATATGGGCATGTGTTGGCTCCTGCTAGTTATATATGGAGGTAGGTGTTGATCAAGATGGAATCTATTCCTCTAAGTAAATAGAGTTAAAATCCTATGTTCATTTAATTGTTCTTGATGTTTCAAGTTCCTGGCCAGGACAGATAGATTTATTCAGAAAAGAGTTTCTGATGAGAAAATTCTTTTAATCAAGAACTGGAATTAAAAGAGAACATAATATTCATAGCAAATGGAGTTTGACATAAACCATGACTCCAGCTTGAGTTGGGATTTTGTAACAGAGAGATTCTAGTGCATGGTAACATATGATTATAGGTTCATTTAAGGTAAACCTTATTACTAATTGGGTGGCCATGGCATGCTATGCTAGGTGTTAACCATGGTCTATGAGGTTCATAAAATGATTTAGAGAAATCATTTATGGTAAGAAAGAGTTCTGATGATATTAAGAGTTGATATCATGTCTCATTGCCAATTAGTGATGAGCCTAGTAAGTCACACACATACACAAGTTATCACCTATTTAAATATGATTTAATTAATTAATTAAAGAGTTTAATTGATTAATTAAATAGATTTGGTTTGCAATTAAATTGCAAAGTCCCTAGCATGACTTGAAACCAAATCTAGATTATTGGATGTGTAATATAAATTAAATTTATATTTAAAGTGTTTAAATATGAATTTAATTGATGAGAAATTAATTAATAGAGATTAATTAATTAATTTATATTTGATATAAATTAATTAGAAGAAGAAAATAATTATTTTGGGTTAAGAACTCAAAATTAAGACACAGGGCATTTTGGTCATTTCATTAGTGACACGTGGCACCATGAGATGGTGACACATGGCATAACACATAAGCTTGCCAAATGTTTTTTAATGATGTAAGATGATTAAAATCAAGATTAAATATAGGTTTGACACTTGGCACAATGTGATTGGGTCACTTAAACCTAGAGCTAATCAAAAGGTGACATGTGGCTAGGGTTTAATGTGTTAACCTAGCTATTTAAGTGTGGTTATGAAAAGAAAACATAACCAGCAGCCTCTCCTCTCAATTGTCACGCCACTTTGAGCCTCTCCAGCTATTTCTCTTCATCTCTCATCAATTCAAAGAGATTAGCCATCAATCTCTTGAATTAAGAACACTAGAAATTGTTTCTAGTGTCCTGTTTACATCTCTAATCTCTTAAAAGGCAGAACTTGAATTTCTAATTAATAGAAAAGGCTTTAGAAGCTGTTCAAGGGCTGCCATAGGTGTTCTTGGTGTGGACAAGCTAGAGGGACAACATCCGTGTCCTCAAGACGAATCTCAAAGGCGCAGACACTGCAAAGACATCAAGAGGTTAGTGTAATCGTTCTTGATTTAATCTAGGTTCTAAAATTAATCTGATTAATTTTAAAATCTTAAATGGCAAATACAGATCCAAAAACATATTAAAAGAGTTTTAATATGTTGTTTATCATTGAAATTAAATAGATAAAAATAAATCTTGCATGGTGCATGTGGCCCTAGGTGAAAATTTTTGAATTCAATGGTATAATATTGTGTTTTTCACGCCTGCCTTCAATTGGTATCAGAGCCACTATATTTGCCATTTAGATTGTTGATTATATAATTTAATTGTGTGTTTGATCATGAGATCAAGAGATTCATTGCTGGTTGGATCATGAGATGTGGCGTCACACATGGTGAAGCCACCATTGGTGGCGGCAACAATGGTTCCTTGGGTGGTTCAAGGTTTGGCTTTTAATTCTGCAATTGTTGTATGATCTAAGGCCTATTCTTTGACTAATTAAAGTGTTTAATTAGTTGTTTTAATCACACAATTAAATTATGATTCAAATCAGAATTTTAAAAATTGTTTGAATGTGATTCAAATCTGAATTTTAAAAGTTGTTTGAATGTGATTCAAATCTGAATTTTTAAAGTTGTTTGAATCATATTTAAATCTGATTTTTAAAATTGATTCAATAAAATTCAGATCTGATTTTTAAAAATATTTGAATGTGATTCAAATCTGATTTTTAAAAATGTTTGAATGTGATTCAAATCTGAATTTTTGAAGTTGTTTTTATGTGATTGAAATCTGAATTTTTTAATTTGTTTTAATTAGATTCAAATCTGAATTTTTAAATTTATTTGAATCTTATTCAAATCTGATTTTTAAGTTGAATATGAGATATTCAATTTAATTTAAGTATGTATGTTTTATTTAATTGTTAAATAGTGATATGCATGATGGATGATCATGGACTATAAAAGACCAATGTGATTGGATTTATTTCTTTTATGTTTCTTTGGGATTGTAAATTAATTAATTTATTTTAATTTATTTTGGGCATGTATTATTAAGTTTGTAATATTTTTGGGTTGTAATTTCATTTATTTAAGTTCTTGTAAATTCGCCTTGGTATGCCAAGGATTACTATGTAATATTGGATTGCAAGAAGTTCAAGGAGGTCAAGAGCATTGGTTGGACCAGTGGGAGGAATTCAATATCAAGTGTTGATTATGTACTCCTTCAGCAACTCTTGTAAAATGAATGAATGAAATGCACCTAGGAATGCCCTGATTCAATTCTTGGTGGCTCAGAATTGAATCCCTTAGAAAGTCCATGATCATACCAAATTTATTGATTATCCATGAATGCATGAGATGTATGGGAATGTATGCAATTATATGATATATGCATGCTAAATGGATAATGTGCAAAGTGAGACCTTAATAGTAATTAGGATGGCTATAAAATCTTCCAAACAATTGATTAAGTTGGAAATGGTATAATTAAAGTAATTATAACATAAGCCCTCCATTGGGGCAATTATTTTAAGAAATTTTAAATAGTTGCATGAGATGCAATTAATTTAAGAGATTTTCTTAAGAATAATTGTTAAGCATGAGATGTTGTAAATATGTAAATGGTTTGGTGGCCAATATTGGATGTACCTGAGGACATTAAAATTATTTACATAATTATCGCTCAATGGGATCAACTTAACTAATGCAAGATAAGTCAATAATGGATGTACCTGAGATTTTGAGCATTAGGGGCTAGGTAAAGGATTGAACCTCACATGAGATGTGATGGGCAAGGAGTTGCTCACTTATAGTTTATTGTAATTCCAATAACGGATGTACCTGAGGATGATCAATAGAATTATAAGAATTCAATCACCCACTAGAAATCCATCCAACTAGGATTTCCGTTTTCTACTTTGGAAGTGTAGGATTCGCTAAGTTAGTGGGAGGACCAATTTGATTAAAAGACCATAATCATTTTGGTTAATTACATGATACATTTACTAATTAATCTGGTTATTTTCTACAGTTAATTTTCTGATAAAAATGAGCATAAAACAACCACCACCATCCAATATCCTTGCAAGCATACTTGATCGCAATAGGTTGACAGGACCTAATCTGTCTGATTGGCTAAGAAATTTGAAACTTGTCCTGAACCTTGAACATATAGGATATGTTCTAGATTCAAATGTTCCTGGTCCCTTACCTCCAGAGGCCACACAAGAGGAACATGAAACTTTGGACAAGTTGAAGGAGCATGATATGAGAGCTAAGTGTTATATGCTTGCTTCTATGAGTAATGAGTTACAGAAGCAACATGAGAACATGCAGAGTGCGAGTGAGATCCTCCTTCACCTACAAGAGTTGTATGGTGAGCACAGCAGGAATGCTAGGTATGAGATATCTAGACAGCTATTCCGTATGAGGATGTCTGAGGGACAGAATGTTGGGGATCATGTCCACAAGATGATTCGACTGATTGAGCAGTTGGAACATCTTGGCTTCAACATGGATTTCCAACTACAAACGGATTTGATCCTTCAGTCCCTTCCTGAGTCTTTTGGGAATTTTGTGACAAATTTCCATATGACTAAACAGGAATGCACCTTAGCTGAATTACTCAACATGCTGGTTATTGCCCAAAAGAATATGCCAGGCAATAAAGGATAAGAGGTAGCTTTGTTGCATCTTCTTCTCACTGGAAAGTCCAACAAGAAGAAGGGTAATAAGAAAAAGAAACCTCGATTCCTGGTCCTTCCAAGAAAATAGCTAAACAGAAAAGGAAGACTAAAGTCGATGGAGGCAAAGGAAAGTGTTTCCCGCCAAAAGGATGGGCACTGGAAAAGGAACCGCCTGAGTATCTTGCTTCTCTGAAGGACAAGAAGGATACACCTTCTAAGGTATGTCCATATCTTGTTATTTAGATTCGATGATACTTATAGTTCATCTACAGCTTGGGTTTTAGATACTGGAGCCGCTCACATTTCTAATGATATGCAGAACTAGCAAACAAGAGTGCGTTCTCAAGATATTAGAGTCCGGATTGGCAATGGCTCAACTGTTGAAGCTTTAGCCATAGGATCTAAATCTTTTTACATGTTTGGACATGTTTTGTGTTTGGATAATATTTTATATGTACCTGATACTTTTAAGAACATCATTTCTATATCTAGTTTGACTAGAAATGGCTATGAATTTCAGTTCACAGATGATGTTTGCAATATTTATTTTGGAAATAAATATGTTGGTTCGGGTTATATGAATGATGGTCTTTATTATTTGGATAATAATGACAAACACAAATTGAATGCAAGTGATCTAAAGGAATACAATGCCATGGTGAAAACCAACTCAAGTTCAAAATATATTTGGCACTTAAGGTTATGTCATGTTGCAGAAGATAGGATTGCAAAATTGGAGAAAATGGGGATTCTATCCTCATTGGGCTCTGAGCCTACTCCAACTTGTGAATCTTGCCTTCAAGGCAAAATGACTAGATCACCCTTTGTTGGACAAGGGCTAAGAGCTGAAAATATTTTGGAACTAATACATAGTGATGTATGTGGTCCGTTTAAAGAAATGGCTAGAGGGCGCTTTCATTATTTTATTACCTTTACTGATGATAAATCAAGGTTTGGGTATTTGTATTTGATGAAATACAAACATGAATCCTTTGAAAAGTTTAAGGAATTTAAATCTGAAGTAGAAAATCAAACAGGAAAAAGTATTAAATCTCTTCGATCAGATCGTGGAGGTGAATATTTGAGTACTGAATTTGATGAATACTTGAGAGAGCATGGCATTGTTTCTCAGCTGACTCCTCCAGGAACGCCACAGCTGAATGGTGTATCTGAAAGGAGAAATTGTACCCTATTGGATATGGTACGTAGTATGATGAGCTATACTGATATGCCAATCTCCTTTTGGGGATTTGCATTAGAATCAGCTTTATATATTCTGAATAAGATTCCATCAAAATCAGTTTCTTCCACACCTTATGAGATATGGCATGGAAGAAAACCAAGTCTTAAGCATGTTAAGATTTGGGGTTGTCCAGCTTATATCAAAAAGCTGAACACTGATAAATTGGAGACCAGATCAGAAAGAGGTCGATTTGTTGGATATCCAAAGATAGTTTTGGATATTATTTTTATTTGCCTACTTCACAAAAGGTTGTGATAAGTAGAGATGCCACATTTCTTGAACAAACATTTCTTGAACAACAGTTTGTTCAAGAAGGAGGCAAAGGAAGGCAAATAGAGTTAGAATTGGAGAATTCTGACCAACCAACAGATCAGATGGATATAGATCCATCTAGTCAACCTATACCCATTGATGAAACATCTACAGCTGTTCCTCGTAGAACAACCAGGGTATCTCACCCACCAGTGAGATATGGTTTTCTTCATGAAGAAGAACAAGAGTTGTCTACTCATGAAGAAGTAGATCATGGAGATGATCCACTTACCTATGAAGAAGCTATATCAGATATAGACTCTTCAAAATGGATTGATGCTATGAAATCCGAGATTGATTCCATGTATAAGAATCAAGTTTGGGATCTTGTTGACCCACCTGAAGGTATTGTACCTATAGGGAACAAATGGGTTTTCAAGAAGAAAATTGGTTCTGATGGAAAGGTAGAGACCTATAAAGCAAGGCTAGTAGCGAAAGGGTTTCGCCAAAGGCAAGGAATAGACTATGAGGAGACTTTCTGCTTTGTTGCCATGCTTAAATCAATTAGGATTTTATTAGCAATAGCTGCATACTATGATTATGAGATTTGGCAGATGGATGTCAAAAACAGCTTTTCTCAATGGATACATTGAAGAAAACATTTTCATGGAACAACCTAAGGGATTTGAATCCCAAGATGGTTCCAAGGTATGCAAGCTAAAGCGATCCATTTATGGGTTGAAACAAGCTTCGAGGAGTTGGAACATCAGTTTTGATGAAGCCATTAAATCTTTTGGTTTTATAAAAAATGAGGATGAGCCATGTGTATATAAGAAGGTTAATGACAGTGCTATCACTTTCCTTGTCTTATATGTGGATGACATACTATTGATGGGTAATGATACAGGTATGTTGACAACTATAAAGGTATGGTTGTCAAATACATTCTCCATGAAAGACTTAGGGGAGGCAACTTATATTCTTGGGATTCGCATCTATAGAGATAGAGCGAAAAGAATAATTGGTTTATCCCAAAGTCTATACTTGGAAAAGGTGTTAAAGAGGTTTAACATGCTTGATTCCAAGAGAGGATTGTTACCAGTGAGACATGGTATCCACCTTTCTAAAGAGATGTCTCCAAAGACACTGGAGAAAGAGATAAGATGGCCAGATTCCATATGCTTGGCTATTGGAAGTTTAATGTATGCAATGTTGTGTACTAGGCCTGATATCGCATATGTCGTTAGTTTGACTAGCGGTATCAATCCAATCCAGTTTGGAACATCGATAGTCACAAGAATATCCTTAAGTACTTGAGAAGAACTAAGGATTTATTCTTGATTTATGGAGGTGGAGACTTGTAATTGGATGGTTATACTGATTCTGATTTCCAATCAGATATCGATGATAGAAAGTCTACCTCTGGATATGTGTTCATTTGTAATCGAGGTGCGATCGGTTGGAAGAGTTCCAAACAGAGCACGATCGCAGATTCCACTCATCGAGGTCGAGTATATTCTTCGCATCGATGCCGCAAAGGAAGTCGCTTTGGATAAAAAGTTCGTGATGTAACTTACGAGAGTTCCTTCCATTGAGTCAGCAGTTCCATTACACTGTGACAACAATGGAGCAGTCATACAGGCTAAGGAACCAAGGTCTCACCAGAAATCCAAACACATAGAAAGGCACTACCACATTATCAGAGAAATAGTTGGGCGAGGCGATGTAGCCATGCAGAAAATAGCATCAGCTGAAAATCCAGCTGATCCATTCACTAAGCCTATGTCACAGACTCAGTTAGACCGACATCTTGAGAAGATAGGTCTAAGATATTGTAATGAATGGCTCTAGTGCTAGTGGGAGATTGTTAGTAGTATGCCCTAGAGCATATCATTTAGTATTTATCTTGTACATATTTTTAATAATAAAAGGCATTTCCACTTTTCCGTTTACATAATATATTTATGTGTAATAGAAAAGGTCCATTGATATTTTGTTAGAAATATTATTCTTAAGTTGTTAAGAATATAAGTGACAATATTTCTAGCACAAAGTATCATAAATAGGTTCACAATCGAGGATACTTCATAATAAGGACATGACTTATCCAGAAATATTGTATTCATGTTTGTTCCCAAGTTATTTATATGAGATATAAATAAGATGGAATGGTGAGTCTCATGCCATATAACAAACTTGATAGGCACTTATAAATGATAAGTAGGCCAAACCAGTGACACTTATGACAAGCACATGGAGTTTACTCTTGTCAATGTTTTGTCATAAATCATATCAGTGCATATAATCTTTAGACCTGAGATAGCACAGTTATCTTGTATATAGGTAGTTTGAGTTTGATACTGCTTTCATACTTGTACTATGTATGGGTATATGGGCATGTGTTGGCCTCGCTAGTTATATATGGAGGTAGGTGTTGATCAAGATGGAATCTGTTCCTCTAAGTAAATAGAGTTAAAATCCTATGTTCATTTAATTGTTCTTGATGTTTCAAGTTCCTGCCAGACAGATAGATTTATTCTAAAAGAGTTTCGATGAGAAAATCTTTTAATCAAGAACTGGAATTAAAAGAGAACATAATATTCATAGCAAATGGAGTTTGACATAAACCATGACTCAAATTGAGTTGGGATTTTGTAACAGAGAGATTCTAGTGCATGGTAACATATGATTATAGGTTCATTTAAGGTAAACCTTATTACTAATTGGGTGGCCATGGCATGCTATGCTAGGTGTTAACCATGGTCTATGAGGTTCATAAAATGATTTAGAGAAATCATTTATGGTAAGAAAGAGTTCTGATGATATTAAGAGTTGATATCATGTCTCATTGCCAATTAGTGATGAGCCTAGTAAGTCACACACATACACAAGTTATCACCTATTTAAATATGATTTAATTAATTAATTAAAGAGTTTAATTGATTAATTAAATAGATTTGGTTTGCAATTAAATTGCAAAGTCCCTAGCATGACTTGAAACCAAATCTAGATTATTGGATGTGTAAAGATAAATTAAATTTATAGTTAAAGTGTTTAAATATGAATTTAATTGATGAGAAATTAATTAATAGAGATTAATTAATTAATTTATATTTGATATAAATTAATTAGAAGAAGAAAATAATTATTTTGGGTTAAGAACTCAAAATTAAGACACAGGGCATTTTGGTCATTTCATTACAGGACACGTGGCACCATGAGATGGTGACACATGGCATAACACATAAGCTTGCCAAATGTTTTTTAATCATGTAAGATGATTAAAATCAAGATTAAATATAGGTTTGACACTTGGCACAATGTGATTGGGTCACTTAAACCTAGAGCTAATCAAAAGGTGACATGTGGCTAGGGTTTAATGTGTTAACCTAGCTATTTAAGTGTGGTTATGAAAAGAAAACATAACCAGCAGCCTCTCCTCTCAATTGTCACGCCACTTTGAGCCTCTCCAGCTATTTCTCTTCATCTCTCATCAATTCAAAGAGATTAGCCATCAATCTCTTGAATTAAGAGCACTAGAAATTGTTTCTAGTGTCCTGTTTACATCTCTTATCTCTTAAAAGGTAGAACTTGAATTTCTAATTAATAGAAAAGGCTTTAGAAGCTGTTCAAGGGCTGCCATAGGTGTTCTTGGTGTGGACAAGCTAGAGGGACAACATCTGGTGTCCTGAAGACGAATCTCAAAGGCGCAGACACGCTGCAGCACATCAAGAGGTTAGTGTAATCGTTATTGATTTAATCTAGGGTTCTAAAATTAATCTGATTAATTTTAAAATCTTAAATGGCAAATACAGATCCAAAAACATATTAAAAGAGTTTTAATATGTTGTTTATCATTGAAATCAAATAGATAAAAATAAATCTTGCATGGTGCATGTGGCCCTAGGTGAAAATTTTTGAATTCAATGGTATAATCTTGTGTTTTTCACGCTTCCGTTCCTTCATGGTCAACATTCTCTTTCAACTCTTGATAGAGAGCAGCTTGTCTTTCTTTCTCCTTCCTTTCCTTAGCACATTCTTTCAAGATATCGTTGATGAGTAGTGTCTGTTCTTTTAATTCGAGCTTCTTCTTTTTATTTTCCTGTTTATACTCTTCAACGAGTATCTCTTGGTATTTCGTTTTTCCTGAAGCTTATTATTCTGTGCTTCTACTTCTTTCATTACAGCGTGGAGAGAGTTTTTTTCCTTTTCCCACTGTATCTCTTGCTCTTCAAAACCCATCTTTTCGGCCCTTGCTTCTTCCCTGAGCCTTCTTACTTTCCTCTTGAGAATCTGCTGTTTATCCTCCAACTATTTTATTTGTTCTTGCAGTTGCGAGTTCTCGGTATTTGCCTTTTGTAGCGAGTCAACCAGGCGATCATCGGCTTCTTCTAATAGGACATCTCGGCTCGGATTGCTGTCTTCGAATTCTGTAGTTGAGTATTCTCGGTCCCTGTCAGCTCTCCATTTAAGATAATCGCCCGAGGCGCTTGGGCCTTTAGGCGATCTCTCCACCAGAGTGATGTTCTCCCAAGACTTGCGAGCCATTTTCAACCCTTCCTCTTCCTTGAGCTCATGGTAGAAATGACCTCGGTGATATTCTTCAATGTCGATTCTGGACTGTGTTGAGCCAAACTGCCTCATTACCAAGGCCGGAGTGTAACTTGTGTATCTGGTTACTCCGATCAGGGACACCAACTGATTTCCTCCCGTGCTGATCAAAACGGATTGGCCTAACGCCCACAGCTTCCTCCAACAATAATCATGGCTATTGAAAATCAATATCTGTTCCCGCCACTGCTGTTCATTCTTCGAACTGATTATTAACCGGGTCATCTTCTCAATGGGAGGCTGGTCAAGGTACCAAGTCAATCCCCTTGTCTCCACAGGGCATATATGACTGATAATCCAGAGATATAACAATTGAGAACAACACTTGATGGACCCTTTACCCTGTTGTCTGCAGTAGGTAAGGGTTAATAAGGTCTCCGCAAGAATTGCCGGTATTGGATTGACCTCTTGCCTTTCTACCGCCCAGAAAACTTCCACCGTGCTACAGGTTACGATTTCTAATGGTCCTGGGAACAAAATCAGGCCATAGATTCCCAATGCGAGTGCTACTGAAGCTTGATCCCACTGTTTCTCTTGGAGGAATTGATCTAACCGCTTCTCTAGGTAGGTCCAATACCATCCATGCGTGTTTCCTTTGACCGTTTCTTTTGACTTTGCCTCTTCCGAAGGAATACCCAACAAATGTGTTAATCATTTCCAGGTCTGCCTGTGCTCAAGGTGTAGGTAGATCTGATTCTGTGTTGAGTAAGGAATCTCTAGTAATGCCTGATATTCTTCTATAGTGGGAACTGTATCAATGTCATTGAAAGAGAATACCCCGTACTTAGGATTCCAAACTGACAGCATGGCTTTTAATGCCGGGATTTGGACCTTGACTCGCATTAAGGTTGCAATCCTCCCGTACTTCTCTTCAAATCGTGCCTTAACCTGATCGGGCAGCGACCTCCATCCATTAGACAGACCCTCGAGACCGTTCATTCTGACCTCTATTTTATTCAGATCTAATGAAGGTAGTAAGCTAGCGTGTGCCTTGGAAACATTATTTTGCGAGGGTACTGGAGAATGAGTTGATTCAGACCAAAGTTTAGCATTCTGAACTTCTTCTGCCGACTGACTCGAGGATGCCATGATAAAAATGATGCCTAATCTTTTTCACAGACTCTTGGATTGGTGATGCCTGCGGAAAAACTCGTTAGCAAGATAAATTTGGGTAATTTTGAATCATACTGTTGGTAGGGTGACACATACACATTTATCAAAGTAGGAAAATGTGTAGGTGTTTCAGTAGAATTCAAGATTACCCTCACAAAAATGAACAAAAGGAAATTAAAGCAGAACAGGGTAAGAGTAAGTATGCCCCTTTTGTCCTAGCATAGGGAGACTCCTGATACCGGATGAGTGCTACCTAATTGGATAGTTCTATCTTATAAGGTAGCTCACTACGGCTTTCAGCTATTGTGATAGTTTAGCTCAAGGTCTAATTTTCTAAAAGCCACAGGTTCCCAAATTGCCCCTACTGTAATAGTAGAGCCCCATTCTATAACCATGACATTATCGGGAAAATTCCACGAGTATCACAGTGGATAGAACGAGTTTCAATTTGAGCAGAAGCCTTCACGGATACTAACGGGGTAAAACCCACGGGTACCACTACATGACCCCCTCCTACTTTCCTAATAGGGTAAGAAAGCCCGGGTATAGGACCGAAGTGTGTGAGGACATCGTGTGAGTGTTCAGTGTGTGAAGGGACACCTTTACCTCTTCCCAATTCAGGGGGATTTCATTCTTTCCATTTTTCCTTTTTCCTTTTTTTTTTTTCGAAACGGAGAGCACTGTAGGGGATAAAATAAGTAAAACAAGCAGAACAGTTAGTAGGAATAAACAAAAATTAACACGTAAAGTATCGCCGGGTGAGCCCACCTAACTATAATTTGATTGGAAAATTAAATCTACTTTTTAGACCTCTAGACCGGGGTTAAATTCGGATACCACTTCCCCAGTGGAGAAGCCCTATACAAGAGAAGCTCCAATGGCGAATTGTTGAGATGTGTGGATGCAAAGGAGGCAAAGAAAATCCTTTTTGAGATGCATGAGGGAAACTGTGCAACCCACGCCAATGGGCACATGATGGCTAAGCAAATCATGCGACGGGGATATTTTTGGACTACAATGGAAAAGGATTGCATCGAATATTTTCGAAAATGCCATAAGTGTCAAATTTATGCAAATCCGATAAATGTGCCACCTCATAAGTTGTTCAACCTCGTCTCGCCATGGCCTTTCGCAATGTGGGGCATCGATGTGATTGGTCCCATCAATCCCAAGGCATCCAATGGGCACAGATTCATCCTTGTAGCCATCGACTATTTCTCCAAGTGGGTCGAGGCGACATCCTATGCGCACATCACACAGAATACGTTTCTCAAATTCCTCAGAAACAATATCATCTGCCGGCATGGCCTCCCTAATGAAATCGTCACTGATAATGCTAAGAATCTAAATGGTCCAAGGATTCAGAAATTGTGTGATCAATACAAAATCCGACACCTCAATTCCTCCCCATACCGTCCCCAGATGAATGGAGCAGTGGAAGCTGCAAACAAAAACCTCAAGAGGATAATCCGGAAAATGACAGTCACGTATAGGGATTGGCATGATATGCTTCCTTACGCTCTCCACGCATACCGGACTTCTGTAAGAACCTCAACTGGGGCAACTCCATACTCACTGGTTTACGGGATGGAAGCGGTATCACCTATTGAAGTTGAAATTCCTTCCCTAAGGATTCTGAAGGAATCAGGGATTGATGAGTCGGAATGGATCCAGTCAAGGTTGGATCAGTTAGACTTGCTGGATGAGAAAAGGTTAGCAGCAGCATGTCATGGGCAGTTATACCAGATGAGAATGGCTAGAGCATTTGACAAAAGCGTTCGCCCACGCGAATTCCAACCCGGGAACCTAGTTCTGAAGAAAGTGCTACCGAATCAAAATGATTTCCGGGGCAAATGGTCGCCAACCTACGAGGGACCTTATGTGGTTAAACAGGCATTTTCTGGAGGAGCCTTGATTTTGACCCACATGGACGGTGAAGAGTTTTCGAGACCTGTGAATGCTGACACTGTCAAGAGATACTATGCCTAAAAAAAAAAAAGAGGAAGAGTAGGAGTGAAAACCCGAAAGGGCGCTCCTAGCAAAATGTGTAAAAGAAGGCGAAAACCCCGAAGGGGCGCTTTCTGTAAAACGAGTGAAGGATGAAAACCCGAAGGGGCATCCTGAAAAAGTGAGTAAAAAAAAAAAAAAAATCTAGGGGTGAAAACCCGAAAGGGCATCCCGAGAACAAAAAGGGAGAAATAAGGAATGGGGGGCATGAAACCAGGATGAAAAGGGAACTGTCACAGCATGAGGCTTCAGAGAACTTGAAATAATGGCATTTAAGGGATTTCAAAATCAGCCACAGGGAATATGTGAGATCTATCCTTGTACCCTTCTTCTTTGAAACTTCTTCTTTGTTCATATTAAACCGTAATAAAATCACACTTCATTCCCCATGTTTCTATCTTTCCCTTATATTTATCTTTCTGCAATCTCGTTATTTAATGCGCTATTTAAATCAGTTAAAATTTTTGCCATAAGATTAAGATTTGACAATTGATAACCTCACGTACTTTACTATGAGATTTGTAGGGAATGACCTAAAAAAAAAAAAAAAAAAAAACTAGAGGTGAAAACCTGAATGGGCGCTTCTAGTCATATAGACGAAGGGGAAGTGAAAACCCGCGAGGGTGCTTTTCGGGAGAAAGTCTCAAAAACAAAAAAGGGGCATTTGAAGAAACGAGGCCATAGGTCAAGTCTTACAACTCGTCCTCCATTCGTCATTGGCCTTCGGGATTCTGTTAAGTACACTTCATTGGTGAAGAACTGCTCATGTCCGGATTAGGCTTGCTTTGTAAGAGCAATTTAAATTTCCTGTTATCAACCTCTAGTTCCTTGATCTAAGTTGATTTTAATTTCCTGCAATTTAAATTTCCTGTTATCAACCTCTGGTTCCTTGATCTAAGTTGATTTTAATTTCCTGCAATTTAAATTTCTTGTTATTAACCTCTGGTTCCTTGATCTAAGTTGATTTTAATTTCCTGCAATTTAAATTTCCTATTATCAACCTCTGGTTCCTTGATCTAAGTTGATTTTAATTTCCTGCAATTTACATTTCCTGTTATCAACCTCTGGTTCCTTGATCTAAGTTGATTTTAATTTCCTGCAATTTAGATTTCCTGTTATCAACCTCTGGTTCCTTGATCTAAGTTGATTTTAATTTCCTGCAATTTAAATTTCCTGTTATCAACCTCTGGTTCCTTGATCTAAGTTGATTTTAATTTCCTGCAATTTAAATTTCCTGTTATCAACCTCTGGTTCCTTGATCTAAGTTGATTTTAATTTTCTGCAATTTAAATTTCCTGTTATCAACCTCTGGTTCCTTGATCTAAGTTGATTTTAATTTCCTGCAATTTAAATTTCCTGTTATCAACCTCTGGTTCCTTGATCTAAGTTGATTTTAATTTCCTGCAATTTAAATTTCCTATTATCAACCTCTGGTTCCTTGATCTAAGTTGATTTTAATTTCCTGCAATTTAAATTTCCTGTTATCAACCTCTGGTTCCTTGATCTAAGTTGATTTTAATTTCCTGCATTTACATTTCCTGTTATCAACCTCTGGTCCCTTGATCCAAGTTGATTTTAATTTAACTTCTGATACTGACCCCTAGGTCACTGACTTAGGTATGCTTTAGTTTCGGACACCTAATCGTCCAAAATACGAGTCTAAATCTTTACATAATTCCTACACGGGAAATTTTTCCCTAAATAAAAATTATGTAAAGAGGGGTAGCTGTCGACACCATATTTTGGCCGATCCCCAGAATCAATAAACTTTGAAACCGATCCCCAGCACTAAATTTTCCTTTGCCAGCCAACTACATTTCCGACCTCTCTTTGCCATATTTCCGATCTCTCTTTGATAGACAGTCACATTTCCAATCTCTCTTTGATAGACAGTCACATTTCCGATCCCTCCTCAAAGAATTGAATCAATGTTAAGTCCTCACATCAGTCAAATCCTTACCAGTCTATTAAATCGCTTACCGATCTCTCCGATCCGTTGTAGTATAAACGAAGTGAACTAGATCTTTTCTTACCAGTTTTATTGCCGATCTCCCTTTCAAAAGTTTAAGAGTTAAGGTTTTGGTCCGGTTTAATGAGGATTTCGATCTTAAGTGTTCAAGTTAAATTTCCAATTTTAATCAAGTCCCGATTAATGTTGATTCCCTATCGATCTCATGCTCATTATGTTTTCCGATCTCTCACACTTAGGTTAATAATCTCTTTCAGTTACTTCAATGTACTCAGATAATCAAGTATTAAGTAATTTAGAGATTTTCCGATCACAATCATTCATTGAACAAAAGAGGCACTTCATTTCATTTCAAAAAATTTGTACAAGTCATTCGGCTGGGGGTGATCCCCCAGCCTGATATACATTTTGCTCATTTTCTCTCTCACCCTCGGCTTCCTCTTCGCTTTCCTCCTCGCCTTCGGGAGCCAGGTCGGCCATCCAAGAGAAGTCATCCTCTGGGTAACGCTTTTGGAGCTCGGCCAAGAGATCCTTGTGAGCGTTCACATAGGCACCGGCTATTCCTGTCACCATCTCTTCATCTTTTGCCTTAAGCTCCTCAGCAAGATGAGCGACCTGAGCAGCTTCGTTGGCCCGGAGTGCCTGGACATCTCTAAGGGCCTGATCCCTCTCAGCCAAAACATGAGTCTGTTCGGCCAGCTTATCCTCATAGTACTTCACCCTCCCCTCAATTTGAGATATGTAATCTTGAGCGGATGAGAGTTGGGATCAGAGGGATGCCACTTCTTAACTCTTCCTTTCGACTTCTTGGCTCTTTTTCTCGACCTCCTTACCCAGGCGGTAAGCCTTTTCCCAAACTATGTGCTGGTTCACCAGACACTCTACATTCAGACTCATGGAGCGGGTGAGGATGTCGTCAAGATTTTCCTGAG
Source organism: Hevea brasiliensis (assembly GCF_030052815.1). Classification (NCBI taxonomy): domain Eukaryota; kingdom Viridiplantae; phylum Streptophyta; class Magnoliopsida; order Malpighiales; family Euphorbiaceae; genus Hevea; species Hevea brasiliensis. The sequence continues at coordinate 44,717,658 of NC_079498.1, forward strand.
ACAGTCTGTCCCGATCCTCCCGAAGGCAGATGGAAGACCCCAAGACTTTGGCAAAATCGGGGTTCTCCCGAACAGTCTGGTTGTTCTCCAAAGAAGTGATCAGCACTTGGGCGCCACGAGAAGGGGGCCTCGTAGGAGGTCGAGAACGACCCCCTTCTGTGCTGGGAGCAACTGGAGGAGGCAGAGCCGGCTCTTCCCTTTGAGGAGGAGATCGGACAGCTTCTGTGATCGGCGGTCCCGAAGGTCAGGGCAGATCCCCTTGTATCTCCCCAGGTTCATGGCTGGGTGTTTGAAGTAGGGCCGAACGCTTCATCTCCTTTATTTTCCGGGAAATCTCTCTCTCCTTCTTCCGCTTCCTGGAACCTTCACCGCCCGCCATACCTACACAAAAAAGAGGTCAGTGAGATCGATAAGGTCCAAAGATCTGAGAAATAGAAAATACCGATGCCAAGATCAGAGAGCTGAAGCCCGCGCTTTTCGCCCGTGATCAACTCCATCGTCCAATGATGCAGCTCGGCAGTCACCGCATCTAAACAGGAGTACTTTTGAGTGGCAGCTTGATTCTTCAGCTCCAGCACTATTAGGCTTCGGAATCAAGGGCCCCTGGTGCCACCAGCTACGGGGGAAGTCCTCGAAGCAGGTCGGATTTTTGCTCCTCAGAATGAAGAAGCGGTTCTTCCAATTCTTAAGGGAGGAGGGCAGATCGGTGAAGAGCCCGCAATGAGGCTTTGCCTGAAAGAACCAATGCTCATCGTCCTTTCGGCAAGCCAGCCTGTGCAGTTCGGTGAACACCTTAGCCGTAGGTCTGATTCCCCTAGCTCGGCACAGGCCTCGGAAGGCTACCAAGATCCGCCATGAGTTAGGGTGAATTTGGGCGATGCACACTCAGTGGAATTTTAGGACCTCCTTGAAGAAGTCGTCCAGAGGGAACCGAAGACCGGCCTTTAACTGTTCCTCGTATACCATCACCATGTCATTCTCTTCAAAGGAGTGATCGGCTCGGTGATCGCCGTAACACCGGATAAGTTCATATGAATCGGGCTCAATGTTGTACTCCTGGCTAAACGATTGCAAATCGGATTCTTGCAAGATCGATGGTAGCTCATCCGTAGGAAGATTCTCCCTCCCCGAAGGAGGTGCATGCCTTGATGGTGCGATCCGCCCCCGAGCTGGAATGGAGACCCTAAGAGGTTCTGGTTGTGCGCTCGGCCCGACCACCTCTTCTTCACCAGACGACCATGAAACATGGACGGAAGGTGGGCTTGCCGCTCTCTGACCTTCGGCGCCGCTCATTTTTAAGGAAAACAAAAAAACTTAAAGCTAAAAGAAGGATTAAAACCCTTACCGGAGCTTGAACGGAGTCGGAAGAGCTTGAAAAATCGAGAGAATTTTGGAATTGCTCGCGAGAGACAGAAAATGGCATAAGTGAGCAAATGGCTAACCCTTTACCCCTATTTATACTCGTCCGAGCATTTAATGCTCACGACGTCCTAGGTGATGCATCGGGTAATGGGATTCGTCAGCTGTTCTGACACGTCTCTCTAACACTCCAAATTCCATAAAGAGAGCGGCTAATTAGAGATCGGCATATTAAGATAAATGTTTCGAATTGTGGATCAGTTAAGGGTTGTTCAGTTAGGAACCAGATCGGATAAACACATCAGAGATCGGAAAATAATCAATGCAATAATAACAAGATGAGAATTGACTTTTATTTCCAAAAGATCGGATTACATCATTTGGGCGATCTCTAGGGATCGAAATTATAGAGATCGGAACATGGGGGATCAGCATGAGAGATCGGAATAAGAGCATGGGAGGGATCGGAAGGCAAAAAGAATAAGACAAATCCCAAATAACCGTAGACTCTGACTAGAGCACTGCCGTGCTCTGACTGATTCACCGTGCCTTGGCTGCCTGCTGGACTACCACTACCCCTGCCTCTACCTCTACTAGGTGGTTGTGAACATCCAGTGGTAGGACTCTGAACTGACGCTTCAGTAGTAGTAGGAGGTGGCCCAACTTTACGGGCACTGGTGCAGTCCTTGGCAAAGTGTCCTATGCCTCCACAGTTATAACAAGCTCCTGTAGCCTTGTAGCATACCCCACCATGGTTTCTACCACAAGTTTCACATTGGCAGAGAGGGTAGGAACTTCTGGTACTTTGCTGACCAGATGGAGGAGGTTTCTATCCCGAATATCTTCCCCTACTGCACTTCTTATCACCGCTGCTGTGTCCCCCAAACTTTTTCCTCTTCCCAGTAGGACCACTGAAACTCTGTTCTACTAACTTTCCCTCTTTTTTTGTCTTCTCTAATTTCTTTTTCGCAGGGGCCGCTTCAGATTCAATTCTCTCTAATTCCAGTGCTTAAGAAATAAGCTCAGAGAAGTTACTATGTTTGAATCTGACCACTTTTAATCTGATACTGGGCTTTAAGCTGGTTTCAAACCTCTTACATCTCTCCCTACTGGTAGAAAGTAAACTTACTGCATAATGGCTCAGGTGGGAAAATTCCCTTTCATATTCAGCCACCGATCTTCTCGCCGTTTCAGACTTAGGAACTCTTGCAGTTTCTGGTCCACATAAGCATCAAGAATATATTTTTGTCTGAACTCCCCTAGGAAATCATTCCATGTTAGCACTGAAGGTTCTATCAGACTATGGGGAATGGTTTTCTACCAGTCATATGCATCCCTCTGCAGTAGAGACACTGAATATTCAAATATGAGCTCCTCTGTACAATGTAGCTTCTTGAATACCCTATCCATTCTTTCTAACCACTTTTATTCCTCTAGAGGATCTACTGTCCCCTTGAACTCATTTTATCAATTTGTCATACTGCCTAGCTGAAGACTATGGTTGTACCACTGGTGTCTGTAGTGGGACTTGAGTACGCATATTACCAGCCATTTGTTAGAACATTACAGCCATCTACTGAGCGAACTGAGTAGGAAACCGCGGTACTGAGGGAGCTGCTGATCCACTGACATTGTGTAGGGCCGGGGCATCCCCTTGTAACTCAGCCTCTACAGATTGATTAACTGAATGATCCCTTTCTTCCATAGTCGATTTGAGGATCATAGACCTTCTGAACAAATAACATAAGAAGATTTCCTCCTATTAGTGCATATTTATAATGTAATATACTGTATGTATCAAACAATGACATTGAGCAGCTGTACTATGAAGAAAGAATATTCAAATTACAGGTAAAAAAAAAATTTAAAAACTAGATCTGATACCACTAAAACATGTCACTCCCTACCCCTCTGTAAGCTATAACATGATCCCGTAGTATACTTAATGAATTACCAACTTCGTCTACTGATAACCCATTAAATACACTACAATGGATTTTAAACCTTTTCTTACTTCCTTTTAGAGTGGTGAGCACTATTTATAGGTGTTAAAAAAAAAATTTTAACTGAAGTGAAACCAGATAACACATTTAAAGAATTAATAATTTCTGTAAAAATATTTTGAAGAGTGCCATCTGTATTTTGAATAAAACAGTTCTTTAAAAACATGTAAAAAGCACTTCCTATATTGTTCAATCCCCAAACTCCAATATTTAATCAACACAATAAGTTTCTCAACATTTGTCAACTCAAATCCACAATTTCCAGTGTCTTCAAAAGCTGAGATAAAAGAAATATATCACAATATTTACAAGTCAAAATAATTTACAAATTTAGTTTACAACTTTAAGGTATAATTTTAATGTACAATTTTAATTTACAACTACTCAAAACCAATAACAATATATATATATACAGTGAATATACATTACAATACAAAATACAAAATATGGTATACTTAATATACCCGATGAACTATCAATGTAGCACTAGCAGCCTAGTTTGCTGCCCTGTTAGTCTGTCTACCTGCGACAGCAGTGCAAAGCTATCGCTGAGCCAATGTCTCAGTGGTGTACAATGTTAACAAAATGTAACTTTAAATCATAAACCATAAGTCGTATAAATAGTGGATACTTAAAACCATAGTTAAATTCAAAGACAGTGAATGTCATAAAGAATTTAAACTCCATTTTACAATATCACAATAAATATCAATAAATCATACACACAGCTTAATCATGTTCCAAAGTCCAATTCATCCCAAAAGCCGATTACTAGTGAGGAATAACAAAGCTAGCTAGCAAAAATATGAGTACTCATCCTATTCGTCCTCAACAGACACACACCTTAACACTTCAGCCAGAGAGGGAATTCAAAGTCAATTCGTCCCACTAGACAAGCTAGTGAGGAATTCAATCAAATATACATGATAGCTGCAGTTTCAAACCAATTGCAATATTTTCAAATAATAAGTATCCATCAAATTTCCATTCAAACAATTTTTCACATTTCAAAACAAATAACATACAAAATTCTCATAATTTATTGCAATTGAAAAGTCAAAAGAAATAACTGTTGTGCACAAACCTCTGATAAATGTCTCTTGATCCTGACTCAGTGTTTCCTTCCCCTTCCCTAAGTCTTTGCTAACTGAAACACACAATTTAAAGTGGTTCAGTACTCATTTAAACTATCTCTAACAATAAGGCTTAATAATTAATTTATTGAATTCTATTATTTTCCTTAGTCAATCTAAAATGTTAACCCTTGATGCATTCTAGGCGAATTAGGTTTAATGTTACCAATATGTCATATTTTATAGCCTTTTAGTCTTGGTAGATGTTACCAAATTCATTTTCAAGTAAATTGCATTTTATTGCAATTTGCCAAATTTTGATATACTAATTTGACCTAGCCAGATGACCTAGTTCTCTCAGTTTTCGGGTTTTGGTCCAAACTACAAACTTGTAGGTCTATGTCTTATTGCACACAGGCAAAATTTCAGGTCATTCTGAGTTATGTAGACCAAGTTATGATCAATTTACCAATGCTGGACAGAATATACCAAAATGGTAACTTTAGGTCATTTTTAGGTCACTTTTGGTTTGGCCAGTTTTTATATCCGAATTTGTGCAAGCTATTTGTCTTGGTTCTGGCCATTTCTATTTTAGTGTCTTTATAAGAATTGTAGATCTATGTCTAAACTATTCATGGTAAAAGTTTTAGGTCAATTGGACCTGTTTTGGGTAAGTTATGGTCAAAAAACTAACTACTGCCCAAATAGTCAATTTTCAGGCTTTCAAGTCACTAATCCGGATTTGGTCATTTTTCAAGTCACCTTCTAGGCAGAATTTTGGTAAGCTTCCTTCATGAAAGTTGGCACATTTTGTGCCTAGCTTCATCTCCAATTGGTCTCATACCAATTGGAGTCACACACTTAAGGTTCTAAGTTAAAACACACACTGCCCTGCTATACACTTCTCATCACTTACCAATTTATTTCATTCATACCAATTATGCTTTGTACCTTACCATTAACACACTTTACTTTACATTTTGGTCATTTTGGACAGCTTGTAACCATTCTCAATATGCATACTATAACACAGAATTTTCTAATGTCCATTTACACCATTTAACCACATGAACATGTCCCATTTACATACCCAATTCCAAACCATTATACACATATCCATGTTGCCATCAATAACAACATCTTAAACAACCATAAACAAGTAAAAACAAGCTACATATACTGAATTTCCATGGCTGCCAAAATGTACATCTCCATTAAAACATCAAACTTCAAAAATTCTTCCATAAATCAACTACCCACAACCTTGGTTATACTTTTAATGAAACAAGAATTAAAAAAACTCACTTACCACTTTTGAAGCTTGATCAAAACCTCACTAAACTTCTTAAAATTGATATCAAACTCTTCCTTGCAATGTGAGGAGCAAAGTTAATGAAGGAACCTAGTGGAAAAAATGGCTAAAACATGCTTACATGGAGCTCTCACCATGGACGGCTATGGAGGTTTCCTCCCATAGTATTTCGGCTGAATTTTCCCAAGGTTGAAGAAGATAGAATCTTCTGCCCATATGCTGATTCAAAGTCCACATTGAAGATGTTAGTGGAGCACTAAATCAATTAAAAGGTTTGTTTATTCCAACATTTCTAATTTCCCACATTTTCCTCCTATCTTTTGCTATTTAGATTATGTACCACTATTTTAAATTTTCGTCACATTTTCCAAGTGTAATATCATTTATTTTTAATGGACATTTAGGTCAAAAGGCATCTCGGGATGTCAAATGACCACAATGCCCCTATTCAGGTTGCATTCTCGATTTTTCGGTAACATCGAGTTTTGTCATTTTCTCGATTTCTCTTTTTTCTTAGTACTAATGAATTAATTTTTCTTTGATATTTTTAATGTTATTTATACTTCAATAGATGTTTATTTAAGTCTTAAAATATTTTTTAGGGTTTCCCGCGGTCCAGGGCTAGTCAATAGTCCACGCCGCCACTTTCCAGTGCGGTCACCCTTCACTATGGTTTTCGGCTCGTTTAACTTTGTTACATTTCATTGCTATTATTTTTTCCTTTGTTTTTCTTATATTTTATTTTCTTGTATTTTATTATTTCATGTCTCCTCACCCATATCTAAGTGTAGTTCTAGGCATCCTAGCTGTCCGGACAGACACTGTCATCGAAACAGTAGAACGCACTACCGAACATAGGGGTGTTATAGTGACCAAGGGAGAGCTACGGCAATATTGATGAAGAAGACACAAAAATGAATTTTGTTTTAATTTAATTTCTTTTTTTTATTAGTCACTTAAGTAGATAATTATCCCACTTTTCAAAATTTAAAATTAGATTTATTATGTCATGCATTATGTCATGCATGATGATGTCATCACTTTTTCACTTTTTCTTTTTCTTTTTTTTTAATTATTTTTTCATTAGTTCTTTAATTTAATTCTCAATTCTAAAATTTTCTTTTCTCCGATTTTATTTGACAGTTAGGTCAGGAGTCAGCTCTCGGGGTCAATTGACCAAATTGCCCCTTGCCGGTTTAACCCGATTTGCAAGTACTTTAATATTTCTTTCGGCTCCCTGACCTAATTATTTGACTGACTTAACAATTCTTTTTCGTGATTTTCTCTTTTCCACTGTGTTTGCAATAGTCCTAAGGACTGCTGCATCACATTTTACAGTTCGAAATTTGAGTTTAAATCGACCTCGTAATCCTTCCCGAGAAGGTCACCTATCACTGTGACTCTCGGCTCATTTAACCTCTTATGTTCTATTTTTCTTATTTATACTTAACTAATTGACAGTTACTAATTATTTGTGTTTGTGTCCTAAACTAATCATCCTAGTCTAAAACATCACTGAAAGTGTGGAGGGTCTACTCTCTTCTTATCCTCTAGGAGCATATTGAGTTTGTTATTTGCTTCCTAGAGGCTATCCTCTAAGACTCGAAAGCACTGGGTGAAGATATGCTCCATTCTCTATGCGTATGCAAGGATAAGATTAGTAAGAGGTGGTGTAAAGGGTGGGACTTGAGCTGGTGATGCCTGGAGTGCTGAGTCTAGTCCCTCAGGCTGCTGCTAGGCTCTTGATGACTCTCTTTACTCTTGTGGTTGTGCCCTAGGTATCACATTTCCTTGTTTATCCATAAGGAGGCATGAATTTTCTACTCTTCTGTAGATTCCTATGGAGATGCAAATCGTTGCATCTATCCGGGCCATCCCTGTAATAGGACGTAATTGTACATGTGCAGGTACGAAGCCAAAGTGCATTGCTATAGTAGTGATGAGGCTTCCATTCACTATATGCTTGGTGGTCTAGTGGGAGATCCTCCTAAAGTGCTAATAAAGAAAGTACCCTATGCTGCATCTGTGCCCATGTACCATACACCATAGGAAGAATAACTCATTAGCATTCACTATGCCCAAAATGTCTCCTTGCCCCATAATGGTGTGAGCTACGAGGTGGTGGAGATATCACAATGCCAAGTTTGTAAACCCTATAGATTTGGAGTGACTAGCATGGTACTCTAGTGCATTGGGTGCCACAATCCTCTAAAATGTAATGCCATTGTAGACCGTGTTATTGAGTGGAATTTCATGGAGGCCATCGCTGTCAAAACCAAAGATAGCATTGAACTCATCGATGTTTAATGCCCAATACACTCCTAAAAGTCAGAATTGAATCCTTCCCCTATCAGCTCTGTCTATTGCCCATAGGTTTGCTTGGAAACTCCCCAAGAACACCAATGAAAGGTCCCTATATGTAGGGAACTGTAGAGTGGCAAAGTGCTCCCATCCTATGTTGTATAAATATGCATCCACTTGCACTGTCAACCCCAATTATTATAAAAGATTGCTATTAAGATACTTTATCAGGGTAATCATATGTGCTGAGATTTGGAGGGAGAGGGCCTTATGGTTTGCATCTTTGAATGGACAAGCCCATTCAAAGTCTTGGAGTAGTGGTGCCTTTTGTGGTGGTTGTGGTATGCGTTATTGTTATGGTTATTATAGGGGTAGTGATGGGGGTTATTCTCCCTCCTCCTTACGAGTTTGTCTAGTTCTTGGACATAATGGAGAGGAGGGAGAGTCATCTCTAGCACAGGAGAATAAGGGGTAATAGGCTGCTCTTTTCATTGGAGCCATTGGAGAGGAATTTGCTTTCTTGAAATTTAGGGTTTGGAAGAGGATTTTGTGAGGGAAACAGATTTGAGAGAGTTTTGGGAGAAAGAGAAATGTATTTGTGAGGTTTGGGAAGAGTTTTGGTGTTTAAATAAAGGTTGAGGTTCGATTGGTAGGTGGGTATAACTTTTCATGCTAAATGGTGCAAGTTTAAAATTAGGGCTGCAATAATTTACATGAGTCACCCCATGTAACTTTTGATTTCCCTTTTCTTTTCTTTTTCTTTAATAATTTACATAGCCTATTTAAGGTTACATGGGTTACTCCATGTAACATTTTGGATCCATGTTTTAAACTTGCTTTTTGACCTATGGTTGCACAGGGTGTGCATGCTTGCATGAGGTACCTGGTTTAACTCTCTATAGTGCTTTTCCCTTTCTTCTTTTAAGCTTCCCAAGTTACACGGGGCATGCTTTGATGCACAAGGTGCCCCGTTCAACTTTCTAGGCTTAGAATTTTTAAGTTTTCTCGGTCTTTCTAGTTGTGTTAGGTGTTGTTTCACTACTCAGCTATTGGAAACTTTATAAAATAACACTTTAGATACACAATGTGTTAGTAGCATGCCCTAGAGCATAACATTTAGTATGTATCTTGTATATATTTTAGTAATAAAAGGCAATTTCACTTTTTCATTTACATAATATATTTATGTGTAATAAAAAAGGTCCTTTAATATTTTGCTAGAAATTCCATTCTTAAGTTGTTAAGAATATGAGTAACAGTATTTCTAGCACAAAGTATCATAAATTGGTTCACAATCGAGAATACTTCACACAGGACATGACTTATCCAGAAAGATTACAATCATATTTGTTCCCAAGGTATTTATATGAGATATAAATAAGATGGAATGGTGAGTCTCATGCCATATAACAAACATGATAGGCACTTATACATGATAAATAGGCCGAACTAGTAACGCATATGACAAGCACATGGAGTTTACTCTTGTCAATGCATTGTCATATATCATATCAGTGCATATAATCTTTAGACCTGAGATAACACAATTATCTTGTATATAGGTGGTTTAAGTTTGATACTGCTTTCATACTTGTACTATGTATGGGTATATGGGCATGTGTTGGCTCCTACTAGTTATATATGGAGATAGGTGTTGATCAAGATGGAATCTGTTACCCTAAGTAAATTGGGATAAAATTCTATGTTCATTTAATTGTTCTTGATGTTTCAAGTTCCTAGCCTGGACATACAAATTTAGTTAGAAAAGAGTTTCTGACAAGAAAATCTAATTAATCAAGAATTGGAATTAAAAGAGAACATAATGTTCATAGCAAATGGGGTTTGACATTAACCATGACTCCAGCTTGAATTGAGATTTTGTAATAGAGAGATTCTAGTGCATGGTAATATATGATTAAATGTTCATTTAAGGTATTCCTTATTACTGATTGGGTGGCGATGGCACACTATGCTAGGTGTCAATCATGGTCTATTAGATGCCAAAATGATTTTGAGAAATCATTCATGGTAAGAAAGAGTTCTGATGATATTAAGAGTTAATATCATATCTCATTGCCAATTAGTGATGAGCCTAGTAAGGAAACTTCCCTTATTAAATTTCACTTCTCTTACGTAGTTTTGTGCCTTTATTCTGGTCCATCCTTCTTTTAGCTTCTTGCTCCTCCTCTCTTCACATAAAATAATTAAAGGTTAGAGTTTGGTCAGGGGTATGTAATAAAATAAAAGAAAAGAATTGCAAAACAAGAAAGGAAATTAAAACTTTAAAACTTGGGTTGCCTCCTAAGAAGCGCTTGTTTATAGTCTTTAGCTTGACTATACTATTAGCTAATTAAGGGATAGGTGGATCAGTAAAGGAGTTTGTAGCTCCTTTCTCAATAGATTCTTTGGAGAAATATGGCTTTAGGTGTTGGCCATTCACTTTGAATGCTCCTGATGTCTCACTCCATACCTCTACTACTCCATAAAGGAAGACTTATAGGACTTTGAAAGGTTCGAACCATCTAGATCTTAACTTTCTAGGGAATAGATTCAATCTAGAGTTGAATAGCAAGACAAAGTCTCCTTCTTTGATCTCTCTTTTTATGATGTGCTTGTCATGCCAGTTCTTTATCCTTTCCTTATAAATCTAAGCATTTTAATAGGCATATTGCCTAATTTTTTCAAATTCATTAAGCTATAAAAGTCTCTTTTCTCTAGCACTCTTTAAGTTAAAATTTAGTGTTTTTAATGCCCAATAGGCCTTGTGTTCAAGCTTGATAGGGAGGTGGCATGATTTCCCAAAGACTAAGCAGAAGGGGATAGTTCTAATAGGTGTTTTAAAGGCGGTGCATTAGGCCCACAGTGCATTATCAAGTTTCAATGACCAATCTTCCCATGAGCAATTCACTGTTTTCTCAAGTATCCTCTTTAGCTCCTCGTTTGAAACACTTGCTAGCTTATTTGTGGGTGAATGGTGTTGCCACTTTATAGGTCACTCCATATTTCTTGAGTAGTGTTTCAAATTCACTATTGCAAAAGTGACTTTACCCATCATTAATTATGGCTTTTGGTGTCCCACACCTCACAAAGATGTACTTCTTCAAGAATTTGATGACCACTCTAGCATCATTAGTTAGTGAGCCTATTACTTTCACCCATTTGGATACATAATCCATACCAACTAGGATATACTTATTCCTAAGTAAAGATGGAAATGGACCCAGGAAGTCTATCCCCCATACATTAAAAAGCTCTACTTCAAGTATTCCATGTAGGGGCATATCATTCCTGCCGGCATTTGACATTGACCACATGTGATCTCAACATTTCTTACATCTTTGAACAAGGATGGCTAATAAAAACCTGCATGCATTATATTTTTTGTGGTTTTTATTGTGCTGAAGTGTCCTTCATAAGGTGATGAATGATAGTGTTAGAGTATGCTTTCAACTTCCTTCTATGGAATGCATCTTCTGATAAGGCCATCAATACATCTCTTATATAGTAGAGTTTCCTCCTAAGTATAGTCCTTTATGTCAAATAAAAACTTTTTCTCTGTTGGTAGGACATATTTTGTGGTAGCGCTGTGCATAATAGATAATTGACTATGTTTGCATACCATGGGGGTTGAGTTATGGACAGGGGGTGCTCATCTGGAAAGGAGTCATCTATTGGGTGTCTTTAGTTATGTTCCCTCCTTCTTCTTGCTTTAGCCTAGAGAGTTGATTAGCTACCACATTCTTGGCTCCCTTCTTGTCTTCAATTTATAAGTCAAATTCCTATAGGAGAAGTATCCATTTGATTAGCCTTGGCTTTGCCTCTTTCTTGTTCAAGCGATACCGAAGAGCTATATGGTCTGTATATGCAATGACTTCAAATCCAACTAAGTAGGATCTAAATTTGTTAATTGCAAATATAATAGCTAGAAACTCTTTTTTTGTAATTGCATAGTTAATCTGTGCATCATCAAGTATTTTGTTGGCATAGTAAATAGCACGGCCCTTTTTGCCTTTTATTGATCTAAGAATTGCTCCTACTACATAGTCGCTTACATCACACATGATCTCAAATGGTAGCTCCTAGTTTAGAGGTTGTATTATTGGTGCAGAAGTTAATGCATCCTTTATCCTACAAAAAGAAGCAAGGTAACTTTCATCAAAATTAAAGGGTACATCTTGATTTAGTAAGTTTGTTAATGGCTTAGCTATTTTGGAAAATTCTTTAATGAATCTTTGGTAGAATCTTGCATGTTCTAAAAAGCTTTGCATTCCTTTGACTAATGTTGGAGGTGGCATCTTCTCTATGATTTCAATCTTCGCATTGTCCACATTTATACCTCTTTCCGAGACTAGATGACTAAGAACTATGCCTTCGTTAAACATGAATTGGCATTTCTCCTAGTAAAGTACTAAGTTTGACTCCTCACATCTTTGTAACACTTTGGAAAGATTAGTCTAACAATCATAAAAAATAGTGCCATAGACAGAGAAATCATCCATAAATACCTCCATTATATTTTCAATAAAGTCAGAGAAAATAGCCATCATACATATTTCAAAGTAGCAGGGGCATTATAAAGACTAAAATGCATTCTCCTATATGTAAAAGTGCCATAGGGGCAAGTAAAAGTTGTCCTTTCTTGGTCTTCTGGGTGAATTGGGATTTGAAAAATCTCGAGTACCCATCAAGATAGTAAAAATTTGAATGCTTTACTAGTCTCTCAAACATTTTGTCAATAAACAGAAGAGGGAAATGGTCTTTCCAGGTGGTACTACTCAATTTCCTATAGTCAATGTACATTTGCCAATTGGTGACAGTCCTACTAGAGATTAGCTCATTGTTTTCATTTTTTATTATGGCCATTCCACCCTTTTTAGGTACTACTATTAGTAGTATGCCCTATAGCATATCATGAAATTGTATTTTATAAATGTTTATTCCCTTTTTAATGGCATGTATATTTTCTTTAATATAAATTATTTATATTTAATTGAAAATATCCTTTAACTGCTTGTTAGATGTTCCATTCTTAAGATGTTAAGAATATGAGTGACGGAACATTCTAGTACAAGTATTATAAATTTTGGTTCACAATCTAAGATATCTCATTCGGCATGATTTATCTAGATAAATCATCACCATTGTTTATTTCTATGGATTATTATGAGATACTAATGAGATAGAATGGTGAGTCTCATGCCATATGATAAAAATGATGGGCACTTACGAGATAAGTACACTAAACCAGTGACACAAATATGACATGTACATGGAGTTTACTCTTGTCAATACATTGTCATAGAGATCATAATAGTGCATGTAATTCCTTGACCTGAGATAACACAGTTATCTTGTATATAGGTGGTTTGAGTTTGATACTACTTTCATGCTTATACATGGTATGAGTATATGGGCATGTGTTGACTCCGATTACTTATATATAGAGATAGGTGTTAGTCAAGTTGGGTGTTAGTTAAGTTGGGATCTATTACCCTAAGTAAATAGGAATAAAATCCTATGTCCATTTAAATTATTCTTGATGATTAAAGTTCCTAGCCATGACAGATAGACTTAGTCAGAAAAGAGTTTCTGATTAGATAGTCTTATTAATCAAGAATTAGAATTAAAATAAGGACTTATGATTCTAAGTATCAAGAGTTTGACATAAACCATGACTCTAGCTAAAATTGGGATTTTGTAATAGAGAGATTTTAGTGCATGGTATGTATGATCAAGGTTCAAGAGTTAAGAATTAATTCATAACTAATTAGGTAATCATGGTACACTATGCTAGGTGTCAACCATGATTTATGAGAACTATAAATCAAAAAGGGATTTTCATTTTAAGTATAGAATAGTTCCAATAATATTAAAGAGTTAATTTTATTCTCATTGCCAATTAGTGATGAACTTAGTAAGTCACACACAAAAGAACAATATGAGTAAAGCAAAATTAATTTGATTAAATAGTTTTAAATATAAACTTGATTAATTAAGCATAAGGTAGGACATTAATTTTTGTTAATATGACTAATTTTGACTTGGTCAAAGGAGAGAGAAAGTGGTAGTAATTAGTATTTTCTTTAATACTAATTAATCTAAATTTTAATTTCTTAATTAAAACCAGCTTGACAAGTGGACCAATGGAGATTAGAAAGCACATTTAATTGTTGAATTAAATGTGGAAACTTGTAAAGATAATTTTAATTAGGAAAATTAAATATTTAAGAGATAAAAAAGGGAAAAGAATTAATTATCTTTTTCTTTTTTAAGTTCGTCGAATACTTTTTCTCTCCCAAAACCAAACTTTCTTCTTCCTTCCTTGCTTGATTCAAGAGTAATTAAAAGTTATCACTCTTGAATTAAAGATTAAGAGAGTGTTTCTCTTCACTTCATAAAGATAAAACAAAGAAAATCCTAAACCTCACCTTGTTTCTATCTTGGCCGAATCAAAGGGAGAACAAGGAAGCGTTTTTGGTTCTTTCAAAGGAGCTTTGCTCTTTTTGTTTGTGTGGACAAGCTAGAGGATCAACACTTGGTGATCTCACTACCCAGATTAGGTGGTTGAATTTGATTCTGCGCCTAAGGGGTAAATTTTCCTAAACTTTAACTTGTTAATTTTAGGGTTTTTATTTCCTAATTGCAATTAGGCTTGCTAGTAATTGAAACATAATTTGTTATGACCAAATTACACGTTTTACAATAACATAAATGGTTTGCATGTTGTATGAAACCCTAGGTATGAAAAAATTTTAAAATTGCTAACTTTGCACCCTTAGGTGCATTTTTCTTTCAACTACATGTACTGGGCTAACCCATTTACTATCAGAAATAGGATAAATTACACTTGCATCTAATAGTTTTAAGATTTCTTTCTTTACTACTTATTTCATGTTTGGGTTAAGTCTCCTCATATGTTCTATAATGGGTTTACTATTCTCTTTCATAGTATCCTATGCATATAAACGGAAGGGCTAATTCTCTTTAGGTCCTCTATTTTATACCCAATGCTCTTCTTATGGGTTCTTAGTTCCCTTAATAGTTTTCTTTTTCTTGCTCAGTTTGACTAGCACTAATTATTACAGAAAAATTAAAGTTTGAGCTAAGAAATACATACCTAAGAGTGGAAGGAAGGGGTTTGAGTTTTACTTGTTGTATTGTCTTTTTGTCATTTGATGTTAACATGGTTAGAGTTTGCTTCAAATCCTCTACTTGAAGTGCTTAAGCCAATGATAGTGGTGGGCAAGTTTCTAATGATTGTACAACTGCTACAATTTCCTTATTTTCATCTTTTGTAGTACCACTGTGCATAATACAAGCTTTCATAGGGTCTTATGGATATCTCTTATTGAATTCCTCTTCAATTAGCACATCAATTATATTAACCATTAAACACTTATCTATGTCTTGCTTTAGTTTCATGGCATGAAACGAGTTGAACTCCACTTCCTTTTCTGCTACTTTGAGAGTCAACCACCTATTTTTGACATCTAGACCACTCCGGTAGTTGCTAAGAAAGTTCTTCCCAAGATTATTGGGATTTGAACATCCTCCTCCATCTCCAGAACAATAAAGTCAATTAGTATAAAGAATTTGCCAACTTTTATGGGGATGTTTTGTATAATTTCTATCAAGTATTTGACAGATCTGTCCGACAATTGCAAAGAGATTGTAGTCGGATTGAGCTCTCCAACATTCAGCTTTTGACAGATAGATAGGGGCATTAGACTAACACTTGCTCTGAAGTCACAAAGGGCCTTGTCAGTATTCATGTTGCCAATAAGACAAGGTATTGAGAAGCTTCCAGGTTTTTTAACCTTAGAGGCAGATTGTTCTATAAGATTGCACTGCATTCTTCTGTAAGAGCCACTGTCTCATAGTCATCAAGCTTCTTTTTGTTTAAAAGTATCTCCTTTAAGAACTTACCATATGATGGCTTATAAGATAGAGCTTCTGTGAAGCGAATGTTGATGTAGAGTTTCTACGAAACTTTTAAAATTTTCCAAACTGCTTGTCTAGTTTAGCCTTTTGAAATCTCTGAGGAAAAGGTAGAGGTGGTTGGTAGGGCTTTGGTAGCTCCTTCTTTTCTTCTTTCTTTTCCTCCTTCTTCTCCCTTCCTTTGTTAGCTTGTGTTTTTTCTCCCTTTGCTTCAGTCTTAGTCTTGTCAAAGGCCTCTTTTGTTGTCTTTTTATTTATTTTTGGCACTTGGTCTTCTGGGATCTTACTACTCCTCAAGGTAACTACCTTACATTGCTCCTTTAAGCTCATCTATGGTTAACTAGGCAGTTTACAAATGGCCTTATTTGAAGAACTAGCTTACTAGGCAATCTAGTTTTCAAGCATTTTGTTATATGGGGCCAATTAGTCCATTATAGAAGTAAGTTGTTTGATTGTTTCATTTTGTTATTGCTAGGGTGCTAGAAAACTCTTCATCATGGATTGCATAGTCAACTTTGGTTCAGGTTGTTGAAGTTGAAGAGGTAATGGTGGTTGAGTCATTTTTGTCCTCTATTATGAAAACCTAGATATGCTAGCCTGTATCCTTACTATCTATTTACTGGTTAATTTTGATGGTTTCACGAGTTTGACCATGAGAAATTTAGGTGGTTCTTCCATCCAAGGTTGTAGGTGTTAGAATAAGGATTGTTGGCTTCCCTTTGATTGAAGTTTCCAATGTTGTTCACATAATTCATCTGTTCTGTGGATGGCTCACTATAGTTGTTGCATTCTGAACTCAGGTGTCCTCCATAGTGTTTGTAGGAATGATTGTTGGATCCTATTGCATTGTCTTGCATTCTGTCAAGCCTCTTTGTTAGTTGATCAAATTGAGCATTAATCAAGCTAAGAGCATCCAACTGCAATACTCTAGCTATTCTCCTTGTGTCCCCTCTCTCATTTGAACATTCATATTTGTGATATGCAACTCTCTCTAGAAGTTCAAGAGCTTTTGTGGTTATCTTCTTCATCAAATCACTACCAGCTGCTTAACCTACTATGCTCCTTGTTGATGGCAATAAATCATTATAAAAGTTCTAGATTAGGAGCTAGTATTGAATGCCATGATGTGGGCACTCCCTCTGAAGGTCTTTATACCTTTTCCATGCATCGTAGAGTGATTGACTATCCTTTTGCTTAAAAGTTTTAAGCTCGATTCTCAATTTATCAGTACTCGCAGGTGGTAAGTATCTTGCTAAAAAGGTTTGAGCAAGGTCTACCTAGTTGGTGAATGATCTTGTTGGTTGAGATAGCAACCACTTTTTTGCCTTGTCTCTTAGAGAGAATGGGAATGCTCTGAGTCTAATTGCATCCTCAGAAACATCATTCATCTTAAATGTGTAGCATAGAGCAAGAAAACATTGGAGGTGATAATGTGGATCTTCCATTGGTGACCCTCCAAATTATCATTATTGAATCATCTAGAGCCATACCGATTTAAACTCAAAATTATTTGCATCTATTGGTTGGAATCCTTGAATAGTTAGGTGTTCATAGTCCCTTAAGGGTTTTGGCCTATTGTCTACCATTGTTGAAGTTTTGGCTTCTTATTACTTCTTCCCCCTCTTGATGGCTCTTTGAGTTTTATCTATCTCTGGATCCAATTCAAGTATATCTATAATGCCCCACTGTAGGTAGCTCCATATATTCTAATGTTCCAATGACTAACATCTGTCTGGATGACTGGGATGTCTGGAACTACCCTTAAATTTAAGTAAGAAGTCATAATTTGAAGTAATAAAGATCAAGTAAGATTGAAGGAAAATAAAAGAAGTGGAGTATAAATTAGTTAAAAGAGCATAAGTCCCGACGATGAGTAACTCCACTGGGAAGTAACTATGGGTTTGGTTGTTACTTTAATTCTTGTAGGACCCTATAAGATTCTTAATTAAGGATTAATTGGATTATTACTATGAAATAATAAGTTAAGGAAATGAAAAGAAATAAGTTCAAATAAGTAGATTAAAAACCAAAATTAGGTATTTATTGGGTATTATGGCAAAGATAAATAGAAACCCGGTAAGAGTAAATTTTAGTTAATTAAATTTAAAGATCCAACATTGACCAAAAATGAGATTTATTACGTTAATAAAGTAGGATTAATTTAATTAATTAAGATTATGAAAATTAAACATAATTACTTAATTAGTCAAACCTAATGATTATAGATTTCAAAATATTTACAAGTTTGTCATTTCCAATTATTTACAAAATTGCCATTGTGGGATAAAATAATATAAATATCAAATAAAAAGAGAGAAAAAGTCATATACTTCCCATTTTTCCCATCTTGCTGTCCACCATGCCCTCTCAACCTCTCTATGACAACTTAATTCCAAGCTTTCAACCCATGATTTCTCCCATAGTTTTCCTAGGAAAGTGATAGAAAATTTGGTGACAACCCTTAATTTGAAGAAAGTAAGCAAGGAATCAAGGAAATTTGGAGGATAAGGGAGAGAAGGAATTTCGAACCAAAGAGAGTAAGAAGAAAAATCAAAGTTTTTAGGTGGATTGAGGTTGATTAGGCTTGAAACCAAGGTTAGTACTAAGAATCTCTCTTGAATTTGAAAGTTATTACAACTTTAGTTTAGGATTTCTATCAAATTTAGTGCTTTCTTTATATGAAGCCTATTTGATATTTTTATGTTTGTTTTATGATTATTTGATAAGTATTTATTGAGAAACATTGTTGATTTGGTGAGATAATTAAGTAGATTGATGTTGTGCATTAAGTGTTGAATCTGGACAGCTTGAGTCCAGTGGAGTTAAATACTCATAACTTGAGCTACATAACTCCAATTGATGTGAAACCATTAGAAAATTAAAGATAAGACAATATACCAAAACTTTCAATGAGACTAGTTACCTAAATTCTATATGTAGATACTTGAAATAATTTCTAGAAGTTGAGTTACTAAACCTGAAACCTAGATGCAAGGCATCTTGAATAGTCTGGATTAATGGGCATAAGTTACCCTAGGAAACTTCAAATGCTATGATTATTGATTTGTTGAAAAGCTAAAACATAAAGGAATAACTTTCCTGTGGGAAAAAATGATAAATTCTGATTGTAACTTGTTCAAATTCGGGCTCTAAAACTTGCCTAGAACCTGTCCTGCAATTAGTTTGGTAGTGCCTCTGAACCTGTCCTATTTGTTTGAACACAACTCATTGCATAAAAGTCCAAATGAGGTAAAATTTACCTTATTTGAAAGATAACACATAAAGGAACCATTTTCATAAGAACACTTGATCTGAAACTGATTGTAAGATGCCTGAAGTATGGCTAGAATATAGAATTGCAAATTCCGTAACCCTGAAAAATGACTAGATGAACAATATGCACTTCATTGAGCATAACTCACTCTATAATACTCTAAATTGAGTAATTCTTAAACTTGTGTAATCTTGAGACATAAGGGAACAATTCATATGCAGATCATAAGGATAAATTATGACTGTAACCTATCCAAATTTGCTTGCCAAAGTGAGTCCAGAAATCTATCTCGATTCTGGAAGTGACCTAAAACCTGAGATTTGGTCACCTGAACAGTTTTGACAAAATAGCCATAACTCAAGCTACACAAGTGCAAATTGAATGATTCCAAAGCCAAAATGAACATAAAACATAGATTTACAATTCTCATGAAGAAAGTACAGTCTAATTTATAACACCCCTATATTCGGTAGTGCGTTCTACTATTCTAGTGATCGATGTCTGTCCGGACAGCTAGGATGCTTGGAATTATACTTAAATGTTAGTGAGAGACATAAAATAATGAAATAAAATAGAGTAAAATAGAAAAAAAAACAAAGGAAAAAGCAATGAAATGTGATTAAGTTAAACGAGCCAAAAACCATAGTGATGGGTGACCGAACCGGGAAGTTGTACCGAGGACCGTTGACTAGCTCTGGATCGCTGGGAACCCTAGAAAATATTTTTGGGACCTAGTTAAACATCTATTGAGGTATAAATAACATTAAAAATGGCAAATAAAAATTAATAAATTAGTACAAAAAAAAAACAAAAAATCAAGAAGCAAATAAAAATCGGTGTTACCAAAAAATTAGGAATACAAACCGAATAGGCTCATTTTGGTCAACTGACATCCTGAGTTGCTTTTTTGACCTAAATTTCCATTAAAAATAAGTAGTATTAAATTTTGAAAATGCCATGAAAATAAGAAATATTACACATAATGTAAATAGTGAAAAATAAGGGCATAATTGCAATTAGAGAAAAACCTTGGATTATTTAAATGTTAATTATACTTAGTGGGGGAATTAGTGGACATATTTAAGGCCATTAGTGGACAAAGAGGGCAGCACTAACATCATCTTCTTCATTCTTCATCTTTACCGAATTCATTCTCCCTAAAGAACCTCCATAGCCATTTCATGCATGAGTTGTAAACTACCATGATCAAGCCATAGTTCTTGCAAGTGTTTTCATTAAACTTGGTCCATACAACTTGGGGAAGAGATTGGGAACAAGAAAGGAAGGTTTTGGTGAAGATTTGCACAAGCTCCAAAAGAGTTAAGTGCTTATTTTCTTAACTTGCTTTATTAAAGTTTGTGTTGAGTTTATGGGGAGTATTTTGGGTGAAGAAATTTGAAGAAATGGTTGAGTTATGGGACTGTCCCTTTTTGGCAGCCATGAGAGTCAAAGATGTTGAGTTTTTCTTATACTAAATTCATGGGTAATGAAGTTAATGAGGCAAATTACATGTATTAGTAATTTAATGTTATGTGTATTCTTCAATTAGGTATTTGAAGTTAGGTTGTGAAATGTATATGGAATATTGAAGCAAATGTATATTTGGGCAGTTTTGATGTATGTAAGAGAGCTTTAATTTCATGTATATTAACGTTGATTATGAGTTAATGGAATGTACATTAGTGGTTTTGATCAATAGATTAGGGTTTGAAGGTTTGTATAAGAGTTGGATATTGATTTCATTGAATTGAATGTAATAGATATTTACTTAAATATAATTGCTGCTGGATGTTTAAGTGAATTGAGTATTGTTGGACATTTCTTTTTATTAAATTTAGTTGTTACTAGACAAATTAATAAATTGAGTTGTTGTTGATCATTTGACCAAATTGAATTGTGAATGATAAACATTAGAAGTGCCAATCTTCAATGTAGATTTAGGTTGTTTAAGGGCAATATACATTTTAAGCCATAAGTGGAAAATTGCGATCCCAATTGGTATGAGGCCAATTGGAGGCAAAATTAGACATGTAATGAACCAACTTTCATGGAGAAGTGTTGCCTAAATTCTACCTAGAAAATGACCTAAAAAGTGACCAAATCCGGATTGCCTAAAATCTGAACCCAGAATTTTACCATATGAATAGTAATCAGTCCTTTGGCCATAACTCGCTTAAAACAGGTCCAAATGACCTAAAATTTATATGGTTGGAAAGCATAGACATAAGGCTACAACTTTGGTGAAGACCACCAAGCCCATAAATGCCAATTACCAAGTCAAAATGATCACCAAAATTGGCTTACAAAAACTGGCCGAATTGACTTTGACTTGAAAATGACCTAAACTTTGTAATATAAGTGCAACTTGACTAGTAATAGTAAAATGACCATAACTTGGTCCATAGAACTCCAAATGACATGAAATCAGTCCCAAAATTTCAATAAGACATAGATCTACAATATTGGTAATTTGACCAAAACCCAAAAATCAAGGGAACTAGGTCAATTAACTTGATTAATTTGGCACACTAAATCTTGAATTGGTACAATTGACTATTACGTCTAGAGAATTCAAATAGGCATATCTTCCACAAGAAATCTCCTAATGTAATGAGCCATACCAATCTAGAAAGAAAGAGACCTAAAACATTGTTTTAGATAACTTCCTCAAATTATGAATCTACAAGGTCAGAATTTAAGGTCAAGCCATTGACCTAATTGAGGACCATGCCAATATAGGACCTTTGAGTCTAAGTTAACAATTTGTCTATAAAGAATTCTATAAGACTTAAAAAATGGTAAGAAAAATTTTTGGTTGTCCCTAAGAGAGGGCAACAATACTTATGAAGAATGCTAGATCTCAATATGATTACAAACAGTCCAAATAAATTAGTAAATTCAGAACTGAAAATATTGAAAAGGGAAACTAAAATTTAGATTTGAACTAGTTATGGTTAATTGACCATAACTTAAGCTATACAACTCCAAATGGAGTGATTCAAAAAAGAAATTAAAGAAGACACAATGAGAAACAATTTAATGAAGAGAAATATGTTAAATTTACACTGTAGCTTGGTCCAATAGACAGTAAACATTAGCCATGAAATCTGGAAAATGGCAATAAAATGCAATAAGCTTTAAAATGAAATTGGTAATATATACCAACACTTAGAGACTATAAAATGTAACAAATTGGGAACATTAAAATTGACTCACTTAGAGTGCATTAAAGGTCAACACTATAGGTTGACTAATGAAATGAATTGAAGGGAATAGTACTAATAAAATTTAAATATTGAATTTTATTGTTAGAAACAATTTAAATTATGTGTTTCAATTAAAAAGTATATTGAAAAGCATAAGGAATATTGAGTCAAGGCCTAAAGGAGACTCAAACTAGGTCTATGCATAATACTTTTTATATTCACTGCTTTTACTAGAAAATTTATTTGGAGAAATAAGTTATGAATAATTTTTTATTATTTTGGCTTTGGGAATTTTATTTGGAAATTATTGTGTTGCCTACTTTGCAAGTGGAAATTTTGAGATAAAATGTGATTTGTGGTTTGTATGAAATATTTAAATATTGTGATTTGAAATTGTTTTTGATTCACACTTGGCATGGCAGTCCCTTACTATGTTCCTCCTCCATTTGTGGGGTTGAGTTTGATGTTTGATTATTTTTCTCCCACTCTGGCTTGCCAGTCTGAGGTAAGTTTGGATGAGTACTCATTAGCTAGCTAGCCACCTCCCTCATTGATTTCAATTAGTAGGGTGAGTTTGCCTTGTCGTGATGTACAACATGGCATGTTTGGAAATTTTGTGTCATGGCCTAAGTTGTGTTATTGATTGGCAACACTGTATTTATTAAATTGTTTGATCAAATTTGTGTTATATGAGCTTTAAAAATTGTGACATGAAATTATAAATTATTTGAATTGTAAATTATCAATAAAAGATTTATATACCGCATTTTAAATTGTTATTGTGCACCACTAAGTAAATTTTACTCAGCGATAGCTTTTTCATTGCTATCGCAGGTAGACAGACAGATAAAGCAGCAGAGTAGGCTACTTGTGACTTCGCTTTGGGATTTTGCCGGGTATATTGAGTATACCACTTCCTTGTAAATATTACTGTAATGTATGTGAACTGTATGTATATATTGTACTTGGTCTTGAGTAGTTGTAAAATAAAGTTGTAAATTATTTTGGCTTGTCAAAATTTTGTATTACAATTCTCTTATTTCAGCTTTTGAAATACTCATTTATTTTGCACTTTGCCTTTGGAATTGCTGAAAATGATATTGAATGGAGTTTGAACTGTATTGAAGACACTGATTTTAGTTGAGCCATATTGGAGTTTGGAATTGAACAGATATATTGGAAGTGATTTTTACAGGTTTTTGAAGAACTATTTTACTCCAAATACAGATGGCACTCTGCCAAAATTTTTACAGAAATTATTGATACTTCAGATTTGTTATTTGATTTCACTTCAGTTAAAAAAAAATATTAACATCTGTCAAATGTGCTGACCACTGTAAAAAGAAATAAGAAAAGGTTTAAAATCCCTTGTAGTGTATTTAATGGGTTATCAGTAGACGAAGTTTGGTAATTCATTAGGTATACTACGAGATCATGTCATGCCTTACGGAGGGGTAAGGTCTGACATGTTTTAGTGGTATCTGAGCAAGTTTTTAAAATTCTATTTTAACCTGTAATTTGAATATTTTTCCTTCATAGTACAACTGCTCAATGTCATGGTTTGATACATACAGTACATTTACATCATAAATATGAATTAATGGAGAGAAATCTCCTTGTGGTGGTTGTACAGGAAATAGAAAATCCTATGAAAAGATATGGAAGAGAAGAATGAGACACTGTGATGGCAAAAGCACAAGGTGAGGCTCCAGCTCGCAAAGTGTCAAAGGTCCAACTGTACCAGTTTTACTGGTACAAATTACTGCACAAATGGCCCAACAAATGGCCACTTTCTTTCAACAAATGGCTGATAATTTGTCAGCCGAAGTCTAAGTACCAACCCAATCCCTAGAAGGGCAGCGTGAAATAAAGAAGAGGGAGAGACTTATGAGTCAGAGCTCAAATAGTAAATTAGGAAAAAGGAAGAACACTGGAGAGCCTAGTGGTTATAGATCTAATAGAAGCGGATCTTCAGGGCGGAGGCCACCAAGGTCTAGTCGTCGAACAACTAGAAGTTCATATCCTCCTCGCATTTGCAACTCTTGTGGCAAACTACATGAGGGTATTTGTCCTAAAGCCGCTGGAGCCTACTACAATTGTGGTGCACATGGACATTTCGCTAGAGATTGTACTAGAGCACCTCGATCTGCTCTCCGAAGTTCATAGACAATCAGTAGAGATCAGGATAAAAATATAGTTGATACTTCTCATAACCATAACACAGTGAATCAACCCGAATAGAGTAGCGCACTAGTCAGAGCGTCCATTATGCACCAAGGAGAAAGAGCAGAAGCTTCGGATGTAGCTGCTGGTAAATTCTTAATTTTGGAAAAAAAAATAGTTTTTCTTTGATCCCAACACTATTTATTTGTATGTTAGTGTTAGAATTATATGTTTTGTTGCTATTCCTTTACAGGGAAATAAATTTTACTGCATTAGTGACTAGTCCTTTAGGATAAAAACTACGATAAAAAGTATGATTAACATTAATTTTGAAAGAATTTTCAGCTAAAAGTATTTTCTAACACACCATAAATTATAAAGCTAATTAGCAAGCCTACTTAATGTAAGGCAAGTGGACCTAAAAGTAAGTTGCAGTAATAGACTTGCTCTAGATGAGGGTAAAGATGCTACAGTTAGTAATTATTAATGGATATTGTAATCAGAATAAGTTTAGGATATAAGTGAACTCAAGAAGGATAAGATATAGGAAAATTTGATCGATTGGAATACATCGTAGTAACTATGCAATATTCTTGATGTTTGCACTATAAGCTGCATATTACAGTATTAACTTGAGATTATTGTGTAGAGCTATGTACTACTCGATAGTACACCAAGATGAGAATAGTTGCTAACGACATCTTTTTTGGTATAGTTATGCCAGAATAGATTTTTATTATTGGAAATGGGTTTGGAAATCCTACTTAGGGATTTAAAACTCAAAAGTTAGAATATCGAAAAGTTATAGTTCAGTACAAAAGGAAGAAAGTTATAGAATATTGGTACATAAATGAGTTGTGGAAGTGAAAATTTGAATAGTTGATTTAAATGAAACAAGAAATGTTACGAATATGAGTAAGATTGTTGATTAGAATGGTCAGAGGACCAATGATTAGATAAATAATTCTAACATGACCACAATGGTCATTCGATAAGGAAACATGAATTGAAATATCAGACAAAACGATAGTAAGAGAACATTAGTGTTATACGAACAAATTAAATGTTGTATTAGATTCTCAAAAGTCTTACACAAACTTAGAGGAAAAAAGATTATATGATTGTATAGAAAAGAGAAAAACTAAGTTCTCACTCTATAGAACCACACAAGGTCCTAGAAAGAGTGGATTCGTTAGCACACAAAATTGCTTACCTCTAAAAAGGTGAAATGAATTTAAATTCAACGTATGATGGGGAAACTCATAAAGGTCTTAGTACATGAGGTGAAGCAGCTGAGAAATAAAAGTATACATTTGGTTAAGGTGTTATGGACCACCATTCAGGCCAAGAAGTTACTTAGGAATGAGAGAAGGATATGAGGAAGCAGCACCCACAGTTGTTCAGAGACTAAAATCAGGTAAAATTTCGAGACGAATTTTATTTTAAGGGGGGGAGAATTGTAATACCCCTATATTTGGTAGTGCATTCTACTATTTCGACGACCGGTGTCTGTTAGGACAGCTAGAATGCTTAGAATTATACTTAAATGTTAGTGAGGAGACATAAAATTATGAAATACAATAGAGGAAAATACAAGAAAAACAAAGGAAACATAAGAGCAATGAAATGTGATTAAGTTAAAGGAGCCAAAAACTGTAGCGATGGGTGACCGCACCGGGAAGTTACGACGAGAACCATTGACTAGCCCTGGACCACGGGGAACCCTGGAAAATATTTTTGGGACCTAATTAAACATCTATTGACATTGGAAATGTCAAAGAAAAATTAATAAATTAGTACAAAGAAAAACAAAAAATCAAGAAACAAACAAAAATCGGTGTTACCAAAAAATCGGGAATACAAACCGAATAGGGGCATTTTGGTCAATTGACACCCCGAGTTACCTTTTTGATCTGAATGTCCATTAAAAATAAGTAGTATTAAATTTTGAAAATGCCATGAAAATAAGAAATATTACACATAATGTAAATAGTGAAAAACGAGGGCATAATTGCAGTTAGAAAAAAATCTTGGATTATTTAATTAATAATTATACTTAGTGGGGGAATTAGTGGACATATTTACGGCCATTAGTGGACAAAGAGGGCAGCACTAACATCATCTTCTTCATTCTTCATCTTTGCAGAATTCATTCTCCCTAAAGAACCTCCATAGCCATTTCATGTATCAGTTTTAAACTACCATGATCAAGCCATAGTTCTTGCAAGTGTTTTCATTAAACTTGGTCCATACAACTTGGGGAAGAGATTGGGAACAAGAAAGGAAGGTTTTGGTGAAGATTTGCACAAGTTCCAAAAGAGGTAAGTGCTTATTTTCTTAACTTGCTTTATTAAAGTTTGTGTTGAGGTTATGGGGAGTATTTTGGGTGAAGAAATTTGAAAAAATGGTTGAGTTATGGGGCTGTCCATTTTTAGCAGCCATGAGAGTCAAAGATGTTGAGTTTTTCTTATAATAAATTAATGGGTAATGAAGTTAATTAGGCCAATTACATGTATTAGAAATTTAATGTTATGTGTATGCTTGAATTAGGTATTTGAAGCGAGGTTGTTAAATGTATATGGAAGATTGAAGCAAATGTATAATTGGGCAGTTTTGATGTATGTAAGAGAGCTTTAATTTCATGTATATTAATGTTTATTATGAGTTAATGGAATGTACATTAGTGGTTTTGATCAATGGATTAGGGTTTGAAGGTTTGTATAAGAGTTGGATATTGATTTCATTGAATTGAGTGTAGTGGATATTTACTTAAATAGAATAGCTGCTGGATGTTTAAGTGAATTAAGAATTGTTGGACATTTCATTTTATTAAACGGAGTTGTTACTAGACAAATTAACAAATTGAGTTATTGTTGTTGATTTGACCAAAATTGAATTGTGAATGGTAAACATTAGAAGTGCCAATCTTCAATGCAGATTTAGGTTGTTTAAGAGCAGTATACATTTTAAGCCATAAGTGGAAAATTGTGACCCAATTGGTATGAGGCCAATTGGAGGCAAAATTAGAGATGTAATGAATCAAACTTTCATGTAGAAGTGTTGCCTAAATTATGCTTAGAAAATGATATAAAAAGTGACCAAATCCGGATTGCCTAAAATGTGAACCCAGAATTTGACCATATGAACAGTAATCAGTCTTTTGGCCACCACACACTCAAAACAGGTCCAAATGACCTCAAATTTATATGGTTGGAAAGCGTAGACATAGGGTTAATGTTAGTAGTATGCCCTAGAGCATATCATTTAGTATGTATCTTGTACATATTTTTATTAATAAAAAACATTTCCACTTTTCCATTTACATAATATATTTATGTGTAATAGAAAAGGTCCATTGATATTTTGTTAGAAATATTATTCTTAAGTTGTTAAGAATATGAGTGACAATATTTCTAGCACAAAGTATCAAAAATAGGTTCACAATCGAGGATACTTCATAATAAGGACATGACTTATCCAGAAAGATTGTATTCATATTTGTTCCCAAGTTATTTATATGAGATATAAATAAGATGGAATGGTGAGTCTCATGCCATATAACAAACATGATAGGCACTTATAAATGATAAGTAGGCCGAACCAGTGACACTTATGACAAGCATGTGGAGTTTACTCTTGTCAATGTTTTGTCATAAATCATATCTATGCATATAATCTTTAGACCTGAGATAGCACAGTTATCTTGTATATAGGCAGTTTGAGTTTGATACTGCTTTCATACTTGTACTATGTATGGGTATATGGGCATCTGTTGGCTCCTACTAGTTATATATGGAGGTAGGTGTTGATCAAGATGGAATCTGTTCCTCTAAGTAAATAGAGATAAAATCCTATGTTCATTTAATTGTTCTTGATGTTTCAAGTTCCTGGCCAGGACAGATAGATTTATTCAGAAAAGAGTTTCTGATGAGAAAATCTTTTTAATCAAGAACTGGAATTAAAAGAGAACATAATATTCATAGCAAATAGAGTTTGACATAAACCATGACTCCAGCTTTCGTTGGGATTTTATAACAGAGAGATTCTAGTGCATGGTAACATATGATTATAGGTTCATTTAAGGTAAAACTTATTACTAATTGGGTAGCCATGGCATGCTATGCTAGGTGTTAACCATGGTCTATGAGGTTCATAAAATGATTTAGAGAAATCATTTACGGTAAGAAAGAGTTTTGATGATATTAAGAGTTGATATCATGTCTCATTGCCAATTAGTGATGAGCCTAGTAAGTCACACACATACAAAAGTTATCACCTATTTAATTATGATTTAATTAATTAATTAAAGAGTTTAATTGGTTAATTAAATAGGTTTGGTTTGTAATTAAATTGCGAAGTCCCTAGCATGACTTGAAACCAAATCTAGATTATTGAATGTATAGTATAAGTTAAATTTATATTTAAAGTGTTTAAATATGAATTTAATTAATGAGAAATTAATTTATAGAGATTAATTAATTAATTTATATTTGATA
Source organism: Hevea brasiliensis (assembly GCF_030052815.1). Taxonomy (NCBI): domain Eukaryota; kingdom Viridiplantae; phylum Streptophyta; class Magnoliopsida; order Malpighiales; family Euphorbiaceae; genus Hevea; species Hevea brasiliensis. The sequence continues at coordinate 44,746,783 of NC_079498.1, forward strand.
TAAATTAGAAGAAGAAAAATAATTATTTTGGGTTAAGAACTAAAAATTAAGACACAGGGGCATTTTGGTCATTTCACAGTGTGACACGTGGCACCATGAGATGGTGACACATGGGATTACACATAAGCTTGCCAAATGTTTTTTAATCATGTAAGATGATTAAAATCAAGATTAAATAGAGGTTTGACACTTGGCACAATATGATTGGGTCACTTAAACCTAGAGCTAATCAAAGGGTGACATGTGGCAAGGGTTTAATGTGTTAACCTAGCTATATAAGTGTTGTTATGAAAAAGAAAAACAACCAGCAGCCACTTCTCTCCTTTGTCACACCATTTTGAGGCTCTCCATCTATTCTTCTTCATGTCTCATCAATTCAAAGAGATTAGCCATCAATCTCTTGAATTAAGAACACTAGAAATTGTTTCAAGTGTCCTGTTTACATCTCTAATCTCTTAAAAGGCAGAACTTGTATTTCTAATTAATAAAAAAAGCTTTAGAAGCTGTTCAAGGGCTGCCATAGGTGTTCTTGGTGTGGACAAGCTAGAGGGACAACATTTGGTATCCTGAAGACAAATCTCAAAGGCGAAGACACGCTGCAGTGCATCAAGAGGTTAGTGTAATCGTTCTTGATTTAATCTAGGGTTCTAAAATTAATCTGATTAATTTTAAAATCTTAAATGGTAAATACAGATCCAAAAACATATTAAAAGAGTTTTAATGTGTTGTTTATCATTGAAATCAAATAGATAAAAATAAATCTTGCATGATGCATGTAACCCTGGGTGAAAATTTTTGAATTCAATGGTATAAACTTGTGTTTTTCATGCTTCCGTTCCTTCAATTGGTATCAGAGCCACTATATTTGCCATTTGGATTGATGTTTATATGATTTAATTGTGTGTTTGATCATGAGATCAAAAGTTCATTGCTGGTTGCAAAGCCAAGGTGGCGGTACAAATGATGAACACCATGGTGCGCATGGTTGATGCACCACAATGGTGTGCAAAGGTAAATGGATGGTGAATGTGCAATTGTTGTAGGATCTAAGATCCATTTTATGTCTAATTAAATTGTTTAATTAGAGTTTTTATCATAGAATTAAATTATGATTCAAATCAGAATTTTAAAAGTTGTTTGAATGTGATTCAAATATGAATTTTTAAAGTTGTTTGAATCATATTTAAATCTGATTTTTTAAAATTGATTAAATAAAATTCAGATCTGATTTTTTAAAAAATGTTTGAATGTGATTCAAATCTGATTTTTTAAAAAATGTTTGAATGTGATTCAAATCGAAATTTTTAAAGTTGTTTGAATGCGATTCAAATCTGAATTTTAAAATTTGTTTGAATGAGATTCAAATATGAATTTTTAAATTTATTTGAATCATATTCAAATCTGGATTTTTAAGTTGAATATGAGATATTCATTTTAATTTAAGTATGTATGTTTTATTTAATTGTTAAATAGTGATATGCATGATGGATGATCATGGACTATAAAAGACCAATGTGATTGGATTTATTTCTTTTATGTTTCTTTGGGATTGTAAATTAATTAATTTATTTTGATTTATTTTGGGCATGTATTATTAAGTTTGTAATAATTTTTGGGTTGAAATTTCATTTATTTAAGTTCTTGTAAATTCGCCTTGGTATGCCAAGGATTACTATGTAATATTGGATTGCAAGAAGTTCAAGGAGGTCAAGAGCATTGGTGGGACCAGTGGGAGGAATTCAAGATTAAGTATTGATTATGTACTCCTTCAGCAACTCTTGTAAAATGAATGAATGAAATACACCTAGGAATGCCCTGATTCAATTCTTGGTGGCTCATAATTGAATCCCTTAGAAAGTCCATGATCATACCATATTTATTGCTTATCCATGAATGCATGAGATGTATGGGAATGTATGCTATTATATGATATATGCATGCTAATTGGATAATGTGTAAAGTGAGACCTTAATAGTAATTAGAATGACCATAAAATCTTCCAAACAAATGATTAAGTTGGAAATGCTATAATTAAAGTAATTATAACGTAGGCCCTTCATTGGGGCAATTATTTTAAGAAATTTTAAATAGTTGCATAAGATGCAATTAATTTAAGAGATTTTCTTAAGAATAATTGTTAAGCATGAGATGTTGTAAATATGTAAATAGTTTGGTGGCCAATATTAGATGCACCTGAGGACATTAAAATTATTTGCATAATTACTGGCTCAATGGGATCAACTTAACTAATGCAAGATAAGTCAATAATGGATGTACCTAAGATTTTGAGCATTAGGGGCTAGGTAAAGGATTGAACCTCACATGAGATGTGATGGGCAAGGAGTTGCTCTCTTATAGTTTATTGTAATTCCAATAATGGATGTACCTAAGGATGATCAATAGAATTATAAGAATTTAATCACCCACTAGAAATCCATCTAACTAGGAATTCTATTTTCTACTTTAGAAGTGTAGGATTCGCTAAGTTAGTGGGAGGACTAATTTGATTAAAAGACCATAATAATTTTGTTTAATTACATGATACATTTACTAATTAATTTGGTTATTTTCTACAGTTAATTTTCTGATAAAAATGAGCACAGAACAACCACCACCATCTAATATCCTTGCAAGCATACTTGATCGCAATAGGTTGACAGGACCTAATCTGTCTGATTGGCTAAGAAATTTGAAACATGTCCTGAACCTTGAACATATAGGATATGTTATAGATTCAAATGTTCCTGGTCCCTTACCTCTAGAGGCCACACAAGAGGAACATGAAACTTTGGATAAGTGGAAGGAGCATGATATGAGAGCTAAGTGTTACATGCTTGCTTCCATGAGTAATGAGTTATAAAAGCAGCATGAGAACATGTTGAGTGCGAGTGAGATCCTCCTTCAACTATAAGAGTTATATGGTGAGTACAGTAGGAATGCTAGGTATGAGATATCTAGACAGCTATTCCGTATGAGGATGTCTGAGGGACAGAATATTGGGGATCATGTCCACAAGATGATTCGGCTGATTGAGCAGTTGGAACATCTTGACTTCAACATGGATTTCCAACTATAGATGGATTTGATCCTTCAGTCCCTTCCTGAGTCTTTTGGGAATTTTTTGATAAATTTCCATATGACTCAACAGGAATGCACCTTAGCTGGTTTACTCAACATGCTGGTTATTGCCCAAAAGAATATGCCGGGTAATAAAGGAAAAAAGGTAGCTTTGATTGCATCTTCTTCTGCTAGAAAGTCCAACAAGAAGAAGGGCAATAAGAAAAAGAAACCTCAGATTTTTGGTCCTTCCAAGAAAATAGCTAAACATAAAAGGAAGACTAAAGCTGATGGAGGCAAAGGAAAGTGTTTCCACTGCCAAAAGAATGGGCACTGGAAAAGGAACTGCCCAGAGTATCTTGCTTCTCTGAAGGACAAGAAGGATACACCTTCGGAAGGTATGTCCATATCTTGTTATTTAGATTCTGATGATACTCATAGTTCATCTACAGCTTGGGTTTTAGATACTGGTGCCAGTTCTCACATTTATAATGATATGCAGGAACTAGCAAATAGTAGCAGCTTGCGTTCTCAAGATATTATAGTCCAGATTGGCAATGGCTCAACTGTTGAAGCTTTAGCCATAGGATCTAAATCTTTTTACATGTTTGGACATGTTTTGTGTTTGAATAATATTTTATATGTACCTAATGCTTTTAAGAACATCATTTCTATATCTAGTTTGACTAGAAATGGCTATGAATTTCAGTTCACAGATGATGTTTGCACTATTTATTTTGGAAATAAATGTGTTGGTTCCGGTTATATGAATGATGGTCTTTATTATTTGGATAATAATGACAAACACAAATTGAATGCAAGTGATCTAAAAGAATGCAATGCCATGGTTAAAACCAACTCAAGTTCAAAATATATTTGGCACTTAAGGTTATGTCATGTTGCAGAAGATAGGATTGCAAAACTGGAGAAAATAGGGATTCTATCCTTATTGGGCTCTGAGCCTACTCCAACTTGTGAATCTTGCCTTCAGGGCAAAATGACTAGATCACCCTTTGTTGGACAAGGGCAAAGTGCTGAAAATATTTTGGAACTAATACATAGTGATATATGTGGTCCATTTGAAGAAATGGCTAGAGGGGGCTTTCATTATTTTTTTACCTTTGCTGATGATAAATCAAGATTTGGGTATTTGTATTTGATGAAATACAAACATGATTCCTTTAAAAAGTTTAAAGAATTTAAATCTGAAGTAAAAAAATCAAATAGGAATGAGTATTAAAGCACTTCGATCAGATCGTGGAGGTGAACATTTGAGTACTGAATTTGATGAATACTTGAGAGAGCATGGCATTATTTCTCAGCTGACTCCTCCAGGAATGCCACAGCTGAATGGTGTATCTGAAAGGAAAAATCGTACCCTATTGGATATGGCACGTAGTATGATGAGCTATACTGATATGCCAATCTTCTTTTGGGGATTTGCATTAGAATCAGCTTTGTATATTCTGAATAGGATTCCATCAAAATCAGTTTCTTCCACACCTTATGAGATATGGCATGGAAGAAAACCAAGTCTTAAGCATGTTAAGATTTGGGGTTGTCCAGCTTATATCAAAAAGTTGAACACTGATAAATTGGAGACCAGATCAGAAAAAGGTCAATTTGTTGGATATCCAAAAGATAGTTATGGATATTATTTTTATTTGCCTACTTCACAAAAGGTTGGGACAAGTAGAGATGCCACATTTCTTGAATAACAGTTTGTTCAAGAAGGAGGCAAAGGAAGGTAAATAGAGTTAGAATTGGAGAATTCTGACTAACCAACAGATCAGATGGATATAGATTCATCTAGTCAACCTATACCCGTTGATGAAACATCTACAGCTGTTCCTCGTAGAACAACCAGGGTATTTGACCCACCAGTGAGATATGGTTTTCTTTATGAAGAAGAACAAGAGTTGTCTATTTATTAAGAAGTAAATCATAGAGATGATCCACTTACCTATGAAGAAGCTATATCAGATATAGACTCTTCAAAATGGATTGATGCTATGAAATCCGAGATTGATTCCATGTATAAGAATCAAGTTTGGGATCTTGTTGACCCACCTGAAGGTATTGTACCTATAGGGAACAAATGGGTTTTCAAGAAGAAAATTGGTTTTGATGGAAAGGTAGAGACCTATAAGGCAAGGATAGTAGCGAAAGGGTTTCGCCAAAGGCAAGGAGTCGACTATGAGGAGACTTTCTCGCCTGTTACCATGCTTAAATCAATTAGGATTTTATTAGCAATAGCTGCATACTATGATTATGAGATTTGGCAGATGGATGTCAAAACAGCTTTTCTCAATGGATACATTGAAGAAAACATTTTCATGGAACAACCTAGGGGTTTTGAATCCCAAGATGGTTCCAAGTTATGCAAGCTAAAACGATCCATTTATGGGTTAAAACAAGCTTCGAGGAGTTGGAACATCCGTTTTGATGAAGCCATTAAATCCTTTGGTTTTATCAAAAATGAGGATGAGCCATGTGTATATAAGAAGGTTAGTGACAGTGCTATCACTTTCCTTGTCTTATATGTGGATGACATACTGTTGATGGATAATGACACAGGTATGTTGACAACTATAAAGGTATGGTTGTCAAATACATTCTCCATGAAAGACATAGGGGAGGCAACCTGTATTCTTGGGATTCGCATATATAGAGATAGAGCGAAAAGAATAATTGGTTTATCCCAAAGTCTATACTTGGAAAAGGTGTTAAAGAGGTTTAACATGCTTAATTCCAAGGGAGGATTGTTGCCAGTGAGACATGGTATCCACCTTTCTAAAGAGATGTCTCCAAAGACACCTGAAAAAAGAGATAAGATGGCCAGGATTCCTTATGCTTCTGCTATTGGAAGTTTAATGTAAGCAATGTTGTGTACTAGGCCGGACATCACATATGCTGTTAGTTTGACTAGCAGGTATCAATCCAATCCAGGTTTGGAACATTGGATAGCTGTCAAGAATATCCTTAAGTACTTGAGAAGAACTAAGGATTTATTCTTTATTTATAGTGGTGGAGACTTACAATTGGATGGTTATACTGATTCTGATTTCCAATCAGATATCGATGATAGAAAGTCTACCTCTGGATATGTGTTCATTTGTAATAGAGGTGCAGTCAGTTGGAAGAGTTCCAAATAGAGCATGACTGTAGATTCCACTACAGAGGCTGAGTATATTGCTGCATCAGATGCTGCAAAGGAAGCTGTTTGGACAAAGAAGTTCGTGACAGAACTTACAGTAGTTCCTTCCATTGAGTCAGCAGTTCCACTACACTGGGACAACAATGGAGCAGTCACACAGGCTAAGAAACCAAGGTCTCACCAGAAATCCAAACACATAGAAAGGCGCTACCACATTATCAGAGAAATAGTTGGGCGAGGCAATGTAGCCATGCAAAAAATAGCATCAGCTGAAAATCCAGCTAATCCACTCACTAAGCCTATGTCACAGACTCAGTTAGACCGACATCTTGAGAAGATAGGTCTAAGATATTGTAATGAATGGCTCTAGTGCTAGTGGGAGATTGTTAGTAATATGCCCTAGAGCATATTATTTAGTACGTATCTTGTACATATTTTTATTAATAAAAGGCATTTCCACTTTTCCGTTTACATAATATATTTATGTGTAATAGAAAAGGTCCGTTGATATTTTGTTAGAAATATTATTCTTAAGTTGTTAAGAATATGAGTGACAATATTTCTAGCACAAAGTATCATAAATAGGTTCACAATCGAGGATACTTCATAATAAGGACATGACTTATCCAGAAAGATTGTATTCATATTTGTTCCCAAGTTATTTATGTGAGATATAAACAAGATGGAATGGTGAGTCTCATGCTACATAACAAATATGATAGGCACTTATAAATGATAAGTAGGCCGAACCAGTGACACTTATGACAAGCACATGGAGTTTACTCTTGTCAATGTTTTGTCATAAATCATATCAGTGCATATAATCTTTAGACCTGAGATAGCACAGTTATCTTGTATATAGGTAGTTTGAGTTTGATACTGCTTTCATACTTGTACTATGTATGGGTATATGGGCATCTGTTGACTCCTACTATTTATATATGGAGGTAGGTGTTGATCAAGATGGAATCTGTTCCTCTAAGTAAATAGAGATAAAATCCTATGTTCATTTAATTGTTCTTGATGTTTCAAGTTCCTGGCCAGGACAGATAGATTTATTCAAAAAAGAGTTTCTGATCAGAAAATCTTTTTAATCAAGAACTGGAATTAAAAGAGAACATAATATTCATAGCAAATGGAGTTTGACATAAACCATGACTGCAGCTTGAGTTGGGATTTTGTAACAGAGAGATTCTAGTGCATGGTAACATATGATTATAGGTTCATTTAAGGTAAAACTTATTACTAATTGGGTGGCCATGGCATGCTATGCTAGGTGTTAACCATGGTCTATGAGGTTCATAAAATGATTTAGAGAAATCATTTATGGTGAGAAAGAGTTTTGATGATATTAAGAGTTGATATCATGTCTCATTGCCAATTAGTGATGAGCCTAGTAAGTCACACACATACAAAAGTTATCATCTATTTAAATATGATTTAATTAATTAATTAAAGAGTTTAATTGATTAATTAAATAGGTTTGGTTTGCAATTAAATTGCAAAGTCCCTAGCATGACTTGAAACCAAATCTAGATTATTGAATGTATAGTATAAGTTAAATTTATATTTAAAGTGTTTAAATATGAATTTAGTTAATGAGAAATTAATTTATGGAGATTAATGAATTAATTTATATTTGATATAAATTAGAAGAAGAAAATTAATTATTTTGGGTTAAGAACTCAAAATTAAGACAAAGGGCATTTTGGTCATTTCACAGTGTGACACGTGGCACCATGAGATGGTGACACATGGGATTACACATAAGCTTGCCAAATGTTTTTTAATCATGTAAGATGATTAAAATGAAGATTAAATATAGGTTTGAAACTTGGCACAATGTGATTGGGTCACTTAAACCTAGAGCTAATCAAAGGGTGACATGTGGCAAGGGTTTAATGTGTTAACCTAGCTATATAAGTGTTGTTATGAAAAAGAAAAACAACCAGCAGCCACTCCTCTCCTTTGTCACGCCATTTTGAGGCTCTCCATCTATTCTTCTTCATGTCTCATCAATTCAAAGAGATTAGCCATCAATCTCTTGAATTAAGAACACTAGAAATTGTTTCAAGTGTCCTGTTTACATCTCTAATCTCTTAAAAGGAAGCACTTGAATTTCTAAATAATAAAAAAAAGCTTTAGAAGCTGTTCAAGGGCTTCCATAGGTGTTCTTGGTGTGGATAAGCTAGAGGGACAACATTTGGTATCCTAAAGACAAATCTCAAAGGCGAAGACACGCTGTAGTGCATCAAGAGGTTAGTGTAATTCGTTCTTGATTTAATCTAGGGTTCTAAAATTAATCTTGTAACACCCCTCACCCGTCTACAGAATAGCCGAGTAAGGCGTGATATACGGCGTGCCGGAGCACCTAGCCTATGAATATCACAATTTCTAAACTCAAATTGGTTTTAAGAAGTGTTTATGTGTTATTTATAGCATACTGGTTATATTTTCACACTTTAATAAAGTCAGTGTTTTAAGACTGGCAATAAAAATTTGGCAAGGTGCCATATGTATTTCGGACAAACTGTCCTTCCAAACCTGTTGAAAACAATTTAATATGACAGTATCAAATTTTCAAATATTTCACAGTCTCTATTTCTCAATAAAGTCTATAGATTTTTACAGTCATTAAATAGTTCCATAATACAGTCCATAATAATTTAAATATATACAGAAAATTTCCATGTTATTTAATATGTACAAAATATTACAAACTTTAGAGCTTTCATAATATTACAAAATACAAGACCAAATTTCAAAAATACAACAAAAGTACAAAATACAGGTTATCCTAAGTCCTACCATGTATGCAATGCAGTGCAGATGACTCTGGACTCCTGTGCAGATCTGATGTCTCACCCGGTAGTAGGTCTGCTGGGCTCCCCAGCTGTGTCTCCAATACCTACGCGTTACAAAAGCAACGCGCTAAGCAATTTTGCTTAGTGGTGCCAAATATAAAGAAATATACACTAAAATAAAGTAAATAAATTTATGGCATCGGTGTTCTTCACAATTGTTGATTCTACCTTTATTTGCTAACATTTCAATATCTGCTAATTTTGGTAGTGTTGTATGTCAGAAGACTGAATTTATGTATTTAGATTTTTAATAGTACTTGAATTCTCGCGTGTAGCCTATATCTTGACGGCATCGATAAACGGATATACTAGCACTGGGTACCTAGTACTTCGGGCCGTCACACCATCGGTCACAAAGTGTCTCCCGGTGTGCAAATAGCGTGGCTAAAAAGCCATATAGTCAATCTGGCGATAAGCCAAATATAAATACACAATATGTATAGCCGTAGGCTATTAAAGTCACAGTGCGGCATAATAAGCCGTAAAAATACAGTATGGCATGAAACCATTTACAGAACAACTGTTAGAAACCTATTGGCATGCCAACCTATCCATACTAGTCAACTAGGCAAACTAGGGCACATTATAATTTAATTGTTTAATTCTTCAATCTTTGGAGTTTACTAACTATTATATAATTCACAAGTCAATGCATGTGTTGACCTTTTTAGGTAATATGGATAAGTTGTTTCTACCATCAATATGTCACAATTTAAATCTCAATATGCTTCCAATATAGTGCAATTTACCATTTTTAAAAGTTGGCATTCATTGCCAAAATGCTTCAAGCATCATTGTATGCAAAATGTCACATTCTCAATTTTTGTGTGCTAGATTGGTCTAGCTTAAAGTCCTATTTTCCTTGGTTTTTAGCATCTGGTCAAAGAAGCAAAATTGTAGCTCTATGTCTTATTGCACGCGGGGCAAAATTTCAGGTCATTCCGAGTTGTGTAGACCAAGATATGGTCAATTTGCTAAAGCTGGACAGATTGCACTTTTAGTGCACAATTTGGTCAATTTTTAGGTCACTTTTGGTTCGGCAGTTTTTGTGCCCGAACTTGTGTAAGCCATTTGACTTGGTTCTGGTCATTTATGGGCTTTTGTGTCTTCATAAGACTTGTATATATAGGTATTAACTATTCATGGTCAAAAGTTCAGGTCAATTGGACCTGTTTTGAGTGAGTTATGGCCTAAACACTAATTGCTGCCCAAATGGTCAGTTTTCAGGCCTCAAATGCACTAATCCGGATTTGGTCACTTTTTAAGGTCAGTTTCTAGGCAGAATTTTGGCAACCTTTCTCCATGAAAGTTGGCCTATTTGGTGTCTAGTTTCACCCCATATTGGCCTCATACCAATTGGGTTCATAGTTTGGCACTTATGGCCTCATTTAGGTGCTGCCTTCAATACACAACCTGCACAAAGCTCATACACTTCCAATTTAATGTTCCTCCCCCTCCTCATTACTACAATATTCAATCAACAGCACTTCTATACATATATTGCACAATTTCAGCAACAATTCTGGGCAGAATTTTCAAGTGCTCAATGCACACAATCCATAATTAAGTTCAACATTCACTTCTACCAAAATTCAACATACTTCAATTTTAATATTACACATATACTTCAACATATTCATACTTCAACATCACTTAAACTTGCTGCCCACAAATTGACATTAACATATATCATTAATAACCATATATTCACACATAAATTCATGCTATTAGGGGCTGCCAAACATGGCAGTTTGCTCAAGGCTTCAAGGTTCCATTTCACACCTTAAATCTAAACACTACATGTACATACTTATGCACAAACTTACTCTAACTTTCATTTGAATCAATCAACCTTCATTTTCATTCATTAGAAGTAAAAATAACTCAAGCTCAACAAGGGTTCCTGGCTGCTGAAAATGGACAAGTCCATTTCTCACTATTTCTTTTATTTCTCTTCACCAAAACACTCACCTCAACCTAAACACAAGCTTTACTAAAGCAAGGGAGTGATTTTGGACACTTACAATTTTTGATGCTTATCAAAACTTCACCAAATCTGGTTTTTCTTGTTGCCAATATCTTCCCCAAGGTGAATAGGCAAGCTTTAATGAGGGAAAGAAGTGGAAAGGATGGCTTGATGGTGGAGAGAGAGAGCTTCATGCATGGTGGCCATGGAGGTTTTTGGGAGGAGCAATTCAGCAAGGTTTTCTCAAGGTTGAAGATGACCCAATTCTGCCCACTAATGCTTATTTTATGTAGTTTATAATATAGTTAGTGGAGCACTTATGAGTTGTTTAATGTTTAATTAGGTTAAGGTTCCTTTATTTACACATTTACCTCTTTTCTTTCACAATTTACATAATGTATCATAATTTAATTTTTTTATGACATTTTTAAAGTGTAATATCATTTATTTTTAATGGATATTGAGGTCAAAAGGCAACAGTAGGTGTCAAATGACCAAAATACCCCACTTCGGGTTACTTTCCTGATTTTTCGGTAACACCGATTTTTGTCTGTTTCTCGATTTTTCATTTTTCTTTGTACTAATCTATTAATTTTTCTTTGATATTTCTAGTGTCAATTACATTTCAATAAATCTTTATTTATGTCTGAAAATTAAATTCTGAGGGTTCCCTACGGTCCTGGGGTCGACAATGGCCTTCCCGGTGCGGTCACCCATCGCTGTGGTGCCGGCTCGTTTAACTTATCTTCGTTTTCTCTCTTTCATTTTTTTTTTATTTTTCTTGCATTTTCTTTTTATTTATTTCATCATTATATGTCTGTTCACCATCACCGAAGTGTAGTTCTAGACATCCTGACTTGCCTGGACTGTTATTTGACTATTGGAGCAATAGAACGTACAGAATACGTGCAATGGGGATGTTACAACTCTTCCTCTCTAAATAAAAATTTCATCCTCGAAATTTACCTGATATGAAGAGCTGAGGGAACTGTTGTCTCATTTTCTACTCGCTCTCCCATGTTGCCTCTTCCGTGTTGTGGTGTCTCCATAGGATTTTTACTAGTGGAATTGTCTAATTTCTGAGCTCTTTTACCTCTCGTGCCAAGATTTTAATTGGTTCTTCTTCATATGTCAGGTCAGGTTGTACCACAATTTCTTCTGCTGAGATGACATGTGAAGGATCTGATCTGTATCTTCTGAGCATCGAGACATGGAACACATTATGTATCTTGTCTAGCTCCGGTGGTAAGGCAAATCTGTAGTCTACTGGTTCCACACGTTCAATAACTTCATATGGGCCAATGAACCTAGGGCTTAATTTTCCCTTTTTCCCGAATCTCAACACTTTCTTCCACGGTGATACTTTGAGAAATACCTTCTTGCTAACTTCATACTCAATGTCTTTTCTCCTCAAGTCAGCATAAGATTTCTGTCGGTCTGAGGCAATTTTCAAATTGGCCTTTATCAGTTTCACCTTTTCCTCTGTCTGTTCTATCAGGTCTGGCCCCACTAGCTTATCTTCACCCAACTCAGTCCAACATACAGGTGTTCTGCATTTTCTCCCATACAGTGCTTCATAGGGTGCCATTTGTATGCTAGCTTGATAGCTATTATTATATGCAAATTTTGCCAGTGGAAGGTATCTGTCCCAACTTCCCTCAAACTCAATAACACAACTTCTCAGCATATCCTCGAGGACCTATCACACATATACAGTTATTACTATCATTATTATCATTATCAGTTTAATTTATTGTTTACAATAACTCAATGAGTTTCAAAATTTACTTGGATTATTCTTTCTGACTGTCCATCCGTCTGAGGATGAAAAGCCGTACTAAAATGGAGTTGTGTGCCCAAGGATTCTAATAATTTCTTCCAAAATCTAGATGTAAAGCTCTGGTCTTTATCAGATATAATGGAAAGTGGAATTCCATGTAGTCTAACTATGTCACTGATATACAATTCTGCTAGCTTTTCTAGTGAGTAGTCAGTTCTGACTGGTAGAAAATGTGTTGATTTGGTCAACCTATCCACAATCACCCATACTGCATCATGCTTCTTCTGAGTGAGAGGTAGACCACTGACAAAGTCCATAGTGACTCGGTCCCACTTCCATTCAGGTATGTTTATGGGCTGTAACAAACCTGATGGAACTTGATGTTCTGCTTTGACTTGCTGACATGTCAAGCATCTAGTTACATAGTCAACTATGTCCTTTTTCATACCTGGCCACCAGTATTGGAGTTTCAGGTCATGGTACACTTTTGTGCTTCCTGGGTGCATAGCATACACACTATTATGTGCTTCTTTCAGAATACTGGTTTTCAACTCTTTATCATCTGGTACACATACTCTTTCTTTATACTACAGGCACCCATTTTCCTTCACTTCATATTCAATTTCCTTCCCCTCAGTGATTTTGCCCATAACAGCCATTAATTTCCCATCTGTCTTCTGCCCATCCTGTATCTGTTGTAACAGATTTGGCTTCACTTGCAACTTAGCCAAAATAACTCCATCATGAGTTAAGGATAGTTGGGCATTCAGAGATCTTAATGCTACAATAGATTTTCTACTTAAAGCATCAGCGACTACATTTGCCTTCCCAGGGTGGTAGTCAATCACACAATCATAATCTTTCAAGAATTCAATCCATCGCCTCTGTCTCAAATTAAGTTCCTTCTGGGTTGGCAGATACTTCAGACTCTTATGGTCTGTGTATATGTAGCATTTTTCTCCATACAAGTAATGCCTCCATATCTTCAATGCGAAGATAATTGCTGCTAACTCCAAATCATGAGTAGGGTAATTCTTTTCATGTGGCCTTAACTGCCTGGAAGCATATGCGACCACTTTCCCTTCTTGCATGAGTACACACCCTAACCCATTGTGTGAGGTATCATCAGAGACTACAAAGTCTTTTCGGACATTGGCTGTGTTAACACCGGTGCCTCTCACAACATAGCCTTGACCTCTCAAAGCGGCTTGACACTTGTCATTCCAGTCAAATTTCATATTCTTGTGCAGTAATTTGGTCATTGGAGCAGCTATCAGGGAAAATCCCTTTACAAATCTTCTGTAATATCCAGCTAACCCCAAGAAACTTCTGATCTCAGTTATATTTTTGGGAGGCTTCCTTTCCATCACTGCTTCAATCTTCTTGGGATCCACTCTAATCCCTTCAGCTGATACTACATGTCCAAGGAATGCAATCTCATTCAACCAGAACTCACACTTTGACAATTTAGCATACAATTTCTTCTCTTTTAAAGTCTGCAGAACAATTCTTAAATGCTCATCATGTTCTGCTTTATCCTTGGAATACACCAGGATGTCATTAATGAAGACCACTACGAACCGATCTAAGTGTGGAAGGAAGATACGGTTCATAAGGTCCATGAATGCTGCTGGAGCATTTGTTAACCCAAATGGCATCACCAGAAATTCATAATGACCATACCGAGTTCTAAATGCAGTCTTAGGCATATCTGCATCCTTAAACCTTAGCTGATGATACCCTGATATGAGATAAATCTTAGAAAACACACCGGCTCCCTTCAACTGATCAAACAGATCATCAATTCCAGGCAACAGATACTTGTTCTTCACTGTTACTCTATTTAACTGCCTGTAGTCAACACATAACCTCAGTGTCCCATCTTTCTTCTTTACAAACAGTACTGGAGCTCCCCACGGTGACACACTAGGGCGTTTGAACCCCTTGTCTAGTAATTCTTGTAGCTGGATTTTTAACTCTTTCAATTCAGCAGGTGCCATCCTATATGGAGCAATTGAAATTGGAGCTGTACACGGCATAATCTCAATAGCAAATTCAACTTCCCTTTCTAGTGGTAAACTAGGCAATTCCTCTGGAAACACCTCAGAGAAATCACTTACTGTGGGTATGTCAGATAAGTTAAGTTTACCCTGCCTAGTGTCAACCACGTGTGCCAGATAGGCTTCACACCCTTTTCTCAACCATCTCCTTGCAACTGTAGCTGAGATGACATTGGACAAGAAATCTGTCCTTTCACCCACAACTATTATTTCTTAGTTCTCAGCAGTTTTCAGAGAGATTCTCTTCAATTTACAATCTACTATTGCCTGATAATGGGATAACCAGTCCATTCCCAAAATGACATCAAACTCATGGAAAGGCAGTTCGATTAAGTCTGCTAAGAACTCTTTCCCTTGAATCTTCAATGGACAGCCCTTATACACCTTGTTTACTACCACACTGTGGCCTAGCGGATTTGTGGCCAGGATGTCTTGGTCACTTTCCTCCACTGGTATTCCCTTTTCTACGGGCAGCTTGATACAAATATATGAATGAGTAGATCCAGGATCAACTAATGCATGCATGTAAGTATTATAAAGGAGGAACGCACTTTGATAACATCCGAGCATCCTGCTCCTCCCGTGCCCTTATAGCATAGGCTTTGGCTGGTTTTCTACGCTCTCTCCACGCACTGACACGAGTTTTCGTGAAGTACCACGCCTTAGCCTTACCTGGCCTTCTACCCCTTGGAGCTGGAGGGGCAAGCTTATCAGTTGATACCAGAGTGGATGTAGCAGTTCTGCGTGGACAATCTCGAACTAGGTGGTATGTAGATCCACACCGTAAACATGCACCTATCATCCTCCAACATTCACCCTTATGCCATTTTTGGCAATGTGGGCAAGCAACAGATACCGTTGAGGCTGGTCCTGCACTGGCCCCCGGAGAGCTAGCCATTGAAGGGTGGACTGGCCTCTCCTTGGTGCAACCGAGATTTGGGCCTCGTGGATCGACTTCGACTTGGTGCTCTCATCAAACTCCGAGTAGGCGAACCTCTGCATTTCTTGCTAGGGGCGTAAGATGTACCTGTCGACTCGACCTCTTTCTCGTTGTATGTCCCTTCTGTTCTGCTCATTCATTCTAACTTTTTCAACCTTCAGTGCAGCTTCCACTAACTTGGCAAACTTTGTAATCCCCAAGGCTGTAATCATTACTTTAATGTTATCATTGAGTCCTTCCTCAAATCTCTTGCATCTCTCTGCCTCATTAGGGACTATTTCCCGCCCATAGCGACTCAGTCTGACAAATTCTCTTTCATATTCAACCACCACACCGTCTGGCGTAGGGTAATAAACTCCCTTCTCTTCTCTTCCAGGTATACACTGCCCACATACTTCTTTTTGAACTCAGTGAGAAAGAAATCTCAAGTTATCTATTCTGGTGGCACTTCACTAGTTACTGTATCCCACCACTGGTATGCATCATCTTACAGTAGTGATACAGCAGCTTCCAGATTCTGCTCTGAAGTACAATGAAGTTGTTTCAAGACTCTTCCAGTTCTGCCCAACCAGTTTTCAGCTATGACAGAATCATCTTCTCTTTTGCCCAGAAAAGTCCACTGCTCCAAACTTCCTGAGTCTCTCCATATGAGATTTTTGATGTGGAGGTGGTGGTGGTGGCATAACTCCTGCCATCTGTCTAAAGAACTCAGCCATTTGCTGAAATGTGGCTGATGCATTTGGTACTGGCGGAACAGGTTCCCTCCTGTCTCTTGGTTCAGTCATAGATGGAGCATGACTTTCTACTTCCTCATTGACCACTCTCTGCGATGTGGAGTCCATATTCTGATCAAAATAACAAAACAAATCAAAAGATCTACATTAGAGTCATCTTAACACTTACAATGCAATGCATGATGTGCAATCTATCTAGGTCCAGAAATGCCTAAACCGTGCTCTGATTCCACTAAATGTAACACCCCTCACCCGTCTACAGAATAGCTGAGCAAGGCGTGCTACACGGCGTGCCGGAGCACCTAGTCTATGAATATCACATTTTCTAAACTCAAATTGATTTTAAGAAGTGTTTATGTGTTATTTATAGCATACTGGTTCTATTTTCACAGTTTAATAAAGTCAGTGTTTTAAGACTGGTAATAAAAATTTGGCAAGGTGCCATCTGTATTTCTGACAAATTGTCCTTCCAAACCTGTTGAAAACAGTTTAATATGACAGTATCAAATTTTCAAATATTTCACAGTCTCTATTTCTCAATAAAGTCTATAGATTTTTACAGTCATTAAACAGTTCCATAATACAGTCCATAATAATTTAAATATATATAGAAAATTTCCATGTTATTTAATATGTACAAAATATTACAAACTTTAGAGCTTTCATAATATTACAAAATACAAGACCAAATTTCAAAAATACAACAAAAGTACAAAATACAGGTTATCCTAAGTCCTACCATGTTTGCAATGCAGTGCAGATGACTCTGGATTCCTGTGCAGATCTGATGTCTCACCCGGTAGTAGGTCTGCTAGGCTCCCCAGCTGTGTCTCCAATACCTACGCATTACAAAAGCAACGCGCTAAGCAATTTTGCTTAGTAGTGCCAAATATAAAGAAATATACACTAAAATAAAGTAAATAAATTTATGGCATCGGTGTTCTTCACAATTGTTGATTCTACCTTTATTTGCTAACATTTCAATATCTGCTAATTTTGGTAGTGTTGTATGTCAGAAGACTGAATTTATGTATTTGGATTTTTAATAGTACTTGAATTACTGCCCGTGTAGCCTATATACTGACCAGACTGGATAAACGGATATACTAGCACTGGGTACCTAGCACCTCGGGCCGTCACACCATCGGTCACAAAGTGTCTCCCGTTGTGCAAATAGCGTGGCTAAAAAGCCATATATTCAATCTGGCGATAAGCCAAAAATAAATACACAATATGTATAGCCGTAGGCTATTAAAGTCACAGTGCGACATAATAAGCCGTAAAAACACAGTATGGTATGAAACCATTTAAAGAACAGCTTTCAGAAACCTATTGGCATGCCAACCTATCCATACTAGTCAACTAGGCAAACTAGGGCACATTATAATTTAATTGTTTAATTCTTCAATCTTTGGAGTTTACTAACTATTATATAATTCACAAGTCAATGCATGTGTTGACCTTTTTAGGTAATATGGATAAGTTGTTTCTAGCATCAATATGTCACAATTTAAATCTCAATATGCTTCCAATATAGTGCAATTTACCATTTTTACAAGTTGGCATTCATTGCCAAAATGCTTCAAGCATCATTGTATGCAAAATGTCACATTCTCAATTTTTGTGTGCTAGATTGGTCTAGCTTAAAGTCCTATTTCCCTTGGTTTCTAGCTTCTGGTCAAAGAAGCAAAATTGTAGCTCTATGTCTTATTGCATGCGGGGCAAAATTTCAGGTCATTCCGAATTGTGTAGACCAAGATATGGTCAATTTGCTAAAGCTGGACAGAATGCACTTTTAGTGCACAATTTGATCAATTTTTAGGTCACTTTTGGTTCGGCAGTTTTTGTTCACGAATTTGTGCAAGCCATTTGACTTGGTTCTGGTCATTTCTGGGCTTTGGTGTCTTCATAAGACTTGTATATATAGGTCTTAACTATTCATGATCAAAATTTCAGGTCAATTGGACCTGTTTTGAGTGAGTTATGGCCTAAAAACTAACTGCTGCCCAAATGGTCAGTTTTCAGGCCTCAAATGCACTAATCCGGATTTGGTCACTTTTTAAGGTCAGTTTCTAGGCAGAATTTTGACAATCTTTCTACATGAAAGTTGGCCTATTTGGTGTCTAGTTTCACCCCATATTGGCCTCATACCAATTGGGTTCATAGTTTGGCACTTATGGCCTCATTTAGGTGCTGCCTTCAATACACAACCTGCACAAAGCTCATACACTTCCAATTTAATGTTCCTCCTCCTCCTCATTACTACAATATTCAATCAACAGCACTTCTACACATATATTGTACACAATTTCAGCAACAATTCTTGGCAGAATGTTCAAGTGCTCAATGCACACGATCCATCATTAAGTTCAACATTCACTTCCACCAAAATTCAACATACTTCAATGTTAATATTACACATATACTTCAACATATTCATACTTCAACATCACTTACACTTGCTGCCCACAAATTGACATTAACATATATCATTAATAACCATATATTCACACACAAATTCATGCTATTAGGGGCTGCCAAACATGGCAGTTTGCTCAAGGCTTCAAGGTTCCATTTCACACCTTAAATCTAAACACTACATGTACATACTTATGCACAAACTTACTCTAACTTTCATTTGAATCAATCAACCTTCATTTTCATTCATTAGAAGTAAAAATAACTCAAGCTCAACAAGGGTTCCTGGCTACTGAAAATGGACAAGTCCATTTCTCACTATTTCTTTTATTTCTCTTCACCAAAACACTCACCTAAACCTAAACACAAGCTTTACTAAAGCAAGGGAGTGATTTTGGACACTTACAATTTTTGATGCTTATCAAAACTTCACCAAATCTGGTTTTTCTTGTTGCCAATATCTTCCCCAAGGTGAATAGGCAAGCTTTAATGAAGGAAAGAAGTGGAAAGGATGGCTTGATGGTGGAGAGAGAGAGCTTCATGCATGGTGGCCATGGAGGTTTTTGGGAGGAGCAATTCAGCAAGGCTTTCTCAAGGTTGAAGATGACCCAATTCTGCCCACTAATGCTTATTTTATGTAGTTTATAATATAGTTAGTGGAGCACTTATGAGTTGTTTAATGTTTAATTAGGTTAAGGTTCCTTTATTTACACATTTACCTCTTTTCTTTCACAATTTACATAATGTATCATAATTTAATTTTTTATGACATTTTTAAAGTGTAATATCATTTATTTTTAATGGATATTGAGGTCAAAAGGCAACAGTAGGTGTCAAATGACCAAAATACCCCACTTTGGATTACTTTCCTGATTTTTCGATAACACTGATTTTTGTCTGTTTCTCGATTTTTCATTTTTCTTTGTACTATTCTATTAATTTTTCTTTGATATTTCTAGTGTCAATTACATTTCAATAAATCTTTATTTATGTCTCAAAATTAAATTCCGAGGGTTCCCTACGGTCCTGGGGTCGGCAACGGCCTTCCCGGTGCAGTCACCCATCGCTGTGGTGCCGACTCATTTAACTTAGCTTCGCTTTCTCTCTTTCATTTTTGTTTGATTTTTCTTGTATTTTCTTTTTATTTATTTCATCATTATATGTCTGTTCATCATCACCGAAGTGTAGTTCCAGACATCCTGACTTGCCTGGACTGTTATTTGACTACTGGAGCAACAGAACGTACAGAACACATGCAATGGGGATGTTACAAATCTGATTAATTTTAAAATCTTAAATGGGAAATACAGATCCAAAAACATATTAAAAGAGTTTTAATATGTTGTTTATCATTGAAATCAAATAGATAAAAATAAATTTTGCATGATGCATGTGACCCTAGGTGAAAATTTTTTAATTCAATCGTATAAACTTGTGTTTTTCACGCTTCCGTTCCTTCAGTTAAAACTTTGGTGAAGACCACCAAGCCCAGAAATGCCAATTACCAAGTCAAAATGATCACCAAAGTGTGCTTACAAAAACTGGCCGAATTGACTTTAACCTAAAAATGACCTAAACTTTGTAATATAAGTGCAACTTGACTAGTAATAGTAAAATGACCATAACTTGGTCCATAGAACTCCAAATGACATGAAATCAGTCTCAAAATTTCAATAAGACATAGATCTACAATATTGGTAATTTGACCAAAACCCAAAAATCAAGGAAACTAGGTCAATTAACTTGATTAAGTTGGCACACTACATCTTGAATTGGTACATTTGACCATCAAGTCCAGAGAATTCAAATAGGCATATCTTCCACAAGAAATCTCCCAATGTAATGAGCCATGCCAATTTGGAAAGCTAAGAAAGAGACCTAAAACATTTTTTTAGATAACTTCCTCAAATTATAAATGTATAAGGTCAGAATTTAAGGTTAAGTGACCTAATTGAGGACCATGCCAATATAGGACCTTTGAGTCCAAGTTAACAATTTGTCTATAAAGAATTCTATAAGACTTGAAAAATGGTAAGAAAAATTTCTAATTGCCCCTAAGACATAGGATAACAATACTTATGAAGAATGCTAGGCCTCAATGTGATTACAAATAGTCCAAATAAATTAGTAAATTCATAACCGAAACTGTCTAAAAAGGAAACTAAAATTTAGATTTGACCTAGTTATGGTTAATTGACCATAACTTGAGCTATACAACTCCAAATGGAGTGATTCAAAAAGGAAATTAAAGAAGACACAATGAGAAAAAATTTAATGAAGAGAAATCTATTAAATTTACACTGTAGCCTAGTCCAATAGACAGTAAACATTGGCCATGAAATCTGAAAAATGGCAATAAAATGCAATAAACTTTAAAATGAAAATGGTAACATATACCAACATTTAGAGACTATAAAATGTGACAAATTGGGAACATTAAAATTGACTCACTTAGAATGCACCAAAGGTCAACATCATAGGTTGACTAATAAAATGAATTGAAGGGAATAGTACTAAGAAAATTTAGATATTGGATTTTATTGTTTGAAACAATTTAAATTGTGTGTTTCAGTTGAAAATGATATTGAAAAGCATAAGGAACATTGAGTCAAGGCCTAGAGGTGACTGAAACTAGGTCTGTGCATAATAGTTTTTATATTCACTGCTTTTACTAGAAAATTTATTTGGAGAAATGAGTTACGAATAATTTTTTATTGTTTTGGCTTTGGGAATTTTGTTTGAAAATTATTATGTTGCCTACTTTAGAAGTGGAAATTTTAAGATAAAATGTGATTTGTGGTTTGTATAAAATATTTAAATATTGTGATTTGAAATTATTTTTGATTCACACTTTGCATGGCAGTCCCTTACTATGTTCCACCTCCACTTGTGGGGTTGAGTTTGATATTTGAATATTTTCCTCCCTCTCTGGCTTGCCAGTCTGAGGTGAGTTTGGATGAGTACTTATGACACCCCTTACCCATCTACAGTGTAGCCGAGCAAGATATGCCATACAGTGTGCCGGAGCGCCAAATCATATTTTCCATTATAATGTACCCTTTTTAATTCATTATGTACAATTTTGATTAATCTGAGTTTTTTGCAAATGTTATAGAAAATTCGGCAGAGTGCCGGCTGTAAATTAGAAAAATAGTTTTTCTGAATCTGTTAAAAACACTTCCAATATAATCATATTATCCATCTCAGTGAACCACCAACATATTTCTCAAATGACTTGAATATTTCAAAATTCAATTTATTTCATATCATACTCAGCTCAACAAGAAATACTCAAATTTATTACTAAACATGATTTATAGATAATTACATCAAAACATAATTACATGAGTTTATAATATAAATGGCAAAAAAAAGGTCTGATTACAAAAGTTTACAAAATACAAGCTACCAAAAGTAGCCTAACGTCCTACCAATGCAATGCAAATGTAAGGCAACTTTGGACTCTGTGTGCAGATCTGAAAGTTCACCCGGTCTGAGGTCTGCTGGACTCCCCAGCTATGTCTCCAGTACCTACGCGTGGCAAAAGTGACGCGCTAAGCAATTCTGCTTAATGGTGACAATATAAAATAAAATAACTAAAATAGCATAAATATATAGAATGTATGTTTACATTTTAGGTAGACTTAATTTCTGGCATTTATTACAGTATTATTCGATTAAAATTTGATAAGATTTATTTTCATTGCCCAAGTAACCCATACTAGCCGACTGGACTAGATAAACGGGTAAACTAGCACTGGGTACCAAGTACCTCGGACCATCAAACCATCGGTTACATTGTGTCTCTCAGTGTGCAACAGAATAGCTAATAAGCTGTAATAATAATCAGGGATAAAACCCAAGTATAACAACTCAATCAACATAGCCTAAGGCTATTATAACACAGAATGGCACGTGAGGCCATAAAACATAGAATGGCATGAAGCCATATGCAGTACTGCTAATAAAACCCTATTGGCATGCTAACCTATCCAAACTAATCTTCTTAGGTGTACTAGGGCATGTTACACTCTTAAATTGTACAATTCTTGAAATTTAAGTTTAGGTGTTACTATTCATTTCATTAGTCAACAAAAATGTTAACTTTTGCATAGACAATAGGTACATTGGTTTTAATGATCCCAACATACCACATTTTGCATTCTAAAATTGTTGGTATTGGTTGCTAATACCATTTATAAGCTTAGTGTTAGTTGTTCAAAATTTTCAGATTTCAAGCCTTGTATTTACTATTCCATTAGTCATTTTTGCAGTGGGCATTTGGCAAAGTTGTTAACATGAAAGTTGTTCCTTATTGTGTCTAGTTACATTTCTTTTTTTGAATCACTCCATTTGAAGTTTTGTTACTCAAGTTATGGCCTAAACACCATAATTGGCCGGATTACAAACTTTCCTGATTTTCTGGACTGACCAAATCTATAGTATTTTGTGCAATGACTGCAAGTCACTTTTTGAACAGGTTATGTCAAAATTTGGGTTAGATTTCTTCATGAAAGTTGTAGGTCTATATCTCATATTTCTTCTAGTAAAATTTTAGGTCAATTGGACCTTTCTACATTGAGTTATGACCAAATGAATAAACACTGTTCATTTAGTCGTTTTGCCCAGGCAGAATGCAGGTCACCTGGATTAGGGCAATCTTTAGGTCAACTTGGTTTAGTTTTCTGGGTAGGGTTTCTTCACCAAAGTTGTGCCATTATGTGTCTAGTTTCATTTCCAATTGGCTTTACACCAATTGAACCTACACAACTCCAATTATAACTACCCAAACCTGCTAGACTCATGCTAAGTTCTGCAGGTCAGCCAAGGAAGCAACACTAACTTCAATTCCCACTAAACAAACCACTTCATTTCTTATTCACACATAGCCAAATGGTCAGTAATTTACCATTAAAAGTCTCTTTCACCAAATACATGAACAAAGTCTCAATTTGGGTCCAAACCCTAGCCCTACCATTTCAGATTTTTGCATTCACTTGCACTTCACTATCCTAATCAATATATTAGTGTCAAGGGCAGCTAGAGTACCACTTCTATTCAAAGAAATATTTAAAACCCTACCTATCCCAAAGCTGCTAAAATTTTAAAAAAGGCATACATGTGATATTTTTTTCAATTTTCTTGTAAATTTGCATTGCACACCACTCCTTCAACATGAATTAAAAGAGAGAGATTAAGTTTGGTCACTAACCTTTAATGGAGCTAATTTCAAGCTTGTAAGAACTCTTCTTTTACAGTTCTTTTTTCTCCCAAAAGCTTCACCAAGCTAAAATATCAAGGTTTTATGTTGTCAATTTAGGGTTTTGTTGAGAGAGGACTACGGAAAGGAAGCTTTAGTAAACCAAAAATGGAGGAGTGAGGGAGAAGGTGTGCGACATTTTGAAGAAGGGAGAGAGAGCAGCTGGTTTGTTCCAGATTTCAGCCCTCTTTTCTTTATTTTTAATGTATTTTAATTGTGGTTCTTTATTTTGATTGGCCATAGGATTTAATTACCCAATGCTTACATAAGCATTAGGTAATAAATCCCATTTATTTTCATTTTCTTTCCTTTCTCTTGCTATTCATTTTTAATAAAATTTTCATCAATATTTGTTCATATTTTATGTCATATAATTCACTTACATAAATGGACAAGTTGGTCAAAAATCATCTCTGAAGACGAAATGACCAAAATGCCCTCCGTTTGGCTTAACGAGCTAAAATTGTGTGTACCGATTGAAAAATTTTTCTAAGCCTTTTCTTCGCATTATAATGCCATAGAATCCTCAATGACTCTTCTCTGGAGTCCCAAAAATTATTTTATAAATTTTCTCCAGGGTTTAGGGCTCCTAGCTCCGAGGACCGCAATTTTCCACTGGGTTACCCATCGCTAGGACGCCGGCTCATTTAACTTAGTTGTATTTTATTTCTAAAATTTTTCCTAAATTTTCCTTATTAATATTTGAGTTAATTATGGTTCCTCACCTTAGTTTAAATATTTTTCTGGACGTTATAGCTGTCCGCACCGACACTAGTCACCGAAACAGTAGAATGTACAGAGTTCCTATAGTACTCATTATTGATTGGCAACAATGTTTTTATTAAATTGTTTGATCAAATTTGTGTTATATGAGCTTTAAAATTTGTGACATGAAATTGTTAATTATTTGAATTGTAAATTGTCAATAAAAGTTTTATATACCGCATTTTAAATTGTTATTGTGCACCACTGAGTAAATTTTACTCAACGATAGCTTTTTCATTACTATTGCAGGTAGACAGACAGATAAAGCAGCAGAGTAGGATGCTTGTGACTTCGCTTTGGGATTTTGCCGGGTATATTGAGTATACCACTTCTTTGTAAATATTACTGTAATGTATGTGAACTGTATGTATATATTGTATTTGGTCTTGAGCAATTGTAAAATAAAGTTGTAAATTATTTTGGCTTGTCAAAATGTTGTATTACAATTCTCTTATTTCAGCTTTTGAAATACTCATTTATTATGACACCCCTTACCCGTCTACAGTGTAGCCAAGCAAGATATGCCACACAGTGTGCCGGAGCACCAAATCATATTTCCATTACAATTTACCCTTTTTAATTCATTTATTTATAATTTTGATTAATCTGAAGAACCCCTTCATAAATCTTCTGTAATGCCCAGTTAGCCCAAAGAAACTTCTGACCTCAGTTTTATTTCTGGGAGGCTTCCATTCCATCACTGCTTCTATCATTTTGGGATCCACTCTAATCCCCTCAGTTGTGTTAGTAGTATGCCCTAGAGTATATCATTTAGTATGTATATTATACATGATTTTATTAATAAAAGGTATTTCCACTTTTCTGTTTACATAATATATTTATGTATAATAGAAAAGGTCCATTGATATTTTATTAGAAATTCTATTCTTAAGTTGTTAAGAATATGAGTGACAGTATTTCTAGTATAAAGTGTCATAAATAGGTTCACAATCGAGGATACTTCACAATAAGGACATGACTTATCCAGAAATATTATATTCATGTTTGTTCCCAAGTTATTTATATGAGATATAAATAAGATGGAATGGTGAGTCTCATGCCATATGACAAACATGATAGGCACTTATAAATGATAAGTAGGCCGAACCAGTGACACTTATGACAAGCACATGGAGTTTACTCTTGTCAATGCATTGTCATAAATTATATCAGTACATCTAATCTTTAGACCTGAGATAGCACAGTTATCTTGTATATAGGCGTTTTGAGTTTGATACTGCTTTCATACTTGTACTATGTATAGATATATGGGCATGTGTTGGCTCGTACTAGTTATATATGGAGGTAGGTGTTGATCAAGATGGAATCTGTTCCTCTAAGTAAATAGAGATAAAATCCTATGTTCATATAATTATTCTTGATGTTTCAAGTTTCTGGCTAGGATAGATAGATTTATTCAGAAAAGAGTTTCTTATGAGAAAATCTTTTAATCAAGAAATGGAATTAAAAGAGAAGATAATATTCATAGCAAATGGAGTTTGACATAAACCATGACTCCAGCTTGAGTTAGGATTTTGTAACAGAGAGATTCTAGTGCATGGTAACATATGATTATAGGTTCATTTAAGGTAAACCTTATTAGTAATTGGGTTGCCATGGCATGTTATGCTAGGTGTTAACCATAGTCTATGAGGTGCATAAAATGATTTAGAGAAATCATTTATGGTAAGAAAGAGTTTTGATGATATTTAAAGTTGATATCATATGTCATTGCCAATTAGTGATGATCCTAGTAAGTCACACACATACACAATTTATCACCTAATTAAATATGATTTAATTAATTAATTAAAGAGTTTAATTGATTAATTAAATATGTTTGGTTTGCAATTAGATTGCAATGTCCCTAGCATGACTTGAAGCCAAATCTAGATTATTGGATGTATAGTATAAGTTAAATTTATATTTAAAGTGTTTAAATATGAATTTAATTAATAAGAAATTAATTAATAAAGAGTAGTTAATTAATTTATATTTGATATAAATTGATTAGAAGAAGAGAAATAATTATTTTAGGTTGAGAACTCAAAATTAATACACGGGCATTTTGGTCATTTCATAGGGTGACATGTGGCACCATGAGATGGTGACATATAGCATTACACATAAGCTTACCAAATGTTTTTTAATCATGTAAGATGATTAAAATTAAGATTAAATATAGGTTTGATGCTTAGCACAATGTGATTGGGTCAAGTAAACCTAGAACTAATCAAAGGGTGACATGTGGCAAGGGTTTAATGTGTTAACCTATCTATATAAGTGTTGTTATGAAGAGAAAATATACAACTAGCTACTGCTCTCATTTGTGCTGCCTCCTTGAGGCTCTCCCTGCTCTTTTTCTTCATCTCTCACCAATTTCAAGAGATTAGCAAACAATCTCTTGAATTAAAAAATATTAGAAATCGTTTCTAGTGTCCTATTTACGTCTTTAATCTCTTAAAATGCAGAACTTGATTTTCTAATTAATAGAAAAGCTTTAGAAGCTATTCAAGGGCTGCCATAGGTGTTCTTGGTGTGGACAAGCTAGAGGGACAACATATGGTATCCTGAAGATGCATCTGAAAGGCACAAATACACTACAGTGCATTAAGAGATTAGTGTATTTGTTCTTGATTTAATCTAGGGTTTTAAAATTAATCTGATTAATTTAAAAATCTAAAATGGAAAATATAGATCCAAAAAGATATTAAAAGTGTTTTAATATGTTGTTTATCATTGAAATCAAATAGGTAAAAATAAATATTGCATAATGCATGTGACCCTAGGTGAAAATTTTTGAATTCAATGGTATAAACTTGTGTTTTTCTCTCTTCTATTCCTTCAAGCTGATATTATGCGTCTAAGGAAAGAGATTTCACTCATCCAGAAGTCACACTTGGACAACTTAGCATACAGCTTCTTTTCTCTCAGGGTTTGCAGAATAATACTCAAATGTTCATCATGTTCTTCCCTGGTCTTGGAATACAATAGAATATCATCAATAAATACCACTACAAACCAATCTAAATATGGATGGAAGATACAGTTCATAAGGTCCATAAATGCTGCTGGTGCATTTGTTAATCCAAATGGCATCACTAAGAATTCATAATGCCCATACCGTGTTCTGAATGCAGTTTTTGACACATCTGCATCTTTTACCCTTAGTTGATGATACCCTGATCTGAGATAAATTTTTGAAAATACACTGGCTCCCTTTAACTGATCAAACAGATCATCAATTCTGGGCAACGGATATATATTCTTCACAGTTACTTTGTTCAACTACCGGTAATCAATACACAATTTAAAAGTTCCATCCTTCTTCTTCACAAACAGCATTGGAGCTCCCCATGGTGACACACTGGGGCGTATGAACCCCTTATCAAGCAACTCTTGTAACTGAATTTTCAACTCTCTCAATTCAGTGGGTGCCATCCTATAAGGAGCAATAAAAATTGGTGCTGTACCCGACATTACCTCAATAACAAACTCGATTGCCCTTTCTGGTGGTAAACCAAGCAATTCTTCAGGAAACACATCTGGGAAGTCTCTTACTGTGGGTATATCACACAGGTTTGGCTTAGCCTACCTAGTATCAACCACGTGTGCTAAGTAAGCTTCACAGCCTTTTTTCATCAATCTTCTTACAACTGTGGCTGAGATAACATTGGATAGGAAATCTGTCCTTTCACCCACAACAGTAATCTCATTACCCTCAGAAGTTTTCAGAGAAATCCTTTTCAATTTGCAATCAAATATTGCTTGATGATGTGATAACTAGTCCATTCTCAAAATCACATCAAACTCGTGGAAGGGCAATTCAATTAGGTCTACCGAGAATTCGTACCCCGTAATTCTCAGTGGGCAACCTTTATACACTTTATTCACTACCACACTGTGGCCTAGTGGATTTGTGACCAGAATGTCTTCATCACTCTCCTCTACTGAAACTCCCCTTTCCACGGGTAGTTTGATGCAGATGTATGAATGAGTGGATTTTGGATCCACCAATGCATGCACAAATGTGTTATAGAGGGAGAACGTACCCCTGATAACATCTGGGGCATCTTGCTACTCCTGGGCTCTGATGGCATAGGCTCTGGCAAGCACTCTGGCCTCTGGCCTCTCAACTAATTCAGATGCAGGCCTCAGTGATAGACCAGCTACCTCAGATTTACCGGGCTTCCTACCCCTTTGAGGTGTAGGGGCAGGCCTATCAGCTTGTGTTGGGGCAACTGTAGTAGTCCTCTTTGGACAATTTTTAATCTGATGTTCTGTAGATCCACATTGTAAGTATGCACCAGTCACTCGCCAATAGTCACCTTTATGCCACTTCTGGCAGTATGGACAAGTAGAAGATGCTGGGGCTGGTCCCTGATCACCGTCCCTGGAGAGCTGCCCACTGATGGTGTGGACTAGCCTCTCCTAGGTGTGAACTGTGGTCTGGGTCCCTGGGACTGACCCTGACCTTGTGGTTGTCCCAAATTCAGAGCAGGAGGACCCTTACTCTTCTTATTGGGAGCAGAAAATGAACTGGACTGACCTGGAGCCCTCTTCTGCTGTCTTTCCCTTCTATTTTGCTCATTTATTCATACTCTTTCTACTTTCGATGCAGCATCTACTAATTTGGAAAAATCTATGATCTCCAATGCTGTTATCATGACTTTGATATTGTCATTGAGCCCTTCTTCAAACCTTCTGCACCACTCTGCCTCTGTAGGGACTATCTCCCTCCCATACCGGTTCAGTCTGATGAATTCTCGCTCATACTCTACCACTGATAATTGCCTCTGTCTTAGACTGATAAATTCTCTTCTTCTCTCTTTTAAATACACTTTACTGACATACTTCTTCCTAAACTCTATAAGGAAGTAATCCCAGGTGATTTGATCCAGTTGCACCTCACTGGTTACTGTGTCCCACCACTGGTATGCATCATCCTGAAGTAGGGACACAAAGACCTCCGTGTTCTCGCTCGGGGTACAATGAAGCTATTTCAGCACTCTGATTGTTCTATCCAACCAATTTTCCACTATCATGGGATCATCCTCCTTCTTCCCAAAGAAATCCACAGCCCCATGTTTTCACAGTTTCTCCAGATGATACTTCTTTAGTGCCAGTGGAGGTTGTACCTATGGTTGTGGTGGTGGAATTGCCCCCATCATTTACCGGTAAAATTCGGTCATTTGCTGAAATAATGTAAACTGAGGTTGGGCAGGTGCCTCAGCTACTGGTAGAACAGATTCTCCCCTGCCCCCAGATTCAGCCATTGGTGGAGCACGACTCTCCACCTTTTCATCAACTGCTCTTTGAGAAGCAGGATTCATATCCTGATCAAAATAACAAAACAAATAGATCTGCATCAGTGTCACCTCAACACTTACAAATGCAATGCAATGGTATGCACTCCATCTAGGCCTAGAAATGCCTAAAACGATGCTCTGATACTACTAAATGTGGCACTCCTTACCCGTCTACAGTGTAACCAAGCAAGATATGCCACACAGTATGCCAGAGCACCAAATCATATTTTCATTACAATTTACCCTTTTTAATTCATTTATTTATAATTTTGATTAATCTGAATTTTTCGCAAATTTTATGGAAAATTCGGCAGAGTGCCGGCTGTAAATTAAAAAAACAATTCTTCTGAATCTGTTAAAAACACTTCCAATATAATTATAATATCAATCTTAGTCAACCACCAACATATTTTCAATAATTTCTCAAATGACTTCATTATATCAAATTTCAATTCATTTCATATCATACTCAATTCAATAAGAAATACTCAATTTATTACTGAACATGATTCATAAATAATTACATCAAAAGCACAATAACATGAGTTTAAAATATACATAACAAAAGTTTATAAAATACAAAAGACCAAAAGTAGCCTAATGTCCTACCAATGCACTGGAAATATGAGGTGACTCTAGACTCTGTGTGCAGATCTGAAAGCTCATCCGATATGAGGTCTGCTGGACTCCCCAGCTATGTCTCCAGTACCTTCGCGTGGCAAAAGTGAAGTGCTAAGCAATTCTGCTTAGTGGTGACAAAATAAAATAAAATAACTAAAATAAAGTGAATATGCAGAATGTATATTTACATCTTTAGTTGACTTAATATCTAGCATTTATTGCAGTATTATTTGATTAAAATTTGGAAAGATCTATTATCATTACGCGAGTAACCCATACTAGTCGACTGGACTAGATAAACGGGTAAACTGGCACTAGGAACTAAGTACCTCAGACCATCATACCATCGGTCATATTGTGTCTCCCGATGTGCAATAGAACAGCTAATAAGCTATAATAATTATCAGGGACAAATCTCAAGTACAATAACTCAATCAACATAGCCAAAGGCTATTTTATCACAGAATGGCATGTAAGGCCATAAAACACAGAATGGCATGAAGCCATATGCAGTACTGCTAACTGAACCTGATTGGCATGCCAACCTATCCAAACCAATCTTGTTAGGTTTACTAGGGCATGTTACTTTCATAATTTATACAATTCTTGAAATTTATGTTTAGGTGTTACTATTCATTTCATTAGTCAACAAAAATGTTGACTTTTGCATAGACAATAGGTACATTGGTTTTAATACTCCCAACATACCACATTTTGCATTCTAAAATTGTTGGTATTGGTTGCCAATCCTATTTCTAAGCTTAATGTTAATTGTTCAAAATTTTCAGATTTCAAGCCTTGTATTTACTATTCTATTAGTCATTTTTGTAGTGGGAATTTGGCAAGTTTGTCAACATGAAAGTTATTCCTTATTGTGTCTAGTTATATTTCTTTTTTTGAATCACTCCATTTGGAGTTTGGTAGCTTAAGTTATGGCCTAAATACCATGACTGGTCAGATTGCCAACTTCTTAGATTTTCTGGACTGACCAAATCTACAGTGTTTTGTGCAGTGACTGCAAGTCACCTTTTGAACATGTTATGGTCACAATATGGGTTAGGTTTCTTCTTCATGAAAGTTGTAGGTCTATGTCTCAGCTATTTTCTGGTAAACTTTCAGGTCAATTGGACCTTTCTACACTGAGTTATGATCAAATGAATAAACACTATTTATTTGGTCATTTTGTACAGGCAGAATGCAGGTCACCCGGATTAGGGCAATCCTTAGGTCAACTTGGTTTTCTTTTCTGGGCATGGTTTCTTCACCGAAGTTGTGCCATTATGTGTTTTGTTTCATGTCCAAATCGCCTTGCACCAATTGAACCTCTATAACTCCAGTTAATGCTGCCCAAACCTGCTGGACTCATACCCAGTCCGGCAGGTCACCAAGGGCAGCCACACTAACTTCAATTCCCACTAAACCAACCACTTCATTTCTTATTCATACATAACCAAATGGTTACTAATTGACCATTAAAACCTACTTTCACCATTACATGATCAAAGTCTCAATTTCATCCCAAACCCTAACTCAACTATCTCAAAATATGCATTTAACTTGCATTTCATTATTCCACTCAGGAGACTAATACTAAGGGCAGCCATACTACCATTTTAATTCCATGAAATCCTCAAAACCTTACCACATCCAAGGCTATTAAAAATGTGGAATGGGCATACACATGATATTTATTAAATTTCTTCGTAAATTTACACTCAATCATACTCCTTCAACATGAATTGAAAGAGAAAAGGCAAGTTAAGTCACTAACCTCTAATGGAGTGAATTTCAAACTTGCTAGAGTTCTTCCTTTACACTTCCTTTTGCTCCTAAGAGCTTCACCAAGATGAAATACCAAGGTTTTATGTTGCTAAGTTAGGGTTTTGTTGAGAAAGGACTAAGGGAAGGGAGCTTTGTTAACTTGAAAATGGTGGAGTTAGGAAGATAGTATGGGACAGCAAGAAGAAGAAGAGAGAGTGGCTGCTGCAATTTTCTAGAGTTTTACTCCTTTTCTTCAACTTTTAATGTATTATAATTTTCTTTCTTTAATTTGATTGGCCATAGCTTTTTAATTACCTTATGCTTACATAAGCATGAAGTAATAAATCTCATTTATTTATAATTTCTTTTCTTTTTTTTCCTATTCATTTTTAAATAATTTTTCATCAATATTTGTTCATATTTTATTTCATATAATTCTCTTACATAAATATAAAAGCTGGTCAAAAATCATCTCTAAAGACGAAAAGACCAAAATGCCCTCCGTTTGGCTTAATGAGCTAAAATTGTGTGTATCGATTGAAAAATTTTTCTAAATATTTTATTGGCATTCTAATGCCATAGGAACCTCAATGACCCTTCTCTGGAGTTTCAAAAATTATTTTATGAATTTTTCCTTGGGCTAGGGCTCCTAGTTGTGAGAATCGCAACTTCCCACTAGGTTACCCATTGCTAGGGCACTGGCTCATTTAACTTGGTTGTATTTTTTTTCTAAAATTTTTCCTAAATTTTTCTTATTAATGTTTGAGTTAATTATGGTTCCTCACTTTAGTTTAAATATTTTTCCGGACGTTCTAGTTGTTCGAGCCGACACTGGTCGCCGGAACAGTAGAATGTACGGAATTGCTACAGTGAGGGTATTACATTTATTTTGCACTTTATCTTTGGAATTGCAAAAATTGATATTGAATTGAGTTTGAACTGTGTTGAAGACACTGATTTGAGTTAAGCCATATTGGAGTTTGAATTGAATAAATATATTGGAAGTACTTTTTATAGGTTTTTGAAGAACTGTTTTTGCTCCAAATACAGATGGCACTCTGCCGAAATTTTTACAGAAATTATTGATACTTCAGATTTGTTATTTGATTTCACTTCAGTTAAAAAAAAAAAAATTTTAACATCTGTCAAAAGTGCTCACCACTGTAAAAAGAAATAAGAAAAGGTTTAAAATCCCTTGTAGTGTATTTAATGGGTTATCAGTAGAAGAAGTTTGGTAATTCATTAGGTATACTACGGGATCGTGTTATGCCTTATGGAGGGGTAAGGTGTGACATAATTCCTGCTGTACCTTGGCAAATCTACTAAGGAAGTTGAGATACCAAATCTAGAAGTTATGAAAGATGAGCCAAGTGAGCCTAGATAATGGGTATAGGATTGGCTCAATTGGCATGTTAACGATTAGAGCCACCGAGTGGTCAGTACTGAAAATGAAAATTAGTATTATACTGGTCAAAACAACCGAGTGGTTAGTACCAAGAATGAAAATCAGTGTTATATTAGTCAGAGCCATCGGGTGGCCAGTCTCATGAGTCTCACTACCCAATCTAGATGCCGTCTGTCATAGGTTACTATGAAAACATGAGTAAAGCTTCCCGTTGTGATCATAAATACAACAATTCCAAATAAAATAGGATAAAATATTATAAAATGACTACAAAGATTTGATGTTATATACTCTATATTCTTCTTAGCATGATTTATGAATATTTAAATGAGCATTTTCTTATTTCATAAAAGCATGAAATTATTTTTGTTTTGTATATAGTATTTTCATTATACTAGTGCACCACTAAGCAAAAATGCTTAGCATGATGGTTTCTTCTTGTGTAGGTCCAGGCGATAAGACCCAATAGATGTCGGACAGGGATTGTGGTTGGATCTATAGTAGCAATTTTCGTCACCTCAGCACACAATTTTGGTACAGATTTTTTGCCACAATAGTACATTATAATATGTATTGTAATTAAACATATAGTTTGTAATTAAATTTTGGAGATTTATGATGAATTTACTCATCTTGTAAATGAATGTAATGAAGGGAAAACTTATGTGCAGAAATGGATGTGATTAGAAATGAAAATATGAGTTGTGATTTGAATATCTGATATATTGAGACTTTACAATATGAATATTATTAACAGGTCAAATGTTAAAAATATAGGGGAAACTCTTATAGTTTCCATTTAAAATTTTCTTAATTAAATTAAGATGAAATTAAACTGATTATAATTTGAAAATGATAAGATTAATTACTTTGCCACAGGATGTGGCATTCCTTCACTTTGCTACACTGTAGATCAGGTAAGGCAGTCTTACAATATCTTCAGGTTTAGGTTTGGTCATAAACTAAACAGGAGGTCTGAAATAGAAATAAAGAAAACAAAATTAAATAACTAAATAAAATAAAATAAAATAAAATGTTTAAATTTGCTAAATTTCCTATCATTTAATATTAATAAAAGTTTCCCGGCAATGGCACTAAAAACTTATTGCACAAAATCGCGCAAGTGCACGGATCATTAACAAGTAGTATAATAATGAGTGAGTATCGTTCTCTCAAGAAACTTGGTGAGTGTAAAACTAAATAGCAATTATAACTATCTAGACTGCCAACTATAGCAATGAGAATCTATGCTAAGTTATTCTAAACTAATAAAATAGAATAAAGCTAAACAATTCAACTAAGATATTTAATTAATAAAAGCAATTCCAAAATTAGGGGTCCAAACTTCAGCCAATTATAGATCTAATCTCATTTATTAATAAATTGGACAGTTGTTACTTTGAAAGAAATTAATCCTAAGTTATATTAAGTCCTTTCTCAAGGCACTCAAGGTGTATCTTAATTAACTTGAACCCTACTTTCATGGCGATTAATCTTAATTAAAACCCTTTAAGGTCTTTGATTAATTATAAACTCCATATAGAATCTTAATCTATCTCTAGGTTAAAAACTGTAACTCCCTAACCCTATCTGCAGCTAGAGTAGTGTGTACATGCCGCCGAGATACACCCAAGAGTATATCTCAAGAGATTTACTTTTTTTTAACAAAACTTGATTTCTTCATTACCAATTTTGCTTCATATTAGGGAAAACAATGAAAGACTTAAAAATTTCAAATTTATTTAAGTCATAAGAAAACCAAACTTATAAGTTTTCCATCTATTTAAAATTTCTCAAATAATGAAATTTAATTTCATTTTTTTTTCAAGATGAAAATTTAACAGAGTTTTCTTTAAAAATTTAAGTAATTAAAAGTGACTTGTTAAAATACCAATCAATATTTATCCTATTATTCTAATAATACATATGAAACCTATGTGGTTTCATTCACAACCCATCTCACAATAACCATAATTTATACCCCATCTCATTGTTTGAGAATAAATTTTCATACTAGAAAATTTACAATATATACATATGAAAGTGTTTACAAAATACAAGACTTGTTTCAACATCCATGTAGTTTGTAGAATTTGAATAGTTACATATTAAAGGATTACATTCTATAACCAAAAATGCCTAATACAATGTAATCTTCTAATATGTACAAAATAATAAGGTGTCTTCTTAAGTCTTGAGGAAAATGTCACCTTCTGCCTTTACTCTTGTGTCGGCTCTTTATCCTTTCTTTTATTACCTACGAAAAGTTCAAATAACTCTCTGCTAAGTAACTTGCTTAGTGGTACTATAACTTAATGATAGTATCATACAACATGTATGCAAGCCAATCATGCATAATCTCATGAATCATGTTTCTAACAATTTTATTTCAATAATGTATGTGCAATCCTACACAATTGGACTTGACATAGCTTTTATTTATCAAAAAATCTTGCATGATCAAATTAATAACACATAAAATCAAGGTGCATAGTACTTTATGAATTACCTTTATCACATGCCCCTTTCCATTTATTTTCTTAGCCTAATTACAATGTCTAGACAATTTAAGTGACAAGTACCCTCATCATGGCATAAAGCCAAGTTATTGTGCAAAATTTCAGTAATTGACTAGTCAATTTCCTTATGCCACCTAGTTCTAGAATTGTAATGGGCATACACATTATCAACATTACATGTAATTTATTCAATCTAGATATGCTTGCCAATTTCACTTTTTATTCATAACTTATTCACCATCAATATCATTAAAAACACACAATTAAATTTTCCAGTCAATTCTGATAAACAGAGCAGCAAGTTTAATATTCTACCAAAAATCATAGAAATAAGTTTTTGTTAGTAGTATGCCTAGAGCATATCATTTAGTATGTATCTTGTACATGTTTTTATTAATAAAAGGCATTTCCACTTTTCTATTTACATAATATATTTATGTGTAGTAGAAAAGGTCCATTGATATTTTGTTAGAAATTCTATTCTTAAGTTGTTAAGAATATGAGTGACAGTATTTCTAGTACAAAGTATCATAAATAGGTTCACAATCGAGGATACTTCATAATAAGGATATGACTTATCCAGAAAGATTGTATTCATGTTTGTTCCCAAGTTATTTATATGAGATATAGATAAGATAGAATGGTGAGCCTCATGCCATATAACAAACATGATAGGCACTTCTACATGATAAGTAGGCCGAACCAGTGACACTTATGACAAGCACATGGAGTTTACTCTTGTCAATGCATTATCATAAATCATATCAGTGCATATAATCTTTAGACTTGAGATAGCACAGTTATCTTGTATATAGGTGGTTTGAGTTTGATACTGCTTTCATACTTGTACTGCGTATGGGTATATGGGCATGTGTTGGCTCCTACTAGTTATATATGGAGGAAGGTGTTGATCAAGATGGAATCTGTTCCTCTAAGTAAATATAGATAAAATCCTATGTTCATTTAATTGTTCTTGATGTTTCAAGTTCCTGGCTAGGACAGATAGATTTATTCAGAAAGAGTTTCTGATGCGAAAATCTTTTTAATCAAGAACTGGAATTAAAAGAAAACATAATATTCATAGCAAATGGAGTCTGACATAAACCATGACTCCAGCTTGAGTTGGGATTTTGTAACAGAGAGATTCTAGTGCATGGTAACATATGATTATAGGTTCATTTAAGGTAAACCTTATTAGTAATTGGGTGTCCATGGCATGCTATGCTAGGTGTTAACCATGGTCTATGAGGTGCATAAAATGATTTAGAGAAATCATTTATTGTAAGAAAGAGTTTTGATGATATTAAGAGTTGATATCATGTCTCATTGCCAATTAGTGATGAGCCTAGTAGGTCACACATATACACAAGTTATCACCTAATTAAATATGATTTAAATAATTAATTAAAGAGTTTAATTGATTAATTAAATAGGTTTGGTTTACAATTAGAATGCAAAGTCTCTAGCATAACTTGAAACCAAATCTAGTTTTTTGGATGTACAATATAAGTTAAATTTATATTTAAAGTGCTTAATATGAATTTAATTAATGAGAAATTAATTAATAAAGATTAATTAATTAATTAATTTATATTTGATATAAATTGATTAGAAGAAGAGAAATAATTATTTTGGGATGAGAACTCAAAATTAAGATACAGGGGCATTTTGGTCATTTCGCAGGGTGACATGAGACACCATGAGATGGTGACACATGGCACTACACATAAGCTTGCCAAATGTTTTTTAATCATGTAAGATGATTAAAATTAAGATTAAATATAGGTTTGACACTTGGCACAATGTGATTGGGTCAGTTAAACCTAGAGCTAATCAAAAGGTGATATGTGGCACAATGTGATTGGGTCAGTTAAACCTAGCTATATAAGTGTTGTTATGAAAAGAAAACAACACAACCAGCAGCTATCCTCCTTTGTGCTGTCACCTTGAAGCTCCCATTCTGTCTTTTTCTTCATCTCTCACCAATTCCAAGAGATTAGCAAACAATCTCTTGAATTAAAAATACTAGAAATTGTTTATAGTGTCCTGTTTATATCTTTAATCTGTTAAAAGGCAAAACTTGATTTTCTAATTAATAGAAAAAGCTTTAGAAGCTGTTCAAGGGCTGCCAAAGGTGTGCTTGGTGTGGACAAGCTAGAGGGACAACATCTGGTGTCCTAAAGACGCATCCAAAAGGCACAAATACACTGCAGTGCATCAAGAGGTTAGTGTATTTGTTATTGATCTAATCTAGGGTTCTAAAATTAATCTGATTAATTTTTAAAATCTTAAATGGAAAATAAAGATCCAAAAACATATTAAAAGTGTTTTAATATGTTGTTTATCATTGAAATCAAATATATAAAAATAAATCTTGCATGATGCACGTGACCCTAGGTGAAAATTTTTGAATTCAATGGTATAAACTTATATTTTTTATCCTTTCGCTCCTTCAATTGGTATCAGAGCCACTATATTTGCCATTTAGATTTTTTATTATATGATTTAATTGTGTGTTTTGATCATGAGATGATTTATCCATTGTTGGTTGTAATGGATGTGTGGCGGTATGCTTGAAGAACACCATCAATGGTGCGCATGGTTTGGGCTTCATGGGTGGTGCAAGGTTTGGCTTTTAATTCTGTAATTGTTGTATTATCTAAGGCCTGTCCTATGACTAATTAAAGTGTTTAATTAGCAAATTTAATCACACAATGAAATTTTGATTCAAATCATAATTTTAAAAATTGTTTGAATGTGATTCAAATCAGAATTTTAAAAGTTGTTTGAATGTGATTCAAATATGAATTTTTAAAGTTGTTTGAATCATATTTAAATCTGAGTTTTTAAAGTTGTTTGAATAATATTCAGATCTAAATTTTTAAAAATTGTTTGAATGTGATTGAAATCTGATTTTTTAAAAATTGATTGAATGTGATTCAAATATGAATTTTTAAGGTTGTTTGAATGTGATTCAAATCTGAATTTTTAAATTTATTTGAATGAGATTCAAATCTGAATTTTTAAATTTATTTGAATCATATTCAAATATGGATTTTTAAGTTGAATATGAGATATTCAATTTAATTTAAGTATGTATGTTTTATTTAATTGTTATATAGTGTGACACCCCTTACCCGTGTACAGTATACCCGAGTAAGTAATGCCACACGGTGTACTGGCACACTCTAATATACCTTACTTAATTTGTGTCATGCTTTTGAAGTTAATTTATGAAATATGATTTATTTTAACCATTTATCAAAAGTATTATTCATTTGAGGTTTCGAATATTTCAAGGAAAATCCGGCGGAGTACCGGCTAAAAATGGAGAAAACAGTTCTTCGGAACCTATTAAAAACACTTCCAATATACAATTTC
This sequence comes from Hevea brasiliensis, assembly GCF_030052815.1. Taxonomy (NCBI): domain Eukaryota; kingdom Viridiplantae; phylum Streptophyta; class Magnoliopsida; order Malpighiales; family Euphorbiaceae; genus Hevea; species Hevea brasiliensis. The sequence continues at coordinate 44,786,780 of NC_079498.1, forward strand.
ATCATCTCAAACTCCAATATCCAAAATCTCAACAATATTTCTCAATAATCTTTTCATTTCTCAAACATCCATTATCAACACCAAACTCAATATCCAGATTTCAACATTTCAATTTCTATTTTCATTCATCATTCACATGTGATGTTCGCATATAAATCACCAGTTATCATTTACCTTTCCATTAACAAATACAATTTTCATAATTTACATATACATCAATATACATTACACAAGTTTAATTACATATGAAGAAAAATCTGCTACAAAATATCAAAATGACAAAATGACACCTAGTGCCCTACCAATGCACTGGAGGAAGTGAGGTGACACGGACACCGAGCGTAATCGCCGGATGGACTCACCTACCGTGGTCTACTGGCTCACGACGATCGATCTCCAGTCTACGCTGCGGGCAAAAGCAACGCGCTAAGCAATAATGCTTAGTGGTGCAATAATATAATAAAAGAAAATAGCAAGAAAATAAATGTGTATAGAATGTGTATGCTTTCTTTGTTTGGTATTGATATATTCATTGTTTCATTAACGTTGTTCACTTTTATTCATTTGGTTGCCCCAAGTAACCTACACTAGACGATCGGATCGATAACGGGTAACCGAACTGGGTACCTAGTACCTCGGGCCGTCACACCATCGGTCACATATGCATCTCCCGAGTGCAAATGTAATGCCTAACAAGTCAGAATAATATCAGGCACAAGGCTAAGTCTCAATACAAAGTCAGAATGGCCAAAAGCCATGAAATCACAGAATGGCATTTTTGCCATGTGCAGTACTGCTAACTGAACCCTATTGGCATGCCAAACTATCCAAAACCAATCTTGTTAGGTATACTAGGGCATTTGAAACTCTTAAAGTTGTCAATTTGTGAATTTCAACTTTTTTGGTGTCACTATTCATCATTGGTCAACAAAAATATTGACTTTTAGAATAAAAATGTGTACATCAACTTTGGCACTCCCAACATACCACATTTGGTGTTTAAATCTTGTTGGCATTAAGTGTTTTTGCCATTCCAAAGTGTAACTCAACACAAACAGATTTTTCAATTTTGGTGAGTCAACTTCACTGTTCCATTGGACACTGTTACTGTTGGAATTTGAGGAAATGTAAAACATGAAAGTTGTTTCTTATTTTGTCTAGTTGAATTTCCTTTTTTGAATCACTCCATTTGGAGTTTTGTAGCTCCAGATATGGCTCAAAACCTGCTGTCCGGATATGCATTCTGCAGAAATTTACCATATCTACAGTGCATGAATAGTAACTTGAGTCACTTGGTTGAATGGGTTCTGGCCATAATTTGGGGTAGGTTCCTTCATGAAAGTTGTTTGTATATGTCTTAACTTGTTGTTGTAAAATTTCAGGCCAATTGACCAAATCTACAGTGAGTTATGGCCAAATGAACACTGTTCATTTGGTCAATTCTGCAGAGGCAGTTTTAGGGTTCCGGATTGGGGCCAAGTTATGGTCCTCTTGCTTTGGTCTTTTGGGCATGGTTTCTTCAGCAAAAATGTGCCATTATAAGCCTAGTTTCATGTCCAATTGGCCAAACACCAATTGGACTAGCACAGCCCAAGTTATGGCAGTGCAAAGGGACTGAAATTTCAGTCCCTATGCTGCTGTCCATGGGGCAGCCTGCAACCTCACCTTGCCATAGTGTTTTTCAATCCCATTTATGGTCAACACATCTAAAATGGTCACTAATTGACCATTACAATGTGCCCTAACAATTTCCTAAGCCAATTCACACTTTCACCTTTCCAAACCCTAAGGTTCAAATCAATTTATCCATAAACCTCAATTTAACACACTAGTTCAACATCTATGTAAATATATAGCTTAAACATAATCTCCAATTCATGTTAAGTCCATTAAAACCATCAAAACACTCCCTTATTCTTCCTCCCTTAGGGCTGCCGAAATTGAAGGCATGCATAAGTATAAATTCCATTCACTTAAGTTACCAATTCTTGCTCACTTAAAGGCTTTAACATGGAATAAAGGTGATTTGAGTATTTATATGCACTAACCTTTTTTGGGCAGATTTTTCCAAGCCTCTAAACCTCAATTTCCTTCCTCTTGTTGGCTTCCAAGAGCTTGTTTAAGATATGGGGTAAGGTTTTAATGAAGAGAGGTTAGAGAAATAGGGTGGAAGTGAGGAAAATCTAAAGCTTGAAAAAGCTTCCATGGAAGGTGGCCATGGCTAGGTTTCGGCTGGCTTTTTGGGAGAGGATGGCTGCTGCAATTTATGTCTTAATTTGGTCTTCTTTTATGTCTTTTATTAGTTTAGTCAAATGGGAGCTTAATGGTGATTGGTTGGTAATCTTGAATGACATCACTTTGATGTCATAAATTGGCATTTGTTGCATTTTTCTTTCCTTTCCTCCACTGCTCATTTTCAATTTAATTTCTAGCAATATTTCTTCATATTTTATGTCATATTAATTATTTACTCAACTGGATAAGTCGGCCAAAAATCACCTCGGAAGGCGAAATGACCAAAATGCCCTCCGTTTGGCTTAACGGGTCAAAATTGTCTGTACCGATTGAAAAATTTTTCTAGGTATTTTCTTGGCATTCTAATGCCATGGGAACCTCAATTACCCTTCTCTGGAGTCCCACAAATTATTTTATAATTTTTCCCCCGGGTCTAGGGCTCCTCGTTGCGAGAACCGCAACTTCCCTCCGGTTACCCATCGCTTGGGCAACGACTCGTTTAACTTGGTTGTATTTTATTTCTAAAATTTTTACTAAATTTTTCTTATTAATATTTGAGTTAATTATGGTTCCTGACTTTAGTTTAAATATTTTTCCGGACATTCTAGTTGTCCCAAGTTGCCTCCTCGGTGTTGTGGTGCCTCCAAAGCACTTTCACCAATGGAATCTGCTTGTTCCTCAATTCTTTTACTTCCCGAGCCAGGATCCGTAGAGGTTCTTCTTCGTATGTCAAATCCGGCTGTATTTCAATTTCTTCTCTGGAGATGACATGTGAAGGATCTGAGCGGTATCTTCTGAGCATAGACACGTGGAACACATTATGGATCTTGTCCAGCTCTGGTGGTAAAGCTAGCCTATAGGCCACTGGACCCACACGTTCAATGACTTCATAGGGGCCAATGAACCTAGGGCTCAACTTACCTTTTCTTCCAAACCTCAACACTTTCTTCCATGGTGACACCTTGAGGAACACTTTGTCGCCAACCACATGTTCTATTTCTTTTCTCTTCAGGCCGGCATAAGATTTTTGTCTGTCTGAGGCAATCTTTAAGTTGGCTTTGATTGATTTCACCTTCTCCTCGCCTGCTTCACTGTGTCCGCCCTACCAGCTTGTCTTCGCCAATTCAGTCCAAAGACACCTGAGTTCTACATTTTCTCCCATACAAGGTTTCATACGGGGCCATTTGAATACTAGCTTGGTAGCTATTGTTGTATGCAAATTACGCGATGGGAGGTATCTATCCCAGCTTCCCTCAAACTAAATTACACAACTCCTCAATATATCCTCAAGGACCTGACAAGTATTTCACGTTATTGTTATCAGTTCAATTCAATATTTGTATCAATTTCATTGGTTTCAATTGTTTACTGGATTACTCTTTCGCATTGCCCATCCGTCGAGGATGGAAAGTCAGGCTTGAAATGGAGTTGTGTACCCAAGGATTCATGCAACTTCTTCCAAAATCTCGATGTAAACCTTGGGTCTCGATCGATATGATGGAAAGTGGAATTCCATGCAATCTAACTATCTCACCGATATACAATTCTCGCTAATCTCTAGTGAGTAGTCACCCTAATCGCGTAAAGTGTGCCGACTTTGTCAATCTATCAACTATCACCCATGCCGCATCATGTTTCTTCCGGTGGGAGGTAGACCACTTACAAAATCCATGGTGACCGATCCCATTTCCATTCGTATGCGTATAGGTCAGAGTAAAACCTGATGGAACTTGATGTTCTGCCTTGACTTGCTGACATGTTAAGCATTTAGTCACATAGTCAGCTATGTCCTTCTTCATACCAGGCCACCAATATTGGAGCTTCAGATCATGATACATCTTTGTACTTCCTGGGTGCATAGCATACACACTGGTGTGTGCCTCTTTCAGAATACTGGCCTTCAATTCCCCATCATCTGGTACACACAGTCTTCCTTTGTAATACAGACACCCATCTGCCTTCGCCTCATAGTCAGTTGCTTTTCCTTCTGGAATTTTGCTCATAATGGCCATTAGCTTTTCATCTGTCTTTTGCCCATCTAAAATCTGCTGTAGCAGGTTTGGCCTCACTTGCAACTCAGCCAAAATAGCTCTATCTCGAATGAAAGATAGACGGGCATTCAATGATCTCAAGGCTGTCATGGATTTTCTGCTCAAAGCATCAGCAACTACATTTGCCTTCCCAGGATGATAGTCAATTACACAGTCATAATCCTTCAGGAACTCAATCCATCGCCTCTGTCTAAGGTTGAGCTCCTTCTGAGTTGGCAAGTATTTTAGACTCTTGTGGTCTGTGTAAATGTAGAACTTTTCACCATACAAGTAATGCCTCCATATCTTCAGTGCGAAGATAATTGCTGCAAGCTCTAGATCATGGGTAGGGTAGTTCTGTTCATGTGGCCTTAACTGCCTGGAGGCATAGGCGACCACCTTCCCCTCTTGCATCAATACACACCCTAACCCATTATGTGAGGCATCACCAGAGACCACGGTCCTTTCTCGACACCTACTGTTAACACCGGTGCCTCACAACATAGCCTTCAACCTCTCAAACTGGTCCGACATTTGTCATTCCAACAAATCGACATTCTTGTGTAACAACTTGGTCATTGGAGCAACTATTAGGGAAAATCCCTTCACAAATCTTCTATAATACCCACTAGCCCCAAGAAGCTTCGACTCGCTTGTGTTTCTCGGGAGGCTTCCATTCCATCATCGCTTCTATTTTCTTGGGATCCACCTAATCCCATCACCGACACTATGTGTCCAAGGAATGCAATCTCATTCATAAAAGTCACACTTGGACAATTTAGCATACGCCTTCTTTTCCTCACAGGTTTGCAGAACAATCCTCAAATGTTCATCATGTTCTTCCCTGGTCTTGGAATACACCAAAATATCATCAATAAAGACCACTACGAACCGATCTAAGTGTGAATGGAAGATACGGTTCATAAGGTCCATGAATGCTGCTGGTGCATTTGTTAGGCTAAAGGGCATCACTAGGAACTCATAATGCCCATATCGGGTCCTGAATGCAGTCTTGGGCACATCTACATCCTTCACCCTCAACTGATGATACCCTGATCTGAGATCAATCTTAGAAAATACTCCTGCTCCCTTCAACTGATCAAACAGATCATCAATTCTAGGCAACGATATTTATTCTTCATACCACTTTATTCAACCGCCAGAATCAATACAAAGTCTCAAAGTCCCATCCTTCTTTTTCACGAACAGCACTGGAGCTCCCCATGGTGACACACTGGGGCGTATGAACCCCTTATCCAGCAACTCTTGCAACTTAGTTTTCAACTCCCTAAATTCAGTGGGTGCCATCCTATAAGGAGCAATGGAAATGGGTGTCAGATCTTGCAGTTGTCTCAATAGCAAATTCAACTTCCTTTCTCGTGGCAAACCACCAACTCTTCAGAAATACCTGGGAAGTCTCTCACCGTGGGTATGTCACTCGTGTTTGGCTTAGCTCGCCTAGTATCCACCACATGTGCTAGGTAGGCTTCACAGCCTTTTCTCATCATTCTTCTTGCAACTGTGGCTGAGATGACATTGGACAAGAAATCTGTCCTTTCCCCCACAACTGTGATCTCATTACCCTCAGGGGTTTTCAAAGAAATTCTCTTCAATTTGCAATCAACTATTGCCTGATGATGTGACAACCAGTCCATTCCCAAAATCACGTCAAACTCATGGAAAGGAACTCAATCAAGTCTGCCAAGAATTCATACCCTTGAATCCTTAACGGGCAACCTTTGTATACCTTGTTCACCACTACACATCGTGGCCAATGGATTAGTGACCGTAATGTCTTGGTCACTTTCCCTACCAAGATCCCCTTTCTATGGGTAGATTGATGCAAATGTATGAGTGAGTGGATCCTGGATCCACCAATGCATGCACAGGAGTAGTGTAGAGGGAGAACGTACCCCTGATGACGTCCGGGGCATTTTGCTCCTTCCGAGCTCTCAAGGCATAAGTTCTGGCAGGCGGTCTGTTATCCGCCTCTCATCGCTCGATGTAGGCCTCTCGTGATGGTCCCACCGAGTCGACCGCCGATTTTCTACCTCTCGTGGTGCAGAGCGTGTCTTTCGCTTGTGTTGGAGCAAACAGTAGTAGTTCTGCGTGACGGTTCCTTAATCGATGCTCTGTTGACCCACACCTCAAGCAGCACCGCCACTCTCCAACACTCCCTTATGCCATTTCTCGATGCAGTGGACACGTAGAAAATGCCGGGCTGGTCCTCAACCCCATCCTCGGAGAGCTACCCACCGATGGTGTGGACCGACTCTCCTAGGGGTAAATCGTGGCTCAGGCCCCGAGACCGACCACGACTCGTGGTCGACCCGAACTCGTGCAGGAGGACCCTTAAACTTCTTCCCAAATCCAGCGGTGGAACTAGACTGACCTGGTCCCCTCTTCTACTGTCTCTCCCTTCTGGTCTGCTCATTGATTCTCACTTTTTCAACCCTTATTGCAGCTTCCACTAGCTTGCTAAATTCGTGATTCCCAAGGCGTTGAGTCAGATCTTGATATTGTCATTCACCTCTTCAAATCTCTTGCACCTTTCACCGTTAGGGACTATTTCCTTCCATAGCGGCTTAACTAACAAACTCCTTCTCATACTCGGCCACCGACAACCGTCTCTCGCTTTAGGTTAATGAATTCCCTTCTTCTCTCTTCCGTATACAAGACTACATATTTCTTCTTGAACTCAGAGAGGAAGAAGTCCCAAGTTACGACTTTCTGCTGCACTTCATCGACACGGTGTCCCACCATCCGTAGGCATCGCCTTGTAACAAGGATATAGCGACTTCTAAGTTACGCTCTGGGTGCAGTGGAGTTGTTTTAAGACTCGCCCATTCTGCTCAACCAATTTCTACCGCAATGAGTCATCTTCTCTCTTGCCATAGAAGTCCATAGCTCCAAACTTCCTTAGCCTTTCCAGGTGTGATTTCTGCTGTGGAGTTGGTGGTGGTGGTGGTGTTGCTGGCATTACCCCGGCCATGTGTCTGAAAAAGTCGGCCATTAGTTGGAACATGGCTAGTGGAGGCCGAAAGGTGCTCGCTTGAGCTGGTGGAGCAGATTCTCTCATGCCCCAGCCTCACCGCAGTGGAGCATGACTCTCCACTTCCTCCTCAACGGCTCTCTGAGATGAAGGGTCCATATCCTATTCAAAATAAGAAAGATAAACAGATCTGCGTTAGTGTCACCTCGACTCTTACAAATGCAATGCATGGTATGGACTCAATCTAGGCCCAGAAACGCCTAAACCGTGCTCTGATACCACTAAATGTGACACCCCTTACCCGTGTATAGTATACCCGAGTAAGTAATGCCACACGGTGTACTGGCACACTCTAATATACCTTACTTAATTTGTGTCATGCTTTTGAAGTTAATTTATGAAATATGATTTATTTTAACCATTTATCAAAAGTATTATTCATTTGAGGTTCAAGATTTTAAGGAAAATCCATGAGTACCTGGCTAAAAATGGAGAAAATAGCTTCTTCTAACTCATAAAAACACTTCCAATATACAATTTCATCATCTCAAACTCAAATATCCAAAATCTCAACAATATTTCTCAATAATCTTTTCATTTCTCAAACATCCATTATCAACACCAAACTCAATATCCAGATTTCAACATTTCAATTTCTATTTTCATTCATCATTCACATGTGATGTTCGCATATAAATCACCGCTATCATTTACCTTTCCATTAACAAATACAATTTTCATAATTTACATATACATCAATATACATTACACAAGTTTAATTACATATGAAGAAAAATCGCTACAAAATATCAAAATGACAAATGACACCTAGTGCCCTACCAATGCAATCGCAGAAGTGAGGTGACACGGACATCGAGCGTAATCGCGGATGGACTCACCCACCGTGGTCTACCGGGCTCACGATCGGGATCTCAGTACCTACGCTGCGTGGCAAAGCAACGCGCTAAGCAATAATGCTTAGTGGTGCAATAATATAATAAAAGAAAATAGCAAGAAAATAAATGTGTATAGAATTTGTATGCTGTTCTTAGTTTGGGATTGATATATTCATTGATTCATTAACGATGTTCAATTTTATTCATTTGGTTGCCACAAGTAACCTACACTAGACGATCGGATCGATAACGGGTAACCGCACCGGGTACCTAGTACCTCGCCACACCATCGGTCACATATGCATCTCCGGCAGGCAAATGTAACAGCTAACAAGTCAGAATAATATCGTGCACAAGGCCAAGTCTCAATGCAAAGTCGAATGGCCAAAAGCCATGAAATCACTGAATGGCATTTTTGCCATGTGCGATCGCTAACTGAACCCTATTGGCATGCCAAACTATCCAAACCAATCTTGTTAGGTATACTAGGGCATTTGAAACTCTTAAAGTTGTCAATTTGTGAATTTCAACTTTTTTGGTGTCACTATTCATCATTGGTCAACAAAAATGTTGACTTTTAGAATAAAAATGTGTACATCAACTTTGGCACTCCCAACATACCACATTTGGTGTTTAAAACTTGTCGGCATTAAATGTTTTTGCCATTCCAAAGTGTAACTCAACACAAACAGATTTTTCAATTTTGGTGAGTCAACTTCACTGTTCCATTGGACACTGTTACTGTTGGAATTTGAGGAAATATAAAACATGAAAGTTGTTCCTTATTTTGTCTAGTTGAATTTCCTTTTTTGAATCACTCCATTTGGAGTTTTGGAGCTCCAGATATGGCTCAAAAACCCAAGCTGTCCGGATATGCATTCTGCAGAAATTTACCATATCTACAGTGCATGAACAGTAACTTGAGTCACTTGGTTGAATGGGTTCTGGCCATAATTTGGGGTAGGTTCCTTCATGAAAGTTGTTTGTATATGTCTTAACTTGTTTCTGTAAAAATTTCAGACCAATTGACCAAATCTACAGTGAGTTATGGCCAAATGAACAGTTACTGTTCATTTGGTCAATTCTGCAGAGGCAGTTTCAGGGTTCCGGATTGGGGCCAAGTTATGGTCCTCTTCCTTTGGTCTTTTGGGCATAGTTTCTTCAGAAAAAATGTGCCATTATAAGCCTAGTTTCATTTCCAATTGGCCAAACACCAATTGGACTAGCACAGCCCAAGTTATGGCAGTGCAAAGGGACTGAAATTTCAGTCCCTATGCTGCTGTCCATAGGGCAGCCTGCAACCTCACCTTGCCATAGAGTTTTTCAGTCTCATTTATGGTCAACACATCTAAAATGGTCACTAATTGACCATTACAATGTGCCCTAACAATTTCCTAAGCCAATTCACACTTTCACCTTTCCAAACCCTAAGGTTCAAATCAATTTATCCATAAACCTCAATTTAACACACTAGTTCAACATCTATGTAAATATATAGCTTAAACATAATCTCCAATTCATGTTAAGTCCATTAAAACCATCAAAACACTCCCTTATTCTTCCTCCCTTAGGGCTGCCGAAATTGAAGGCATGCATAAGTATAAATTCCATTCACTTAAGTTACCAATTCTTGCTCACTTAAAGGCTTTAACATGGAATAAAGGTGATTTGAGTATTTATATGCACTAACCTTGTTTGGGCAGATTTTTCCAAGCCTCTAAACCTCAATTTCCTTCCTCTTGTTGGCTGCCAAGAGCTTGTTTAAGATATGGGGTAAGGTTTTAATGAAGAGAGGTTAGAGAAATAGGGTGGAAGTGAGGAAAATCTAAAGCTTGAAAAAGCTTCCATGGAAGGTGGCCATGGCTAGGTTTCGGCTGGCTTTTTGGGAGAGGATGGCTGCTGCAATTTATGTCTTAATTTGGTCTTCTTTTATGTCTTTTATTAGTTTGGTCAAATGGGAGCTTAATGGTGATTGGTTGGTAATCTTGAATGACATCACTTTGATGTCATAAATTGGCATTTGTTGCATTTTTCTTTCCTTTCATCCACTACTCATTTTCAATTTAATTTCTAGCAATATTTCTTCATATTTTATGTCATATTAATTATTTACTCAACTGGATAAGTCGGCCAAAAATCACCTCGGAAGGCGAAATGACCAAAATGCCCTCCGTTTGGCTTAACGGGTCAAAATTGTCTGTACCGATTGAAAAAATTTTCTAGCTATTTTCTTGGCATTCTAATGCCATGGGAACCTCAATTACCCTTCTCTGGAGTCCCAAAAATTATTTTATAATTTTTCCCCCGGGTCTAGGGCTCCTCGTTGCGAGAACCGCAACTTCCCTCCGGTTACCCATATCTTGGGCACCTGCTCGTTTAACTTGGTTGTATTTTATTTCTAAAATTTTTACTAAATTTTTCTTATTAATATTTGAGTTAATTATGGTTCCTGACTTTAGTTTAAATATTTTTCCGGATATTCTAGCTGTCCGGACCGACACCGGTCACCGGAACAGTAGAATGTACGGAGTGGTTACCGGGAGGGTGTTACATATAGTGATATGCATGATGGATGATCAAGGACTATAAAAGAATAACGTGATTGGATTTATTTCTTTTATGTTTCTTTGGGATTGTAAATTAATTATTTTATTTTAATTTATTTTGGGCATGTATTATTAAGGTTGTAATAATTTTGGGTTGTAATTTCATTTATTTAAGTTCTTGTAAATTCGCCTTGGTATGCCAATGATTACTATGTAATTGGATTGCAAGAAGATCAAGGAGGTCAAGAGCATTAGTGGGACCAGTGGGAGGAATTCAATATCAAGTGTTGATTATGTACTCCTTCAGCAGCTCTTGTAAAATGAATGAATGAAATGCACCTAGGAATGCCCTGATTCAATTCTTTGTGGCTCAAAATTGAATCCCTTAGAAAATCCATGATCATACCATATTTACTGCTTATACATGAATGCATGAGATGTATGGGGATATATGCTATTATATGATATATGCATGCTAAATGGATAATGTGCAAAGTGAGACCTTAATAGTAATTAGGATTACCATAAAATCTTCCAAACAAATGATTAAGTTGGAAATGATATAATTAAAGTAATTATAACATGGGCCCTCCATTGGGGCAATTATTTTAAGCAAATTTAAATAGTAGCTTAAGATGCAATTAATTTAAGAGATTTTCTTAAGAACAATTGTTAAGCATGAGATGTTGTAAATATGTAAATGTTTTGGTGGCCAATATTGCATGTACATGAGGACATTAAAATTATTTGCATAATTACTGGCTCAATGGGATTAACTTAACTAATGCAAGATAAGTCAATAATCGATGTACCTGAGATTTTGAGCATTAGGGGCTAGGTAAAGGATTGAACCTCACATGAGATGTGATGGGCAAGGAGTTGCTCACTTATAGTTTATTGTAATTCCAATAATGGATGTACCTGAGGATGATCAGTAGAATTATAAGAATTCAATCACCCACTAGAAATCCTTCCAACTAGCATTTCTGCTTTCTACTTTGGAAGTGTAAGATTTGCTAAGTTCGTGGGAGGACCAATTTGATTAAAAGACCATAATCATTTTAGTTAATTACATGATACATTTACTAATTAATCTCGTTATTTTCTGCAATTAATTTTCTAATAATAATGAGCACAGAACAACCACCACCATCCAATATCCTTGCAAGCATACTTGATCGCAATAGGTTGACAGGACCTAATCTGTCTGATTGGCTAAGAAATTTGAAACTTCTCCTGAACCTTGAACATATAGGATATGTTATAGATTCAAATGTTCCTGGTCCCTTACCTCCAGAGGCCACTCAAGAGGAACATAAAACTTTGGACAAGTGGAAGGAGCATGATATGAGAGCTAAGTGTTACATGCTTGCTTCCATGAGTAATGAGTTACAGAAGCAGCATGAGAACATGCAGAGTGAGAGTGAGATCCTCCTTTACCTACAAGAGTTGTATGGTGAGCACAGTAAGATGCTAGGTATGAGATATCTAGGCAGCTGGTCCGCATGAGGATGTTTGAGGGACAGAATATTGGGGATCATGTCCACAAGATGATTCGGCTGATTGAGCAGTTGAAACATCTTGACTTGAACATGGATTTCCAACTACAGACGGATTTGATCCTTCAGTCCCTTCCTGAGTCTTTTGGAAATTTTGTGACAAATTTCCATATGACTAAACAGGAATGCACCTTAGCTGGTTTACTCAACATGCTAGTTATTGCCCAAAAGAATATGCCGGGCAATAAAGAAAAAGAGGTAGCTTTGATTGCATCTTCTTCTACTGGAAAGTCTAACAAAAAGAAGGGCAATAAGAAAAAGAAACCTCAGATTCCTGGTCCTTCTAACAAAATAGCTAAACAGAAAGGGAAGACTAAAGCTGATGGAGGCAAAGGAAAGTGTTTCCACTACCAGAAGGATGGGCACTAGAAAAGGAACTGCCCAGAGTATCTTGCTTCTCTAAAGGATAAGAAGGATACACCTTCGGAAGGTATGTCCATATTATGTTATTTAGATTCTGATGATACTTATAGTTCATCTACAGCTTGGGTTTCAGATACTGGTGCCAGTTCTCACATTTCTATTGATATGCAGGAACTAGCAAATAGTAGCAGCTTGCATTCTCTAGATGTTAGACTCCGGATTGGCAATGGCTCAACTGTTGAAGCTTTAGCCATAGGATCTAAATCTTTTTACATGTCTGCATATATTTTGTGTTTGGATAATATTTTATATATACCTGATGCTTTTAAGAACATCATTTTTATATCTAGTTTGACTAGAAATGGCTATGAATTTCAGTTTACAGATGATGTTTGCAATATTTATTTTGGAAATAAATATGTTGGTTCGGGTTATATGAATGATGGTCTTTATTATTTGAATAATAATGACAAACACAATATGAATGCAAGTGATCTAAATGAATGCAATGCCATGGTGAAAACCAACTCAAGTTCAAAATATATTTGGCACTTAAGGTTATGTCATGTTGCAGAAGATAGGATTGCAAAATTGGAGAAAATGGGGATTCTATCCTAATTGGGCTCTGAGCCTACTCCAACTTGTGAATCTTGCCTTCAGGGCAAAATGACAATATCACTCTTTGTTGGACAAGGGCTAAGGGCTGAAAATATTTTGGAGCTAATACATAGTGATGTATGTGGTCCATTTAAGGAAATAGCTAGAGGTGGTTTTCATTACTTTATTACCTTTACTGATAATAAATCAAGGTTTGGGTATTTGTATTTTATGAAATACAAACATGGATCCTTTGAAAAGTTCAAAGAATTTAAATCTGAAGTAGAAAATCAAATAGGAAAGAATATTAAAGCTCTTCGATCAGATCATGGAGGTGAATATTTGAGTACTAAATTTGATGAATACTTGAAAGAGCATGGCATTGTTTATATCTTTAACCTCTTAAAAGGTAAAACTTGATTTTCTAATTAATAGAAAAAGCTTTATAAGTTGTTCAAGGGCTGCCATAGGTGTTCTTGGTGTAGACAAGCTAGAGGGACAACATCTGGTGTCCTGAAGATGCATCTGAAAGGCACAAATATACTGTAGTGCATCAAGAGGTTAGTGTATTTGTTCTTGATCTAATATAGGGTTCTAAAATTAATCTGATTAATTTTTAAAATCTTAAATGATAAATACATATCCAAAAACATATTAAAAGTTTTTTAATATGTTGTTTATCATTGAAATCAAATAGATAAAAATAAATCTTGTATGATGCATGTGACCCTAGGTGAAAATTTTTGAATTCAATAGTATAAACTTTTGTTTTTCATGCTTCTACTCCTTTAGTTTTATTACTATATTTTCCATAATTCAACTTTCATATGTCTATTTCAATCTCTAATTTGAATCACATCAACATCAAGTCTACATCTTAATTTATGAACAAAAATGTGTAACCTACTCCAGACTTCAATCTCATCCAGAGCAGTAATAGGAAATGTAATATGAAGGAGTGGAAGCATAAAAAACATAAGTTTAGATCATTGAATTCAAAATTTTTTCACCTAGGTCATATGCATCATGCAAGATTCATTTTCATCTATTTGATTTCAATGATAAACAGCATATTAAAACTCTTTTAATATGTTTTTGGATCTACATTTGCCATTTAAGATTTTAGAATTAACAGATTAATTCATTAGAACCCTAGATTAGATCAAGAACAAGTGCACTAACTTTTTTTATGCACTGCAGTGTGTTTGGCACCATTGGGATGCGCCTAGGACACCAGATGTTGCCCCTCTAGCTTGTCCACACCAAGATCACCGATGGCAGTCCCTTGAACTGCTTCTAAAGCTTTTCTAATCAATTAGAAAATCAGGTTTTGCCTTTTAAGAGATTACAGATGTAAACAGGACACTAGAAACGATTTCTAGTATTTTTAATTCAAGAGATTGTTGGCAAATCTCTTTGAATTATTGAGAGATGAAGAAGAAGAGAGGAAGAGGTAACCAAGGGTGGTGGCACCAAAGAAAGAATGAGCAGATTATATTTTTTCTTTTCATCCTTTTCCTTATATAGCTAGGTCACCACTTAAAACCCTTGCCACATGTCACCTTCTGATTGGCTTTAGGTTTAGTTGACCCAATCACATTGTGCCAAGTGTCAAACCTAGATTTAATCTTGACTTTGATCATCTTACACGATTAAAAGACAATTGGCAAGCTTATGTGTAGTGCCATGTGTCACCATCTCATGGTGCCACATGTCACCCTGTGAAATGACCAAAATACCATTGTGTCTTAATTTTGAGTTCTCAACTCAAAAATAATTATTTCTCTTCTTCTAATTAATTTATATCAAATATAAATTAATTAATTAATCTCTATTAATTAATTTCTCATAATTAAATTTATATTTAAACACTTTAAATATAAATTTAACTTATACTGTACATTCAATAACCTAGATTTGGTTTCAGGCCATGCTAGGGACTTTGTAATCTAATTGCAAACTAAACCTATTTAATTAATCAATTAAACTCTTTAATTAATTAATTAAATCATATTTAATTTGGTGATTACTTATGTATGTGTGTGACTTACTAGGCTCATCACTAATTGGCAATGAGACATGATATCAACTCTTAATATCATCAGAACTCTTTCTTACCATAAATGATTTCTCTAAATCATTTTATGCACCTTATAGACCATGGTTAACACCTAGCATAGCATACCATGGCCACCCAGTCAGTAATAAGGTTTACCTTAAATGAACCTATAATCATATGCTACCATGCACAAGAATCTCTCTATTACAAAATCTCAATTCGAGCTGGAGTCATGGTTTATGTCAAACCCCATTTGCTATGAATATCATGTTCTCTTTTATTTCCAGTTATTGATTAAAAAGATTTTCTTATCAGAAACTCTTTTCTAAATAAATCCATCTATCTTGGCTAGAAACTTGAAACATCAAGAACAATTAAATGAACATAGGATTTTATCCCTATTTACGTAGGGTAAAAGATTCCATCTTGATCAACACCTACCTCCACATGTAACTAGTAGGAGCCAACCACACGCCCATATACCCATACACAGTATAATTATGAAAGCAGTATCAAACTTAAACCACCTACATACAAGATAACTGTGCTATCTCGGGTCTAAAGATTATATGCACTAATATGATTTATGACAATGCATTGACAAGAGTAAACTCCATGTGCTTGTCATAAATGTCACTGGTTTGACCTACTTATCAAGTATAAGTGCCTATCATATTTGTTATATGGCATGAGACTCACCATTCCATCTTATTTACATCTCAAATAAATAACTTGGGAACAAACATGATTACAATGTTTCTGGTTAAGTCATATCCTTATTGTGAAGTATCCTCGATTGTGAACTAATTTATGATACTTTGTGCTAGAAATACTATCACTCATATTCTTAATAACTTAAGAATAGAATTTCCAACAAAATATCAGTGGACCTTCTCTTACACATAAATATATTATGTAAATGGAAAAGTGAAAATGCCTTTTATTAATAAAACATGTACAAGATACATACTAAATGATATGCTCTAGGGCATACTACTAACAATCTCCCACTAGCACTAGAGTCTTTCATTACAATATCTTAGACCCATCTTCTCAAGATGTCGGTCTAGCTGAGTTTGTGACATAGGCTTAGTGAATGGATCAGCTGGATTTTCAGTTGATGCTATTTTCTGTATGGCTGCATGGCCTCGCCTAACTATTTCTTCGATAATGTGGTGGCGCTTTTCTATATGTTTGGATTTCTGGTGAGACTGGGGTTCCTTAGCCTGTATAACTTCTCCATTATTGTCACAGTGAAGTGGAACTGCTGACTCAATGGAAGGAACTACTGCAAGTTCTATCACGAACTTCTTTACCCAAACAACTTCCTTTGCAGTATCTGATGTAGCAATATACTCAGCCTCGATAGTGGAATCTACAGTCGTACTCTATTTGGAACTCTTCCAACTGATTGTACCTCCATTACCAATGAACACATACCCAGTGGTAGACTTTCTTTCATCGATATCTGATTGGAAATCAAAATCAGTATAACCATCCAATTGCAAGTCTCCACCTCCATATATCAGGAAAAAATCCTTAGTTCTTCTCAAGTACTTAAGAATATTCTTGACAGCTATCTAGTGTTTCAAACCTGGATTGGATTGATACCTGCTAGTCAAACTAACAGCATATGCGATATCCGGCTTAGTACACAATATTGCATACATCAAACTTCCAATAGCCGAAGCATATGGAATCCTGGCCATTTTATCTCTTTCTTCAGGTGTCTTTGGAGACATCTCTTTAGAAAGGTGGATACCATGTCTCACTAGTAACAATCCACTCTTGGAATCAAGCATGTTAAACCTCTTTAACACCTTTTCAAATTATAGACTTTAGGATAAACCAATTATTCTTTTCGCTCTATATCTATAGATGCGAATCCCAAGAATATAGGTTGCCTCTCCTAAGTCTTTCATGGAGAATGTATTTGACAACCATATATTTACAGTTGTCAACATACCTGTGTCATTGCTCATCAATAAAATATCATCCACATATAAGACAAGGAAAGTGATAGCACTATCACTAACCTTCTTATATACACATGGCTCATCCTCATTTTTGATAAAACCAAATGACTTAATAGCTTTATTAAAATGGTTGTTGCAACTCTTCAAAGTTTGTTTCAACCCATAAATGGATCGCTTTAGCTTGTATACTTTGGAACCATCTTGGGATTCAAAACCCCTAGACTGTTCCATGAAAATGTTTTCTTCAATATATCCATTGAGAAAAGCTGTTTTGACATCCATCTGCCAAATCTCATAATCATAGTATGCAGCTATTGCTAATAGAATCCTGATTGATTTAAGCATGGCAACAGGCAAGAAAGTCTCCTCATAGTCGATTCCTTGCCTTTGGCAAAACCCTTTCGCTACTAGCCTTGCTTTATAGGTCTCTACCTTTCCATCAGAACCAATTTTCTTCTTGAAAAATCATTTGTTCCCTATGGGTACAATACCTTCAGGTGGGTCAACAAGATCCCAAACTTAATTCTTATGCATGGAATCAATCTCAGATTTCATAGCATCAATCCATTTTAAAGAGTCTATATCTGATATAGCTTCGTCATAGGTAAGTGGATCATCTCCATGATCAACTTCTTTCATGAGTAGACAACTCTTGTTCTTCTTCATGAAGGAAACCATATCTCACTGGTGGGTGAGATACCCTGGTTATTCTATGAGGAATAGCTGTAGATGTTTCATTAATAGGTGTAGGTTGCCTAGATGGATCTATATCCATATGATCTGTTGGTTGATCAGAATTCTCCAATTTTAACTCTATTTGCCTTCCTTTGCCTCCTTCTTGAACAAACTGTTGTTCAAGAAATGTGGCATATCTACTTACCATAACCTTTTGTGATGTAGGCAAATAAAAATAATATCCAAAACTATCTTTTAGATATCCAGCAAATCGACCCTTTCTAATATGGTTTCCAATTTATCAGTGTTTAGCTTTTTGATATAAGCTGGACAAGCCCAAATCTTAACATACTTAAGACTTGATTTTCTTCCATGCCATATCTCATAAGGTATGGAAGATACTAATTTTGATGGAATCCTATTCAGAATATGCAAAGCTGATTCTAATGCAAATTCCCAAAAGGAGATTGGCATATCAGTATAGCTCATCATACTACGTACCATATCCAATAGGGTATAATTTCTCCTTTCAGATACACCATTCAGCTATAGTGTTCCTAGAGGAGTCAACTGGGAAACAATGCCGTGCTCTCTCAAGTATTCAGCAAATTCAGTACTCAAGTATTCACCTACACGATTAGATCGAAGAGCTTTAATACTCTTTCCTGTTTGATTTTCTACTTCAGATTTAAATTCTTTGAACTTTTCAAAGGATTCATGTTTGTATTTCATCAAATACAAATACCCAAACCTTGATTTATCATCAGTAAAGGTAATAAAGTAATGAAAACCACCTCTAGCCATTTCTTTAAATGGACCACATACATCACTATGTATTAGTTCAAAATATTTTCAGCTCTTAGCCCTTGTCATACAAAGGGTGATCTAGTCATTTTGCCCTGAAGGCAGGATTCACAGGTTGGAGTAGGTTTAGAACCCAATGAGGATAGAATCCCCATTTTCTCCAATTTTGCAATCCTATCTTCTGCAACATGACCTAACCTTATGTGCCAAATATATTTTGAACTTGAGTTGATTTTCACCATGGAATTGCATTCATGTAGATCACTTGCATTTATTTTGTGTTTGTCATTATTATCCAAATAATAAAGACCATCATTCATATAATCCGAACCAACATATTTATTTCCAAAATAAATATTGTAAACATCATCTGTGAACTGAAATTCATAGCCATTTCTAGTCAAACTAGATATAGAAATGATGTTCTTAAAAGCATCAAGTACATATAAAATATTATCCAAACACAAAACATGTCCAGACATGTAAAAAGATTTAGATCCTATGGCCAAAGCTTCAACAGTTGAGCCATCGCCAATCCAGAGTCTAACATCTCAAGAACGCAAGCTTCTACTATTTGCTAATTCCTGCATATCATAAGAAATGTGAGAACTGGCACCAGTATCTAAAACCCAAGCTGTAGATGAACTATGAGTATCATCAGAATCTAAGTAACAAGATATGGACATACCTTCCAAAGGTGTATCCTTATTGTCCTTCAGAGAAATAAGATACCCTGGGTAGTTCCTTTTCCAGTACCCATCCTGCTGGTAGTGAAAATACTTTCCTTTGCCTCCATCAGCTTTAGTCTTCCCTTTCTGTTTTGCTATTTTCTTAGAAGGACCAAGAATCTGAGGTTTCTTTTTCTTATTGCCCTTCTTCTTGTTGGACTTTCGAGCAGAAGAAGATGCAATCAAAGCTATCTCTTTTCCTTTATTGCCCAGCATATTTTTTTGGGCAATAACCAGCATATTGAGTAAACTAGCCAAGGTGCATTCCTCTTTAGTCATATGAAAATTTGTCACAAAATTCCCATATGACTTAGGTAGGGACTGAAGGATCAAATCCGTCTGCAGCTGGAAATCCATGTTAAAGTCAAGATGTTCTAGCTGCTCAATCAGCCGAATCATCTTATGGACATGATCCCCAACATTCTATCCCTCAGACATCCTTATGCGGAATAGCTGCCTAGATAACTCATACCTAGCATTCCTGCTGTGCTCACCATACAACTCTTGTAGGTGAAGGAGGATCTCACTCGCACTCTGCATGTTCTCATTCTTCTTCTGTAACTCATTACTCATAGAAGCAAGCATTTAACACTTAGCAATCATATCATGTTCATTCCACTTGTCCAAAGTTTCATGTTCCTCTTGAGTGGCCTCTGGAGGTAAAGGACCAGGAACATGTGAGTTTATAACATATCCTATATGTTCAAGGTTCAGAACAAGTTTCAAATTTCTTAACTAATCAGATAGATTAGGCCTTGTCAACCTATTGCGATGAAGTATGCTTGCAAGGATATTGGATGGCGGTGGTTTTTATGTGCTCATTATTATCAGAAAATTAACTGCAGAAAATAACCAGATTAATTAGTAAATGTATCATGTAATTAACCAAAAATGATTATTGTCTTTTAATCAAATTGGTCCTCCCACGAACTTAGCAAATCCTACATTTCCAAAGTAGAAAACAGAAATGCCAGTTGGAAGGATTTCTAGTGGGTGATTGAATTCTTATAATCCTATTGATCATCCTCAGGCACATCCATTATTGGAATTATAATAAATTATAAGTGAGCAACTCCTTGCCCATCACATCTCATGTGAGGTTTAATCCTTTACCTAGCCGCTAATGCTTAAAATCTCAGGCACATCAATTACTGACTTCTCTTGCATTAGTTAAGTTGATCCCATTAAGCTAGTAAACATGCAAATAATTTTAATGTCCTCAGGCACATCCATTATTGGCCACCAAACCATTTATATATTTACAACATCTCATGCTTAACAATTATTCTTAAGAAAATCTCTTAAATTAATTGCATCATATGCAACTATTTAAAATTTCTTAAAATAATTGCCCCAATGGAGGGCCCATGTTATAATTACTTTAATTATACCATTTCTAACTTAATCATTTGTTTGGAAGATTTTGTGGTCATCCTAATTACTATTAAGGTCTCACTTTGCACATTATCCAATTAGCATGCATATATCATATACTTGCATACATTCCCATACATCTCATGCATTCATGGATAATAATAAATATGGTATGCTCATGGACTTGCTAAGGGATTCAATTCTGAGCCACTAAGAATTGAATAAGAGCATTCCTAGTTGCATTTTATTCATTCATATTATAAGAGTTGCTGAAGGAGTACATAATAAACACTTGATCTTGAATTTCTCCCGCTGGTCCCACCAATGCTCTTGACCTCCTTGATCTTCTTGCAATCCAATTACATAGTAATCCTTGGCATACCAAGGTGAATTTACAAGAACTAAATAAATGAAATTATAACCCAAAAGTTATTATAACCTTCATAATACATGCCCAAAATAAATTAAAATTAATTAATTAATTTACAACCCAAAGAAACATAAAGAAATAAATCCAATCATATTGGTCTTTTACAGTCCATGATCATCCATCATGCATATCACTATTTAATAATTAAATAAAACATACATACTTAAATTAAATTAAATATCTCATATTCAGCTTTAAAATCTAGATTTGAATATAATTCAAACAAATTAAAAAATTCAGATTTGAATCACATTCAAACAAATTTAAAAATTCAGATTTGAATCAAAATTTAATTGTGTGATTAAAACTCTAATTAAACAATTTAATTAGACATAAAATGGACATGATCATGAGATGATTAAATCATTGCTGGTTGCATTGAAAAGGTGGCAGCATGGACAGGACGCCATATGTGAGCATGAAATTGAACAATTAAAGGAGTTGAAGTTGCGAAAGCATGAAAAACATAAGTTTAGATCATTGAATTCAAAAATTTTTCATATAGAGTCCCATTCATCATGCAAGATTCATTTTTATCTATTTGATTTCAATGATAAACAACATATTAAAACTCTTTTAATATGTTTTTGGATCTACATTTGCCATTTAAGATTTTAGAATTAACAGATTAATTCATTAGAGCCATCAAGAATAAGTGCACTAACCTTTTTGATGCACTGCAGTGTGTTTGGCACCTTTAGGATGTAAACAGGACACCTTTGGGATGTTGCCCCTCTAGCTTGTCCACACCATGATCACCAATTGGAGTCCCTTGAACAGCTTATAAAGCTTTTCCAATCAATTAGAAAATCAGGTTTTTCCTTTTAAGAGATTACAGATGTAAACAGGACACTAGAAACGATTTCTAATATTTTTAATTTAAATGATTTTTGGCAAATCTCTTTGAATTATTGAGAGATGAAGAAGAAGAGAGGAAGAGGTAACCAAGGGTGGTGGTACCAAAGAGAGAATGAGCAGATTGTGTTTTTTCTTTTCATTCTTTTCCTTATATAGCAAGGTCACCACTTAAAACCCTTGCCACATGTCACCTTCAGATTGGATCTAGGTTTAATTGACCCAATCACATTGTGCCAAGTGTCAAGCCTAGATTTAATCTTGACTTTGATCATCTTACATGATTAAAAGAAAATTGGCAAGCTTATGTGTAGTGCCATGTGTCACCATCTCATGGTGCCACATGTCACCATCTCATGGTGCCACATGTCACCCTATGAAATGACCAAAATACCCTTGTGTCTTAATTTTAAATTCTCAACCCAAAATACTTATTTTTGTTCTTCTAATCAATTTATATCAAATATAAATTAATTAATTTCTCATAATTAAATTCATATTTAAACACTTTAAATATAAATTTAACTTATACTGTACATCCAATAACCTAGATTTGGTTTCAAGCAATGCTAGGGACTTTGCAATCTAATTGCAAACTAAACCTATTTAATTAATCAATTAAACTATTTAATTAATTAATTAAATCATATTTAATTAATCAATTAAACTATTTAATTAATTAATTAAATCATATTTAATTTAGTGATTACTTGTGTATGTGTGTGACTTACTAGGCTCATCACTAATTGGCAATGAGACATGATATCAACTCTTAATATCATCAGAACTCTTTCTTACCATAAATGATTTCTCTAAATCATTTTATGCACCTCATAGACCATGGTTAACACCTAGCATAGTATGCCATGGCTACCCAATCAGTAATAAGGTTTACCTTAAATTAATCTATAATCATATGTTACCATGTACTAGAATCTCTCTGTTACAAAATCTCAATTTCAGCTGGAGTCATGGTTTATGTCAAACCCTATTTGCTATGAATATTATGCTCTCTTTTAATTTCAGTTCTTAATTAAAATGATTTTGTCATTAGAAACTCTTTTTTGAATAAATCTATTTGTCCTGGCCAAGAACTTGAAATATCAAGAATAATTAAATGAACATAGGATTTTATCCCTATTTACTTAGGGTAACAGATTCCATCTTGATTAACACCTACCTCCATATGTAACTAGTAGGAGCTAACACATGCCCATATACCCATACACAATACAAGTATGAAAGCAGTATCAAACTCAAACCACTTATTTACAAGATAATTGTGCTATCTCAGGTCTAAAGATTATATGCACTAATATTATTTATGACAATGCATTGAGAAGAGTAAACTCCATGTGCTTGTCATAAATGTCACTGGTTTACTTATCAAGTTTTAAGTGCCTATCATATATGTTATATGGCATGAGACTCACCATTCCATCTTATTTACATCTCATATAAATAACTTGGGAACAAGCATGATTACAATCTTTCTAGATAAGTCATGTCCTTATTGTGAAGGATCCTCGATTGTGAACCAATTTATGATATTTTGTGCTAGAAATACTGTCACTCATATTCTTAACAACTTAGGAATAGAATTTCTAATAAAATATCAATGGACCTTTTCTATTACATATAAATATATTATATAAACGAAAAAGAGAAAATGCCTTTTATTAATAAAACATGTACAAGATATATACTAAATGATATGCTCTAGGACATACTACTAATATAATGATATCACTATGCAGCTAGCAAAATAAATTCTTGGCCATAGCTACAAGGTTTTAGAACATTCATTTTCAAAGGTTCAAGAATCACACTATTTCAAGTTCTGTAGCAAAAGATATGAGTTTTTAAAGTTGATTCTCCTACTTATGGAAACTGTCACGTCAATTTTTCAAATTTAATTAATAAAAGTTTTACCTTCAAACACCAACTTAACAGGGGAATTAAGTCTGGCATGAAACTACAAAGTTTTAGGGCATTCATCAAAGTTTTCATAGACATAAATATCATAACAATCCAACTTTTGTAGCTCTAGTTATGAATTTTTAAACTTGACTGATCCTACAGCCTACTGACAGATTCAAATCTCCAACACACACACAGGCTATTATTTCCAACAACTTGCATTTCTTCCTTATACCTAATGAACTCCTTACTTAAATATGATAAAAAATATGAGTTATAGCACTAAACTTAGTTGTGAACCAATTGTTGCCCCCCCTTTTTCCTACAAATCTCTACCAAACCCTTTTAGGAGTTAGGGTTCTTCAAGCTTATTTCACCTAATCTCTAGCTCCCTTTGCTTTAAGCTCCAAAAATGAGTTGATCTAGGGATTTTACTTGGGATTCCCCTATCAAAATTTGACAGAATTTAGGCTATTGAAATGAAAACAAAAGAAAGGCGAAGATGGATGAGAATGGTTGGCTGAATGAGAGAAGAGATAAGGATGCTTTTATTTGTTTTTAACCATTGGTTCTTCATCCTTTGTCCATTGGTCTATGAGATATTTTCTATTATTTCTAATCTTTCCCCAAAACTTTGTAATTTTTTCAAGTTAGTTCTCCAATCTTTTATTTGCCCCTTAACTTATTAATTAATTCAATTCATCCTCTAAACTTTGGTGGCCAAATTCCTAGGTATGTATGGAGCCAACTTCACACACAATTAAAATATGAAATTTATATGAATACCTTTTAAGATAAATTAAGGATGTTACAACTCTCCCTCTCTTAGGATATTTCATCCTCGAAATAAGAACGTACCTCATTCTATGAATAGTTTAAGGTATTATTTCTTCATGTCATCCTCGCTCTCCTAAGTGGCTTCTTACCCTGAATGTTGTCTCCATAACACTTTAACTAGGAGTATCTGCTTGTTCCTCTGTTGTCTCACTTCAAGTACTAAAATCCTCATGGGTTCTTCACCGTAGTTTAAACCAAGGTTCACCTCAATTTCTTCCACTGGTAAAATGTGTGATGAATTCGACCTGTACCTCCTCAACATGGAGACATGAAAAACATTATGGATTTTCTCCAACTTCAAAGGTAATGCCAGTTTATATGCTACTGGTCCAACCCTATCAATTAACTCATAAGGCCCAATGATTCTGGGACTCAATTTGCCCTTACACCCAAATCTCATAATTTTCTTCCATGGAGAGACTTTCAAGAACACCTTGTCTCCCACTTGGTACTTGATCTCTTGCCTCTTTAGGTCTATATAGGACTTCTATCTGTCAGAGGCTACTTTAAGTCTATCCCTAATCAATCTCACCTTATCCTTAGTCTTTTGAACAAATTAAAGGTCCAACATTTTCCTTTCAGCAACCTCACCCCAACATAGAGGCGTCCTGTATTTTCTACCAAACAAAGCTTCATAGGAAGGCATGCCAATGCTAGTTTGATAGCTGTTATTATAGGCAAACTCCACTAATGGTAGATGTTTATCTCAGTTACCTTCAAATTCCATCACATAAGCCTGTAACATATCTTTCACAACTTGAATAACCCTATTTGATTGCCCATCTGATTATGGATTAAAAGCTGTACTAAAGTTCAATCTAGTCCTAAAGGCCTTGCGTAGATTACCCCAAAATCTAAAAGTAAACCTTGGATCCCTATCAGATACAATAGACACAAGTATTCCATGTAATCTCATAATCTCTGCAATATATAATTCTACCAACCTTTCCAGAGAATAGTCCATCCTGACTGGTAGGAAATGTGCAGATTTCATCAAACGATCTACTATGACCCATATAGCATCATGATTCCTTTGAGTACAAAGCAAACCAGTGACAAAATCCATAGTAATCTACTCCCATTTTCATTTGGGCACTAATTTGAGTAACCCAATTGACACCTGATGCTTGGCCTTGATCTGCTAGCACACCAAACACTTGGAAACAAATTCCGTAATGTCCCTCTTCATCCCTTTCCACTAATAGTTCTTCTTCAGATTTCGGTACATTTTGGTATTACCGAGATGCATGAAGAAAGTAGAGCTGTGGGCTTCCTTCAGAATTTTCTCTTTTAATTTTGGAACATCAAGGGTACATATTCCACCTTGGTACTAAAGTATTCTGTCCTCCTTCGGAGAGAAGTCAGATTCTTCCACCTTCTTCAAATTAAGCAAGATTTTCATTAATTGATCACCTTTCTTCTGTGCCTCTGCCACCTCATTAATTAAAAATGGCTTCAGAGTCAACTGTGCTATAATGGAGCCATTGTTTTATAACTCGAATTGTGCCTTAAGTGCTTTCAACTTAAGTAGCAAGGGTAATGAAAAAGTTAACATCCTTGTCATGGACTTTCGACTGAAAACATCTGCAACCACATTAGCTTTACCCAAGTGGTAATCTATGGTGCAGTCATAATCCTTAATAAGCTCTAACCATGTCCTGTGCCTCAAATTAAGTTCCTTTTATGTGCCCAAATACTTCAAACTCTTATGATCTGTAAACATGTGACATTTCTCACCATAAAGGTAGTGCCTCCAGATTTCAAGTGCAGACACTATTATTACAAGCTCAAAGTCATGAGTGAGATAATTAAGCTCATGTGGCTTGAGCTGCTTAGAGGCATATGCTATTACCCTGCCGTCTTGTATGAGTACACATCCAAGCCCATTATGTGAAACATCATTATATACTATATAATCTACACCTTCCGTGGGCAATGCAAGAATAGGAGCTTAAGTCAACAAAGCCTTTAACCTTTCAAAACTCTCTTGGTATTTATCATTTCACACAAATTTTGCATCTTCCTAAGCAATTAGTGAGGGGTGAAGTATTGATTGAAAACTCCTTAACAAATTACTTATAATATCCTGCTAATCCTAGAAAACTTTTAACCTCTGTTGCATTCTAAGGTGGCTTCCACTCTAATATCACTTTTATTTTGTTAGGATCCCCCCTTATTCCCTCAGCAGATACAATATGCCTAAGAAATGCCACTTGACTAAGCCAAAATTCACATTTGGAGAATTTGGCATAAAGCTTCTTCTCCCTTAAGGTTTACAAAATAATTCTCAAGTGTCGGTTATGCTCCTCCTCAGACTTACAATATATAAGAATATCATCAATAAATACACGATGAATGAATCAATGTGGGGTTGGAAAACCCTATTCATCAAGTCCATAAATGCAGCAGGTGCATTAGTCAACCTGAATGGCATGACAACAAATTCATAGTGATCATATCGGGTCTTGAAAGTAGTCTTTGTCACATCTTGGTCCTTCACTCTCATCTGATAATACCCCTACCCTAGATTAATTTTGGAGAAAACACTAGCACCCCTGAGTTGATCAAATAGATTATCAATTCTAGGCAATGGATACCTATTATTGATTTTGACTTTATTTAGCTGCCAATAGTCAATGAATGATCTGAGACTACCATCTTTCTTTTTAATAAAAGAACGGGTGCTCCCCAAGGTGAAGAGCTAAGCCTAATAAAGCCTTTATCAAGTAGCTTTTGTAATTGCACCTTTAACTCCTTCGATTCTGCTGGTGCCATTCTATATAGTGTCATAGAAATGGGATTTGTCCTACGTAGAACTTCTATCCCAAATTTTACTTCTCGTTTCTGCGGAAGCACAAGTAAGTTTTATAGGAAGACATTCTCAAAATCACACATAGTGAGAATAACTTTAATAATAGGACTCTCCACCCGTGTATCAACTACATGAGCCAAGTAAGCAATACATCCACTCCTCATCATCTGTCTAGCTTTAGTTGCAGAGATTATATTAGATGGCATACTATGCCTCTGACCTTGAATCATAACATGAATACATTTTAGAGTTTCGAAGGTCGCCTGCTTCAATCTACAATCTATTATCACATGATGCCTATGCAGCCAGTCCATTTCAATGATCACATCAAAATCATGGAATGGCATTTCAATCAAATCAGTGGGAAACTCTACCCTTTGGATAACTAGAGGATAGTCTCAAAATATTTTATTAACCATAACCTTTTACCCCAAAGGGCTAGAAACAAGTGTGAACTGGATCCACATTAGCATGACAAGACAATGCAACACTAACATATGAGTGTGTGGATCCAGGATCAAACAGCACAAATGCATCGAAGCTAAAGAGAGAAAATATACCGATAACCAAATCTGATGTGTCAGCCTCATCCCTCTGATGGATAGCATAAACCCTCATTGGTGTACTAGAACCTCCTGGCTGATCAATAGTGGTTGATGGGGATGCCTATGAACTGCCCCCTCTATCTCTTCTTGGTCCATTAGCGGTAGTAGTCTATAGTCTCCTTGTGGACCCTTTTGTCTGAATTAGGGCCACATTAGGTCTGAAATTTGGGCACTCTCTAGTAAAATGACCCATCTAACCACATGAGTAACATCCCCTAGTAGCACTCCTGCAGACCCCTCTATGAAGTTTTCCATAGATATTGCATGTGGGGATATGTAAGGGTCTACTCTGGTTAAAAGCAGGAGAACTAGCATGAGAGTAGGTAAGTCGACTAATCTGTCTTTGTGGTGGTAGTGATATTAAATTCCTTGACCTTCGATGATATGAGGTAGCCTGAACTTCCTTTTCTTACTGGATGAACCACCATGCTTAAAAGTGGTCTGCTTTTGTATCCCTTACCTTGATTCCTTTTGATCATCTGTTCTGTAATTAATCTCCTCTAATTCCTTTGCATGGTTCACCATCTCAACAAAGGTAACATTCCTTCCTACAGTTACCCATTTCTATAACTCTTTATCTTGCCCATCTCCGAACCTCTTCATGCACTTTTCTTCTATATTAGTTAGACTCCCTCCATGTCTGCTTAATCTGAGGAAGTCTTGCTCATACTTAGTCACTGTGCATCCCTTCTGCTTCAAGTCAATGAACTCCTTCAGCTTAGCATCCATATACACTAAAGACACGTACTTTACATTGAATTCATTGAGGAAATCATTCTATGTAAGGATTGGTAGTCTTGCATTGCTATTAGGGACTATCTTCCACCAGTCATATGCATCCCCCTGAAGTAAATATACAGCAAAATCAAACTTCTACTGGTAATTATAGTGCATGATTTCAAGCACCCTCTCTAATCTCTCAAACCACTATTTGGCCTCCTGAGGATCTACCATGCCTTGAAATTCTGGTACCTCATGCTGCCTAAACCCCTTATAATCTATCTTATTTATGAATCTGAGTAGCAACCCTCCTTAGAAGCTCTGTAACTGGATCTGTCGAAACTTCTTGTTTTCCCTAGTTGCCAACTTTAGGATACTGAGGTGCCATGTTACCCACCTCATCATTTATCTCATTCTAATTATTAGCAGTCATTACGTTTGCTCAAGTACTTTATCAAGAGAAGATCGCGTTAATAGTATGCCCTAGAGCATATCATTTAGTATGTATCTTGGGCATATTTTATTAATAAAAAGATAACTTCACTTTTCCATTTACATAATGTATTTATGTGCAATAGAAAAGGTCCATTGATATTTTGTTAGAAATTCTATTCTTAAGTTGTTAAGAATATGAGTGACAGTATTTCTAGCACAAAGTATCATAAATTGGTTCACAATCGAGGATACTTCACAATAAGGACATGACTTATCCAAAAAGATTGTAATCATGTTTGTTCCAAGGTATTTATATGAGATATAAATAAGATGGAATGGTGAGTCTCATGCCATATAACAAAAATGATAGGCACTTATACATGATAAGTAGGCCGAACCAGTGACACACATGATAAGCACATGGAGTTTACTCTTGTCAATGCATTATCATATATCATATCAGTGTATATAATCTTTAGACCTGAGATAACAAAGTTATCTTGTACATAGGTGGTTTGAGTTTGATATTGCTTTCATACTTATACTGTGTATGGGTATATGGGTATGTGTTGGCTCCTACTTATTATATATGGAGGTAGGCGTTAATCAAGATGGAATCTGTTACCCTAAGTAAATAGGGATAAAATCCTATGTTCATTTAATTGTTCTTGATGTTTTAAGTTTCTGACCAGGACAGACAGATTTAGTCAGAAAAGAGTTTCTAACAAGAAAATCTAATTAATCAAGAACTAGAATTAAAAGAGAACATAATATTCATAGCAAATGGGTTTTGACATAAACCATGACTCTAACTCGAATTGGAATTTTGTAACAGAGAGATTCTAGTGCATGGTAACATATGATTATAGGTTCATTTAAAGGTATTCCTTGTTATTAAATGGGTGTGTCACACCCTACCCCTCTGTAAGGCGTAACATGATCCCGTAGTATACCTAATTAATTACCAACTTCGTCTACTGATAACCCATTAAATACACTATAAGGGATTTTAAAACTTTTCTTACTTCTTTTTACAGTGGTAAGCACTATTTACAGGTGTTAAAAAATTTTTTGAACTAAAGTGAAACAGCTAACATTTGAATTATTAGTAATTTCTATAAAAATTTTAACGGAGTGCCATCTATATTTTGAATAAAACAGTTCTTAAAAAACCTATAAAAAGCACTTCAAATATATTTCTCAATCTCAAACTCCAACATTTAATCAACACAATATGTTTCTCAACTCAAATCCACAATAATTTTTCAATATTTCCAAAGGCTGAGATAAAAGAAATATAGTATAAATTTTACAAGCCAAAATAATTCACAATTTATTTTACAACTTCAATATATAATTTTAGTTTACAACTGCTCAAAACCAAGAATACTATATACATACATTAAACATACATTACAATACAAAATGCAGAATATGGTATACTTAATATACCCGATGATATCTCACTGAAGCACTAGCAGCCTAGTCTGCTGCCCTATCAGTCTGTCTACCTGCAATAGCAACAAAAAGCTATCGCTGAGCCATTGTCTCAGTGCCAAATACAACTTTAAATCACAAATCATATGTCACATAAATAATGGATACTAAAAACCATAGTTAAATTCAAAGACAATAAATATCAATAAGAATTTAAACTCCATTTCACAATATCACAATAAATCTCAATGAATCAAAACGCAGTTAAATTCAAAAGACAGTGAATGTCAATAAGAATTTAAACTCTATTTCACAATCTCACAATGCATCAATAAATCACACACAGCTTAATCATGTTCCAAAGTTCAATTCATCCCAAAAGCCCATGGCTAATGAGGAATTCAATTCGTCCCAAAAGTCGATGGCTAATGAGGAATAACATAGCTAGCTAGCAAAAATATGAGTATTCATTCTATTCGTCCTCAATAGGCACACATTGAAGGAACAGAAGCGTGAAAAACATAAGTTTATACCATTGAATTCAAAAATTTTCATCTAGGGTCACATGAATCATGCAAGATTTATTTTTATCTATTTGATTTCAATGATAAACAACATATTAAAACTCTTTTAATATGTTTTTGGATATGTATTTTCCATTTAAGATTTTAAAATTAATCAGATTAATTTTAGAACCCTAGATTAAATCAAGAACGATTACACTAACCTCTTGATGCACTGCAGCATGTCTGCGCCTTTGAGATTCATCTTCAGGACACCAGATGTTGTCCCTCTAGCTTTTCAACACCAAGAACACCTATGGCAGCCCTTGAATAGCTTCTAAAGCTTTTTCTATTAATTAGAAAATCAAGTTCTGCCTCTTAAGAGATTAAAGATGTAAACAGGACACTAGAAACAATTTCTAGCGTTCTTAATTCAAGAGATTGATGGCTAATCTCTTTGAATTGATGAGAGATGAAGAAGAATAGATGAAAACCCTCAAAATGGCGTGACAAAGGAGAGGAGTGGCTGCTGGTCCTTTTTTCTTTTCATAACCACACTTAAATAGCTAGGTTAACACATTAAACCCTTGCCACATGTCACCCTTTGATTAGCTCTAGGTATAAGTGACCTAATCACATTGTGCCAAGTGTCAAACCTATATTTAATCTTGATTTTAATCATCTTACATGATTAAAAAACATTTGGCAAGCTTATGTGTAATCCCATGTGTCACCATCTCATGGTGCCACGTGTCACACTGCAAAATGATCAAAATGCCCCTATGTCTTAATTTTGAGTTCTCAACCCAAAATAATTATTTTTCTTCTTCTAATTAATTTATATCAAATATAAATTAATTAATTAATCTCTATTAATTAATTTCTCATTAATTAAATTCATATTTAAACACTTTAAATATAAATTTAACTTATATTATACATCTAATAATCTAAATTTGGTTTCAAGTCATGCTAGGGACTTTGCAATTTAATTGCAAACCAAACCTATTTAATTAATCAATTAAACTCTTTAATTAATTAATTAAATCATATTTAAATAGGTGATAACTTGTGTATGTGTGTGACTTACCAGGCTCATCACTAATTGGCAATGAGACATTATATCAACTCTTAATATCATTAGAACTCTTTCTTACCATAAATGATTTCTCTAAATCATTTTATGAACCTCATAGACCATGGTTAACACCTAGCATAGCATGCCATGGCCACCCAATTAGTAATAAGGTTTACCTTAAATGAACCTATAATCATATGTTACCATGCACTAGAATCTCTCTGTTACAAAATCCCAACTCAAGCTGGAGTCATGGTTTATGTTAAACTCCATTTGCTATGAATATTATGTTCTCTTTTAATTCCAGTTCTTGATTAAAAATATTTTCTCATCAGAAACTCTTTTCTGAATAAATCTATCTGTCCTGGCCATGAACTTGAAACATCAAGAACAATTAAATGAACATAGGATTTTATCTCTATTTACTTAGAGGAACAGATTCCATCTTGATCAACACCTACCTCCATATATAACTAATAGGAGCCAACACATGCTCATATACCCATACATAGTACAAGTATGAAAGGAGTATCAAACTCAAACTACCTATATACAAGATAACTGTGCTACCTCAGGTCTAAAAATTATATGCACTGATATGATTTATGACAAAACATTGACAAGAGTAAACTCCATGTGCTTGTCATAAGTGTCACTGGTTCGGCCTACTTATCATTTACAAATGCCTATCATGTTTGTTATATGGCATGAGACTCACCATTCCATCTTATTTATATCTCATATAAATAACTTGGGAACAAACATGAATACAATCTTTCTGGATAAGTCATGTCCTTATTATGAAGTATCCTTGATTGTGAACCTATTTATGATACTTTGTGCTAGAAATATTATCACTCATATTCTTAACAACTTAAGAATAATATTTCTAACAAAATATCAATGGACCTTTTCTATTACACATAAATATATTATATAAATAGAAAAGTGGAAATGCCTTTTATTAATAAAAATATGTACAAGATACATACTAAATGATATGCTCTAGGGCATACTACTAACAATCTCCCACTAGCACTAGAGCCATTCATTACAATATCTTTGACCTATCTTCTCAAGATGTCGGTTTAACTGAGTCTCTGACATAAGCTTAGTGAATGGATCAGCTGGATTTTCAGCTGATGCTATTTTCTGCATGGCTAAATCTCCTTGCCCAACTATATCTCTGATAATGTGGTAGTGCCTTTCTATGTGTTTGGATTTTGGGTGAGACCTTAGTTCCTTAGTCTGTATGACTACTCCATTATTGTCACAGTGTAGTGGAACTGCTGACTCAATGGAAGGAACTACTGTAAGTTCTGTCACGAACTTCTTTATCCGAACAGTTTCTTTTGCAGATCTCGATGCGAGAATATACTCACTCAGTAGTGGAATCGCAAATGTGCTCGCTTGGAACTCTTCCAACCGATCGCACCTCCATTACAAATGAACATATATCCAGAGGTAGACTTTCTATCATCGATATCCGATTGGAAATCGTAATCAAGATAACCATCCAATTGCAAGTCTCCACCTCCATAAATCAAGAATAAATCCTTAGTTCTTCTTGCACTTAAGGATATTCTTGATACCTATCCGATGTTCCAAACCCGATTGGATTGATACCTACTAGTCAAACTAAAGATATGCGATATCCGCCTAGTACACAACATTGCATACATTAAACTTCCAATAGCCAAGTACATGGAATCCTCGCCATCTTATCTCTTTCTTCGTGTGTCTTTGGAGACATCTCTTTAGAAAGATGGATACCATGTCTCACTGGTAACAATCCTCTCTTGGAATCAAGCATGTTAAACCTCTTTAACACCTTTTCCAAGTATAGACTTTGGGATAAACCAATTATTCTTTTCGCTCTATCTCTATAGATGCGAATCCCAAGAATATAGGTTGCCTCCCCTAAGTCTTTCATGGAGAATGTATTTGACAACCATACCTTTATAGTCGTCAACATACCTGTGTCATTACCCATCAACAGTATGTCATCCACATATAAGACAAGGAAAGTGATAGCACTGTCACTAACCTTCTTATATACATATGGCTCATCCCCATTTTTGATAAAACCAAAGGATTTAATGGCTTCATCAAAACGGATGTTCCAACTCCTCGAAGCTTGTTTCAACCCATAAATGGATCGCTTTAGCTTGCATACCTTGGAACCATCTTAGGATTCAAATCCCCTAGGTTGTTCCATGAAAATGTTTTCTTCAATGTATCCATTGAGAAAAGTTGTTTTGACATCCATCTGCCAAATCTCATAATCATAGTACGCAGCTATTGCTAATAAAATCCTAATTGATTTAAGTATGGCAACAGGCGAGAAAGTCTCCTCATAGTCGATTCCTTGCCTTTGGCGAAACCCTTTCGCTACTAGCCTTGCCTTATAGGTCTCTACCTTTCCATCAGAACCAATTTTCTTCTTGAAAACCCATTTGTTCCCTATAGGTACAATACCTTCAGGTGGGTTAACAAGATCCCAAACATGATTCTTATACATGGAATCAATCTCGGATTTCATAGCATCAATCCATTTTGAAGAGTCTATATCTGATATAGCTTCTTCATAGGTAAGTGGATCATCTCCATGATCTACTTCTTCATGAGTAGACAACTCTTGTTCTTCTTCATGAAGAAAACCATATCTCACTGGTGGGTGAGATACCCTGGTTGTTCTACGAGGTACAGTTGTAGATGTTTCATCAACGGGTATTGGTTGACTAGATGGATCTATATCCATCTGATCTGTTGGTTGGTCAGAATTCTCCAATTCTAACTCTATTTGCTTTCCTTTGCCTCCTTCTTGAATAAACTGTTGTTCAAGAAATGTGGCATCTCTACTTATCACAACCTTTTGTGAAGTAGGCAAATAAAAATAATATCCAAAACTATCTTTTGGATATCCAACAAATCGACCTTTTCTCGATCCGTCTCCAATTTATCAGTGTTCAGCTTTTTGATATAAGCTGGATAACCCCAAATCTTAACATGCTTAAGACTTGGTTTTCTTCCATGCCATATCTCATAAGGTGTGGAAGAAACTAATTTTGATGGAATCCTATTCAGAATATACAAAGCCGATTCTAATGCAAATCCCCAAAAGGAGATTGGCATATCAATATAGCTCATCATACTACGTACCATATCCAATAGGGTACGATTTCTCCTTTCAGATACACCATTTAGCTGTGGCGTTCCTGAAGGAGGCAGCTGAGAAATAATGCCATGCTCTCTCAAGTATTCATCAAATTTAGTACTCAAATATTCACCTCCACGATCTGATCGAAGAGCTTTAATACTCTTTCCTGTTTGATTTTCTACTTCAGATTTAAATTCTTTGAACTTTTCAAAAGATTCATGTTTGTATTTCATCAAATACAAATACCCAAACCTTGATTTATCATCAGTAAAGGTAATAAAATAATGAAAGCCCCCTCTAGCCATTTCTTTAAATGGACCACATACATCACTATGTATTAGCTCCAAAATATTTTCAGCTCTTAGCCCTTCTCCAACAAAGGGTGATCTAGTCATTTTGCCCTGAAGGCAAGATTCACAAGTTAGAGTAGGCTCAGAGTTCAATAAGGATAAAATCCCCATTTTCTCCAGTTTTGCAATCCTATCTTCTGCAACATGACATAATCTTAAGTGCCAAATATATTTTGAACTTGAGTTGGTTTTCACCATGACATTGCATTCATTTAGATTGCTATACTCTGGCCAGTGGAAACACTTTCTTATTGGCAATGGAAACACTTTCCTGTTGGTAATGGAAACACTTTCCTGTTGGTAGTGGAGACACTTTCCTTTGCCTTTATCTGCTTTAGTCTTCCTTTTCTGTTTAGCTATTTTCTTGGAAGGACCAGGAATCTGTGGTTTCTTTTTCTTATTGTCCTTCTTCTTGTTGGACTTTCCAACAGAAGAAGATGCAACCAAAGCTACCTCTTTTCCTTTATTGCCTGGAAAATTCTTTTGGGCAATAACCAGCATGTTCAGTAAACCAACTAAGGTGCATTCCTGTTTAGTCATATGGAAATTTGTCACAAAATTCCCAAAAGACTCAAGAAGGGACTGAAGGATCAAATCCGTCTGTAGTTGGAAATCCATGTTGAAGTCAAGATGTTCCAACTGCTCAATCAGCCGAATCATCTTGTGGACATGATCCCCAACATTCTGTCTCTCAGACATCCTCATACGGAATAGCTGTCTAGATATCTCATACCTAGCATTCCTGCTGTGCTCACCATACAACTCTTGTAGGTGAAGGAGGATCTCACTCGCACTCTGCATGTTCTCATGTTGCTTCTGTAACTCATTATTCATGGAAACAAGCATGTAACACTTAGCTCTCATATCATTCTCCTTCCACTTGTCCAAAGTTTCATGTTCCTCTTGTGTGGCCTCTAGAGGTAAGGGACCAGGAACATTTGAATCTAGAACATATCCTATATGTTCAACGTTCAGGACAAGTTTCAAATTTCTTAGCCAATCAGACAGATTAGGTCCTGTTAACCTATTGCGATCAAGTATGCTTGCAAGGATATTGGATGGTGGTGGTTGTTCTCTGCTCATTATTATCAGAAAATTAATTGCAGAAAATAACCAGATTTGTAACATCCTCCCGGTAGCAACTCCGTACATTCTACTGTTCCGGTGACCGGTGTCGGTCCGGACAGCTAGAACGTCCAGAAAAATATTTAAATCAAAGTGAGGGACCATAATTAACTCAAATATTAATAAGAAAAATTTATAAAAAATTTTAGAAATAAAATACAACCAAGTTAAACGAGTCGGTGCCCTAGCGAGGGGTAACTCAGAGGGAAGTTGCGGTTCTCGCAACGAGGAGCCCTAGACCCGGAAAAAAATTCATAAAATAATTTTTGGGACTCCAGAGAAGGGTCATTGAGGTTACTATGGCATTAGAATGCCAAGAAAATATTTAGAAAAATTTTTCAATCGGTACAGCCAATTTTGACCCGTTAAGCCAAACGGAGGGCATTTTGGTCATTTCACCTTCAGAGGTGATTTTTGGCCGACTTGTACAGTTAAGTAAATAATTATTATGATCTAAAATATGAATAAATATTGCTAAAAATTAAATTGAAATTTAGTGGAAAAGAAATGAAAGAAAAAGGAGCTAAATTGGGAATTATGATGTCATGCTTAGGTAATTAAAAATGCTATGGCCAATCACATTAAAGCAAGACAATTAAAATTCAATAAAAAGGGATAATGAGGCAGAATTCCAGAAATTTCAGCAGCCCTTTCTCTCTTCAAAAAACGTCACCCATGCTCCTCCATTTTTGGTTCTTAAAAGCTTCAATTTCCATGCTTTCCTCACCCCAAAACCCTAAGTCACCTTCACTAAAACTTGTCCATGCCTGTTGGGGAAGTGTTTGGCAGCCTAGAAAGTGAAGGAAAGTGAAGTTTTAGCTTGGAGAAATCTGCCCTACAAGAGGTTAGTGCTTACTTATGCAAATACTTCTTTATTTCCATGTTAGGGACTTGAATTTAGTAGGAATTTGTAAACTCAATGGACTAAATTCATGTGTATACATACCATGGATTTCGGCTGCCCTATTGAAGGAATAGGAATGAATGTTTTTGATGAGCTTGGAGTGAACTAGAGATCATGTTTGAAGTACATAATTATGTGGATAATGACTTAACTAGTTAACTAGGGTAACTAGTGTGAAATGGAGATTGGACATTAGGGTTTTGAGAAGTAAAAATT
This sequence comes from Hevea brasiliensis, assembly GCF_030052815.1. Taxonomy (NCBI): domain Eukaryota; kingdom Viridiplantae; phylum Streptophyta; class Magnoliopsida; order Malpighiales; family Euphorbiaceae; genus Hevea; species Hevea brasiliensis. The sequence continues at coordinate 44,825,001 of NC_079498.1, forward strand.
GACTTGGCTTATCAAACTGTTAAAGAACACTCTAATGGTCAATAAGTGACCATTTGAGGTATGTTGACCACAATTTGGACTGAAAAATGGTATGGCAAAGTCAAGGTGTAAGCTGCCCTAGGACAGCAGCAAATGGACTGAAATTTTAGTCCAATTACACAGCCATAACTTTGGTTGTGTTAGTCCAATTGGTGTTTGGCCAATTGGACATGAAAATAGGCTTATAATGGCACATTTTTGCTGAAGAAACCATGCCCAAAAGACCAAAGCAAGAGGACCAAAACTTGGCCCCAATCCGGATACCCTACAAACAGCCCCTACAGAAATGACCAAATGAACAGTAACTTTTCATTTGGCCATAACTCACTGTTGATTTGGTCAATTGACCTGAAATTTTTACAGCAACAAGTTAAGACATAGAAAAACAAATTTCATGAAGAAACCTACCCAAAATTATGACCAGAACCTAATCAAATCATTGAGCAAAGTGAAGTTTACTGTACTGAGATTTCCAGAATTTTCATTTGAGCAGCAATGTTTGGAGGACAATAACTCTCTCTAGAAAACTCAGATTTAGGCGATTCTTGAACCGATGGAAACCTAAGACATAGTAGAACATTTCATATGAAGAAAGTTAGACCAAATTAGGAACTTAACTTGATCAAATTACTGACCAAAGTTGGATCAAAATCTGCCAGAACCCATGATAGCAGCATGAACAGTGCACGTGAACAGTAAACTTATTTTGGCCATAACTTGAGCTACAAAACTCCAAATGGAGTGATTCAAAAAACGAAATTCAACTAGACAAAATAAGGAACATTTTCTATGAAGGAAGTTTTGTCAAATTCCAACAGTAAATCGACCAATGAAACAATGCAACTTCGGAGCACCAAAACCGAAAATTGGCAATTTTGCCAAAATGACCTAAGCTTTGAGAAAGTGACCAAAACCAACAAGTTTTAAATGAAAAATGTAGTATGTTTGAAGTGCCAAAGTCAATGTACATATTTTCTATGCAAAAGTCAACATTTTAGTTGACTAATGAAGTGAATAGTGACATGAAAACTTGAAATAAGCTTGGAAATGGATTTGGTAATTGATTCCAATAAGTTTTAAATGCAAAATGTGGTACATCGGGAGTGTTAAAACCAATGTACCTATTGTCTATGCAAAAGTCAACATTTTTGTTGACCAATGAGGTGAATAGTGACACCAAAACTTGAAATTCAAAATTTGAAATTAGAAATGCATCTAGGGGACTTTAAATTGCAATTGGCAATTAATACCAGTAAATATAAAACTCAAAATGTGGGATATTGGTGTAATTAGAATTAATATATCCATTAAGTATAAAAAGGTCAACATTTTGGTTGACTAGTATGGTGAATAGTAATCAAAATGATTAGTGAATTAAGATGAAGACCTAGAACCAATTCTAAGCTTAAATGCTTAGAATTGTATGACAAATATGGACTATGCATCCTAGTCAAAATTGTTAAAAAGAAATTTAGGCCATAAATTTGAAATCCATGAAATATTCATGGATTACTTGAAACATGAAAAATAAGTCACCTAATTGATGTGAATAGATAGTTAGGGCTTATATGCCCATCACAAATGGAATTCATAAAATATTAGTAACTCAACTTGAAATATAAAATTTGTAATTACATAAGTAGACTCTTGAATGTATAAATGAGAAAGGAAAAATGTTTTGAATACAATGGTACATGTGAACCATTGTTTAGAATTGGGATCAATATGAATAACATAATGAATGGATAAATAAACCATATTAATGTATGAATGAGACATTAGTTCTCATTATTGTAAAGAGGAGAAGTATTTTGAGTACAATGGTATAAAAGGATAATTGATGTGAATTGTGATCATATAAATGATCAAATGAATGTATGAATTATGATTGAAATTTATCATGAAATAATGAAGTCATAAAGCACAATATATTAATATTTTAAAGTATCAAATGCCCTAGTATACCTAACAAGATTGGTTTGGATAGTTTGGCATGCCAATAGGGTATTGTTTTAGCAGTACTGCGAAAGGCTTTATGCCCGTATTCATGGCTTTTATGCCGATTTCATGGCTTTTATGCCCGATTATGTGATATCATGGCTTTTTAGCCATACTGACTTCATACATGGTAGACGCTCACGTCCCATGGTATGACGGCCCGAGGCACGCAGTTGTCCAAAGGCCAACGACCCGTTATCCAAATTACTGCCTAGTATAGGTTACTTGGGCAGTCAATTAAAGTATTATTCAATTCAGGCAGCTAAGTTAAGTATAATGAAAATCCAGTACAATTAAATTAAGTATTGAATGAATAAGCAAAAGAGATTAGCAAAAGAAACATAACAAAAATAAAAATTGTAGAACCGTACAGACTTGAAATACAATACAGATAGAATAAATTATATACCTGCTAGTATTACTGAAAAGTTATAAACTAAGCACTTCCAAAGAGGAACAAACTAGTATATAAGATCGTTGATACTAGAAATACCATACCAAATTAAATTGATTCTTGAGTATCTGAATTATCATTTATTTCTTTCTTTACTTGTATATATTATTTCTGGTTATATTATTGCACCACTAAGCAGAAATGCTTAGCGATGGAATTGCTTCCTCGCAGTAATCAAGGTAAAACCAGAGATCATCGATCGAGATTTTTGGAGTCCAGATCTGCAAGTGTGTCGAAGAGTTCAAGATTGTCACCTCTCAAAGAATGCATGTAGATAGGGCTTATTTTATACATGTTATGTATATTGTTCATTCCTAGCACATTGTAAATTATTTGTATATCTTGTACAAAATAAACTCATGTAATTAACCTATGAATTATGGAAGCTATTCAAAGTAAGTATTTTAGTATGTGAATTGAATTTGAGTTATAATGAGATTATACTTGTGAATATTGAGATATTGAAAATCTAATGAGATTTCTGAGAAATCTGGATACTGTATTGAGATACATTATGTTTGAAAATTTTTGAGACTATTAAGTTTGAGAAATTGAGTATATATTGAAATTGTCTTTAGCAGGTTCAGAAGAACTGTTAGTCCAAATTACAGCCGACACTTTGTCGGATTATCGTTAAAATTTTTGAAATTTCCAATTTAGTTAGATTTTGATAAAAGTAAAAATAGCCTAAATCTTCAATAAAGTTTTTGAATAAATAAATCAAGGACTGTAATGAAATCAGATAAAATAGAGTGCTCCGACACACTGAGTGGCATAACTTGCTCGGCTACACTGTAGTCGGGTAAGGGGTGTCACAAGATTAATTAGTAAATGTATCATGTAATTAACCAAAATGATTATGGTCTTTTAATCAAATTGGTCCTCCCACTAATTTAGCGAATCCTACACTTCCAAAGTAGAAAACGGAAATCCTAGTTGGATGGATTTCTAGTGGGTGATTGAATTCTTATAATTCTATTGATCATCCTCAGGTACATCCATTATTGGAATTACAATAAACTATAAGTGAGCAACTCCTTGCCCATCACATCTCATGTGAGGTTCAATCCTTTACCTAGCCCCTAATGCTCAAAATCTCAGGTACATCCATTATTGACTTATCTTGCATTAGTTAAGTTGATCCCATTGAGCCAGTAATTATGCAAATAAATTTAATGTCCTCAGGTACATCCAATATTGGCCACTAAACCATTTACATATTTACAACATCTCATGCTTAACAATTATTCTTAAGAAAATCTCTTAAATTAATTGCATCTCATGCAACTATTTAAAATTTCTTTAAATAATTGCCCCAATGGAGGGCCTATGTTATAATTACTTTAATTATAGCATTTCCAACTTAATCATTTGTTTGGAAGATTTTATGGTTATTCTAATTACTATTAAGGTCTCACTTTGCACATTATCCATTTAGCATGCATATATCATATAATTGCATACATTCCCATACATCTCATGCATTCATGGATAAGCAGTAAATATGGTATGATCATGGACTTTCTAAGGGATTCAATTCTGAGCCACCAAGAATTGAATCAGGGCATTCCTAGGTGCATTTCATTCATTCATTCATTTTACAAGAGTTGCTGAAGGAGTACACAATCAACACTTGATCTTGAATTCCTCCCACTGGTCCCACCAATGCTCTTGACCTCCTTGAACTTCTTGCAATCCAATATTACATAGTAATCCTTGGCATACCAAGGCGAATTTACAAGAACTTAAATAAATGAAATTATAACCCAAAAATTATTACAAACTTAATAATACATGCCCAAAAAAAATTAAAATAAATTAATTAATTTACAATCCCAAAGAAACATAAAAGAAATAAATTCAATCACATTGGTCTTTTATAGTCCATGATCATCCATCATGCATATCACTATTTAACAATTAAATAAAACATACATACATAAATTAAATTGAATATCTCATATTCAACTTAAAAATTCAGATTTGAATATGAGTCAAATAAATTTAAAAATTCAGATTTGAATCTCATTCAAACAAATTTAAAAATTCAGGTTTGAATCACATTCAAACAACTTTAAAAATTCAGATTTGAATCACATTCAAACATTTTTTAAAAAATCATATTTGAATCACATTCAAATATTTTTTAAAAAATCAGATCTGAATTTTATTCAATCAATTTTAAAAAATCAGATTTAAATATGATTCAAACAACTTTAAAAATTCAGATTTGAATCACATTCAAACAACTTTTAAAATTCAGATTTGAATCACATTCAAACATTTTTTAAAATTCTGATTTGAATCATAATTTAATTGTGTGATAAAAATTCTAATTAAACAATTTAATTAGACATAAAATGGATCTTAAATCATACAACAATTGCACATTCACCATCCATTTACCTTTGCACACCATTGTGATGCATCAACCATGCGCACCATGGTGTTCATCATTTGTGCCGCCACTTTGACTTTGCAACCAGCAATAAACTCTTGATCTCATGATCAAACACACAATTAAATCATATAAACAACAATCAAAATGGCAAATATAGTGGCTCTGATACCAATTCAAGGAACGGAAGAGTGAAAAACACAAGTTTATACCATTGATTCAAAAATTTTCATCTAGGGTCACATGCATCATGCAAGATTTATTTTTATCTATTTGATTTCAATGATAAACAACATATTAAAACTCTTTTAATATGTTTTTGGATCTGTATTTGCCATTTAAGATTTTAAAATTAATCAGATTAATTTTAGAACCCTAGATTAAATCAAGAACGATTACACTAACCTCTTGATGCACTGCAGCATGTCTGCGCCTTTGAGATTCGTCTTCAGGACATCAGATGTTGTCCCTCTAGCTTGTCCACACCAAGAACACCTATGGCAGCTCTTGAATAGCTTCTAAAGCTTTTTCTATTAATTAGAAAATCAAGTTCTACCTTTTAAGAGATTAAAGATGTAAATAGGACACTAGAAACAATTTCTAGCGTTCTTAATTCAAGAGATTGATGGCTAATCTCTTTGAATTGATGAGAGATGAAGAAGAATAGATGAAAACCCTCAAAATGGCGTGACAAAGGAGAGGAGTGGCTGATGGTCCTTTTTTCTTTTCATAACCACACTTAAATAGCTAGGTTAACACATTAAACCCTTGCCACATGTCACCTTTGGTTAGCTCTAGGTTTAAGTGACCCAATCACATTGTGCCAAGTGTCAAACCTATATTTAATCTTGATTTTAATCATCTTACATGATTAAAAAACATTTGGCAAGCTTATGTGTAATCTCATGTGTCACCATCTCATGGTGCCACGTGTCACACTGCAAAATGACCAAAATGCCCCTGTGTCTTAATTTTGAGTTCTCAACCCAAAATAATTATTTTTCTTCTTCTAATTAATTTATATCAAATATTAATTAATTAATTAATCTCTATTAATTAATTTCTCATTAATTAAATTCATATTTAAACACTTTAAATATAAATTTAACTTATATTATACATCTAATAATCTAGATTTGGTTTCAAGTCATGCTAGGGACTTTGCAATTTAATTGCAAACCAAACCTATTTAATTAATCAATTAAACTCTTTAATTAATTAATTAAATTATATTTAAATAGGTGATAACTTATGTATGTGTGTGACTTACTAGGCTCATCACTAATTGGCAATGAGACATGATATCAACTCTTAATATCATCAGAACTCTTTCTTACCATAAATGATTTCTCTAAATCATTTTATGAACCTCATAGACCATGGTTAACACCTAGCATAGCATGCCATGGCCACCCAATTAGTAATAAGGTTTACCTTAAATGAACCTATAATCATATGTTACCATGCACTAGAATCTCTCTGTTACAAAATCCCAACTCAAGCTGGAGTCATGGTTTATGTCAAACTCCATTTGCTATGAATATTATGTTCTCTTTTAATTCCAGTTCTTGATTAAAAATATTTTCTCATCAGAAACTCTTTTCTGAATAAATCTATCTGTCCTGGCCAGGAACTTGAAACATCAAGAACAATTAAATGAACATAGGATTTTATCTCTATTTACTTAGAGGAACAGATTCCATCTTGATCAACACCTACCTCCATATATAACTAGTAGGAGCCAACACGTGCCCATATACCCATACATAGTACAAGTATGAAAGCAGTATCAAACTCAAACTACCTATATACAAGATAACTGTGCTACCTCAGGTCTAAAGATTATATGCACTGATATGATTTATGACAAAACATTGACAAGAGTAAACTCCATGTGCTTGTCATAAGTGTCACTGGTTCGGCCTACTTATCATTTACAAATGCCTATCATGTTTGTTATATGGCATGAGACTCACCATTCCATCTTATTTATATCTCATATAAATAACTTGGGAACAAACATGAATACAATCTTTCTGGATAAGTCATGTCCTTATTGTGAAGTATCCTTGATTGTGAACCTATTTATGATACTTTGTGCTAGAAATATTGTCACTCATATTCTTAACAACTTAAGAATAATATTTCTAACAAAATATCAATGGACCTTTTCTATTACACATAAATATATTATATAAATAGAAAAGTGGAAATGCCTTTTATTAATAAAAATATGTATACGATACATACTAAATGATATGCTCTAGGGCATACTACTAACACACACCTCAACACTTCAGCCAGAGAAGGAATTCAATTCGTCCCACTAGACAAGCTAGCGAGGAATTCAATCAATATACATGATAGCTATAGTTTCAAACCATTTACAATGCTCTTCAATCAATAAGTATCCATCAAATATCATTTAAACAATTTCTCACAGTTTCAAACCATTTACAATGCTTTTTAAGCAATAAGTATCCATTCAAACACATTTCCACAATTTAAAACAATGATATACAAATATTCATAATTTATTTCAATTGAAAAATTCAAAAGAAATAACTGTTGCGCACAAACCTCTGATAACTGTCACTTGGCTCTGACTCAGTGTTTCCTTCCCTTTCCCTGAGTCTTTACTAACTGAGAAACACAATTTGAAGTGTTTCAGTACTCATTTAAACTGTCTATAAGAATAAAGCTTAATACTTAATTCATTGAATTCCATTATTTCCTTAGTCAACCTAAGATGTTGACTCTCGATGCAGTCTAGGTGAATTAGGTTTTAATGTTACCAATATATCACATTTGTAGCCTTTTAGGGTTGGTACATGTTATCCAATTCATTTCCATGTATATTGCGTTTTATTGTAATTTGTCAAATTCCGGTATACTAATTTGACCTAGCCGGATGACCTAGTTCCCTTGATTTTTGGGTTTCGGTCAAAACTAAAAACTTGTAGATCTATGTCTTATTACAAGCAGGGAAAATTTTCAGGTCATTATGAGTTATGTAGACCAAGTTATGGTCATTTTACTATTGCTGGTTAGAATGTACCAAAATTGGTCACTTTAGGTCATTTTAGGTCACTTTTGGTTCGGCCAGTTTTTGGACCCGAAATTGTGCATGCTGTTTGGCTTGCTTATGATCATTTTTAGGCCTTGGTGTCTTCATAAGAATTGTAGATATATGTTTCAACTATTCATGGTAAAAATTTAAGATCAATTGGACCTGTTTTGAGTGAGTTGTGGCCAAAACATTAACTGCTGCCCAAATGGTCAATTTTCAGGCCTTAAATGCACTAATCCGGATTTGGTCATTTTTCAAGTTACCTTCCAAGCAGAATTTTGGTAAGCTTCCTTCATGAAAGTTGGTACATTTTGTGCCTAGTTTCACCTCCAATTGGTCTCATACCAATTGGAGCCACACACTTAAGGTTCTAAGCCAAAACACACACTGCCCTATTGCACATTGTTCATCACTTATCAAAGGACATATTTAACATTACCAAGTTACACATCCATGTCAATTGTGGTTTGTACCATAACCTAAACACATTTTACTTCACATTGTTGGTCATTTTGGCAGCTTATAATCACACTCAATATGCACCTTATAGTACAAAATTTACCAAGTCTAAATTACAAACAATTTAGCCGCATAACCTAACTCATTTAGATGTCCGCACTCAAACTCTTACACACATATACATGCTGCCATAACAATAATATTCCATAAAGCAAACCATGAAATAACATTTTTTTTTTGGTCCACCATTCACATTGCCGAATTGCAATCTTCTTCAATTAGCTTTCTAAGCTTCCAAAGTCAAGTGTACATTCACATATACATTTAGTATACATCACCCAACTTATTCCTATGCATATAAACACTTCATCAACACTATAATCTACCATTTACATGCAAAGATCAACTGTTCTTAAGGAGTTTCCATGGCTGCCAAAAATATACATCTCCCTTAAAACATCAAACTTCAAAAATCTTTTCACAATTCAACTACCCATAACATCCACACAAACTTTAAAGAAGCAAGCATCAAAAATACTTACTTATCACTTTGGAAACTCTTCAAAACTTTGACTAAACTTGATCTTCTTGCTACCTATCTACTGCCCAAGTGGTGTAGAGCAATTTTAGTGAAGGAAGTTAGTGGAAAAATGGCTTGGATCATGCTTGCATGAAGCTTCAAGGTGGACGGCAATGGAGGTTTTCCTATCTTCTATGGTTTCGGCTAGTTCTTGGGAGTTTGAGGAAGATGAAAATCTGTCCAAAATGAAGATGTAGTTGTCCACTTAGGTGAGTTAGTGGAGCACTATGTGTTAATTTAATGTTAATTATCCTAAGGTTTCATTTTCCCACATTTAACTCCCAATTTTTGCTATTTGAACTATGTACCACCAATTTAATTTTTCATGACATTTTCCAAGTGTAATATCATGTATTTTTAATGGACATTTAGTTCAAAAGATAACTCAGGGTGTCAAATGACCACAATGCCCCTGTTCGGGTTGTATTCCCGATTTTTCAGTAACATCGAGTTTTGTCATTTTCTTGACTTCTCAATTTTCTTTGTACTAATTAATTAATTTCTTTTATATTTCTAATGGTATTTATACTTCAATAGACATTTATTTGAGTCCTAAAAATATATTCTAGGGTTTCCCGCGGTCCAGGGCTAGTCAACGGTCCATGCCGCAACTTCCCGGTGCGGTCACCCATCGCTAGGGTTCTCTGCTCGTTTAACTTGGTTACATTTCATTGCTATTATTTTTCCTTTGTTTTTCTTGTATTTTATTTTCTTGTATTTTATTATTTTATGTCTCCTCACCCATATCTAAGTGTTTTTCTAGGCATTATAGCTGTCCGGACAACACTGGTCACCAGAACAGTAGAACGCACTACCGAACATAGGGGTGCTACGATTCTCCCCCCCTTAAAATAAATTTTGTCTCAAAATTTTACCTGGTATTAGTCTCTAAACAGCTGTGGGTGCTGTCTCCTCATATCTTCTTCACGTTCCCAAGTAGCTTCCTAGCCTGAATGATGGTTCCACAGCACTTTAACCAGGTGTATCTGTTTATTCCTCAGCTGCTTCGCCTCATAAGCCAGAATTTCTATGGGTTCTTCCTCATATGAGAGGTCTGGATTTACCTCAATTTCTTCAACTGATAGTACATGAGATGGGTCAGATCTGTACCTCCTTAACATGGACACATGGAAGACACTGTTTATTCTTTCTAGCTCTGGAGGTAATGCCAACCGATATGCCAAAGGACCCACTCTTTTGAGAACCTCATATGGTCCAATGAAACGAGGACTCGGTTTCCCCTTTCTGCCAAATCTCATAATCCTTTTCCAAAGAGAAACTTCAAGGAATACCTTATCACCCACTGCATATTCAATGTCTCTTCTCTTTAAATCAACATAGGACTTCTGACGGTTTGATGTAGCCTTGAGTCTATCTCTGATCAATCTGATCTTTTCCTCTGTCTGCTGAAAAATTTCTGGCCTAATCATCTTTCTTTCACCTACTTCATCCCAACATAGGGGAGTTCTACACTTTCTGCCATACAAAGCTTCATATGGAGCCATCCTAATGCTGTTGTTATAAGCAAACTCAATCAAAGGCAAGTGTGTATCCCAACTACCTTCAAACTCAATCACACAAGCCGATAGCATATCCTCCAATATTTGAATAATCCTCTCAGATTGGCCATCTGTCTGTGGGTGGAATGCTGTGTTGAAGTTTAATCTAGTTCCTAGGGCTCTCTCTAGACTACCCCAGAATCTAGAAGTGAACCTAGGATCTCTGTCAGATACAATCGATTACTGAACTCCGTGCAATTTTACAATTTCATATATGTACAATCTAGCCAATCTTTCCAGGCTGTAGTCCATCCGGACTGGCAAAAAGTGAGTAGACTTGGTCAGTCTGTCAACTATAACCCATAATGCATCATGACTATTCTGTGTCCTTGGAAGTCCCGTAACAAAATCCATAGTTATCCGTTCCTATTTCCACTCTGGTACTGGCAATGGATGTAACAAACCAGCTGAAACTTGATGTTCTGCCTTCACTTGCCGACAAGTTAGGCATTTGGAAACAAATTCAGCTATATCCCTCTTCATACCCATCCACCAGTAATGCTCTTTCAGCCCTCTGTACATTTTAGTTCCACCAGGGTGCATAGCAAAAGGAGACTCATGTGCTTCCTTCATAATGATTCGTCTAAATTCAACATCATTAGGAATGCACATTCTGCCTTGATGTAGCAATAAACCATCATCTCTCACAAAAAATTCAGGTTTCTTGCCTTGCTGGACTTCTTTCAGTAGCTTTTGATATTTATCATCACTTTAAGCAGCCATTCTGATCTAATTAATCAACACTGGCTGTACATGCCATGCAACTACTGTCTGTCCCTCATCATCAATCTCTAAACTGGCATGTTGTGCTTTCAATTCATGTACCATGGACAAAGGAGAAACTCTGAGACTTGCCATAGTCTTACGACTTAAGGCGTCAGCCACCACATTTGCTTTCCCTAGCTGATAGTCTCTTAAGCAATCATAGTCTTTAATCAGTTCTAACCATCTCCTCTACCTCAAATTCAATTCCTTCTGGGTGCCCAAATACTTCAAGCTCTTGTGATCTGTGTAAATGTAACATTTCTCCCCATACAAATAGTGTCTCCAGATCTTTAGAGCAAAAACAATAGCTGCTAGCTCCAAATCATGTGTTGGGTAGTTCCTCTCATGCGGTTTTAGCTGGCGTGATGCATAAGCAATGACATTCCGATCTTGCATCAGTACACAACCTAACCCATTATGAGAAGCATCACTATAAACTGTGTATTCTTTAATCGGGATAGGTAAAGTAAGGACTAGAGCTTCAGTCAAACACCTCTTCAACTCATCAAAACTCTGCTGACATTTATCTGTCCACTGAAATTTTACATATTTCCGAAGTAGCTTGGTCAGTGGAGAAGATAACATAGAAAACCCTTTCACAAATCGATGGTAATATCTAGCTAAACCCAGAAAACTGCGAATTTCTGTGATATTCCTGGGTGGCTTCTAATTAAGGATAGCTTTTACCTTGCTGGAATCTACCTTGATCCCTTCAACTGATACAACATGTCCCAAAAAGGAGATTTCTTTTAGCCAAAATTCACATTTCGACAGTTTAGCGTATAGCTGTTTCTCCCTTAAGGTCTACAGTACAATCCACAGATGTCTGTCATGCTCCTCTACATTTCTCGAATATATTAAAATATCATCAATAAACATCACCATAAATTGGTCGAGATATGGTCTGAAGATAGTGTTCATCAGATCCATAAAAGCAGCTGGAGCTTTTGTTAACCCGAATGGCATTACTAGAAACTCATAGTGGCCATATCGAGTTCTGAAAGCAGTCTTTGGAACACTCTGCTCTTGCACCTTCAACTGATAATAACCAGATCGCAAATCAATTTTAGAGAATACAGTTGCACCCTTAAGCTAATCAAACAGATCATCAATGCGAGGCAATGGATATTTGTTCTTTATTGTCACCTTATTCAACTGTCGGTAGTCGATACATAAGCGGAGGGTGCCATCTTTCTTCTTAACAAACAATACTGGTGCTCCCCAAGGTGACACACTAGGGCAAATGAAGCCCTTTTCAAGTAGTTCTTGCAACTGTTCCTTCAACTCCTTCAACTCTGTTAGTGCCATTCTGTATGGTGTTATGGAGATTGGATCCACACCAGGCATAACATTAATTTCAAACTGCACCTCTCTTTCTGGAGGTAATCCTGGCAATTCATCAGGAAACACATCTGGAAAGTCATATACTGTAGGGATGTCCCTCAATGTTGGACTCCCCACTTAGGTGTCTACCACATGTGCCAAGTATGCTTCACACCCCTTTCTGATCATTTTTCTAGCTAATGCAGCCGAAATGATGTTTGATGGAAATAGCTACCTCTCTCCATGTATTACCACAACACTGTACTAAGGGAGACCAAAAGTTACTATCTTCAACCTACAGTCAATCATGGTGTGATGCCTTGCTAACCAATCCATGCCCAAGATGATATCATAATCTCTGAAGGGCATTTCAATGAGATCAGACAGAAAAGTGTGTCCTTGGATCACTAAAGGACAATCCCTATACATTCTATTAACACTGACCTCTTGTCCTAGCGGACTTGTTACTAGCACCTCAAAGTCCATTTTTATACATGGAACAGCAATGCAATCAATGATGCTAGCACTCACATAAGAATGGGTAGAACCTGGATCAAATAACACAAACACATCTTGATTAAAAGTTGAGAAGGTACCAGCCACAACATCAGATATCTCGGCCTCTTCTCTCTGTCTTATTGCATAGACTCTGACTGGAGCACTATCTTGCTCGGATTGTTTCACTATGCCTTGGCTGCCTGCTGGGCTACCTCTACCTCTGCTGGGTGGTTATGAACCTCTGGTGACAGGGCTCTGAACTGACCCTTCAGCAATAGTAGGAGGTGGTCCAACTCTGCGAGTATTGGTGAAGTCCTTGGTAAAGTGTCCTGTGCCTCCACAGTTATAATAGGCTCCAATAGCCTTGTAGCACACCCCACCATGATTTCTTCCACAAGTTTCACATTGGCAGGGAGGGTAGGAACCTCTGATACTCTGCTGACCAGATAGAGGAGGTTTCTGTCCTGAATATCTTCCCCTAGCAGACTTTTTACCACCTCTGCTATGTACCCCATGGTTCTTCCTCTTTCCAGTAGGACCACTGGAACTCTGTTCTACTGATTTTCCCTTTTTCTCTGTCTTCTCTGATTTCTTTTTCTCTGGGGCTGCTTCAGATTCAATTCCTTCTAACTCTAGTACTTGAGAAATAAGTTCAGAGAAGTTGTTATGTTTGAATCTGACCACTTGTAATTTGATACTGGGCTTCAAGCCGGTTTCAAACCTTTTACATCTCTCCCTGCTGGTAACAAGTAGACTTACTGCATAATGGCTTAGGCAGGAAAGTTCCCTTTCATATTCAACCATTGATCTGCTCCCCTATTTCAGACTTAGGAACTCTTGCAGCTTCTGGTCCACATAAGCATTAGAGACATATTTTTGTCTAAACTCCCGTAGAAAATCATTCCATGTTAGCACTGCAGGTTCTACCAGACTGTGGGGAATGATTTTCCACCAGTCATATGCATCCTCAGAAAGGTAGATATCTGAATATTCAAATTTGAGCTCCTCTGTACAATGTAGCTTCTTGAACACCCTGTCCATTCTCTCTAACCATTGTTCTGCCTCTAGAGGATCTACTGTCCCCTTGAACTCTGTGGCCCCATATTTCATTAATTTGTCATACTGCCTAGCAAAAGACTGTGGTTGTACCACTGGTGTCTATAGTGGGACTTGAGTAGGCATGTTACTAGCTATTTGTTGGAACATTGCACCATCTCACGAGCGAATCGAGCAGAAATCAGATCGAGGGGGTGTTGCTGATCCACTGACATTATGTAGGGCTGGGGCATCCCCTTGTAGCTCAGCCTCTATAGATTGATCGACTGAACAATCACCCTCTTCCATAGTCAATGTGAGGATCTTAGACCTCCTGAACAATTAACACAGGGAGATTTCCTCCCGTTAGTGCATATTTATAATGTAATGTACTGTATGTATCAAACAATGACATTGAGCAGTTGTACTATAAAGAAAGAATATTCAAATTACAGGTGAAAACAAAATTTAAAACTAGCTCTGATATCACTAAAACATGTCACACCCTACCCCTCTATAAGGCATAACATGATCCCGTAGTATACCTAATGAATTACCAACTTGGTTTACTGATAACCCATTAAATACACTACAAGGGATTTTAAAACTTTTCTTACTTCTTTTTATAGTGGTGTGCACTATTTACAGGTGTTAAGAATTTTTTTGAACTGAAGTGAAACAGCTAACATATTTGAATTATTAGTAATTTCTATAAAAATTTTGGCGGAGTGCTATCTGTATTTTGAATAAAACAGTTCAAAAACCTGTAAAAAGCACTACAAATATATTTCTCAATCTCAAACTCCAACATTTAATCAACACAACATGTTTTTTAACTCAAATTCACAACAATTTTTCAATATTTCCAAGGGCTGAGATAAAGGAAATATAGTACAAATTTTACAAGCCAAAATAATTTACAATTTGTTTTACAACTTCAATGTACAATTTTAGTTTACAACTGCTCAAAACCAAGAACACTATATACATACAGTGAACATACATTACTATACAAAATGCAGAATATGGTATACTTAATATACCCAATGATCTCTCACTGAAGCACTAGCAGCCTAGTCATCGCTCATCTACCTATCTACTGCGATAAAGAATGAAAGCTATCACGAGCCATTGTCTCAGTGGTGCACAACATTAACCGAATACAACTTTAAATCACAAATCATAAGTGATATAAATAATGGATACTAAAAACCATAAATAAATTCAAAGACAATAAATGCTAATAAGAATTTAAACTCCATTTCACAATATCACAATAAATCTCAATGAATCAAACATAATTAAATTCAAAAGACAGTGAATGTCAATAAGAATTTAAACTCCATTTCACAATCTCACAATGCATATCAATAAATCACACACAGCTTAATCATGTTCCAAAGTTCAATTCGTCCCAAAAGCCCATGGCTAATGAGGAATAACATAGCTAGCTGGCAAAAATATTAGTACTCGTTCTATTCGTCCTCAATAGGCACACACCTCAACACTTTAGCCAGAGAGGGAATTCAATTCATCCCACTAGACAAGCTAGCGAGGAATTCAATCAAAATACATGATAGCTGTGGTTTCAAACCATTTACAATGCTCTTCAATCAATAAGTATCCATCAAATATCATTTAAACAATTTCTCACAGTTTCAAACCATTTACAACGCTTTTCAAGCAATAAGTATCCATTCAAACACATTTCCACAATTTAAAATAATAATATACAAATAGTCATAATTTATTTCAATTGAAAATTTCAAAAGAAATAACTGTTGTGCACAAACCTCTGATAACTGTCTCTTGGCTCTGACCCAGTGTTTCCTTCCCTTTCCCTGAGTCTTTGCTAACTGAGAAACACAATTTGAAGTGTTTCAGTACTTATTTAAACTGTCTGTAAGAATAAAGCTTAATACTTAATTCATTGAATTCTATTATTTCCTTAGTCAACCTAAGATGTTACCAATATGTCACATTTGTAGCCTTTTAGGGTTGGTACATGTTACCCAATTCATTTCCATGTATATTGCGTTTTATTGTAATTTGTCGGATTCCGGTACACTAATTTGACCTCGCCGTATAACCTAGTTCCCTTGATTTTTGGGTTTTGGTCAAAACTAAAAACTTGTAGATCTATGTCTTATTGCATGCAGGGAAAAATTTCAGGTCATTATGAGTTATGTAGACCAAGTTATGGTCATTTTACTATTGCTGGTTAGAATGTACCAAAATTGGTCACTTTAGGTCATTTTAGGTCACTTTTGGTTCGGCTAGTTTTTGGACCCGAAATTGTGTAAGCTGTTTGGCTTGCTTATGATCATTTATGGGCTTTGGTGTCTCATAAGACTTGTAGATATATGTCTCAACTATTCATGGTAAAAATTTCAGGTCAATTGGACCTGTTTTGAGTGAGTTATGGCCAAAACATTAACTGCTGCCCAAATGGTCAATTTTCAGGCCTTAAATGCACTAATCCGGATTTTGTCATTTTTCAAGTTACCTTCCAAGTAGAATTTTGGTAAGCTTCCTTCATGAAAGTTGGCGCATTTTGTGCCTAGTTTCACCTCCAATTGGTCTCATACCAATTGGAGCCGCACACTTAAGGTTCTAAGCTAAAACACACACTGCCCTATTGCACATTGTTCATCACTTATCAAAGGACACATTTAACATTACCAAGTTTCACATCCATGTCAATTCTGGTTTGTACCATAACCTAAACACATTTTACTTCACATTGTTGGTCATTTTGGCAGCTTATAATCACACTCAATATGCACCTTATAGTACAGAATTTACCAAGTCCAAATTACAAACAATTTAGCCACATAACCTAGCTCATTTACATGTCCACACTCAAACTCTTATACACATATACATGCTGCCATAACAAGTACCATAATTCAACAATAATATTCCATAAATCAAACCATGAAATAACATTTTTTTTTTTTTGGTCCATCCTTCACATTGCCGAATTGCAATCTTCTTCAATTAGCTTTCCAAGCTTCCAAAGTCAAGTGTATATTCACATATACATTTAGTATACATCAGCCAACTTATTCCTACACACATAAACACTTCATCAACACTTTAACCTACCATTTACATGCAAAGATAAACATTTCTTAAGGAGTTTTCATGGCTGCCAAAAATATACATCTCCCTTAAAACATCAAACTCCAAAAATCTTTCCACAATTCAAATACCCATGACATCCACACAAACTCTAATGAAGCAAGCATAAAAAATACTTACTTACCACTTTGGAAACTCTTCAAAACCTTGAATAAACTTGATCTTCTTGCTGCCTATCTACTGCCCAAGTGGTGTAGAGCAATTTTAGTGAAGGGAGCTAGTGGAAAAATGGCTTGGATCATGCTTGCATGAAGCTTCAAGGTGGACGGCAATAGAGGTTTTCCTATCTTCTTTGGTTTCGGTTGGTTCTTGGGAGTTTGAGTAAGATGAAAATCTGTCCAAAATGAAGATGTAGTGGTCCACTTAGGTGAGTTAGTGGAGCACTATGTGTTAATTTAATATTTATTTATCCTAAGGTTTCATTTTCCCACATCTAACTCCTAATTTTTGCTATTTAAACTATATACCACCAATTTATTTTTTCATGACATTTTTCAAGTGTAATATCAAGTATTTTTAATGGACATTTAGGTCAAAAGACAACTCGGGGTGTCAAATGACCACAATGCCCCTGTTTGGGTTACATTCTCGATTTTTCTGTAACACCGAGTTTTGTCTTTTTCTCGATTTCTCTCTTTTCTTTATACTAATTAATTAATTTTTCTTTGATATTTCTAATGTTATTCATACTTCAATAGATATTTATTTAAGTCCTAAAAATATTTTTCAGGGTTCCCCGCGGTCCAAGGCTAGTCAATGGTCTACGCTGCAACTTCCCGGTGCGGTCACCCATTGCTAGGGTTCTCAGCTCGTTTAACTAGGTTACATTTCATTGCTATTATTTTTCCTTTGTTTTTCTTGTATTTTCTTTTCTTGTATTTCATTATTTTATGTCTCCTCACCCATATCTAAGTGTTGTTCTAGGCACTCTAGCTGTCCGGACAACACTGATCACCAGAACAGTAGAACGCACTACTGAACATAGGGGTGTTACAGGGTGGCCATGACATGCTATGCTAGGTGTCAACCATGGTCTATGAGATGCCTAAAATGATTTAAAGAAATCATTTATGGTAAGAAATAGTTCTGATGATATTAAGAGTTAATATCATATCTCATTGCCAATTAGTGTTGAGCCTAGTAAGTCACATACATACACAAGTTAATCACCAAGTAAAATGTGATTTAATTGATTAATTAAATAGGTTTGGTTTACAATAAGATTGCAAGGCCCCTAGCATGGCTTGAAACCAAATCTAGGTTATTGGATGTATATTATAAGTTAAATTTATATTTGAAGTGTTTAAATATGAATCTAATTGTGAGAAATTAAGTATTGGAGATTAATTAATTGATTTATATTTGATATAAATTGAATAGAAGAGGAGAAATAATGATTTTGGGTTGAGAACTCAAAATTACAATAAAAGGGTAATTTGGTCATTTCATAGGATAACATGCGGCACCAAGGGATGGTGACACATAGCATCATATAAGTTTGCCATTTGCCTTCCTATCATGCAAGGTGATCAAAGTCAAGATTAAATCTAGCTTTAACACTTGACTTAATGTGATTAAGTCAATTAAAAATAAGATGCAATGTGGTGGTGACATGTGGCAATAGGTTTAAGTGATGACCTAATTATAAAAAGGAAAAGAAAAGAAGAAACGACATGCTCTTCTTTGTCTCAAAGGTGCCGCCACCTTTATCATTCCCTCTCCTCTTCTTCTTTTCTTATCAATTCAAAGAGAATTGCCCAAATTCCTTTGAATTAAAATTACTAGGAATTATTTCTAGTGTCCTATACACATCTACAACTTCTCTAAGGGCAAAAACCCAATTTATAATTGGTTGGCAAGGCTTGAGAAGTAAGATTGGGGGCTGTCCATTGGTGATCTTGGTGTGGACAAGCTAGAGGGACAACATTTATGGTCCTAGATGCTTCCTAAAGGTGGTAATTACATCACTAGTGCATCAAAAGGTTAGTGCACATATTCTTCTTTCAAACTAGGGTTCAATTAAATTAATTTGTTGATTCAAAAATCTTAAATAACAAACATAGATCCTAATACATATTAAAAGTGTTTTAATATGCAATTGAGTATTAAAATTAATTAGGCACATAATGGATGTGGCATGATGCATGAAATTTTTGAAATTCAATGCTCTAATATAACCATTTGCATGCTTCCGCTCCTTCAATTGGTATCAGAGCCACTATATTTGCCATTTATATTGTTTAATATGAGATTTAATTGTGATTTGATCAAAAGTTGATTGTTTAATTGCTAGTTAGACCAACAAAGGTGGCAGCATGTGTGTATGCACCATGGGTGCGCATGGTTTTGGGCCATTCAAAGTATGCGAATGGACTATGGGCCTCTTTGTATAATTGTTCTGTATTTAAGGCCCATAATTAGGCCCATGCTTAATTAAATTGCTTAATTAAGAATTTTAATCAAACAATTAAATTTTGATTCAATTGTTTGAATGAGATTCAAATCTGAATTTTTAAATTTGTTTGAATGAGATTAAAATATGAATTTTTAAATTTATTTGAATGAGATTCAAATCTGAATTTTTAAAGTTGTTTGAATGAGATTCAAATATGAATTTTTTAGTTGAATATGAGATATTCAATTTAATTTTAATACGTATACTTTATTTAATTGTGAAATGGTAATATGCATGATGGATGATCATAGACAATAAAAGGCCAATGTGATTGGATTTATTTCTTTTATTTTTCTTTGGGTTGTAAAATAATTCATTTATTTTTGGTGGCATATATCATAAGTGTGGTAATAATTTCGATTGTAATTTCATTTATTTAAGGACTTTACAGTCCATATTCTTGTAAATTTGCCTTGGTATGCCAAGGATTACTATGTAATTTGATCCCTTAAAAAGTCTATGATCATACCATATTTATTGTTTATCCATGTATGCATGAGATGTATGGAAATATATGTAAGTATATGATATATGCATGCTAATTGGATAATGTGCAAAGTGAGACCATAATAGTAATTAAGCTGACCACTAAATCTTCCAAACAAATGATTAAGATGGAAATGATATAATTAAGGTAATTATATCATGGGCCCTTCATTGAGGTAATTATTTTAAGAAATTTTAAATACATGCATAAGATGCAAATAATTTAAGAGATTTTCTCAAGAATAATTGTTAAGCATGAGATGTTGTAAATATGTAAATGGTTTGGTGGCCAATAATGGATGCGCCTGAGGATATTAAAATTATTTGCATGTTTACTAGCTTAATGGGATCAACTTAACTAATGCAAGATATGTCAATAATGGATGTGCCTGAGATTTTGAGCATTAGGGGCTAGGTAAATGAATGAACCTCATATGAGATGTGATGGGCAAGGAGTTGCTCACTTACAGTTTATTGTAATTCCAATAATGGATGTGCCTGAGGATGATCAATAAGACTATAAGAATTAAATCACCCACTAGAAATCCATCCAACTAGGATTTCTATTTCCTACTTTGGAAGTGTAGGATTCGCTAAGTTAGTAGAAGGACCAATTTGATTAAAATACAATAAACATTTTAGTTAATTACTTGATATATTTACTAATTAATCTAGTTATTTTCTGCAGTTATTCTTCTGATAATAATGAGCACACAACAACCACCACGATCCAATATCCTTGCAAGCATACTTGATCATAATAGGTTGACAGGACCTAATCTTTCAGATTGGTTAAGAAATTTAAAACTTGTCCTAAACCTAGAACGTATTGGATATGTTATAGACTCAAAGGTTCCTGGTCCCTTACCTCCAGAGGCCACTCAAGAGGAACATGACACTTTGGACAAGTGAAAGGAGCATGATATGAGAGCCAAGTGTTACATGCTTACTTCTATGAGTAATGAGTTATAGAAGCAACATGAAAATATGCAAAGTGCTAGTGAGATCCTCCTTCACCTATAAGAGTTGTATGGTGAGCATAGCAGGAATGCTAGGTATGAGATATCTAAGCAGCTATTCTGCTTGAGGACATTTGAGGGACAGAATGTTGGGGATCATGTCCACAAGATGATTCGGCTTATAGAGCAACTGGAACATCTTGACTTTAACATGGATTTCCAACTGCAGATGGATTTGATCCTTCAGTCCCTACCTGAGTCATTTGGGAATTTTATGACAAATTTCCGTATAACTAAGCAGGAATACACCTTGGCTAGTTTACTTAACATCCTTGTTATTGCCCAAAAGAATATGCCGGGCAATAAAGGAAAAGAGGTAGCTTTGATTGCACTTCTTCTGCTGGAAAGTCTAACAAGAAAAAGGGCAACAAGAAAAAAAAACCTCAAGTTCCAGGACGTACTGAGATGATAGCCAAACAGAAAGGGAAGACCAAAGCTAATGGAGGCAAAAAAAAAGTGTTTCCATTACCAGAAGGATGGGCATTAGAAAAGGAACTGCCCAGAGCATCTTGTGTCTTTGAAAGATAAGAAGGTACACCTTCAGAAGGTATGTCTGTATCTTGTTATTTAGATGTTGATGATGCTCATAGTTCATCTACAGCTTGGGTTTTAGATACTAGCACTAGTTCTCACATTTCTTATAATATGCAGGAGCTAGCAAACAGTAGCACCTTGCATTCTCAAGATATTAGACTCAGAATTGGTGATGGCTCAACTGTTGAATCTTTAGCCATAGGATCTAAATCATTTTACATGTGTGGACATATTTTTGTAGGAGCAGAATGTTAGTAATATGCCCTAGAGCATATCATTTAACAAGTATCTTATACATGTTTTATTAATAAAAGGCATTCCACTTTTCCGTTTACATAATATATTTATGTGCAATAGAAAAGGTCCATTGATATTTTATTAGAAATTCTATTCTTAAGTTGTTAAGAATATGAGTGACAGTATTTCTAGTACAAAGTATCATAAATAAGTTCACAATCGAGGATACTTCACAATAAGGATATGACTTATCCAGAAAGATTGTATTCATTTTTGTTCCCAAGTTATTTATATGAGATATAAATAAGATGGAATGGTGAGTCTCATGCCATATGACAAGCATGATAGGCACTTACACATGATAAGTAGGCCGAACTAGTGACACTTATGACAAGCACTTGGAGTTTACTCTTGTCAATACATTGTTATAAATCATATCAGTGCATATAATCTTTCGACCTGAGATAGCACAGTTATCTTGTATATAGGTGGTTTGAGTTTGATACTGCTTTTATACTTATACTATGTATTGGTATATGGACATGTGTTGGCTCCTACTAGTTATATATGGAGGTAGGTGTTGATCAAGATGGAATCTGTTCCTCTAAGTAAATAGAGATGAGATCCTATGTTCATTTAATTGTTCATGATTTTTCAAGTTCCTGGCTAGGATAGATAGATTTAATCAAAAAAGAGTTTCTGATGGAATTAAAAGTGAACATAATATTCATAGCAAATGGGGTTTGACATAAACCATGACTCCAGCTTGAATTGGGATTTTGTAACAGAGAGATTCTAGTGCATGGTAACATATGATTATAGGTTCATTTAAGGTAAACCTTATTACTGATTGGGTGGCCCTGCCATGCTATGCTAGGTGTTAACCATGGTCTATGAGGTGCATAAAATGATTTAGAGAAATCATTTATGGTAAGAAAGAGTTCTGATGATATTAAGAGTTGATATCATATCTCATTGCCAATTAGTGAAGAGCCTAGTAAGTCACACACATACACAAGTAATCACCAAATTAAATATGATTTAATTAATTAATTAAAGAGTTTAATTGATTAATTAAATAGATTTGGTTTGCAATTAGATTGCAAAGTCCCTAGCATGACTTAAAACCAAATCTAGATTATTGGATGCATAATATAAGTTTTATTTATATTTAAAGTGCTTAAATATGAATTTAATTAATAAAAAATTAATTAATTAATTTATATTTAATATAAATTGATTAAAAGAAGAGAAATAATTATTTTGGGTTGAGAACTCAAAATTAAGACACAGGGGCGTTTTGATCATTTCACGGGGTGACATGTGGCACCATGAGTTGGTGACACATGGCATTACACATAAGCTTGCCACATGTCTTTTAATCATGTAAGATGATTAAAATTAAGATTAAATATAGGTTTGACACTTGGCACAATGTGATTGGGTCAATTAAACCTAGAACCAATCAGAAGGTGACATGTGGCAAGGGTTTTAAGTGGTGACCTAGCTATATAAGTGTTGTTATGAAAAGAAAATAATACAACCAGTAGCTGATATCTTTGGTGCTGCCACCCAAGAAGCTATCCCTTCTCTTCATCTTCTTCTCTCATGAATTCCAAGAGATTAGCAAATAATCTCTTGAATTAAAAATACTATAAATTATTTCTAGTGTCCTGTTTACATCTTTAATCTCTTAAAAGGTAAAACTTGATTTTCTAATTAATAGAAAAGCTTTAGAAGCTGTTCAAGGGCTGCCATAGGTGAACTTGGTATGGACAAGCTAGATAGACAACATCTGGTGTCCTAAAGACGCATCCCAAAGGCATAAATACGCTGCAGTGCATCAAGAGGTTAGTGTATTTGTTCTTGATTTAATCTAGGGTTCTAAAATTAATCTGTTTAATTCTAAAATCATAAATGGCAAATACAGATCCAAAGACATATTAAAAGAGTTTTAATATGTTGTTTATCATTGAAATCAAATAGATAAAAATAAATCTTGCATGATGCATGTGACCCTAGGCGAAAAATTTTTGAATTCAATGGTATAAACTTGTATTTTTCATGCTTTCGCTCCTTCCATTGGTATCAGAGCCACTTTATTTGCTATTTAGATTTTTCATTATATGATTTAATTGTGTGTTTTGGTCATGAGATGATTTATCCATTGGTGTTTGCAATGGATGTGTGGCGGCTTGCTTGATAAAGTCCAACATGGTGCGTATAGTTTGGACTTCATGGGTGGCACAAGGCTTGGCTTTTTAATTCTGCAATTGTTGTATGATTTAAGGCCTATCATATGACTAATTAAAGTGTTTAATTAGTAGTTTTAATCACACAATTAAATTTTGATTCAAATCAGAATTTTAAAAATTATTTGAATGTGATTCAAATCTAAATTTTAAAAGTTGTTTGAATGTGATTCAAATATAAATTTTTAAAGTTGTTTGAATCATATTTAAATCTAAATTTTTAAAGTTGTTTATATCATATTTAAATCTAAATTTATAAAAATTGTTTAAATGTGATTCAAATCTGATTTTTAAAAATTGTTTGAATGTGATTCAAATCTGAATTTTTAAGGTTGTTTGAATGTGATTCAAATCTGAATTTTTAAATTTGTTTGAATGTGATTCAAATCTGAATTTTTTAATTTGTTTGAATCATATTCAAATCTGGATTTTTAAGTTGAATATGAGATATTCAATTTAATTTAAGTATGTATTTTTATTTAATTATTAAATAGTGATATGCATGATGGATGATCATGGACTATAAAAGACCAATGTGATTGGATTTATTCTTTTATGTTTCTTTGGAATTGTAATTTAAATTAATTTATCTTAATTTATTTTTGGGCATGTATTATTAAGGTTGTAATAATTTTGGATTCATTTATTGAAGTTCTTGTAAATTCGTCTTGGTATGCCAAGGATTACTATGTAATTGGATTGCAAGAAGATCAAGGAGGTCAAGAGCATTGGTGGGACCAGTGGGAGGAATTCAATATCAAGTGTTGATTATGTACTCCTTCAGCAACTCTAGTAAAATGAATGAATGAAATGCACCTAATAATGCGCTGATTCAATTCTTGGTGGCTTAGAATTGAATCCTTTAGAAAGTCCATGATCATACCATATATCCTTATTGTCCATGAATGCATGAGATGTATGGGAATGTATGCAAGTATACGATATATGCATGCTAAATGGATAATGTGCCAAGTGAGACCTTAATAGTAATTAGGATAACATAAAATCTTCCAAACAAATGATTATGTTGGAAATGCTATAATTAAAGTAATTATAACATAGGCCCTCAATTGAGGCAATTATTTTAAGAAATTTTAAATAATTGCATAAGATGCAATTAATTTAAGAGATTTTATTAACAATAATTGTTAAGCATGAGATGTTGTAAATATGTAAATGGTTTGATGGCCAATATTGGATGTACCTGAGGACATTAAAATTATTTGCATAATTACTGGCTTAATGGGATCAATTTAACTAATGCAAGATAAGTCAATAATGGATGTACCTGAGATTTTGAGCATTAGGGGCTAGGTAAAGGAATGAACCTCACATGAGATGTGATGGGCAAGGAGTTGCTCACTTATTGTTAATTGTAATTCCAATATTGGATGTACCTGAGGATGATCAATAGAATTATAAAAATTCAATCACCCACTAGAATTCCATCCAACTAGGATTTCCGTTTTCTACTTTGGAAGTGTAGGATTCACTAAGTTAGTGGGAGGACGAATTTGATTAAAAGACCATAATCATTTTGGTTAATTACATGATACATTTACTAATAAATCTGGTTATTTTCTGCAGTTAATTTTCTGATAATAATGAGCACAGAACAACTACCACCGTCCAATATCCTTGCAAGCATACTTGATCGTAATAGGTTGACAGGACCTAATCTCTCTGATTGGCTAAGAAATTTGAAACTTGTCCTAAACCTCGAACATATAGGATATATTCTAGACTTAAATGTTCCTGGTCCCTTATCTCCAGACGCCACTTAAGAGGAACATAAAACTTTGGATAAGTGGAAGGAGCATGATATGAGAGCTAAGTGTTACATGCTTGCTTCCATGAGTAATGAGTTCCAGAAGCAGCGTGAAACATGCAGAGTGCGAGTGAGATTCTCCTTCACCTATAAGAGTTGTATGGTGAGCATAGCAGGAATGCTAGGTATGAGATATCTAGACAACTATTCCGCATAAGGATATCTTAGGGACATAATGTTGGGGATCATGTCCACAAGATTATTCAGCTGATTGACCAGTTGGAACATCTAGACTTCAACATGGATTTCCAACTACAGATGAATTTGATCCTTCAGTCCTTTCCTGAGTTTTTTGGAAATTTTGTGACAAATTTCCATATGACTAAATAGGAATGCACCTTGTCTTGTTTACTCTACATGCTAGTTATTGCCTAAAAGAATATGCCGGGCAATAAAGGAGAAGCAGTAACTTTGATTGCATCTTCATCTGCTGGAAAGTCCAATAAGAAGAAGGGCAATAAGAAAAAGATGTTAGTAGTATGCCCTAGAGTATATCATTTAGTATGTATCTTGTACATATTTTTATTAATAAAAGGTTTTTCCACTTTTCCGTTTACATAATATATTTATGTGT
Organism: Hevea brasiliensis; assembly: GCF_030052815.1. Classification (NCBI taxonomy): domain Eukaryota; kingdom Viridiplantae; phylum Streptophyta; class Magnoliopsida; order Malpighiales; family Euphorbiaceae; genus Hevea; species Hevea brasiliensis. The sequence goes on from NC_079498.1 coordinate 44,851,708, forward strand.
AATAAAAAGGGACCATTGATATTTTGTTAGAAATATTATTCTTAAGTTGTTAAGAATATGAGTGACATTATTTCTAGCACAAAGTATCATAAATAGGTTCACAATCAAGGATACTTCATAATAAGGACATGACTTATCCAGAAAGATTGTATTCATGTTTGTTCCCAAGTTATTTATATGAGATATAAATAAGATGGAATGGTGAGTCTCATGCCATATGACAAACATGATAGGTACTTATAAATGATAAGTAGGCCGAACCAGTGACACTTATAACAAGCGCATGGAGTTTACTTTTGTCAATGTTTTGTCATAAATCATATCAGTGCATATAATCTTTAGACCTGAGATAGCATAGTTATCTTGTATATAGGTAGTTTGAGTTTGATACTACTTTCATACTTGTACTGTGTATGGGTATATGGGCATGTGCTGGCTCTTACTAGTTATATATGGGGGTGGTATTGATCAAGATGGAATTTGTTCGTCTAAGTAAATAGAGATAAAATCCTATGTTCATTTAATTGTTCTTGATGTTTCAAGTTCCTGGCGAGGATAGATAGATTTATTCCGAAAAGAGTTTCTGATGAGAAAATCTTTTTAATCAAGAACTGGAATTAAAAGAGAACATAATATTCATAGCAAATGGAGTTTGACATAAACCATGACTTCAGCTTGAGTTGGGATTTTGTAACAAAGAGATTCTAGGGCATGGTAACATATGATTATAGGTTCATTTAAGGTAAACCTTATTACTAATTGGGTGTCCATGGCATACTATGCTAGGTGTTAACCATGGTCTATGAGGTGCATAAAATGATTTAGAGAAATCATTTATGGTAAGAAAGAGTTTTGATGATATTAAGAGTTGATATCATGTCTCATTGCCAATTAGTGATGAGCCTAGTAAGTCACACACATACACAAGTTATCACCTAATTAAATATGATTTAATTAATTAATTAAAGAGTTTAATTGATTAATTAAATAGGTTTGGTTTGCAATTAGATTGCAAAGTCACTAGCATGAGTTGAAACCAAATCTAGAATATTAGATGTATAGTATAAGTTAAATTTATATTTAAAGTGTTTAAATATGAATTTAATTAATGAGAAATTAATTAATAGAGATTAATTAATTAATTTATATTTGATATAAATTAATGAGAAGAAGAGAAATAATTATTTTGAGTTAAGAACTCAAAATTAAGACACAGGGGCATTTTGGTCATTTCGTAGTGTGACACGTGGCACCATGAGATGGTGACACATTGCATTACACATAAGCTTGCCAAATGTCTTTTAATCATGTAAGATGATTAAAATTAAGATTAAATACAGGTTTGACACTTGGCACAATGTGATTGGGTCACTTAAACCTAGAGCTAATCAAATGATGACATGTGGCAAGGGTTTAATGTGTTAACCTAGCTATATAAGTGTTGTTATGAGAAAATAAAATACAACCAGCAGCCACACTCCTTTGTCACGCCATTTTGAAGCTCTCCCTCTCTTCCTCTTCATCTCTCATCATTTCAAAGAGATTAGCCATTAATCTCTTGAATTAAAAATACTAGAAATTATTTCTAGTGTCCTGTTTACATCTCTAATCTTTTAAAAGGCGGAACTTAATTTTCTAATTAATAGAAAAAAAGCTATTCAAGGGCTGCCATAGGTGTTCTTGGTGTGGACAAGCTAGAGGGACAACATTTGGTGTCCTGAAGACGAATCTCAAAGGCGCAAATACGCTGCAGTGCATCAAGAGGTTAGTGTAATCATTCTTAATTTAATCTAGGGTTCTAAAATTAATCTGATTAATTTTAAAATCTTAAATGGAAAATACAGATCCAAAAACATATTAAAAGAGTTTTAATATTTTGTTTATCATTGAAATCAAATAGTTAAAAATAAATCTTGCATGATGCATGTGACCCTAGGTGAAAATTTTTGAATTCAATTGTATAAACTTGTGTTTTTCACGCTTCCGTTCCTTCATTTGGTATCAGAGCCACTATATTTGCCATTTAGATTGTTGATTATATGATTTAATTGTGTGATTTGATCATGAGATAATTGATCCATTGCTGGTTGCAATGGATGTGTGGTGACACACATGGTGAAGCCACCATAGGTGGCAGTAACAAAGGTTCTTCAAGGTGGCACAAGGTTTGCTTTTTAATTTACAATTGTTGTATGATTTAAAAGCTCATCCTATGTCTAATTAAATTGTTTAATTAGAATTTTAATTACACAATTAAATTATGATTCAAATCAGAATTATAAAAATTGTTTGAATATGATTCAAATTTGATTTTTAAAAGTTGTTTGAATGTGATTCAAATCTGAATTTTTAAAGTTGTTTGAATCATATTTAAATCTGATTTTTTAATATTGTTTGAATAATATTCAGATCTGAATTTTTAAAAATTGTTTGAATGTGATTCAAATCTGATTTTTTAAAAATTGTTTGAATGTGATTCAAATCTGAATTTTTAAGGTTGTTTGAATGTGATTCAAATTTGAATTTTTAAATTTGTTTGAATGAGATTCAAATATGAATTTTTAAATTTATTTGAATCATATTCAAATCTGGATTTTTTAAGTTGAATATGAGATATTCAATTTATTTTAAGTACATATGTTTTATTTAATTGTTAAATAGTGATATGCATGATGGATGATCATGGACTATAAAAGACCAATGTGATTGGATTTATTTCTTTTATGTTTCTTTGGAATTGTAAATTCATTTATTTATTTTAATTTATTTTGGGCATGTATTGTTAAGTTTGTAATAATTTTTGAGTTGTAATTTCATTTATTTAAGTTCTTGTAAATTCGCCTTGGTATACCAAGGATCACTATATAATTGGATTGCAAGAAGTTCAAGGAGGTCATGACAATTGGTGGGACCCGTGGGAGGAATTCAAGATCAAGTGTTGATTATGTACTCCTTCAGCAACTCTTGTAAAATGAATGAATGAAAATGCACCTAGGAATGCCCTGATTCAATTATTAGTGGCTCAGAATTGAATCCGTTAGAAAGTCCATGATCATACCATATTTACTGCTTATCCATGAATGCATGAGATGTATGGGAATGTATGCAATTATATGATATATGCATGCTGAATGGATAATATGCAAAGTGAGACCTAAATAGTAATTAGGATAACCATAAAATCTTCCAAACAAATGATTAAGTTGGAAATGCTATAATTAACGTAATTATAACATAGGCCTCCATTGGGACAATTATTTTAAGAAATTTTAAATAGTTGCATAAGATGTAATTAATTTAAGAGATTTTCTTCAGAATAATCATTAAGCATGAGATGCTATAAATATGTAAATGGTTTGGTGGCCAATATTGGATGTACCTAAGGACATTAAAATTATTTGCATAATTACTGGCTCAATGGGATCAACTTAACTAATGCAAGATAAGTCAATAATGGATGTACCTGAGATTTTGAGCATTAGAGGCTAGGTAAAGGATTGAACCTCACATGAGATATGATGAGAAAGGAGTTGCTCACTTATAGTTTATTGTAATTCCAATAATGGATGTACCTGAGGATAATCAATAGAATTATAAGAATTCAATCACCCACTAGAAATCCATCCAACTAGGATTTTTCGTTTTCTAATTTGGAAGTGTAGGATTCGCTTAGTTAGTAGGAGGACCAATTTGATTAAAAGACCATAATCATTTTGATTAATTACTTGATACATTTACTAATTAATCTGATTATTTTCTGCAGTTAATTTTCTGATAATAATGAGCACAGAATAACCACCACCATCCAATATCCTTGCAAGCATACTTGATCACAATAGGTTGACAGGATTTAATCTCTCTAATTGGCTAAGAAATTTGAAACTTGTCCTGAACCTTAAACATATAGGATATGTTCTAGATTCAAATGTTTCTGGTCCCTTACCTCCAGAGGCCACTCAAGAGGAACATGAAACTTTGGACAAGTGGAAGGAGCATGATATGAGAGATAAGTGTTACATGCATGCTTCCATGAGTAATGAGTTACAGAGGCAGCATGAGAACATGCAGAGTGCGAGTGAGATCCTCCTTCACCTATAAGAGTTTTATGGTGAGCACAATAGGAATGCTAGGTATGAGATATCTAGGCAGCTATTCCGCATGAGGATGTCTGAGGGACAGAATGTTGGGGATCATGTCCACAAGATGATTCGGCTGATTGAGGAGTTGGAACATCTTGACTTCAACATGGATTTCCAACTATAGACGGATTTGATCCTTCAGTCCCTTCCTGAGTCTTTTGCGAATTTTGTGACAAATTTCCATATGACTCAACAGGAATGCACCTTAGCTGGTTTACTCAACATGCTGGTTATTGCCCAAAAGAAAATGCCAGGCAATAAAGGAAAAGAGGTAGCTTTGATTGCATCTTCTTCTACTGGAAAGTCCAACAAGAAGAAGGGCAATAAGAAAAAGAAACCTCAGATTCCTGGTCCTTCTAAGAAAATAGCTAAATAGAAAGGGAAGACTAAAGCTGATGGAGGCAAAGGAAAGTGTTTCCACTGCCAGAAGAATGGGCACTGGAAAAAGAACTACCCATAGTATCTTGCTTCTCTGAAGGACAAGAAGGATAGACCTTTGGAAGGTATGTCCATATCTTGTTATTTAGATTCTGATGATACTCATAGTTCATCTACAGCTTGGGTTTTAGATACTGGTGCCAGTTCTCACATTTCTAATGATATGCAGGAACTAGTAAATAGTAGCAGCTTGTGTCCTCAAGATGTTAGAGTCCGAATTGGCAATGGCTCAACTGTTGAAGCTTTAGCCATAGGATCTAAATCTTTTTACATGTTTGGACATGTTTTGTGTTTGGATAAAATTTTATATGTACCTGATGCTTTTAATAATATCATTTTTATATCTAGTTTGACAAGAAATGGCTATGAATTTCAGTTCACAGATGATGTTTGCAATATTTATCTTAGAAATAAATATGTTAGTTCGGGTCATATGAATGATGGTCTTTATTATTTGGATAATAATGACAAACACAAAATGAATGCAAGTGAGCTAAATGAATGCAATGCCATAGTGAAAATCAACTCAAGTTCAAAATATATTTAGCACTTCAGGTTATGTCATATTGCAGAAGATAGGATTGCAAAACTGGAGAAAATGGGGATTCTATCCTCATTGGGCTCTAAGCCTACTCCAACTTGTGAATCTTGCCTTCAGCGTAAAATGACTAGATCACCCTTTGTTGGACAAGGGCTAAGACCTGAAAATATTTTAGAGCTAATACATAGTGATGTATGTGGTCCATTTAAGGAAATGACTAGAGGCAGTTTTCATTATTTTGTTACCTTTACTGATGATAAATCAAGATTTGGGTATTTGTATTTCATGAAATACAAACATGAATCCTTTGAAAAGTTCAAAGAATTTAAATCTGAAGTAGAAAATCAAACAAGAAAGAGTATTAAAACTCTTCAATCAGATCGTGGAGGTGAATATTTGAGTACTGAATTTGATGAATACTTGAGAGAGCACGGCATTGTTTCCCAGCTGACTCCTCTAGGAATGTCACAGCTGAATGGTGTATTTGAAAGGAGAAATCGTACACTATTGGATATGGTACGTAGTATGATGAGCTATACTGATATGCCAATCTCCTTTTGGGGATTTGCATTAGAATCAGCTTTGTATATTCTTAATAGGATTCCATCAAAATCAATTTCCTCCACACCTTATGAGATATGGCATGGAAGAAAGCCAAGTCTTAAGCATGTTAAGATTTGGGGTTGTCCAGCTTATGTCAAAAAGTTGAACACTGATATATTGGAAACCAGATCAGAAAAAGGTCGATTTGTTGGATATCCAAAAGATAGTTTTGGATATTATTTTTATTTGCCTACTTCACAAAAGGTTGTGATAAGTAGAGATGCCACATTTCTTGAACAACAATTTGTTCAAGAAGGTGGCAAAGGAAGGCAAATACAGTTGGAATTGGAGAATTCTGTCTAACCAACAGATCAAATAGATATAGATTCATCTAGTCAGCCTACACCCATTGATGAAACATCTACAGCTGTTCCTCGCAGAACAACCAGGGTATCTCACCTGTCACACCCTACCCCTCTGTAAGGCATAACATGATCCCGTAGTATACCTAATGAATTACCAACTCCGTCTACTGATAACCCATTAAGTACACCACAAGGGATTTTAAAAACTTTTCTTACTTCTTTTACAGTGGTGAGCACTATTTACAGGTGTTAAAAACTTTTGTGAACTGAAGTGAAACAATTAACTCATTTGATTTATTTGGAATTTCTGTAAAAATTTTGGCAGAGGCCATCTGTATTTTGGATAAAACAATTCTTCAGAAAACCTGTAAAAAGATACTTCAATAATTTTCCAAATCTCAACTCCAATACATTTCTCAACACAATAATTTATCAACTCAATTCCATAGAAAATTTTCAAAGTCTGAGATAAGGAAATATAATACAGTTTTTACAAGTCAAATAGCTCATAATTAATTTGCAACTTCAAGGTACAATTTGAATTTGCAACTGCTCAAAACCAAAAACAAAATATACATACAGTGAATATACATTACATTACAAATACAAAATGCGGTATACTCACTATACCCAAAAATCTCTCGCTGGCGGTACTAGCAGCCTAGTCTGCTGCCCTATCTGTCTGTCTACCTGCGACAGCAATAAAAAGCTATCGCTGAGACAATGTCTCAGTGGTGCACAACATTAACCAAATACAACTTTAAATCACAACTCATAAACCATATAAATAGTGGATACGTAAAACCATAGTTAAATTCAAGACAATGGATGTCGTAAGGAATTTAAACTCCAATTCACAACTTATCAAAATTCATAATAACACAATTTAGTCAAATAGTTTAAGAATACTGTATTGCCAATTCATACACAATTTGATCAAATTACTGAATAACACAGTGTTGCCGATCAATATCACAATTTGATCAAATAACTGAATAATATCGTTTTGCAATTCAATAACACAATTCGATCAAATAACTGAATAATATCGTTTTGTAAATCAATAACACAATTCGATCAAATAACTGAAGAATACAGTGTTGCCAATCAATATCACAATTTAAGTCATGACACAATTTTTCTGTACATGCCGTGTTGTACACCACGACAAGACATACTCACCCCAATAATCGAAATCAATGAGGGAGGAAGCTAGCTATATAATGAGTACTCATCCATACTCACCTCAGACTGGGAAGTCAAAGAGGGAGGAACATAATCATACTCACCCCAGACTGATAAGTCAAAGAGGGAGGAATAATCACACTCACCCCATTAATGGAGGAGGAACATAGTATCAGTGTCATGCCAATTGTGAGTCAAAACAATTCCAAACATTTTATTCAAATGATCCGTAAGAATCCAATAAATTTCCAAAGTTATAATTTCATTCACAAAATGGCAACACAATTCGTAATTCACTTCAATTTCCACAAAAACCATTTACAGTGCTTTTCAATCAATAAGTATCCATCAATATCATTCAAACAATTTTTCACAGTTTCAAACCATTCACAATGTTTTTCAATCAATAAGTGTCCATCAAACACATTTCCACAATTTAAAACAATAATATACAAATAGTCAATATTTATTTCAATTGAAAAATTCAAGAGAAATAGTTGTTGTGCACAAACCTCTGATATTTGTCTCCTGGTCTTGACTCAGTATTTCTTTCCCTTTTGCTGAGTCCTTGTTAACTGAGAAACACAATTTGAAGTGTTTCAGTGCTAAATTAATTTGCCTCTAACGATAATGTTCGATAAACAATTCACTGAATACCTTTATTGGCTTAATCACCTAATATACCGACCCTCGATGTTTTCTAGGTAAATTAGGTTTTAGTGTCCTTTATATGTCACATTCGATAGGGTTTTAGGGTTGGTACGTGTTACCAAACTCAATTCTATGCATATTGCGTTTTCTTGCATTTCATTGCAAATTGCTGGATTTCGGGATACTAGTTTGACCTAGCCGGACGATCTAGTTTCCTCGGTTTTCGGGTTTCGGTCAAAACTACAAACTTGTAGATCTATGTCTTATTGCACGCGGGGCAAAATTTTAGGTCAATCCGAGTTAAGTAGACCAAGTTATGGTCATTATACTATTGCTGGTCAATTGGTATCAAATTAGGTCAATTTTAGGTCAATTTGGTCAACCTTGGTTCGGCCAGTTTTTGGACCCGAACTTGTGCAAGTTGTTTGACTTGCTTATGATCATTTCTGGGTTTTGGTGTCTTCATAAGACTTGTAGGTATGGGTCTTAACTATTCATGGTTAAAATTTCAGGTCAATTGGACCTGATTTGAGTGAGTTATGGCCTAAACACTCACTGCTGCCCAAATGGTCAGTTTTTAGGTCTCAAGTGTACCTAATCCGAATTGGTCATTTTTCACATCACCTTGCAAGCAGAATTTTGGTATGTTCTCTCAATGAAAGTTGGCACATTTTGTGCCTAGTTCCACCTCCAATTGGTCTCATACCAATTGAGGTTACACATTTAAACTTATTGGCTAAAATGTACACTGCCCTTGGTTACTTTGCTTAACACACATCAATTACACACATTTACCTTGAAATTTGTTTACTTCTCTACCAATCTGTTTTGGTACATTACCAAAAGCATATTCTACTTTACACTAACATTACTTTGGGCAGATTACAATTACCCTCAACACACCAAATATAATTCACATTTACAAGTTCTAAGTACCATTACATACACACCTAACCATTACAAATCTTACATACACTTTACAATATCAATCTCCATACATATCCATCAATCCTTCTAGGTCAATATTCTACCTACACTTCCATGAGTACATACATTTACTCAAGTGTTCCCAAGCTGCCGAAAATTGTCCTTCAACATCAAAGTGCCCTACAATTTACCAATTCCCATCCAAGTGCATAAATCACCATATATATGTGAAATAATTCACTAGGATATTAAATCACCATGATCAACATTATTTCTCATCAATTATATGCATAATAAATCATTAAATGCGTGACCCCATGGCTGTCCAAAAATGGCTATCTCAATAACTATTTAAACTTTAAAATTTCCTTCACAAAACTAACACCCATAACATGAACATAAAGTTTAACAAAGGAATTCTCAAAAATGTAAACTTACCTTTAATTGTAACTTGTTAAACCTTCACCAAACTTCTCAAATTTGGTGTCAATATCTTCCTTGTGATGTGTAGACAAAGTTTAATGAAGGAACCTAAGAGATTGGAGTTGAAAATGGAGGATGGATCAAGCTTGCATGCAAACGCCCATGGAGTTCTTCTCCTTTCCTTCAATTCGGCAAGTTTGAATGCTTTGGAAAAGATGAATATTTCTGCTGGTTTAGTGGAGTTACAGCTGCCCTATTATGTATTTAATTTATGCATTAGTGGTCCACTCACAATTTTAATCATTTTATAATCTAATTGTTCACTTAATCCCACATTAACCCATGATTTTAACTATTTACTTTAATTACCATTAAACTAATTTTTCATTTTATTTTCTAAGTGTAATATTATTTATTTTTAATGGACATTTAGGTCAAAAGACAATTCGGGGTGTCAAATGACCATAATGCCCCTGTTCGGTTTACGTTTCCGATTTTTCAGTATCTGGGTTTTATGCATTTTCGATTTCTCACTTTTCTTTGTACTAATTACTTAATTTTTCTTTGATCTTTCTAATGAGATTTATTCTTCAACAAGGTTCTATTTAAGTCCTAAAAATGTTTTCCAGGGTTCCCCACAGTCCAGGGCTAGTCAACGGTCCACGCCGTGACTTCCTGTCTGATCACCATCGCTAGGTTTCCTACGCTTAACTTGATCACATTTCTTTGCTATTATTTTTCCTTTGTTTTTCTTGTATTTTCTTTTCTTGTATTTCATTATTTTATGTCTCCTCACTCATATTGAAGTGTAGTTCTAGGCATCCTAGCTGTCCGGACAACACTGGTCATCGGAACAGCAGAACGCACTACCGAACTTAGGGGTGTTACATCACCCACCAGTGAGATATGGTTTCCTTCATTAAGAAGAACAAGAGTTGTCTTCTCATGAAGAAGTAGATCATGGAGATGATCCACTCACCTATGAAGAAGCTATATCAGATATAGACTCTTCAAAATGGATTGATGCTATGAAATCCGAGATTGATTCCATGTATAAGAATCAAGTTTGGGATCTTGTTGACCCACCTGAAGGTATTGTACCTATAGGGAACAAATGGGTTTTCAAGAAGAAAATTGGTTCTGATAGAAAGGTAGAGACCTATAAGGCAAGGCTAGTAGCGAAAGGGTTTCGCCAAAGGCAAGGAATCGACTATGACGAGACTTTCTCGCCTGTTGCCATGCTTAAATCAATTAGGATTCTATTAGCAATAGCTGTATACTATGATTATGAGATTTGGCAAATGGATATCAAAACAGCTTTTCTCAATCGACACATTGAAGAAAACATTTTCATGGAACAACCTAGGGGTTTTGAATCCCAAGATGGTTCTAAGGTATGCAAGCTAAAGGGATCCATTTATGGGTTGAAACAAGCTTCGAGGAGTTGGAACATCCGTTTTGATGAAGCCATTAAATCCTTTGGTTTTATCAAAAATGAGGATGAGCCATGTGTATATAAGAAGGTTAGTGATAGTGTTATCACTTTCCTTGTCTTATATGTGGATGACATACTGTTGATGGGTAATAACACAGGTATGTTGACAACTGTAAAGATATGGTAGTCAAATACATTCTCCATGAAAGACTTAGGGGAGGCAACCTATATTCTTAGGATTCGCATCTATAGAGATAGAGCGAAAAGAATAATTGGTTTATCCCAAAGTCTATTCTTTGAAAAGGTGTTAAAGAGGTTTAACATGCTTGATTCCAAGAGAGGATTGTTACCAGTGAGACATGGTATCCATCTTTCTAAAGAGATGTCTCTAAAGACACCTAAAGAAAGAGATAAAATAGCTAGGATTCCATATGCTTCGGCTATTGGAAGTTTAATGTATGCAATATTGTGTACTAGGCCGAATATCACATGTGCTATTAGTTTAACTAGCAGGTATCAATCCAATCCAGGTTTGGAACACTGGATAGCTGCCAAGAATATCCTTAAGTACTTGAGAAGAACTAAGGATTTATTCTTGATCTATGGAGGTGGAGACTTGCAATTGGATGGTTATACTGATTCTGATTTCCAATAGATATCGATGATAGAAAGTCTACATCTGGATATGTGTTCATTTGCAATGAAGGTGCAGTCAGTTGGAAGAGTTCCAAACAGAGAACGACAGGAGGTTCCACTATAGAGGCTGAGTATATTGCTGCATCAGATGCTGCAAAGGAAGCTATTTGGATAAAGAAGTTCATGATAGAACTTATAGTAGTTCCTTCCACTGAGTTAGCAGTTCCACTACACTGTGACAACAATGGAGCAATCATACAGGCTAAGGAACCAAGGTCTCACCAAAAATCCAAACACATAGAAAGGCGCTACCACATTATCAGAGAAATAGTTGGGCAAGGCGATGTAGCCATGCAGAAAATAGCATCAGCTGAGAATCCAGCTGATCCATTCACTAAGCCTATGTCACAGACTCAGCTAGACCGATATCTTGAGAAGATAGGTCTAAGATATTGTAATGAATGGCTCTAGTGCTAGTGGGAGGTTGTTAGTAGTATGCCCTTGAGTATATCATTTAGTATGTATCTTACAAATATTTTTATTAATAAAAGGCTTTTCCACTTTTTCGTTTACATAATATATTTATGTGTAATAGAAAAGGTCCATTCATATTTTCTTAGAAATATTATTCTTAAGTTGTTAAGAATATGAGTGAAATTATTTCTAGCACAAAGTATCATAAATAGGTTCACAATCGAGGATACTTCATATTAAGGACATGACTTATCCAGAAAGATTGTATTCATGTTTGTTCCCAAGTTATTTATATGAGATATAAATAAGATGGAATGGTGAGTCTCATGCCATATGACAAACAATGATAGGTACTTATAAATGATAAGTAGGCCGAACCAGTGACACTTATAACAAGCGCATGGAGTTTACTCTTGTCAATGTTTTGTCATAAATCATATCAGTGCATATAATCTTTAGACCTGAGATAGCACAGTTATCTTGTATATAGGTAGTTTGAGTTTGATACTGCTTTCATACTTGTACTGTGTATGGGTATATGGGCATGTGTTGGCTCTTACTAGTTATATATGGAGGTAGGTGTTGATCAAAATGGAATTTGTTCCTCTAAGTAAATGAAGATAAAATCCTATGTTCATTTAATTGTTCTTAATGTTTCAAGTTCCTGGCGAGGACAGATAGATTTATTCAGAAAAGAGTTTCTGATGAGAAAATCTTTTTAATCAAGAACTGGAATTAAAAGAGAACATAATATTCATAGCAAATGGAGTTTGACATAAACCATGACTTCAGCTTGAGTTGGGATTTTGTAACAGAGAAATTCTAGTGCATGGTAACATATGATTATAGGTTCATTTAAGGTAAACCTTATTACTAATTGGGTGTCCATGGCATGCTATGCTAGGTGTTAACCATGGTCTATGAGGTGCATAAAATGATTTAGAGAAATCATTTATGGTAAGAAAGAGTTCTGATGATATTAAAAGTTGATATCATATCTCATTGCCAATTAGTGATGAGCCTAGTAAGTCACACACATGCACAAGTAATCACCTAATTAAATATGATTTAATTAATTAATTAAAGAGTTTAATTGAGGTTTTGGTTTACAATTAGATTGCAAAGTCCCTAGCATGCCTTGAAACCAAATCTAGATTGTTGGATGTAGAGTATAAGTTAAATTTATATTTAAAGTTTTTAAATATGAATTTAATTAATGAGAAATTAATTAATAGAGATTAATTAATTAATTTATATTTGATATAAATTAATTAAAGGAAGAGAAATAATTATTTTGAGTTAAGAACTCAAAATTAAGACACAGGGGCATTTTAGTCATTTCGCAGTGTGACACGTGGCACCATGAGATGGTGACACGTGGCATTACACATAAGCTTGCCAAATGTCTTTAATCATATAAGATGATTAAAATTAGGATTAAATATATGTTTGACACTTGACACAATGTGATTGGGTCACTTAAACCTAGAGCTAATCAAAGGGAGACATGTGGCAAGGGTTTAATGTGTTAACCTAGCTATATAAGTGTTGTTATGAGAAAATAAAATACAACCAGCAGCCACACTCCTTTGTCACGCCATTTTGAAGCTCTCCCTCTCTTCCTCTTCATCTCTTATCAATTCAAAGAGATTAGCCATTAATCTCTTGAATTAAAAATACTAGAAATTGTTTCTAGTGTCCTGTTTACATCTCTAATCTTTTAAAAGGCAGAACTTGATTTTCTAATTAATAGAAAAAAAAGCTTTAGAAGCTATTCAAGGGCTGCCATAGGTGTTCTTGGTATGGACAAGCTAGAAGGATAACATTTGGTGTCCTGAAGACGAATCTCAAAGGCGCAAATACGCTGTAGTGCATCAAGAGGTTAGTGTAATCATTCTTGATTTAATCTAGGGTTCTAAAATTAATCTGATTAATTTTAAAATCTTAAATGGCAAACACAGATCCAAAAACATATTAAAAGAGTTTTAATATGTTGTTTATCATTGAAATCAAATAGTTAAAAATAAATCTTTTATTATGCATGTGACCATTTTTGAAATCAAAAGTTTTTCACGCTTCTGTTCCTTCAAAAGAAATCTCAGATTCCTGGTCCTTCCAAGAAAATAGCTAAATAGAAAGGAAAGACTAAAGCTGATGGAGGCAATGGAAAGTGTTTCCACTGCTAAAAGGATGGGTATTGGAAAAGGAACTGCCTAGAGTATCTTGCTTCTCTGAAGGATAAGAAGGATAGACCTTCGAAGGGTATGTCCATATCTTGTTATTTAGATTCTGATGATACTCCTAGTTCATCTACAGCTTGGGTTTTAGATGCTGGTGCCAGTTCTCACTTTTCTCATGATATGCAGGAACTAGCAAATAGTAGCAGCTTGCGTTCTTAAGATGTTAGAGTTTGGATTGGCAATGGTTCAACTGTTGAAGCTTTAGCCATAGGATCTAAATCTTTTTACATGCTTGGACATGTTTAGTGTTTGGATAATATTTTATAAGTACCTAATACTTTTAATAACATCATTTTTATATCTAGTTTGATTAGAAATGGCTATGAATTTCAATTCACAGATGATGTTTGCAATTATTATTTTGGAAATAAATATGTTGGCTCGGGTTATATGAATGATGGTCTTTATTATTTAGATAATAATGACAAACACAAAATGAATGCAAGTGATCTAAATGAATGTAATGCCATGGTAAAAATCAACTCAAGTTTAAAATATATTTGGCACTTAAGGTTATGCCATGTTGTAGAAGATAGGATTGCAAAACTGGAGAAAATGGGGATTCTATCCTCATTGGGCTCTGAGCCTACTCCAACTTGTGAATCTTGCCTTCAGGGCAAAATGACTGGATCACCCTTTGTTGGACAAGGGCTAAGGGCTGAAAATATTTTGGAGCTAATATATAGTGATGTATGTGGTCCATTTAAGGAAATGGCTAGAGGCAGTTTTCATTATTTTATTACCTTTACTGATGATAAATGAAGGTTTGGGTATTTGTATTTGATGAAATACAAACATGAATCCTTTGAAAAGTTCAAAGAATTTAAATCTGAAGTAGAAAATCAAACAGGAAAGAGTATTAAAGCTCTTCGATCAGATCGTGGAGGTAAATATTTGAGTACTAAATTTGACGAATACTTGAGAGAACATGGCATTGTTTCCCAGCTGACTCATCCAGGAACACCATAGCTGAATGGTGTATCTGAAAGGAGAAATCATACCCTATTGGATATGGTACGTAGTATAATGAGCTATACTGATATGCCAATCTCCTTTTGGAGATTTGCATTAGAATCATCTTTGTATATTCTGAATAGGACTCCATCAAAATCAGTTTCTTCCACACCTTATGAGATATGGCATGGAAGAAAACCAAGTCTTAAGCATGTTAAGATTTGGGGTTGTCCAGCTTATATCAAAAAGCTGAACACAGATAAATTGGAAACCAGATCAGAAAAGGGTCGATTTGTTGGATATCTAAAAAATAGTTTTGGATATTATTTTTATTTGCCTACTTCACAAAAGGTTGTAGTAAGTAGAGATGCTGCATTTCTTGAACAACAGTTTATTCAAGAAAGAGGCAAAGGAAGGCAAATAGAGTTAGAATTGGAGAATTCTGACCAACCAACAGATCAAATGGATATAGATCCATCTAGTCAACCTACACCCATTAATGAAACATCTACAGCTATTCCTCGTAGAACAACCAGGGTATTTCACCCAACAATGAGATATGGTTTCCTTAATGAAGATGAACAAGAGTTGTCTACTCATGAAGAAGTAGATCATGGAGATGATCCACTCACCTATGAAGAAGCTATATCAGATATAGACTCTTCAAAATGGATTGATGCTATGAAATCTGAAATTGATTCCATGTATAAGAATAAAGTTTGGGATCTTGTTGACCCACCTGAAGGTATTGTACCTATAGGGAACAAATGGGTTTTCAAGAAGAAAATTGGTTCTGATGGAAAGGTAGAGACCTATAAGGCAAGCTTAGTAGTGAAAAGGTTTCGCCAAAGGCAAGGAATCGACTATGAGGAGACATTCTCGCCTGTTGCCATGCTTAAATCAATTAGGATTCTATTAGCAATAGCTACATACTGTGATTATGAAATTTGACAGATGGATGTCAAAACAGCTTTTCTCAATTGATACATTAAAGAAAACATTTTCATGGAATAACCTAGGGGTTTTGAATCCCAAGGTGGTTCCAAGGTATGCAAGCTAAAGCGATCCATTTATGGGTTGAAACAAGCTTTGAGGAGTTGGAACATCCATTTTGATGAAGCCATTAAATCATTTGGTTTTATCAAAAATGAGGATGAGCCATGCGTATATAAGAAGGTTAGTGACAGTGCTATCACTTTCCTTGTCTTATTTGTGGATGACATACTGTTGATGGGTAATGATACAGGTATGTTGACAACTGTAAAGGTATGGTTATCAAATACATTCTCCATGAAAGACTTAAGGGAGGCAACCTATATTCTTGGGATTCACTTCTATAGAGATAGAGCGAAAAGAATAATTAGTTTGTCCCAAAGTTTATACTTGAAAAAGGTGTTAAAGAGGTTTAACATGCTTGATTCCAAGAGAGGATTGTTGCCAGGGAGACATGGTATCCATCTTTCTAGAGAGATGTCTCCAAAGACACCTGAAGAAAGAGATAAAATGGCCAGGATTCCATACGCTTAGGCTATTAGAAGTTTAATGTATGTAATGTTGTGTACTAGGCCGAATATCGCATATGCTGTTAGTTTGACTAGCAGGTATCAATCCAATCCAGGTTTGGAACACTGGATAGCTGTCAACAATATCCTTAATTACTTGAGAAGAACTAAGGATTAATTCTTGATCTATGGAGGTGGAGACTTACAATTGGATGGTTATACTGATTATGATTTTCAATCAGATATCGATGATAGAAAATCTACCTCTGGGTTTGTGTTCATTTGTAATGGAGGTGCAGTCATTTGGAAGAGTTTCAAATAGAGTACGACTGCAGATTCCACTATCGAGGCTGAGTATATTATTACATCAGATGCTGCAAAGGAAGCTGTTTGGATAAAGAAGTTCGTGACAGAACTTGCAGTAGTTCCTTCCATTGAGTCAGCAGTTCCACTGCACTGTGACAACAATGAAGCAGTCATACAGGCTAAGGAACCTCGGTCTCACCAGAAATCCAAACACATAGAAAGGCGGTACCACATTATCAGAGAAATAGTTGGATGAGGCGATGTAGCCATGTAGAAAATAGCATTAGCTGAAAATCCAGCTGATCCATTCACTAAGCTATGTCACAGACTCAGCTAGGCTGACATCTTGAGTAGATGGGTCTAATATATTGTAATGAATGGCTCTAGTGCTAGTGGGAGATTGTTAATAATATGCCCTAGAGTATATCATTTAATATGTATCTTACACATGTTTTATTAATAAAAGGCATTTTCACTTTTCCGTTTACATAATATATTTATGTGTAATAAAAAAGGTCCATTAATATTTTGTTAGAAATTCTATTCTTAAGTTGTTAAGAATATGAGTGACAGTATTTCTAGTACAAAGTATCATAAATAGGTTCACAATCGAGGATACTTCACAATAAGGACATGACTTATCCAGAAAGATTGTATTCATGTTTGTTCCCAAGTTATTTATATGAGATATAAATAAGATGGAATGGTAAGTCTCATGCCATATGACAAACATGATAGGCACTTATACATGATAAGTAGGTCGAACCAGTGACACTTATGATAAGCACTTGGAGTGTAACACCCTCCCGGTAACAACTCCATACATTTTACTATTTCGGTGACCGGTGTCGGTCCGGACAGCTAGAACGTCCGGAAAAATATTTAAACTAAAGTTAGGAACCATAGTTAACTCAAATATTAATAAGACAAATTTAGTAAAAATTTTAGAATTAAAATACAATCAAATTAAACGAGCCAGTGCCCTAGCGATGGGTAACCCAAAGTGAAGTTGCGATTCTCACAACTAGGAGCCCTAGACCCGAGGGAAAAATTATAAGATAATTTTTGGGACTCCAGAGAAGGGTTATTAAGGTTCCCATGGCATTAGAATGCCAAGAAAATACCTAGAAAAATTTTTCAATCGGTACAGACAATTTTGACCCGTTAAGCCAAACGGAGGGCATTTTGGTCATTTCGCCTTCAGAGGTGATTTTTGGCCGACTTGTCCAGTTGAGTAAATAATTAATATGACATAAAATATGAATAAACATTGCTAGAAATTAAATTGAAAATGAGTAGTGAAGAAAAGAAAAGAAAATGAGGAAAAAGGCTTATTTATGACATCATGGTGATGTCATTAAAAGCTATAACCAATCACCTTTAAACAACTAATTAACCAACTAATAAAAGAGACTAAATGAAGACCAAAATGACCAAAAATACAACAGCCATCTCCCTCCCCAAAAACCAGCCGAAACCCTTGCAATACCCAACCTCCATTAAAGCTTCAAGCAAGCTCCCTTTCTCCCATTGTTACACCACTAAACCCTAAATCCCTTTCATTAAAACTTGACCACATCTCTTGGGAGAGTGTTTGGCAGCCTAGAAAAGGAAAGAAAATGAAGATTTAACTTGGGAAAAATCTGCCACTTAAAGGTTAGTGCATCTATGCACCTAAAACCCCTTACTTTCATGATTAAGAACTTGAATTTAGTGAGAAATTGTAGTTTAAATGAATAAAAGTTGTGTGTATGGCCATCATAAATTTCGGCTGTCCTATTGAAGGAATATAAATGGAGTGTTTTGATGGACTTAAGGTGGATTAGAGGTTATGTTTAAACCATCTATGCATGTGGTTAGTGAATGGGTTAGTAATTAAGGTGTGTTGTGAAAACCTATAATGGGAACTAGGGTTTTAAGGGTGAAAATTGGACTTGGCATTTGAATTGATTAATGGACCTTCTAATGGTCAATTAGTGACCATTTAAGGCAAGTTAATCATAATTTGAAGTGAGTTAATGCATGGCAAAACTGAAATGGAAGGCTGCCTAAAGACAGCAGAAATGAGGCTGAGATTCTAGCCCACTTAGACAGCCATAACTTTGGCTGTGTAGGTCCAATTGGTGTTTGGCAAATTGGACATGAAACTAGACTTATAGTGGCACATTTTTGCTGAACAAACCATGCCCAAAAAACCAAACCAAGTAGACCAAAAGTTGGCCCCAATCCGGATACCCTGCAACAGCACCTGCAGAAATGACCAAATGAACAGTAACTGTTCATTTGGCCATATCTCACTGTAGAAATGGTCAATTGACCTGAAATTTTTACAGAAACAAGTTAAGACATAGAAAAACAACTTTCATGAAGAAACATACCCCAAATTATGACCAGAACCTAACCTAAATGGCAGTCACAGTCACTATTCATGGTACTATAGATTTGGTAATTCTGCAGTTTTGGCAATCCGGCTAGCTGTGGTTTTTGGACCATATCTGGAGCTACAAAACTCCAAATGGAGTGATTCAAAAAAAGAAATTCAACTAGACAAAATACGAAACAACTTTCATGTTTACCATTTCCTCAAATTCTCACTACAACAGTGCTCAATGAAACAGTAAAGTCAGGCTTCAAAATCTGAAAATTCTGCCCTTTTGAATTAAGCCTAGAAATGGTAATGGTAATCAATTCCAACAAGTTTTAAATGGAAAATGTGGTATGTTGGAAGTGTCAAAACCAATGTACCTATTTTCTATCCAAAAGTCAACATTTTTGTTGACCAATGAGGTAAATAGTGACACCAAAACTTGAAATTCACAAAGTGAAGAATTTAAAAGTTTCAAATGCCCTAGTATACCTAACAAGATTGGTTTGGATAGTTTGGCATGCCAATAGGGTTCAGTTAGCAGTACTGCACATGGTAATATGCCATTCTGTGATTTTATGGCTTTTAGCCATTCTGACCTTGTATTGAAATTTGGCCTTTTGCCTGATGTATTTCTGACTAGTTAGTGTTACATTTGCCTGCCGGAGATGCATATGTGACCGATGGTGTGACGGTCCGAGGTACTAGATACCCAGTGCCAGTTTACCCGTTTATCCAATCCAGTCGTCTAGTGTAGGTTACTTGGGCCAACCAAATGAATAAAATTGGACAAAGTTAATGATATATAGATTCAAAACAAATAAAACATATACATTCACTACATATTTATTTTCTTGCTATTTCTTTTATTTTATTATTGCACCACTAAGCATTATTGCTTAGCGGGTTGCTTTTGCCACGCGTAGGTACTGGAGATACAGATCGTGAGCCCAGTAGACCGCAGATTGGGTGAGTCCATCCTGTAGTTCTGCACAGTGTCCGTGTCACCTCAACTTCTGCAGTGCATTGGTAGGACACTAGGTGTCATTTTGTCATTTGTAACTAAATTTTTATTTTCTCATATGTATTTGGATTTATGTAATGTATTTTGATGTTCATGTAATTAATGAAAGTTATGGCTATGAATGCAAAATTTGAGCATTTATTTATTGTTTGTATATGGGTATTATGAGAAATGGATGCTTGAGAAATGAAAAGGTTGTTGAGAACTAAAATTGAAAATTGTTGAGATTTTGATATTGGAGGTTAAGAATGAGGAGATATGATTATTGGAAGTGTTTTTAACAGGTTCCGAAGAACGATATTCTCCATTTTTAGCCGGTACTCTGCCGGATTTTCTATAAAACTTTCGGAACCTCAAATAAATTATAATTTCAATAAATGACTTAAATAAATTATATTTCACAAGTTATATTCAAAATTATGATGAAAATTAATTAAGATAAAATAGAGTGTGCCGGTACACCGTGTGGCATAGCTTGCTCGGCTACACTGTAGACGAGTAAGGGGTGTCACATTTAGTGGTATCAGAGCACGGTTTAGGCATTTCTGGGCCTAGATTGAGTTCATACCATGCATTGCATTTGTAAGAGTCGAGGTGACACTAATGCAGATCTGTTTGTCTTTGTTAAATAGCATATGGACCCTTCATCTCAAAGAGCAGTCGAGGAGGGAGTGGAGAGTCATGCTCCACCTGCAGCAGCTGAGACTGGGGGCATGGGAGAACCTGCTCCGCCAGCTCAAGCAGAGCCTGCTCCGCCTCCACAGGCCATGTTCCAGCAAATGGCCGATTTCTTTAGACAAATGGCCAGAGTAATGCCAGCACCACCACCACCTCCACCTCCTCAGCGGAAATCACACCTGGAAAGGCTAAGAAAGTTTGGAGCAGTGGACTTTTTCGGTAAGAGAGAAGATGACTCTGTTGCAGCTGAGAATTGGTTGAACAGAACGGGTAGAGTTCTAAAACAACTCCATTGCACCCCAGAGCAAAACCTAGAAGCTGCCATATCCCTGTTGCAAGATGATGCCTACGAATGGTGTGAAGTGAAGCCAAAAGCTATAACTTGGGACTTCTTTCTCTCAGAATTCAAGAAGAAATATGTGGGTACTGTATACCTGGAAGAGAGAAGAAGAGAGTTCATTAATCTGAGGCAGAGACAGCTATCAGTGGCCGAGTATGAGAAGGAATTCGTCCGATTAAGCCGCTATGGAAGGGAGATAGTCCCTAATGAAGCTGAAAGATGTAAGAGATTTGAAGAGGGACTAAATGACAACATAAAGATCCAGCTCACTGCCTTGGGAATCACAGAATTTAGCAAGTTAGTGGAAGCTGCAATAAGGGTTGAAAAAGTGAGAATTAGTGAGCAGACCAGAAGGGATAGACAGCAGAAGAGGGGCCCGGGTCAGTCTAGCTCATCTCCTGCACCTGGGAAGAAGTTCAGAGGTCCATCTGCACAGAGTTCGGGTCAGCTACAAGGTCAGGGTCAGTCTCAGGGGCCCAGGCCACAGTTCACCCCTAGGAGAGGTCAGTCCACACCATCAGTGGGCAGCTCTCCAGGGATGGGGTTCAGGGGACCAGCCCCAACATCTTCTGTATGTCCGCATTGCCTGAAATGGCACAAGGGGGAATGTTGGAGAGTAACTGGTGCCTGCTTAAGATGTGGGTCGACAGAGCATCAGTTAAGGAACTGCCCACGTAGAACTACTATAGCTGCTCCAACACAAGCGCATGGACACTGCTCTGTACCACGAGAGGGTAGAAAATCGGCAAGTCCGAGGTGTAGGACCATCACGAGGCTCGCATCGAGCCAGAGAGAGGCTGACAGCGGACCACTGCAAGAGCTTATGCTATTAGAGCTCAGGAGGAGCAAGATGCCCCGGACGTCATCAGGGGTACGTTCTCCCTCTACAATACACCTGTGCATGCATTGGTGGATCCAGGATCCACTCATTCATATATCTGCATCAACCTACCCGTAGAAAGGGGGATACTAGTAGGGGAGAGTGACCAAGACATTCTGATCACTAATCCATTGGGCCACAGTGTAGTGGTAAACAAAGTATATAAGGGTTTCCCGTTAAGGATTCAGGGGTATGAATTCTTGGCAGACTTAATTGAGTTGCCCTTCCACGAGTTTGACGTGATTTTGGGAATGGACTGGTTGTCACGTCATCAGGCAATAGTTGATTGCAAATTGAAGAGAATTTCTCTAAAAACTTCAGAGGGTAATGAGATCACTGTTGTGGGTGAAAGGACAAATTTTTTTTTCCAATGTCATCTCAGCCACAGTTGCAAGAAAACTAATGAGAAAAGGCTGTGAAGCCTACCTAGCACATGTGGTGGATACTAGGCAGGCTAAGCCAAACCTGAGTGGTATACCCACAGTAAGAGACTTCCCAGAAGTATTTCCTGAAGAATTGCCTGGTTTGCCGCCAAATAGGGAAGTTGAATTTGCTATTGAGACACTACCTGGTGCAGCACCCATTTCCATTACTCCTTATAGGATGGCACCCACGGAATTGAGGGAGTTGAAAACTCAGTTGCAAGAGTTACTTGATAAGGGGTTCATACGCCCCAGTGTGTCACCATGGGGAGCTCCAGTGCTGTTTGTGAAAAAGAAGGATGGGACTTTGAGGCTATGTATCGATTACCGGCAGTTGAATAAAGTGACTGTGAAGAACAAATATCCGTTGCATAGAATTGATGATCTGTTTGATCAGTTGAAGGGAGCAGGAGTATTTTCTAAGATTGATCTCGCATCGTGGTATCATCGATTGAGGGTGAAGGATGTAGATGTGCCCAAGGCGCATTCAGACCCAAGATGGGCATTATGAATTTCTGGTGATGCCCTTTGGCCTAACAAATGCACCAGCGGCATTCATGGACCTTATGAACCGTATCTTTCATCCATACCTAGATCGGTTCGTAGTGGTCTTTATTGATGATATTTTGGTGTATTCCAAGACCAGTGAAGAGCATGATGAACATTTGAGGATTGTTCTGCAAACCTTGAGAGAAAAGAAGCTGTATGCTAAGTTGTCCAAGTGTGATTTTTGGTTGAATGAGATTGCATTCCTTGGACACATAGTGTCAGCTAATGGGATTAGGGTGGATCCCAAGAAAATAGAAGCAGTGATGGAATGGAAGACTCCCAGGAATACAACTGAGGTCAGAAGCTTCTTGGGGCTAGCTGGGTATTACAGGAGATTTGTGAAGGGATTTTCCTTAATAGCTGCTCCAATGACCAAGTTGTTACACAAGAATGTTAGATTTGACTGGAATGACAAGTGTCAGACCAGTTTTGAGAAGTTGAAAGCTATGTTGACAGAGGCACCAGTGTTAACACAGCCAGTGTTAGGAAAGGACTTCGTGGTCTACAGTGATGCCTCACATAATGGGTTAGGGTGTGTATTGATGCAAGAGGGGAAGGTGGTCGCCTATGCTTCCAGACAGCTAAGGCCACATGAACAAAATTACCCTACCCATGATCTAGAGCTTGCAGCAATTATCTTTGCACTGAAGATATGGAGGCATTACTTGTATGGTGAAAAGTGCTACATTTACACGGACCACAAAAGCCTAAAATATTTGCCAACTCAGAGGGAGCTCAACCTTAGACAGAGGCGATGGATTGAGTTCCTGAAGGACTATGATTGTGTGATTGACTATCATCCTGGGAAGGCAAATGTAGTTGCTGATGTTTTGAGCAGAAAATCCATGACAGCTTTGAGATCATTGAATGCCTGTCTATCTTTGATTCGAGATGGAGCTATTTTGGCTGAGTTGCAATTGAGGCCAAACCTATTACAGCAGATTTTCAATGGACAGAAGGTAGATGAGAAGCTAATGGCTATTATGAGTAAAATCCCAAAAGGAAAAGCAACTGACTATGAGGCGAAGGCAGATGGGTGTCTGTATTACAAAGGAAGACTGTGTGTACCAGATGATGGGGAATTGAAGGCCAATATTCTAAAAGAGGCACACACCAGTGTATATGCTATGCACCCAGGAAGTATAAAAATGTATCATGATTTGAAGCTTCAGTATTGGTGGCCTGGTATGAAGAAGGACATAGCTCACTATGTGACTAAATGCTTGACATGTCAGCAAGTCAAGGCAAAACATCAAGTTCCATCAGGTTTGCTACAGCCTATACGCATACCTGAATGGAAATGGGATTGGGTCACCATGGATTTTGTAAGTGGTCTACCTCTCACCCGAAAGAAACATGATGCAGTATGGGTGATAGTTGATAGATTGACAAAGTCAGCACACTTTCTGCCAGTTAGGACTTACTACTCACTGGAGAAGTTAGCAGAATTGTATATCAGTGAGATAGTTAGACTGCATGGAATCCCACTTTCCATCATATCTGATCGAGACCCAAGGTTTACATCGAGATTTTGGAAAAAGTTGCATGAGTCCTTGGGTACACAACTCCACTTCAGCACAGCTTTCCATCCTCAGATGGATGGGCAATCAGAAAGAGTAATCCAGGTAAACAATTGAAACCAATGGAATTGATACAAATATTGAATTGAAATGATAACAACAACATGAAACATATGTCAGGTTCTTGAGGATATGCTGAGGAGTTGTGTCATTGAGTTTGAGGGAAGTTGGGATAAATACCTCCCACTGGCAGAATTTGCATACAACAATAGCTACCAAGCTAGCATCCAAATGGCCCCATATGAAGAACTGTATGGGAGAAAATGTAGAACTCTAGTGTGCTGGACTGAATTGGGCGAGACAAGCGGTGGGGCTGACACAGTGTAATGATCGAGGAGAAAGTGAAACTAATCAAAGCTAATCTGAAGGTTGCCTCAGACAGACAGAAATCTTATGCCGACCTGAAGAGAAAAGAAATAGAATATGTGGTTGGTGACAAAGTATTCATCAAGGTGTCACCATGGAAGAAGGTATTGAGGTTTGGAAAAAAAGGTAAGTTAAGCCCTAGGTTCATTGGCCCATATGAAGTCATTGAACGTGTGGGTCCAGTGGCCTATAGGCTAGCTTTACCACCAGAGCTGGACAAGATCCACAATGTGTTCCACGTGTCTATGCTAAGAAGATACCGCTCAGATCCTTCACATGTCATCTCCAGGGAAGAAATTGAAATACAACCGGATTTGACATATGAAGAAGAACCTCTACGGATCCTGGCTCGGGAAGTAAAAGAATTGAGGAACAAACATATTCCACTGGTGAAAGTGCTTTGGAGGCACCACAACACCGAGGAGGCAACTTGGGAAAGTGAAGAGACGATGAGGCAACAGTTCCCTCAACTGTTTGCATCAGGTTAATTTCGAGGACGAAATTTAAATTAGAGGGGAAGAGTTGTAACACCCTCCCGGTAACAACTCCGTACATTCTACTATTCCGGTGACTGGTCTCGGTCCGGACAGCTAGAACGTCCGAAAAAATATTTAAACTAAAGTCAGGAACCATAGTTAACTCAAATATTAATAAGAAAAATTTAGTAAAAATTTTAGAATTAAAATACAATCAAATTAAACGAGCCGGTGCCCTAGCGATGGGTGACCCAGAGTGAAGTTGCGGTTCTCGCAACTAGGAGCCCTAGACCCGGGGGAAAAATTATAAGATAATTTTTGGGACTCCAGAGAAGGGTTATTGAGGTTGCCATGGCATTAGAATGCCAAGAAAATACATAGAAAAATTTTTCAATCGGTACAGACAATTTTGACCCGTTAAGCCAAACGGAGGGCATTTTGGTCATTTCGCCTTCAGAGGTGATTTTTGGCCGACTTGTCCAGTTGAGTAAATAATTAATATGACATAAAATATGAATAAACATTG
Source organism: Hevea brasiliensis (assembly GCF_030052815.1). Lineage (NCBI taxonomy): Eukaryota > Viridiplantae > Streptophyta > Magnoliopsida > Malpighiales > Euphorbiaceae > Hevea > Hevea brasiliensis. The sequence goes on from NC_079498.1 coordinate 44,877,673, forward strand.
ATAGAAATGAAATTGAAAATGAGTAGTGAAGAAAAGAAAAGAAAATGAGGAAAAAGGCTTATTTATGACATCATGGTGATGTCATTAAAAGCTATAACCAATCACCTTTAAACAACTAATTAACCAACTAATAAAAGAGACTAAATGAAGACCAAAATAACCAAAAATACAGCAGCCATCTCCCTCCCCAAAAACTAGCCGAAACCCTTGCAATACCCAACCTCCATTAAAGCTTCAAGCAAGCTCCCTTTCTCCCATTGTTACACCACTAAACCCTAAACCCCTTTCATTAAAACTTGACCACATCTCTTGGGAGAGTGTTTGGCAGCCTAGAAAAGGAAAGAAAGAGAAGATTTAACTTGGGAAAAATCTGCCACTTAAAGGTTAGTGCATCTATACACCTAAAACCCCTTACTTTCATTATTAAGGACTTGAATTTAGTGAGAAATTATAGTTTAAATGAATAAAAGTTGTGTGTATGGCAACCATAAATTTTGGCTGTCCTATTGAAGGAATAGAAATGGAGTGTTTTGATGGACTTAAGGTGGATTAGAGGTTATGTTTAAACCATCTATGCATGTGGTTAGTGAATGGGTTAGTAATTAAGGTGTGTTGTGAAAACCTATAATGGGAACTAGGGTTTTAAGGGTGAAAATTGGACTTGGCATTTGAATTGATTAATGGACCTTCTAATGGTCAATTAGTGACCATTTAAGGCAAGTTAATCATAATTTGAAGTGAGTTAATGCATGGCAAAACTGAAATGGAAGGGTGCCTAAAGACAGCAGAAATGAGGCTGAGATTCCAGCCCACTTAGACAACCATAACTTTTGCTGTGTAGGTCCAATTGGTGTTTGGCCAATTGTACATGAAACTAGACTTATAATGGCACATTGTTTCTGAAGAAACCATGCCCAAAAGACCAAAGCAAGTGGACCAAAAGTTGGCCCCAATCCGGATACCCTGCAACAGCACCTGCAGAAATGACCAAATGAATAGTAACTGTTCATTTGGCCATATCTCACTGTAGAAATGGTCAATTGACCTAAAATTTGTACAGAAACAAGTTAAGACATAGAAAAACATCTTTCATGAAGAAACCTATCCCAAATTATGACCAGAACCTAACCCAAATAGCAGTCATAATCACTGTTCATGGTAATGTAGATTTGGTAATTCTGCAGTTTTTGCAATCCGGCCAGCTGTGGTTTTTGGACCATATCTGGAGCTACAAAACTCCAAATGGAGTGATTCAAAAAAAGAAATTAAACTAGACAAAATAAGGAACAACTTTCATGTTTACCATTTCCTCAAATTCTCACTGCAACAGTGCTCAATGAAACAGTAAAATCAGGCTTCAAAATATGAAAATTCTGCCCTTTGATTTAAGCCTAGAAATGGTAATGGTAATCAATTCCAACAAGTTTTAAATGGAAAATGTGGTATGTTGGAAGTGTCAAAACCAATGTACCTATTTTTGTTGACCAATGAGGTAATGGTAATGGTAATGGTAATCTATCCAAAAGTCAACATTTTTGTTGACCAATGAGGTGAATAGTGACACCAAAACTTGAAATTCATAAAGTGAAGAATTTAAAAGTTTCAAATGCCCTAGTATACCTAACAAGATTGGTTTGGATAGTTTGGCATGCCAATAGGGTTCAGTTAGCAGTACTGCACATGGCAATATGCCATTCTGTGATTTTATGGCTTTTAACCATTCTGACCTTGTATTGAAATTTGGCCTTGTGCCTGATGTATTCTGACTAGTTAGTTACATTTACTGCCGGAGATGCATATGTGACCGATGGTGTGACGGCCCGAGATACTAGATACCCAGTGCCAGTTTACCCGTTTATCCAGTCCAGTCGTCTAGTGTAGGTTACTTAGGGCAACCAAATGAATAAAAGTGGACAAAGTTAATGATATATAGATTCAAAACAAATAAAACATATACATTCACTACATATTTCTTTTCTTGCTATTTCTTTTATTTTATTATTGCACCACTAAGCATTATTGCTTAGCGCGTTTGTGACACCCCTTACCCGTGTACAGTATACCCGAGTAAGTAATGCCACACGGTGTACCGGCACACTCTAATATTCCTCAATTTATTTATATCATGCTTTTGCATATAATTTATGAAATACAATTTATTTAAGCCATTTATCAAGAGTATTATTCATTTAAGGTTCCGAAAATTTTAAAGAAAATCCGTGATCTAGGCTAAAAATGGAGAAAAGCAGTTCTTGGAACTGTTAAAAACACTTCCAATATTTTTATTCCATCATCTCAAACTCCAATATCCAAAATCTCAACAATATTTCTCAATAGCAAATTCTCAATAATCTTTTCATTTCACAAACATCCATTTCTCATATACAAGCGATAAATACATGCTCAAATTTTGCATTCATAGTCATAACTTTCATTATTTACATGGACATCAAAATATATTACATGAGTTCAAATACATATGAAAAAGTAAAAATCTGCTATAAAATATCAAAATGACAAAATGACACCTAGTGCCCTACCAATGCACTGCAGGTAGTGAGGTGACACGGACACTGCGCAGAACTGCAGGATGGACTCACCCAGTCTGTGGTCTACTGGGCTCACGATCAGGATCTCCAGTACCTACGCGTGGCAAAAGGAACACGCTAAGCAACAATGCTTAGTGGTGCAATAATAAAATAACAAGAAATAACATATATAAATATGTATTGCATGTACATGTTTTGTTTGTCATGTATTTATATATCCATTCATTTATTTCTTCTACATTGCTCATTTTCATTCATTTGGTTGCCCAAGTAACCTACACTAGACGACTGGACTAGATAACGGGTAAACTGGCACTGGGTATCTAGTACCTCGGGCCGTCACACCATCGGTCTCATATGCATCACCCGGTGTGCAACAGAACAGCTACCAAGCTGTAAATAATCTCAGGCACAAGGCCAAGCCTCAATGCAAAGTCAGAATGGCTAAAAGCCATGAAATCACAGAATGGCATTTTTGCCATGTGCAGTACTGCTAACTGAACTCTATTGGCATGCCAAACTATCCAAACCAATCTTGTTAGGTATACTAGGGCATTTGAAACTTTTAAATTCTTCAATTTGTGAATTTCAAATTTTTGGTGTCACTATTCATCATTGGTCAACAAAAATGTTGACTTTTAGAATAAAAATGTGTACATTGACTTTGGCACTCCCAACATACCACATTTGGTGTTTAAAACTTGTTGGCATTAAGTGTTAATACCATTCCAAAGTGTAACTCAACACAAGTAGAATTTTCAGTTTTGGTAAGTCAACTTCACTGTTCCATTGGACACTGTTACTATAGGAATTTGAAGAAATGTAAAACATGAAAGTTGTTCCTTATTTTGTCTAGTTGAATTTCCTTTTTTGAATCACTCCATTTGGAGTTTTGTAGCTCTAGATATGGTCCAAAGACCCAAGCTGGCCGAATGTGCATTCTGCAGAAAATTACCATATCTACAGTGCATGAACAGTAACTAGAGTCACTTGGTTGGATGGGTTCTGGCCATAATTTGGGGTAGGTTCCTTCATAAAAGTTGTTTGTCTATGTCTTAACTTGTTGCTGTAAAAATTTCAGGTCAATTGACCAAATCTACAGTGAGTTATGGCCAAATGAACAGTTACTATTCATTTGGTCAATTCTGCAGAGGCAGTTTCAGGGTATCCGGATTGGGGCTAAGTTTTGGTCCTCTTGCTTTGGTCCTTTGGGCATGGTTTCTTCAGTAAAAATGTGCCATTATAAACCTAGTTTCATGTCCAATTGGCCAAACACCAATTGGACTAACACAGCCAAAGTTATGGCTGTGTAATTGGACTGAATTTTCAGTCACCATTCTGCACCCTCTAGGCAGCACACACCTTCCCTTTGCCATGCTTTATTCCAGTCCCAATTAAGGTCAAATTCCTTCAAATGGTCACTAATTGACCATTAGGATGTACTTTAACCATTTCATAAGCCAAGCTAATTTTTACTCCCCAAAACCCTAGCTTCACAATATAATTTCTACAAGGTGCCTTAGTTAGCATACCAATTCATCACCTATATATATATATATATATATATATATATATATATATATATATATATATATACTCAACATCATTTTTAGTCCACTTTAAGACCAACAAAACACTTATTCCTATACCTTCAATAGGGCTGCCAAATTCTATATTGGACATACACAAGAGTTTGGTTAATTTCATTCACAAATACTTGTTGGTTTCAAGTCCTTAATATAGAAATTAAAAGTTTTAAGTGTATATATGCACTAACCTCAAGTGGCAGAATTTTCCAAGCCCCTAAACTTCACTTTTCTTCCTTTTCTTGGCTGCCAAAAGCTTTGTCTAGGTGGTAGGGAAAATTTTAGTGAAGCTAGGTTATGATTTTATGGTGGAAACAAAGGAGAAATTAAGCTTTTGATGGTACATCAATGGAGGGTGTATGGGAGTGGTTTCGGCTGCACTAAGGAGAGAAGGATGGCTGCTGATTTCTTTGTTGAATTTGGTCTTCTCTTATCTCTTTTAATAGTTAGTCAAATAATGGCTTTAGTGTGGTTGGTTGAAAATTATAAATGACATCACATTGATGTCATAAATTGCATTTTATTGATTTTTCTTCTCTTTTCTCCACTACTCATTTTCAATTTAATTTCTAGTAATGTTTATTCATATTTTATGTTATATTAATTATTTACTCAACTCGACAAGTCGGCCAAAAATCACCTCGGAAGGCGAAATGACCAAAATGCCCTCCGTTTGGCTTAACGGGTCAAAATCGTCTGTACCGATTGAAAAATTTTTCTAGGTATTTTCTTAGCATTCTAATGCCATGGGAACCTCAATTACCCTTCTCTGGAGTCCCAAAAATTATTTTATAATTTTCCCCGGTCTAGGGCTCCTCGTTGCGAAACATAACTTCCCTCCGGTTACCCATCGCTTGGGCACCGGCTCGTTTTGTTTGGTTGTATTTTATTTCTAAAATTTTTACTAAGTGTTTCTTATTAATATTTGAGTTAATTATGGTTCCTGACTTTAGTTTAAATATTTTTCCCGATGTTCTAGCTGTCCGGACCGACACCGGTCACCGGAACAGTAAAATGTACGGAGTTGCTACCGGGAGGGTGTTACAACTCTTCCCCTCTAATTTAAATTTCGTCCTCGAAATTTACCTGATGCAAACAGTTGAGGGAACTGTTGCCTCATCGTTTCTTCACTTTCCCAAGTTGCCTCCTCGGTTTTGTGGTGCCTCCAAAGCACTTTCACCAGTGGAATTTGCTTGTTCCTCAATTCTTTTACTTCCCAAGCCAGGATCCGTAGAGGTTCTTCTTCATATGTCAAATCCGGTTGTATTTCAATTTCTTCTCTGGAGATGACATGTGAAGGGTCTGAGCGGTATCTTCTGAGCATGGATACATGGAACACATTGTGGATCTTGTCCAGCTTTGGTGGTAAAGCTAGCCTATAGGCCACTGGACCCACACGTTCAATGACTTCATATGGGCCAATGAACCTAGGGCTTAACTTACCTTTCCTTCCAAGCCTCAATACTTTCCTCCATGGTGACACCTTGAGGAACACTTTGTCGCCAACCCCATATTCTATTTCTTTTCTCTTCAGGTCGGCATAAGATTTACATGCATGCGAGGCAAATTTGAGATTGGCTTAGATTTATTTTACCTTCTCCTCAGCCTGTTTCACAGTGCAGCCCTACCGTTGTCTTCGCCCAATTAAGTCCAAGACCTGCTGCTTCTACATTTTCTCCCATACAGCTTCATACGGGGCCATTTGGATACTAGCTTGGTAGCTATTGTTGTATGCAAATTACGCGATGGGAGTATCTATCCCAACTTCCCTCAAACTCAATGACAGAACTCCTCAGCATATCCTCAAGGACCTGACAAATATTTCATGTTATTATTATCATTTCAGTTCAATATTTGTATCAATTTCATGGGTTTCAATTGTTTACCTGGATTACTCTTTCTGATTGCCCATCCATCTGAGGATGGAAAGTCATCTTTGAAATGGAGTTGTGTACCCAAGGACTCATGTAACTTCTTCCAAAATCTCGATGTGAACCTTGGGTCTCGATCAGATATGATGGAAAGTGGAATTCCATGCAGTCTAACTATCTCACTAATATACAATTCTGCTAACCTCTCTAGTGAGTAGTCAGTCCTAATCGGCGAGAAAGTGTCTTGACTTTGTCAATCTATCAACTATCACCCATCTTTGCATCATGTTTCTTACGGGTGAGAGGTAGACCACTTACAAAATCCATGGTGACCCGATCCCATTTCCATTCAGGTATGCGTATAGGCTGTAGCAAACCCGATGGAACTTGATGTTCTGCCTTGACTTGCTGACATGTCAAGCATTTAGTTATATAGTCAGCTATGTCTCTCTTCATACCAGGCCACCAATACTGAAGCTTCAGGTCATGATACATCTTTGTACTTCCTGGGTGCATAGCATATACACTGGTGTGTGCCTCTTTTAGAATACTAGCTTTCAATTCCCCATCATCTGGTACACACAGTCTTCCTTTGTAGTACAGACACCCATCTGCTTTCACCCCATAGTCAGTTGCTTTTCCCTCTGAGATCTTGCTCATAATAGCCATTAACTTTTCATCTGCCTTTTGCCCATCTAAAATCTGCTGTAGCAGGTTTGGCCTCACTTGCAACTCAGCCAAGATAGCTCCATCACGAACCAAAGAGAGACGGGCATTCAATGATCTCAAGGCTGTTATGGATTTTCTGCTCAAAGCATCAGCAACTACATTTGCCTTCCCAGGATGGTAGTCAACTACACAATCATAATCCTTCAGGAACTCAATCCATCGCCTCTGTCTAAGGTTGAGCTCCCTCTGAGTTGGCAAATATTTTAGACTCTTGTGGTCTGTGTAAATGTAGCACTTTTCACCATACAAGTAATGCCTCCATATCTTCAGTGCAAAGATAATTGCTGCAAGCTCTAGATCATGGGTAGTGTAATTCTATTCATGTGGCCTTAGCTGCCTGGAAGCATAGGCGATCACTTTCCCCTCTTACATCAATGCACACCCTAACCCATTATGTGAGGCATCACTGTAGACCACGAAGTCCTTTCCTGACATCTTGTGTGCTGCTGGTGCCTCTGTCAACATAGCCTTCAACTTCTCAAAAGCTGGTCGACACTTGTCATTCGGTCAAATCGACATTCTTGTGTAACAACTTGGTCATTGGAGCGGCTATTAGGAAAATCCTTCACAAATCTTCTGTAATACCCAGCTAGCCCCAAGAAGCTTCGACCTCGGTTGTATTTACGGGAGGCTTCCATTCCATCATCTTCTATTTTCTTGGGATCCACCTAATCCCATCGGTGACACTATGTGTCCAAGGAATGCAATCTCATTCAGCCAAAAGTCACACTTGGACAACTTAGCATCTGACTTCTTTTCCCGCAGGGTTTGCAGAACAATCCTCAAATGTTCATCATGTTCTTCCTTGGTCTTGGAATACACCAAAATATCATCAATAAAGACCACTACGAACCGATCTAAGTGTGGGTGGAAGATACGGTTCATAAGGTCCATGAATGCCGCTGGTGCATTTGTTAGGCCAAAGGGCATCACTAGGAACTCATAATGTCCATATCGGGTCCTGAATGCAGTCTTGGGCACATCTACATCCTTCACCCTCAACTGATGATACCCTGATCTGAGATCAATCTTAGAAAATACTCCTGCTCCCTTCAATTGATCAAATAGATCATCAATTCTAGGCAACGGATATTTGTTCTTCACAGTCACTTTATTCAACTGCAGGTAATCAATGCAAAGCCTCAAAGTCCCATCCTTCTTTTTCACAAATAGCACTGGAGCTCCCCATGGTGACACACTAGGGCGTATGAACCCCTTATCAAGCAACTCTTGCAACTGAGTTTTCAAATCTCTCAATTCAGTGGGTGCCATCCTATAAGGAGCAATGGAAATGGGTGCTGTACCCGGCAGTGTCTCAATAGCAAATTTGACTTCCCTTTTTGGTGGCAAACCAGGCAACTCTTCCGGAAATACCTCTGGGAAGTCTCTCACTGTGGGTATGTCACTCAGGTTTGGCTTAGCCTGCCTTGTCACACCTTACCCCTCTGTAAGGCATAACATGATCCCGTAGAATACCTAATAAACTACCGAACTTCACCTACCGATAACTCATTAAGTACCCTACAAGGGATTTTAAAACAATTTTCTTATCTTTGACAAGTGGTGAGCATTTCAAATAAGTATTTAAAACATTTAGTTGAAATTAAAACTAATTAATATTTTTGGCCATTTTAGTTTTCTGCAAATTTTATAAAAATTTTGACAGAGTTTCCTCTGTATTTTGAGAAAACCGTTCTTCGAATACCTGTAAAAAGCACTTCTAAAAGTTTTTCTCAACCACTACTTCAATTTCAAACTCAATCTCAAACAATTTCTCAAATTCACAAGTTCAATAATTTCTTCAAAATACTGTCCATCAATATCATTTATTCATATTCCATTCAAGATAAACAATTTATATATTCATCATACTAAAATTTACATTCAGGAAGTCCAAACTAAAATTTATTACAACTTTTATACAAACTTTGTACAAGCTGCTCAAGACCCATGTACATGTCCATACATTTATGTGCAATATATACATCAAAAGAAATATTTACTGATTAGGGTATAAATTATACCGAAGACTTCAAGCTGATGACTTCACACACCTCAGCAGCTCAGTCTGCTGCTTCTCTAATTTCTGTATCTGCGACAGCAATAAAAGCTATCGCTGAGTACTAAGACTCAGTGGTGCACAATATACTAAAATAATCTTTATGCAAAACTTAAAGCACATTCATTCAAAAATTTGACTAAACATGAAAATTAAATACAATCATGCATTGTAAGATTTTACATGTAAACCAAGTTTATTTCAAAGTATCAAAACACATTACATAAAACCCACAGTTAAATCATGCCATTCGAAACAAATAGAATCTCAATTGCGGAGGCTAAGAGAAATCACATGAATCTCGATAGCCGGAGGCTAAGAGAAATCATGTCACAAGGCTAGCTAGCTCAAATATATGGATATCCATTCACATCCTCTTCTCTTGGCACACCTCAACACTTCTCGGAGAAGGAATCAAAATTGAAACTAATTACCCCCACAAGTCGTGCTAGTGAGGTGTTCAAACATATGGTCATGATCTCGTGGTTTTAAAACTTATCTTAACAATTTGCTAAACATTGTCATTTCAAATATACACAATAAATTTCACAATTTGAATCAAAACATCATAAGTAAGGTCACAATACTTTCAACAATTCAAAGCAACAATAAAATGCATATTTCATTCATTTTATCAATTAATTTTTAAAGCATAGTAATATTGTGCACAAACCTCAAACGAGTCGTCCTTTAGCCTCGACTCGGTTCCTCGGAGTTCTTTCGATATTCTTTTCAACTGAAACACACAATTTTACAATGTTTCAGTACTAGAACTTAAAATAAATTCAAAATAAACTTAGCTTCACATTTACCTAACTCTAACGTGTTAAATTCGCGTTCTCGAAATTTTGTGTTTGGGTTACTGTTCACTGCACTATTCAAGTCAAATTATTGACTTTCTAAGGCTTAATAGGTATGGGAACTCCAACTTCACCCACATACCACATTTTGGTCACCAAACTTGTTGGTTTTGGTCATTTGTTTAAAGCTTAGGTCATTTTGGCAAAATTGCCAATTTTCGGTTTTGGTTTTCGGTTGCACTATTCCATTGGTCGATCTACTGTTGGAATTTGACAAAACTTCCTTCATAGAAAATGTTCCTTATTGTCTTAAGTGTATTCTCATTTTTGGATCACCTCAATCGGAGTTTTGTAGCTCAAGTTATGGCCAAAATAAGTTTACTGTTCACGTGCACTGTTCATACTGCAATTTAGGTGCTGGCTGGTTTTGGTCCAACTTTGGTCAATTATTTGATCAAGTTAAGTTCATAATTTGGTCTCACTTTCTTCATATGAAATGTTGTACTATGTCTTAGGTTTCCATCGGTTCAAGAATCGCCTAAATCCGAGTTTTCTAGAGAGAGTTATAGCTATCCAAACTTTGCTGCTCAACTAAAAATCTGCAGAATTTCAGTACAGAAATTTTAACTTTGCTCAATGATTTGAATGAGTTAATGGCCTAATTTGGGTTGGTGTTCTTCATGAAAGTTTTAGGTCTATATCATATCTAATTGCTGGTAAAATTTCAGGTCAATTTGACCTACCTAGCTCGAGTTATGACCAAATGAACAGTTACTGTTCATTTGGTCAGTTTAGTGCAGTGGCAGCCTGCTATCAACTCACTTTGGTCAATTGTTTCACCAAGTTTTGGTCAGTTTTAGCAATGGTTCCTTAATGAAAATTGTGCTCTTTTATGTCTATTTTCATCTCCAATTGGTGGCATATCCATTAGGCTTGTAAAATTTGAGTTTTGGTCCTTCAAAGTAGGTTTGGTCATGCTGCCAGCAGCATGACCATTGACCTACGAATTTAGCTAAATTTTCCACCATTCCCACACAATTTATTTGGTCATTATTGACCATTTTTCAGTCCACAATTGGTCAAAAATATCATTTATGCATTTCTCCAAATTTTTGGTTTACAAACCCTAATATTCAAACCCTAACTACACTAAAATGTTGCATTTACTCCCATTTATGCATTTCCAACTTACTACCATTCTCATGCAAGCTTACTAACACATTTAATTCATTCAAAATACATCAAACTCTCCCACATCCATGGCTGGCTGAAATTCTAGTTTGTCCTTCCCCCATATTTTTATTTCATTTCCTTAATCCTAAGTTCATTTCAACCATTAATCATGCATTTAAGTGAAGAAATAAGAAGTTTAACATACTAACCTTAACTTTAAATGCCAATTCTTCACTTTCTCTCTTCCTTTCCTCTTTCTTTCTTGTTCCTAGGTTGAGATTGCAAGGTCTAATGAAGTTTCTAGGGGAGTGATGTTGATTGGATGAAGAAATTCAAGCTTAAAGTAAGCTTAAATGAAGAACCATTCATGGAGGATTTTGGGGAAAATGGGATGGCAAAGAGAGAGGTGAAGAAGAAGAAAACCCTAAATTTTTTTCCTTTGTTTTCCTTTTACAAGGTTTTTTTTTTATTTTTTTATTTTTCTATTAGTTCTTTAATTTAATTCTCGATTCCGAAATTTTCTTTTCTCTGATTTTATTGGACAGTTAGGTCAGGAGTCAGCTCTCGGGGTCAATTGACCAAATTGCCCCTCGCCGGTTCATCCCGGTTTGCAAATAATCCAATATTTCTTCCGGCTCCCTGACCTAATTATTTGACTGACTTAACAGTTCTTTTTCATGATTTTCTCTTTTCCACTGTGTTCATAAGGGTCCTAAGGACCGCAGCGTCACTTTTTACGGTTCGAAATTTGAGTTTAAAATGACTTCGCAGTCGTTCCCGAGGAGGTCACTCATCGCTGTGACTCTCGGCTCGTTTAACCTCTTATGTTCTGTTTTTCTTATTTGTAGTTAACTAATTAAACATTACTAATTATTTATGTTTATGGCTTCTCAAGTTGTCTTAGGTGTGACTCTAATCTCTTTATCTGTCCGGACCGACACCGGTCACCGGAACAGTGAAATATACCAGGCTATACAACGGGGGTGTTACAATTCTCCCCCCCTTAAATAAATTTCGTCTCGAAATTTTACCTGGTATCAATCTCTGAATAGCTGTGGGTGTTGTCTCCTCATGTCCTCCTCTCGTTCCCAAGTAGCTTCTTGGCCTGAATGATGGTTCCACAGCACTTTTACCAACGGTATCTGCTTATTCCGTAGCTGCTTCACCTCATAAGCCAGAATCTTTATGGGTTCTTCTTCATATGTGAGGTCTGGATTTACTTCAATTTCCTCTACTGGTAGTACATGAGATGGGTCTGATCGATACCTCCTCAACATAGACACATGGAAGACATTATGTATCTTCTCCAACTCTGGAGGTAGTGCCAACCAATATGCCAAAGGACCCACTCTCTCCAGAACCTCATATGGCCCAATGAAACGAGGACTTAGTTTCCCCTTTCTGCCGAATCTCATAATTCTCTTCCAAGGAGAAACTTTGAGGAAAACTTTCTCACCCACTGCATACTCAATATCCCTTCTCTTCAAATCAATGTAGGACTTCTGACGATCTGATGCAGCTTTAAGTCGATCTCTGATCACCCGGATTTTCTCTTCAGTCTGTTGAACAATTTCGGGTCCAATCATCTTTCTTTCACCCACGTCATCCCAACACAACGGGGTTCTACATTTTCTGCCATACAAAGCTTCATATGGAGGCATCCCAATGCTTGATTGGTAGCTGTTGTTGTAAGCAAACTCAATCAAAGGCAAGTGTGTATCCCAACTGCCCTCAAACTCAATCACACAAGCCCGTAGCATATCCTCCAAGATCTGAATTACCCTCTCAGATTGGCCATCTGTCTGTGGGTGGAATGCCGTACTGAAGTTCAATCTAGTTCCTAGGGCTCTCTGAAGACTACCCCAGAATCTAGAAGTGAACCTAGGATCTCTGTCTGATACGATAGATACTGGCACTCCATGCAATCTCACAATCTCATCGATGTATAACTTGGCCAATCTTTCTAAACTGTAGTCCATCCGGACTGGCAGAAAATGAGCAGATTTAGTCAATCTGTCAACAATGACCCATACTGCATCATGACTCTTCTGTGTCCTCGGAAGTCCCATCACAAAATCCATCGTTATTCTCTCCCATTTCCACTCTGGTACTGGTAGTGGATGTAACAACCCAGCGGGTACTTGATGCTCTGCCTTCACTTGCTGACAAGTTAGGCATTTGGATACAAATTCCGCCACATCTCTCTTCATACCCATCCACCAGTAATGCTCCTTTAGCCCTCTATACATTTTTGTACCACCAGGGTGCATGGTAAAAGGAGACTCATGTGCTTCCTTTAAAATGATCCTCCTCAATTCAACATCATTAGGAACACACATTCTGCCCTGGTGTAGCAATAGACCATCATCTCTGAGTGAGAATTCTGGTTTCTTGCCCTGTCGGACTTCCTCCATCAACTTCTGATACTTCTGATCATTCTGAGCAGCCATTCTAATCTGATCAATCAACACTGGCTGTACATGCCATGCAACCGCTGTCTGCCCATCATCGTTAATCTCTAAGCTGGCATGCAATGATCTCAACTCATGTACCAAAGACAAAGGAGTAACCCGTAGACTTGCCATAGTCTTGCGACTTAAGGCATCAGCCACAACATTAGCCTTCCCTGGCTGATAGTCTATCAGACAATCATAGTCTTTTATCAACTCTAACCATCTCCTCTGTCTCAAATTCAGCTCTTTCTGGGTGCCCAAATACTTTAAACTCTTATGATCTGTGTAGATGTAGCACTTCTCCCCATACAAATAATGTCTCCAGATCTTAAGAGCAAACACAATGGCTGCAAGCTCCAAATCATGCGTCGGATAATTCCTCTCATGCGGTTTTAGCTGGCGTGATGCATAGGCAATAACATTTCGATCTTGCATCAACACACAACCTAACCCATTGTGAGAAGCATCGCTATAAACTGTGTACTCTTTACCCGGAGTAGGTAAAGTTAGGACTGAAGCTTCAGTCAAACATCTCTTCAATTCATCAAAACTCTGCTGGCATTTATCCGTCCACTGAAATTTTACATCTTTTCTAAGCAGCTTGGTCAATGGAGATGCCAAAATGGAAAATCCATTCACAAATCGACGGTAGTATCTAGCTAAACCCAGAAAACTACGAATCTCTGTGACATTTCTGGTGGCCTCCAATTAAGGGCGACTTCAATCTTACTTGGATCTACCTTAATGCCCTCTTACGATACTACATGCCCCAAAAAGATATTTCTTTCACCAAAATTCACACTCGACAATTTGGCATATAGTAATTTCTCTCTCAAAGTCTGCAGTACAATCCATGAGATGTCTATCATGCTCTTACGCATTCCTCGAATAGACCAATATATCATCTATGAATACCACAACAAGGTGGTCGAGGTATGGTGCGAAAATAGTGTTCATCGGATCCATAAAAGCAGGAGCATTAGTTAACCGAATGGCATGACCAAGAACTCATAATGGCCATAGCGGGTTACAAGGCGATTTAGAAATACTTTGCTCTTGTACTTTCAGCTGATAATAACCTGATCTCAGGTCAATTTTGGAGAACACAGCTGCACCCCTCAACTGATCAAACAAGTCATCAATGCGGGGTAATGGATATCTATTCTTTATTGTCACCTTATTCAACTGCCGATAATCAATGCATAACCGGAGAGTGCCATCCTTCTTCTTTACAAACAATCGCGCTCCCCAAGGTGACACACTAGGCAGATAAAGCCCTTGTCAAGCAACTCTTGCAACTGCACTTTCAACTCTTTCAATTCTGCAGGTGCCATTCTATATGGCGTTATGGAGATTAGGTCCACACCAGGCATAACATCAATTTCAAACTGCACCTCTCTTTCTGGAGGTAATCCTGGCAATTCATCAGGAAATACATCCGGAAAGTCACATACCGTAGGGATGTCCCTTAGTGCTGGACTCCCCACCTGGGTGTCTATCACATGTGCCAAGTATGCTTCACACCCTTTTTTAATCATCCTTCTGGCTAGTGCAGCCGAAATGATGTTTGATGGCAGTAAATGCCTCTCCCCGTGTATTACCACATCACCGTACAAAGGGAGACCAAAAGTGACTGTCTTGATCTCTGATCAATCATAGCATGATGCCTGGCTAACCAATCCATGCCCAAGATAATATCATACTCTCTGAAGGGCATTTCAATCAAGTCTGACAGGAAAACATGTCCTTGGATCACCAAAGGATAGTCTCTATAGATTCTGTTGACCCGGACCTCTTGTCCTAACGGACTAGTTACTAGCACTTCAAAACCCATTTGCACACATGGAACAGCAAGTGAACAAACTATGCTAGCACTAACATATGAATGGGTTGAACCCGGATCAAACAATACAAATACTTCTTGATCAGAGATAGAGAATGTACCAGCTACCACATAAGAAGTCTCAGCCTCTTCTCGCTGTTTCATTGCGTAGATTCTGGTTAAAGCACTTCCTTGTCTGTCGACCAATTGTGCCTCGATTGCTGAGCGGTGCCTCTACCTCTGCCTCTTCCTCACTGGCCATCGTGAACCTGCGGGAGCGGGACTGCAATAGATCCTCGGCGTAGTAGGAGAGTGGACCATATCTCGGAGCACTAAATGCAGTCTCTTGCTAAATGACCCTTGCCTCCCAGCTTAAAACAGGCTCCAGTGGCCCAATAACACTCCCCCCCATGAATCTTGCCACAAGTCTCACAGGGGCGGGCAGACTGTGAACCCCTGCTTGACTGCTGGCCAGACCTAGGGGGTCTCTGTCCGGAAAATCTGCCTCTACTAAATCTTCCACCCCGACCCCTGCTGGGTCCACTAAACTTCTTTCTCTTTCCAGAGGTAGCACCAGAACTCTGTTCAACTGATTTTTCCCCCTTGTCTTTTTCTGATTTCTCTTGTGAACCCTTCCTCACTGCCCCTTCTGATTCTATCCTTTCTAATTCCAAGGCTTGTGAGATCAATTCAGAAAAATTCTGATGTCTGAAACCCACAACTTGCATTCTCAGACTCTGTCTTAGCCCGGACTCAAACCTCTTGCATCTGTCTCTGGGGGTGGAGACTAAGCTTCCAGCATAGTGGCTTAGCCTTGAGAAATCTCTTTCATACTCTGCTACAGTTCGGTTCCCTTGTTTCAAACTCAAAAATTCTTGCAGTTTCTGATCAACATATGCATCTGGGATGTATTTCTGTCTGAACTCTCTGATGAAGTCATCCCAGGTCAGCACTGGTGGTTCAGCCAAGCTGTGGGGGATGGTCTTCCACCAATCATACGCATCCCCTTGCAGTAGCGACACAGAATATTCCAACTTCAGCTCATCTTGACAGTACAGTTTCTTAAACACTCTGTCCATTCTTTCAAGCCATTGCTCTGCCTCTAAAGGGTCCACTGTACCCTTAAATTCTGACCCATACTTTAGCAATTTATCAAACCATGCAGGTGGAGGCAGTGGTTGTGCCACAGGTGGTTGGGGTGGAGCTTGAGCAGGCATACCCCCAGCCATTTGTTGAAACATTGCCGCTATCTGCTGTGCGAACTGTGCAGGAATTTGCGGCATTTGTGGGGCTGGTGCTGCTGACCCACTGACATTCGGTAAAGCTGGGGCTTCCCCTTGTGCCTCAGCTTCAACAGACTGCTCAACTGAGCGATCCCCTTCTTCCATTTCAGGCTGAAGTTAGGGTATCTCCTGAACAAGTAACACAAGGAGATTTCCCTCCGTTAGTTCATATTCATGATGTAATGCACTGTATGTAACAAATATGGACATTGAGCAGTTGTACTTAACAAAGAAAAGACACAAATTCACAATTGAAAACATAATTCAAAAACTTGCTCTGATACCACTAAAACATGTCACACCTTACCCCTCTGTAAGGCATAACATGATCCCGTAGAATACCTAATGAACTACCGAACTTCACCTACCGATAACTCATTAAGTACCCTACAAGGGATTTTAAAACAATTTTCTTATCTTTGACAAGTGGTGAGCATTTCAAATAAGTATTTAAAACATTTAGTTGAAATTAAAACTAATTAATATTTTTGGCCATTTTAGTTTTCCGCAAATTTTATAAAAATTTTGACAGAGTTTCCTCTGTATTTTGAGAAAACCGTTCTTGAATACTGTAAAAGCACTTCTAAAAGTTTTCTCAACCACTACTTCAATTACAAACTCAATCTCAAACAATTTCTCAAATTCACAAGTTCAATAATTTCTTCAAAATCTGTCCATCAATATCATTTATTCATATTCCATTCACCCTAAACAATTTATATATACAGCATACTAAAATTTACATTCCGGAACTCCAAACTAAAATTTATTACAACTTTTATACAAACTGTGTACAAGCTGCTCAAGACCCATGTACATGTCCATACATTTATGTGCAATATATACATCAAAAGAAATATTTCTGATTAGGGTATAAATTATACCCGAAGACTTCAAGCTGATGACTTCACACAC
The DNA here is from genome assembly GCF_030052815.1 of Hevea brasiliensis. Lineage (NCBI taxonomy): Eukaryota > Viridiplantae > Streptophyta > Magnoliopsida > Malpighiales > Euphorbiaceae > Hevea > Hevea brasiliensis. The sequence goes on from NC_079498.1 coordinate 44,894,913, forward strand.
CTCAACAGCTCAGTCTGCTGCTCCTCTAATTTCTGTATCTGCGACAGCAATAAAAGCTATCGCTGAGTACTAAGACTCAGTGGTGCACAATATACTAAAATAATCTTTATGCAAAACTTAAAGCACATTCATTCAAAAATTTGACTAAACATGAAAATTAAATACAATCATGCATTGTAAGATTTTACATGTAAACCAAGTTTATTTCAAAGTATCAAAACACATTTCATAAAACCCACGTTAAATCATGCCATTCAAACAAATAGAATCTCAATTGCCGAGGCTAAGAGAAATCACATGAATCTCGATAGCCGAGGCTAAAGAGAAATCATGTCACAAGGCTAGCTAGCTCAAATATATGGATATCCATTCACATCCTCTTCTACTGGCACACCTCAACACTTCTCCAGAGAAGGAATCAAAATTCGAAACTAATTACCCCCACAAGTCGTGCTAGTGAGGTGTTCAAACATATGGTCATGATACTGTGGTTTTAAAACTTATCTTAACAATTTGCTAAACATTGTCATTTCAAATATACACAATAAATTTCACAATTTGAATCAAAACATCATAAGTAAGGTCACAATACTTTCAACAATTCAAAGCAACAATAAAATGCATATTTCATTCATTTAATCAATGAATTTTTTAAAGCATAGTAATATTGTGCACAAACCTCAAACGAGTCGCCCTTTAGCCTCGACTCGGTTCCTCGAGTTCTTTCGATATTCTTTTCAACTGAAACACACAATTTTACAATGTTTCAGTACTAGAAATTAAAAAAAAAACAAAATAAAATTAGAATCACATAAACCAAACTCTAACGTGTTAAATTTCACTTTCACGAAATTTAGTGTTTCGTGAAACTATTAACTGCACTATACAAGTCAAATTATTGACTTTCTAAGGCTTAATAGGTATGGGAACTCCAACTTCACCCACATACCACATTTTGGTCACCAAACTTGTTGGTTTTGGTCATTTGTTTAAAGCTTAGGTCATTTTGGCAAAATTGCCAATTTTCGGTTTTGGTTTTCCGGTTGCACTATTCCATTGGTCGATCTACTGTTGGAATTTGACAAAACTTCCTTCATAGAAAATGTTCCTTATTGTCTTAAGTGTATTCTCATTTTTGGATCACCTCAATCGGAGTTTTGTAGCTCAAGTTATGGCCAAAATAAGTTTACTGTTCACGTGCACTGTTCATACTGCAATTTAGGTGCTGGCAGGTTTTTGGTCCAACTTTGGTCAATTATTTGATCAAGTTAAGTTCATAATTTGGTCTCACTTTCTTCATATGAAATGTTGTACTATGTCTTAGGTTTCCATCGGTTCAAGAATCGCCTAAATCCGAGTTTTCTAGAGACTTATAGCTATCCAAACTTTGCTGCTCAACTAAAAATCTGCAGAATTTCAGTACAGAAATTTTAACTTTGCTCAATGATTTGAATGAGTTAATGGCCTAATTTGGGTTGGTGTTCTTCATGAAAGTTTTAGGTCTATATCATATCTAATTGCTGGTAAAATTTCAGGTCAATTTGACCTACCTAGCTCGAGTTATGACCAAATGAACAGTTACTGTTCATTTGGTCAGTTAGTGATGGCAGCCTGCTATCAACTCACTTTGGTCAATTGTTTCACCAAGTTTTGGTCAGTTTTAGCAATGGTTCCTTAATGAAAATTGTGCTCTTTTATGTCTATTTTCATCTCCAATTGGTGGCATATCCATTAGGCTTGTAAAATTTGAGTTTTGGTCCTTCAAAGTAGGTTTGGTCATGCTGCCAGCAGCATGACCATTGACCTACGAATTTAGCTAAATTTTCCACCATTCCCACACAATTTATTTGGTCATTATTGACCATTTTCAGTCCACAATTGGTCAAAAATATCATTTATGCATTTCTCCAAATTTTTGGTTTACAAACCCTAATATTCAAACCCTAACTACACTAAAATGTTGCATTTACTCCCATTTATGCATTTCCAACTTACTACCATTCTCATGCAAGCTTACTAACACATTTAATTCATTCAAAATACATCAAACTCTCCCACATCCATGGCTGGCTGAAATTCTAGTTTGTCCTTCCCCCATATTTTTATTTCATTTCCTTAATCCTAAGTTCATTTCAACCATTAATCATGCATTTAAGTGAAGAAATAAGAAGTTTAACATACTAACCTTAACTTTAAATGCCAATTCTTCACTTTCTCTCTTCCTTTCCTCTTTCTTTCTTGTTCCTAGGTTGAGATTGCAAGGTCTAATGAAGTTTCTAGGGGAGTGATGTTGATTGGATGAAGAAATTCAAGCTTAAAGTAAGCTTAAATGAAGAACCATTCATGGAGGATTTTGGGGAAAATGGGATGGCAAAGAGAGAGGTGAAGAAGAAGAAAACCCTAAATTTTTTCCTTTGTTTTCCTTTTACAAGGTTTTTTTTATTTTTTATTTTTCTATTAGTTCTTTAATTTAATTCTCGATTCAAATTTTCTTTTCTCTGATTTTATTGGGCAGTTAGGTCGAGTCGCTCTGGTCAATTGACCAAATTGCCCCTCGCGGTTCATCGGTTTGCAAATAATCCAATATTTCTTCCGGCTCCCTGACCTAATTATTTGACTGACTTAACAGTTCTTTTTCATGATTTTCTCTTTTCCACTGTGTTCATAAGGGTCCTAAGGACCGCAGTGTCACTTTTTACGGTTCGAAATTTGAGTTTAAAATGACTTCGCAGTCGTTCCCGAGGAGGTCACTCATCGCTATGACTCTCGGCTCGTTTAACCTCTTATGTTCTGTTTTTCTTATTTGTAGTTAACTAATTAAACATTACTAATTATTTATGTTTATGGCTTCTCAAGTTGTCTTAGGTGTGACTCTAATCTCTTTATCTGTCCGGACCGACACCGGTCACTGGAACAGTGAAATATACCAGGCTATACAACGGGGGTGTTACATGCCTAGTATCCACCACATGTGCTAGGTAGGCTTCACAGCCTTTTCTCATCATTCTTCTTGCAACTGTGGCTGAGATGACATTGGACAAGAAATCTGTCCTTTCCCCCACAACTGTGATCTCATTACCCTCTGAAGTTTTTAGAGAAATTCTCTTCAATTTGCAATCAACTATTGCCTGATGACGTGACAACTAGTCCATTCCCAAAATCACGTCAAACTCATGGAAGGGTAACTCAATCAGGTCGGCCAAGAATTCATACCCCTGAATCCTTAACGGGCAACCCTTGTATACTTTGTTCACTACTACACTGTGGCCTAATGGATTAGTGACCAGAATGTCTTGGTCACTCTCCCCTACCAGTATCCCCCTTTCTACGGTTAGGTTGATGCAAATATAGGAATTAGTGGATCCTGGATCCACCAATGCATGCACAGGTGTAGTGTAGAGGGAGAACGTACCCCTGATGAAGTCCGGGGCATCTTGCTCCTCCTGAGCTCTCAGGGCATAATTTACGGCGGTGGTGCATTATCGGCCTCTCTGTGGCTCGGATGTAGGCCTCGAGATGGTCCCACAACCAGTTTACGGACCTTCTACCCCTTGGTGGTGCGGGAGCAGTGCATGCGCTTGTGTTGGAGCAGGTGTAGTAGTTCTGCGTGGGCGGTTTCTCAGCGATGCTCTGTGACCCACACCTCAAGCAAGCACCGGTCACTCTCCAACACTCCCCCTTATGCCATTTCGGCGGTGTGGACACGCGAGAAGATCTTTGGCTGGTCCCTGAACCCCATCCTCGAGAGCGTCCACCGATGGTGTGGGTGACCTCTCCTAGGGGTGAAGCGTAACTGGGCCCCTGAGGTGACCACGACCACTGTGGCGGCCGAACTGCATGCGGGAGGACCCTTAAACTTCTTCCCAAATCCGAGTGGAACTAGGCGACTGGTCCCCTCTTCTGCTGTCTATCCCTTCTGGTCTGTTCACTAATTCTTACTTTTTCCACCTTTATTGCAGCTTCCACTAACTTGGTAAATTCTGTGATTCCCAAGGCAGTGAGCTGTATCTTGATATTATCATTCAGTCCCTCTTCAAATCTCTTGCACCGTTCAGCTTCATTAGGGACTATCTCCCTTCCATAGCGGCTCAATCGAACAAATTCTTTCTCATACTCGGCCACTGACAACTGTCTCTGCCTCAAGTTAATAAATTCTCTTCTTCTCTCTTCCAGGTATACAGTACCCACATATTTCTTCTTGAACTCAGAGAGAAAGAAGTCCCAGTCTGACTTACATTTGCACTTCACTGGACACGGTGTCCCACCACTCATATGCATCATCTTGCAGTAAAGAGATGGCAGCTTCCAGATTTTGCTCTAGAGTGCAGTGGAGTTGTTTTAGTACTCTGCCTGTTCTATTCAACCAATTCTCGGCTGCAACAGAGTCATCTTCTCTCTTGCCATAGATTTGGTAATTCTGCAGTTTTTGCAATCCGGCTAGCTGTGGTTTTTGGACCATATCTGGAGCTACAAAACTCCAAATGGAGTGATTCAAAAAAAGAAATTAAACTAGACAAAATAAGGAACAACTTTCATGTTTACCATTTCCTCAAATTCTCACTGCAACAGTGCTCAATGAAACAGTAAAGTCAGGCTTCAAAATCTGAAAATTCTGCCCTTTTGATTTAAGCCTAGAAATGGTAATGGTAATCAATTCCAACAAGTTTTAAATGGAAAATGTGGTATGTTGGAAGTGTCAAAACCAATGTACCTATTTTTGTTGACCAATGAGGTAATGGTAATCTATCTAAAAGTCAACATTTTTGTTGACCAATGAGGTGAATAGTGACACCAAAACTTGAAATTCACAAAGTGAAGAATTTAAAAGTTTCAAATGCCCTAGTATACCTAACAAGATTGGTTTGGATAGTTTGGCATGCCAATAGGGTTCAGTTAGCAGTACTGCACATGGCAATATGCCATTCTGCGATTTTATGGCTTTTAGCCATTCTGACCTTGTATTGAAATTTGGCCTTGTGCCTGATGTATTTACAGCTAGTTAGGCATTACATTTGCACCGGGAGATGCATATGTGACCGATGGTGTGACGGCCCGAGATACTAGATACCCAGTGCCAGTTTACCCGTTTATCCAGTCCAGTCGTCTAGTGTAGGTTACTTAGGGCAACCAAATGAATAAAAGTGGACAAAGTTAATGATATATAGATTCAAAACAAATAAAACATATACATTCACTACATATTTATTTTCTTGCTATTTCTTTTATTTTATTATTGCACCACTAAGCATTATTGCTTAGCGCGTTTGTGACACCCCTTACCCGTGTACAGTATACCCGAGTAAGTAATGCCACACGGTGTACCGGCACACTCTAATATTCCTCAATTTATTTATATCATGCTTTTGCATATAATTTATGAAATACAATTTATTTAAGCCATTTATCAAAAGTATTATTCATTTAAGGTTCCGAAAATTTTAAAGAAAATCCATGTAGATCTGGCTAAAAATGGAGAAAACAGTTCTTCGGAACCTGTTAAAAACACTTCCAATATTTTTATTCCATCATCTCAAACTCCAATATCCAAAATCTCAACAATATTTCTCAATAGCAAATTCTCAATAATATTTTCATTTCACAAACATCCATTTCTCATATACAAGCGATAAATACATGCTCAAATTTTGCATTCATAGTCATAACTTTCATTATTTACATGGACATCAAAATATATTACATGAGTTCAAATACATAAGAAAAAGTAAAAATCTGCTACAAAATATCAAAATGACAAAATGACACCTAGTGCCCTACCAATGCAATCGCAGTAGTGAGGTGACACGGACATCGCGCAGAATCGCAGGATGGACTCACCCACCTGTGGTCTCACGGGCTCACGATCAGGATCTCCAGTACCTACGCGTGGCAAAAGCAATGCGCTAAGCAATAATGCTTAGTGGTGCAATAATAAAATAACAAGAAATAACAGATATAAATATGTATTGCATGTACATGTTTTGTTTGTCATGTATTTGTATATCCATTCATTTATTTCTTCTACATTGCTCATTTTCATTCATTTGGTTGCCCAAGTAACCTACACTAGACGACTGGACTGGATAACGGGTAAACTGGCACTGGGGGTATCTAGTACCTCGGGCCACACACCATCGATCGCATATGCATCACCCGGCAGGCAATGTAACAGCTACCAAGTCAGAATAATCTCAGGCACAAGGCCAAGTCTCAATGCAAAGTCAGAATGGCTAAAAGCCATGAAATCATAGAATGGCATTTTTGCCATGTGCAGTACTGCTAACTGAACCCTATTGGCATGCCAAACTATCCAAACCAATCTTGTTAGGTGTACTAGGGCATTTGAAACTTTTAAATTCTTCAATTTGTGAATTTCAAATTTTTGGTGTCACTATTCATTATTGGTCAACAAAAATGTTGACTTTTAGAATAAAAATGTGTACATTGACTTTGGCACTCCCAACATACCACATTTGGTGTTTAAAACTTGTTGGCATTAAGTGTTAATACCATTCCAAAGTGTAACTCAACACAAGCAGAATTTTCAGTTTTGGTGAGTCAATTTCACTATTCCATTGGACACTGTTACTGTAGGAATTTGAAGAAATGTAAAACATGAAAGTTGTTCCTTATTTTGTCTAGTTGAATTTCCTTTTTTGAATCACTCCATTTGGAGTTTTGTAGCTCTAGATATGGTCCAAAGACCCAAGCTGGCCGAATGTGCATTCTGCAGAAAATTACCATATCTACAGTGCATGAACAGTAACTAGAGTCACTTGGTTGGATGGGTTCTGGCCATAATTTTGGGTAGGTTCCTTCATGAAAGTTGTTTGTCTATGTCTTAACTTGTTGCTGTAAAAATTTCAGGTCAATTGACCAAATCTACAGTGAGTTATGGGCAAATGAACAGTTACTGTTCATTTGGTCAATTCTGCAGAGGCAGTTTCAGGGTATCCGGATTGGGGCCAAGTTTTGGTCCTCTTGCTTTGGTCCTTTGGGCATGGTTTCTTCAGAAAAAATGTGCCATTATAAACCTAGTTTCATGTCCAATTGGCCAAACACCAATTGGACTAACACATCCAAAGTTATGGCTGTGTAATTGGACTGAATTTTCAGTCACCATTCTGCACCCTCTAGGCAGCACACACCTTCCCTTTGCCATGCTTTATTCTAGTCCCAATTAAGGTCAAATTCCTTCAAATGGTCACTAATTGACCATTAGGATGTACTTTAACCATTTCATAAGCCAAGCTAATTTTTACTCCCCAAAACCCTAGCTTCACAATATAATTTCTACAAGGTGCCTTAGTTAGCATACCAATTCATCACCTATATATATTTATATATATATATATATATATATATATATATATATATATATATATATATATATATATCCTCAACATCATTTTTAGTCCACTTTAAGACCAACAAAACACTTATTCCTATACCTTCAATAGGGCTGCCGAATTCTATATTGGACATACACAAGAGTTTGGTTCATTTCATTCACAAATACTTGTTGGTTTCAAGTCCTTAACATATAAATTAAAAGTTTTAAGTGTATATATGCACTAACCTCAAGTGGCAGAATTTTCCAAGCCCCTAAACTTCACTTTTCTTCCTTTTCTTGGCTGCCAAAAGCTTTGTCTATGTGCTAGGGCAAATTTTAGTGAAGCTAGGTTATGATTTTATGGTGGAAACAAAGGAGAAATTAAGCTTTTGATGGTACATCAATGGAGGGTGTATGGGAGTGGTTTCGGCTGCACTAAGGGGAGAAGGATGGCTGCTGATTTCTTTGTTGAATTTGGTCTTCTCTTATCTCTTTTAATAGTTAGTCAAATAATGGCTTAAGTGTGATTGGTTGAAAATTATAAATGACATCACATTGATGTCATAAATTGCATTTTATTGATTTTTCTTCTCTTTTCTCCACTACTCATTTTCAATTTAATTTCTGGTAATGTTTATTCATATTTTACGTTATATTAATTATTTAATCAACTGGACAAGTCGGCCAAAAATCACCTCGGAAGGCGAAATGACCAAAATGCCCTCCGTTTGGCTTAACGGGTCAAAATCGTCTGTACCGATTGAAAAATTTTTCTAGGTATTTTCTTGGCATTCTAATGCCATGGGAACCTCAATTACCCTTCTCTGGAGTCCCAAAAATTATTTTATAATTTTCCCCCGAGTCTAGGGCTCCTCGTTGCGAGAACCGCAACTTCCCTCCGGTTACCCATCGCTTGGGCACCGGCTCGTTTTGTTTGGTTGTATTTTATTTCTAAAATTTTTACTAAGTGTTTATTATTAATATTTGAGTTAATTATTGTTCCTGACTTTAGTTTAAATATTTTTCCGGATGTTCTAGCTGTCCGGACCGACACCGGTCACCGGAACAGTAGAATGTACGGAGTTGCTACCGGGAGGGTGTTACAGCGTTGCTTTTGCCACGCGTAGGTACTGGAGATACAGATCGTGAGCCCAGTAGACCGCAGACTGGGTGAGTCCATCCTGCAGTTCTGCACAGTGTCCGTGTCACCTCAACTTCTGCAGTGCATTGGTAGGACACTAGGTGTCATTTTGTCATTTTGTAACTAAATTTTTATTTTCTCATATGTATTTGGATTTATGTAATGTATTTTGATGTTCATGTAATTAATGAAAGTTATGGCTATGAATGCAAAATTTGAGAATTTATTTATTGTTTGTATATGGGTATTATGAGAAATGGATGTTTGAGAAATGAAAAGGTTGTTGAGAACTGAAATTGAAAATTGTTGAGATTTTGATATTGGAGGTTAAGAATGAGGAGATATGATTATTGGAAGTGTTTTTAACAGGTTTCGAAGAACGGTTTTCTCCATTTTTAGCCGGTACTCTGCCGGATTTTCTATAAAATTTTCAAAACCTCAAATAAATTATAATTTCAATAAATGACTTAAATAAATTATATTTCACAAGTTATATTCAAAATTATGATGAAAATTAATTAAGATAAAATATAGTGTGCCGGTACACCGTGTGGCATAGCTTGCTCGGCTACACTGTAGACGGGTAAGGGGTGTCACATGGAGTTTACTCTTGTCAATCCATTGTCATAAATCATATCAGTGCATATAATCTTTGGACCTGAGATAGCACAGTTATCTTGTGTATAGGTGGTTTGAGTTTGATACTGCTTTCATACTTGTACTGTGTATGGGTATATGGACATGCGTTGGCTCCTACTAGTTATATATGGAGGTAGGTGTTGATCAAGATGGAATCTGTTCCTCTAAGTAAATAAAAATAAAATCCTATGTACATGTAATTGTTCTTGATGTTTCAAGTTCCTAGACAGGACAGATAGATTTAATTAGAAAAGAGTTTCTGATGAGAAAATCTTTTTAACCAAGAACTGGAATTAAAAGAGAACATAATATTCATAGCAAATGGGATTTGACATAAACCATGACGCTAGCTTGAATTGGGATTTTGTAACAGAGAGATTCTGGTGCATGGTGACATATGATTATACGTTTACACCATTGAAAACATAAGTTTACACCATTGAATTCAAAAATTTTCACCTAGGGTCACATGCATCATGCAAGATTTATTTTTATCTATTTGATTTCAATGATAAACAACATATTAAAACTCTTTTAATATGTCTTTGGATCTGTATTTGCCATTTAAGATTTTAGAATTAATCAGATTAATTTTAGAACCCTAGATTAAATCAAGAACAAAAACACTAACCTCTTGATGCACTGCAACGTATGTGTGCCTTTGGAATGCATCTTTAGGACACCAGATGTTGTCCCTCTAGCTTGTCCACACCAAGATCACCTATGGTAGCCCTTGAACAGCTTCTAAAGGTTTTTCTATTAATTAAAAAATCAAGTTTTGCCTTTTAAGAGATTAAAGATGTAAACAGGACACTAGAAACAATTTCTAGTATTTTTAATTCAAGAGATTGTTAGCTAATCTCTTGGAATTGTTGAGAGATGAAGAAGAAAAGAGAATGGGAGCCTCAAGGGTGACGGCACAAAGGAGGCAGCAGCTGATTGTTATTTTTTCTTTTCATAACAACACTTATATAGCTAGGTCACCACTTAAAACCCTTGCCACATGTTACCTTCTGATTGGTTCTAGGTTTAATTGACCCAATCACATTATGCCAAGTGTCCAACCTATATTCAATCTTAATTTTAATCATCTTACATGATTAAAAGACATTTGGCAAGCTTATGTGTAGTGCCATGTGTCACCATCACATGGTACCACATGTCACCCTGTGAAATGACCAAAATGCCCCTGTGTCTTAATTTTGAGTTCTCAACCGAAAATAATTATTTCTCTTCTTCTAACCAATTTATATCAAATATAAATTAATTAATTAATCTCTATTAATTAATTTCTCATTAATTAAATTCATATTTAAACACTTTAAATATAAATTTAACTTATATACATCCAATAATCTAGCTTTGATTTCAAGCCATGCTAGGGACTTTGCAATCTAATTGCAAACAAAACCTATTTAATTAATCAATTAAACTCTTTAATTAATTAATTAAATCATATTTAATTTGGTGATTACTTGTGTATGTGTGTGACTTACTAGGCTCATCACTAATTGGCAATGAGACATGATATCAACTCTTAATATCATCAAAACTCTTTCTTACCATAAATAATTTCTCTAAATCATTTTATGCACCTCATAGACCATGGTTAACACAGAGCATAACATGCCGTTGCCACCCAATCAGTAATAAGGTTTACCTTAAATGAACTTATAATCATATGTTACCGTGCATTAGAATCTCTCTGTTACAAAATCCCAATTCAAGCTGGAGTCATGGTTTATGTCAAACCCCATTTGCTATGAATATTATGTTCTCTTTTAATTCTAGTTCTTGATTAACAAGATTTTCTCATCAAAAACTCTTTTCTGATTAAATCTATCTGTCCTGGCTAGGAACTTGAAACATCAAGAACAATTAAATGAACATAGGATTTTATCCCTATTTACTTAGAGGAACAGATTCCATCTTGATCAACACCTACCTCCATATATAACTAGTGGGAGACAACACATGCCCATATACCCATACACAGTACAAATATGAAAACAGTATCAAACTCAAACCACCTATATACAAGATAACTATGCTATCTCAGGTCTAAAGATTATATGCACTGATATGATTTATGACAATACATTGACAAGAGTAAACTCTATGTGCTTGTCATAAGCGTCACTGGTTCGGCCTACTTATCATGTATAAGTGCCTATCATGCTTGTTATATGGCATGAGACTCACCATTCCATCTTATTTATATCTCATATAAATAACTTGGGAACAAACATGAATACAATCATTCTGGATAAGTCATGTCCTTATTATGAAGTATCCTTGATTGTGAACCTATTTATGATACTTTGTGCTAGAAATACTATCACTCATGTTCTTAACAACTTAAGAATAAAATTTCTAACAAAATATCAATGGACCTTTTCTGTTACACATAAATATATTATGTAAACGGAAAAGTGGAAATGCCTTTTATTAATAAAATATGTACAAGATACGTACTAAATGATATGCTCTAGGGCATACTACTAATAGTTTTGTGTTTGAATAATATTTTGTATGTACCTGATGCTTTTAAGAACATTATTTCTATATCTAGTTTGACTAGAAATGGTTATGAATTTCAATTCACAAATGATGTTTGCAATATTTATTTTGAAAATAAATATGTTGGCTCGAGTTATATGCCCAATGGTCTTTATTATTTGGATAATAATGATAAACACAAATTGAATGCAAGTAATCTAAAAGAATGCAATGCCATGACGAAAATCAACTAAAGTTCAAAATATATTTGGCACTTAAGGTTCGGTCATATTGCAGAAGATAGGATTGCAAAACTACAGAAAATGGGGATTTTATACTCATTGGGTTCTGAACCTACTACAATTTGTGAATCCTGCCTTCAAGGCAAAATGACTAGATCACCCCTTGTCGGACAAGGACTAAGAGCTGAAAATATTTTGGAGATAATACATAGTGATGTATATGGTCTATTTAAAGAAATGGCTAGTGTGACACCCCTTACCCGTCTACAGTATATCCGAGTAAAATATGTCACACAGTGTATCGGAATACTCTATTTTATCTCAACCATTTTTATTCTTCCTTAATTTATTTTTATCATAGTTTTGAATATAATTTATGAAATATAATTCATTTAAGTCATTTATTGAAATTATAATTTATTTGAGGTTCCGAAAATTTTATAGAAAATCCTGCAGAGTACCGGCTAAAAATAAAGAAAATAGTTCTTCAGAACCTGTGAAAAACACTTCCAATAATCATTTCCAATCATTCTCAAACTCCAATAATCATCAAAATCTCAATATTTTTCAATAACTTTTCCATTTCTCAATCATTCATTTCTCATGGTATTGATACATAAGCAATAAATAAATACTTAATTTTCCATTCATAAACACAATTTCCATTTATTTATATTAACATCAAAATACATTACATAAGTCTCAATTACACAAGAGAAAATAAAAGTTAGTTACAAAATACCAAAATAAAACCTAGTGTCCTACCAATGCACTGAAGATGGTGAGGTGACACGGATACTATGCAGAGCTGTAGGAGGTCTCACCTAGTCTGTGGTCTACTGGGCTCTCGGTCAGTATCTTCAGAACCTACGCGTGGCAAAAGCAACGCGCTAAGCAATAATGATTACTGGTGCCAATAATAGAATAAAAAGAAAAAACATAAAGTAAATATGCAGTGAATGTGTTGATGTCTCATTTCAAATAAATTTTCGTTGAGTATTTGTATACTTACTTATTTTATACTTGTTATGTTCATTATTTCATTAAATTTGTCCACTTTCATTTTTGGTTACCCAAGTAACCTATCTTTGGATGATTTGGATCGATAAACGGTAAACCGCACCGGGTATCAAGTACCTAGGCCGTCACACCATCGGTCACATATGTATCTCGGTGTACCATGAGCGCTAATAAGCTGTAATAACATTAGGCACAAGGCCAAGTCTCAACACAATGTCAGAATGGCTAAAAGCCATGAAATCACAGAATGGCATAATGCCATGTGTAGTACTGCTAACTGAACCCTATTGGCATGCCAAGCTATCCAAACCAATCTTGTTAGGTATACTAGGGCATTTCACACTTTTAAATTTCACAATTTTTGGAATTTAAGTTTTAGTGTTACTATTCCATTCATTGGTCAACAAAAATGTTGACTTTTACATAGGCAATAGGTACATTGGTTTTAATATCATCAACATACCACATTTTGCATTCAAAATTTGTTGGTATTGGTTGCCAATACCATTTTAAGCTTAATGTTAGTTGGGCAGAATTTTCAATTTTTACTCCTTGTCTTTACTGTTCCATTGGTCAATTTTACAGTGGGAATTTGGCAAAATGATCAACATGAAAGTTGTTCCTTATTTTGTCTAGTTGAATTTCTTTTTTCAAATCACTCCATTTGGAGTTTTGTAACCCAAGTTATGGTCCAAAAACCACAACTGGCCGGATTGAAATTTTTCTGGACTGACCATATGTACAGTGCAGTGAACAGTGACTTCAACTCACTTATTGGATAGGTTCTGGTCATAATTTGGGTTAGGTTTCTTCATGAAAGTTGTTGGTCTATATTGCATCTTGTTTTGGGTAAAATTTTAGGTCAATTGGACCATTCTACACTGAGTTATAGCCGAATGACCAAATACTAATCATTTGTCATTCTGCAGAAACAGACTGCAGGTCACCCGGATTGGGGCAAGCTTTTGGTCTACTTAGTTTGGTCTTATGGGCATGGTTTCTTCACCAAAGTTGTGCCATTATGTGTCTAGTTTCATGTACAATTGACCAAACACCAATTGAGCCTCTACAATTCAAGTTATGGCTTCCCAAACCTGCTGGACTCATGTCCAATTATGCAGGTCACCTAGGGCAGCCACACTAAACCCAAATCCCATCACTAAACACACTTTATTTCTTGTTTACCCATAACCAAATGGTCACTAATTGACCATTAAAACTTCCATTGACCATCAATATGGCCAAACCCTAATATAGCTCAAAACCCTAATTTTCCAATATCCATTAATGCACATACATCAATTCAACATATTTAATGATATTTATGTCTCATACTCATGTTCAAGACCACCCATATACAACTTAAATTCATTCAAAACTCATCAACACTTCCATCACTAAGGCTGCCAACAAATTTTAAGTGGTCCATACATGGATATGTTCTTTTAATTTCATGAATTTCTAACTAAATCCATATACCTAACTTCAAATTTAAAGGAAAAAAATGGAGAGATATAGCACTAACCTTAGTGGCAGAATTTTCTCTTGACCCAACTTAGAATTTTCCCTCACTTTCTTTAGTTTTCTTGGCTGCCAAACACCTTCCCAAGAGGTAAGGATAATTTTTAATGAAGAGAACTTAAGGTTTAGTGGTGAGAATTCAAGGTTTGGAAGAGAGAAAATGAAAGGAATTTTAATGGAAGAAGAAAAGGTTCACGGCTGGAAATGGGAAGAAGAAGAAAGCTGGATTTTTCTTTCATTTTCTGCCCATTTTATTGATTTTAAATGGGTTAAGGACATGTGTCACAATATGATTGGTCATTGGAGTTTTAATGACATCATAATGATGTCAAAATTCTCATTTATTCTATTTTCTTTTTTTTTCTTTTCTACTCATTTTTAATTCAATTTTTAGCAATATTTATTCATATTTTATGTTATAATAATTATTTACTTAACTGGACAAGTCGGCCAAAAATCATCTCTGAAGACGAAATGACCAAAATGCCCTCCGTTTGGCTTATTGAGCCAAAATTGTCTGTACCGATTGAAAAATTTTTCTAAACATTTTCTTAGCATTCTAATGCTATAGGAACCTCAATGACCCTTCTCTAGAGTCCCAAAAATTATTTTATGAATTTTTCCCCGAGTCTAGGGCTCCTAGTTGCGAAAACCGCAACTTCCCACTAGGTTACCCATCGCTAGGGCACCAGCTCATTTAACTTGGTTGTATTTTATTTCTAAAATTTTTTCCTAAATTTTTTTTATTAATATTTGAGTTAATTATGGTTCCTTACTTTAGTTTAAATATTTTTCCGAATGTTCTAGCTATCCGGACCGACACTGGTCACCGGAACAGTAGAATGTATGGAGTTGCTAGAGAGAGGGTGTTACAACTCTTCCCCTCTAATTTAAATTTCTTCCTCAAAATTTACCTGATGCAAACAGTTGAGGCAACTATTGCCTTATCGTCTCTTCATTTTCCCATGTTGCCTCTTCGGTATTGTGGTGCCCACAAAGCACTTTCACCAATGGAATCTGCTTATTCATCAACTCTTTCACTTCCCGAGCCAGGATCCTTAAGGGTTCTTCTTCATATGTCAAATCTGGTTGTACTTTAATTTCTTTCATAGAGATGACATGTGAAGGATCTGAGCGGTATCTTCTTAGGATAGACACGTGGAACACATTGTGGATCTTATCCAGCTCTGGTGGTAAAGCTAGCCTATAGGCTACTGGTCCCACACGTTCAATGACTTCATATGGGCCAATGAACCTAGGGCTCAACTTACCTTTTCTTCCAAACCTCAGCACCTTCTTCCATGGTGACACCTTGAGGAACACTTTGTCGCTAACCGCATATTCTATTTCTTTTCTTTTCAAGTCGGCATAGGATTTCTGTCTGTCTGAGGCAACCTTCAGATTGGTTTTGATTAGTTTTACCTTCTCTTCAGTCTATTTCACCAAGTCTGGGCCTACAAGTTTGTCTTCACCCAATTCAGTCTAGCACACTGGAGTTCTACATTTTCTCCCATACAGTGCTTCATACGGGGCCATTTGGATGCTAGCTTGGTGGCTATTGTTGTATGCAAATTTTATCAGTGGGAGGTACCTATCCCAACTTCCCTCAAACTCAATGACACAACTCCTCAGCATATCCTCAAGCACCTGACATATATTTCATGTTATTATTATCATTTTAGTTCAATATTTGTATTAATTCAATTGGTTTCAATTGTTTACCTGGATTACTCTTTCTGATTGCCCATCCGTTTGAGGATGGAAAGCTGTGCTAAAGTGGAGTTGTGTACCCAAGGATTCATGCAACTTCTTCTAAAATCTTGATGTAAACCTTGGGTTTCGATCAGATATGATGGAAAGTGGAATTCCATGCAATCTAACTATCTCACTAATATACAATTCTGCTAATTTTTCTAGTGAGTAGTTAGTCCTAACTAGCAGAAAGTGTGCTGACTTCGTCAATCTATCTACTATCACCCATACTGCATCATGCTTCTTTTGGGTGAGAGGTAGACCACTTACAAAATCCATGGTGACCCGATCCCATTTCCATTCAGGTATGCGTATAGGCTGTAGCAAACCCGATGGAACTTGATGTTCTGCCTTAACTTGCTGACATGCCAAGCATTTAGTCACATAGTCAGCTATGTCCTTCTTCATACCAGGCCACCAATACTGAAGCTTCAGATCATGATACATTTTTGTACTTCCTGGGTGCATAGCATAAACACTGGCATGTGCCTCTTTCAGAATACTGGCTTTCAATTCCCCATTATCTGGTACACATACTCTTCCTTTGTAGTATAGACACCCATCTGCTTTCACCTCATTGTCAGTTTTTTTTCCCTCTGAGATTTTGCTCATAATAGCCATTAACTTTTCATCCGCCTTTTGCCCATCTAAAATCTGCTGTAGCAGGTTTGGCCTCACTTGCAACTCAGCCAAAATAGCTCCATCTCGAACCAAAGATAGACGGGCATTCAATGATCTCAAAGCTGTGATGGATTTTCTGCTCAAAGCATCAGCAACTGCATTTGCCTTCCCAGGATGGTAGTCAATTACACAATCATAGTCCTTCAAGAACTCAATCCATCTCCTCTGTCTAAGGTTGAGCTCCTTCTGAGTTGGCAAATATTTTAGACTTTTGTGGTCTATGTAAATGTAGCACTTTTCAGCATATAAGTAGTGCCTCCATATCTTTAGTGCGAAGATAATTGCTGCAAGCTCTAGATGCGTAGGGTAATTCTGTTCATGTGGCCTTAGCTGTCTGGAAGCATAAGCGACCGCCTTCCCCTCTTGCATCAATACACACCCTAACCCATTATGAGAGGCATCACTATAGACCACAAAGTCCTTTCCTAACACTGGCTGTGTTATCACTGGTGCCTCTGTCAATATAGCCTTCAACTTCTCAAAACTAGTCTGACACTTGTCATTCCAGTCAAATCTGACATTCTTGTGTAACAACTTGGTCATTGGAGCAGCTGTTAAGGAAAATCCCTTCACAAATCTTCTGTAATACCCAGCTAGCCCCAAGAAACTTATGACCTCAGTTGTATTCCTGGGAGGCTTCCATTCCATCACTGCTTCTATTTTCTTGGGATCCACTCCAATCCCATCAGCTGACACAATGTGTCTAAGGAATGCAATCTCATTCAACCAGAAGTCACACTTGGACAACTTAGCATATAGCTTTTTTTCTCTCAAGGTTTGCAAAACAATTCTCAAATGCTCATCATGTTCTTCCTTGGTCTTGGAATACACCAAAACATCATCAATAAAGACCACTACGAAACGATCTAGGTATGGATGGAAGATACGGTTCATAAGGTTCATGAATGCTGCTGGTGCATTTGTTAGGCCAAAGAGCATCACCAGAAACTCATAATGCCCATACGGAGTCCTGAATGCAGTCTTTGGGACATCTACATCCTTCACCCTCAAATGATGATACCCTGATCTAAGATCAATTTTAGAAAATACTCCTGCTCCCTTCAACTGATCAAACAGATCATCAATTCTAGGCAACAGATATTTGTTCTTCACAGTCACTTTATTCAACTGCCGGTAATCGATACATAACCTCAAAGTCCCATTCTTCTTTTTCACAAACAGCACTGGAGCTCCTCATGGTGACACACTGGGGCGTATGAACCCCTTATCCAGCAACTCCTGTAACTGGATTTTCAGTTCCTTCAATTCTGTGGGTGCCATCCTATAAGGAGCAATAGAGATTGGTGTTGTACCCGGCAGTTTCTCAATAGCAAATTTAACTTTCCTTTCTGGTGGCAAACTAGGAAATTCTTCAGGGAACACATCTAGAAAGTCTTTTACTGTGGGTATGTCACACAAATCTGGCTTAGCCTGCCTAGTATCCACCACATGTGCTAGGTAGGCTTCACAGCTTTTTCTCATCAGTTTTCTTGCAACTGTGGCTGAGATGACATTGGATAAGAAATCTGTCCTTCCCCCCATAACTGAAATCTCATTACCTTCAAGAGTTTTCAAAGAAATCCTCTTCAGTTTACAATCAACCATTGCCTGATGACGTGACAACCAGTCCATTCCCAAAATCACGTCAAACTCATTGAAAGGCAACTCAATCAAGTCTGCCAAAAATTCATACCCCTGAATCCTTAACGGGCAACCCTTATACACTTTGTTCACTACTACACTGTGGCCCAATGGATTAGTGACCGGAATGTCTTGGTCACTCTCCCCTACTAGTATCCCCCTTTCTACGGGTAGGTTGATGCAGATGTATGAATGAGTGGATCCTGGATCCACCAATGCATGCACAGATGTATCGTAAAGGGAGAACGTACCCCTGATGACGTCCGGGGCATCTTGCTCCTCCTGAGCTCTCATGGCATAGGCTCTGGCAGGTGGTCTGCCCTCAGGCCTCTCTGCTGACTCAGATGCAGGCCTCTGTGATGGTCCCACTACCTCAGATTTGCCAGATTTCCTACCTCTTTGTGGTGCAGGAGCAGGTCTATCTGCTTGTGTTGGAGCAGCTATAGTAGTTCTGCGTGGATAGTTCCTCAACTGATGCTCTGTTGACCCACACCTTAAGCAGGCACCCGTCACTCTCCAACACTCCCCCTTATGCCACTTCAGGCAATGTGGACATGCAGAAGATGCTGGGGCTGGTCCCCTGAACCCTGTCCCTGGAGAGCTGCCCACTGATGGTGTGGACTGACCTCTCCTAGGGGTGAACTGTGGCCTGGGCCCCTGAGACTGACCCTGACCTTGTGGTTGACCTGAACTCTGTGTAGGTGGACCTTTGAACTTCTTCCCAGGTGCAGGAGATGAACTAGACTGACCCGAGCCCCTCTTCTGCTGTCTCTCCCTTCTAGTCTGCTCACTTATTCTTACTTTTTTAACTTTTGTTGCAGCTTCCAATAACTTGGTGAAGTCTGTGATTCCCAAGGCAGTGATCATGATCTTTATATTGTCATTTAATCCCTCTTCAAATCTTTTACACCTTTTAGCTTCATTAGGGACTATCTCCCTCCCGTAGCGGCTCAATCTGACAAATTCCTTTTCATACTCGACCACTGTCAACTGTCTCTACCTCAGGTTAATGAATTCAATTCTTCTCTCTTCTAGGTATACACTACCCACATATTTCTTCTTGAATTCAGAGAGGAAGAAGTCCCAAGTTATTACTTCTGGCTGTACTTCACTGGACACCGTATCCCACCATTCATATGCATCATCCTGCAACAGAGATACAGCAGCTTCTAGATTTTGTTCAGGAGTGCAGTGGAGTTGTTTTAAAACTCTGCCTGTTTTGTTCAACCAATTTTCGGCTGCAACAGAATCATCTTCTCTCTTGCCAAAGAAGTCCACTGCTCCAAATTTTCTAAATCTTTCCAAGTGTGATTTCGATTGTGGAGGTGGTGGTGGTGGTGGCATTACCCCAGCCATTTGTTTGAATAATACGGCCATTTGCTGGAACACGGCCTGTGGAGGTTGAGCAGGCTTTGATAGAGCTGGTGGAGCAGGTTCTCCCCTACCCTCAGTCTCAGCAACTCCAGGTGGAGCATAACTCTCCACTTCCTCCTCAACTACCCTCTGAGATGTGGGTTCCATATCCTAATCTAAATAACAAAGACAAACAGATCTGCATTAGTGTCACCTCGACTCTCACAAATGCAATGCATGGTATGGACTCAATCTAAGCCCAAAAACGCCTAAACCGTGCTCTAATACCACTAAATGTGACACTCCTTACCCGTCTACAGTATATCCGAGTAAAATATATCACACAGTGTACCGGAACACTCTATTTTATCTCAACCATTTTTATTCTTCCTTAATTTATTTTTATCATAGTTTTGAATATAATTTGTGAAATATAATTCATTTAAGTCATTTATTGAAATTATAATTTATTTGAGGTTCCGAAAATTTTATAGAAAATCCGGCAGAGTACTGGCTAAAAATGAAGAAAATAGTTCTTCGAAACCTGTGAAAAACACTTCCACTAATCATTTCCAATCATTCTCAAACTCCAATAATCATCAAAATCTCAATATTTTTCAATAACTTTTCCATTTCTCAATCATTCATTTCTCATGGTATTCATACATAAGCAATAAATAAATACTCAATTTTCCATTCATAAACACAATTTCCATTTATTTATATTAACATCAAAATACATTACATAAGTCTCAATTATACAAGAGAAAATAAAAGTTAGTTACAAAATACCAAAATAAAACCTAGTGTCCTACCAATGCACTGAAGATGGTGAGGTGACACGGATACTATGCAGAGCTGCAGGAGGTCTCACCTAGTCTGTGGTCTACTGGGCTCTCGGTCAGTATCTTCAGAACCTAAGCGTGGCAAAAGCAACGCGCTAAGCAATAATGCTTAGTAGTGCCAATAATAAAATAAAAAGAAATAACAGAAAGTAAATATGCAGTGAATGTATTGATGTCTCTTTGCAAATAAATTTTCGTTGAGTATTTGTAGACTTACTTATTTTGTACTTGTTATATTCATTATTTCATTAAATTTATCCACTTTCATTTTTGGTTGCCCAAGTAACCTATACTGGACTACTGGACTGGATAAACAGGTAAACTAGCACTGGGTATCAAGTACCTTGGGCCGTCACACCATCGGTCACATATGTATCTCCCGGTGTGCAATAGAACAGCTAATAAGCTGTAATAACATTAGGCACAAGGCCAAGTCTCAACACAATGTCAGAATGGCTAAAAGCCATGAAATCACATAATGGCATAATGCCATGTGCTGTACTGCTAACTGAACCCTATTGGCATGCCAAGCTATCCAAACCAATCTTGTTAGGTATACTAGGGCATTTCACACTTTTAAATTTCACAATTTTTGGAATTTAAGTTTTACTGTTACTATTCCATTTATTGGTCAAACAAAATGTTGACTTTTACATAAGAAATAGGTACATTGGTTTTAATATCATCAACATACCACATTTTGCATTCAAAATTTGTTGGTATTGGTTGCAAATACCATTTCTAAGCTTAATGTTAGTTAGGCAGAATTTTTTGTTTTTACTCCGTGTTTTTACTATTCCATTGGTCAATTTTGCAGTGGGAATTTGGCAAAAAGATCAACATGAAAGTTGTTCCTTATTTTGTCTAGTTGAATTTCCTTTTTTGAGTCACTCCATTTGGAGTGTTTTAGCTTAAGTTATGGTCCAAAAACCACAACTGGCCCGATTGAAATTTTTCTGGAATGACCATATGTACAGTGCAGTGAACAGTGATTTCAACTCACTTGTTGGATAGGTTCTGCTCATAATTTGGGTTAGGTTTCTTCATGAAAGTTGTTGTTCTATATCTCAGCTTGTTGTGGGTAAAATTTCAGGTTAATTTGACTATTCTACACTGAGTTATGGCCAAATGACCAAACACTGTTCATTTGGTCATTCTACAGAAATAGACTGTAGGTCACCCGGATTGGGGCAAGATTTTGGTCCACTTGTTTTGGTCTTATGGGTATGGTTTCTTCACCAAAGTTGTGCCATTATGTGTCTAGTTTCATGTCCAATTGGCAAAACACCAATTGAACCTCTACAATTCAAGTTATGGCTACCCAAACCTGCTGGACTTATGTCCAATTCTGCAAGTCACCTAGGGCAGCCACGCTAAACCCAATTCCCATCACTAAACACACTTTATTTCTTGTTTACCCATAACCAAATGGTCACTAATTGACCATTAAAATTTCCATTTACCATCAATATGGCCAAACCTTAATATAGCTCAAAACCCTAATTTTCCAATATCCATTAATGCACATACATCAATTCAACATATTTAATGATATTTATGTCTCATATTCATATTCAAGACCACCCATATAAAACTTAAATTCATTCAAAACTCATCAACACTTCCATCACTAAGGCTGCCAACAAATTTTAAGTGGTCTATACATGGATATGTTCTTTTAATTTCATGAATTTCTAACTAAATCCATATACCTAACTTCAAATTTAAAGGAAAAAAAATGGAGAGATATAGCACTAACCTTAGTGGCAGAATTTTCTCTTGACCCAACTTAGATTTTTCCCTCACTTTCTTTAGTTTTCTTGGCTGCCAAACACCTTCCCAAGAGGTAAGGATAATTTTTATTGAAGAGAACTTAAGTTTTAGTGGTGAGAATTCAAGGTTTGGAAGAGAGAAAATGAAAGGATTTTTAACGGAAGAAGAAAAGGTTCACGGCTGGAAATGGGAAGAAGAAGAAAGCTGGATTTTTCTTTCATTTTCTGCCCATTTTATTGATTTTAAATGGGTTAAGGACATGTGTCACAATATGATTGGTTATTGGGGTTTTAATGACATCATAATGATGTTAAAATTCTCATTTATTCCATTTTCTTTTTTTTTTCTTTTCTACTCATTTTCAATTCTATTTTTAGCAATATTTATTTATATTTTATGTTATAATAATTATTTACTTAACTGGACAAGTCGGCCAAAAATAATCTCTGAAGACGAAATGACCAAAATGCCCTCCGTTTGGCTTATTGAGCCAAAATTGTCTGTACCGATTGAAAAATTTTTCTATAAATTTTTTTGGCATTCTAATGCCATAGGAACCTCAATGACCCTTCTCTGGAGTCCCAAAAATGATTTTATGAATTTTTCCCCGGGTCTAGGGCTCCTAGTTGCGAGAACCGCAACTTCCCACTAGGTTACCCATCGCTAGGGCACCGGCTTATTTAACTTGGTTGTATTTTATTTCTAAAATTTTTTCCTAAATTTTTCTTATTAATATTTGAGTTAATTATGGTTTCTCACTTTAGTTTAAATATTTTTCTGGACGTTCTAGCTGTCCAGACCGACATTGGTCACCGAAACAGTAGAATGTATGGAATTGCTACAAAGAGGGTGTTAAAGCTAGAGGCAGTTTTCATTACTTTGTTACCTTTACTGATGATAAATCAAGATTTGGGTATTTGTATTTGATGAAATACAAACATGAATCCTTTGAAAAGTATAAAGAATTTAAATCTGAAGTAGAAAATCAAATGGGAAAAAGTATTAAAGGTCTTCGATCAGATCATGGAGATGAATACTTGAGTACTGAATTTGATGAATATGTAACACCCCTATATGCATAGCCCTGTGCAAATCACTGTTTCGGTGACCGGTGTCGGTCCGGACAATTAAGAGGATTAGAATCATAATTAAGTCTCCTAGAAAAGCTCTGAGCAAAAAGTAATAGTGATTACCCGAAGGTTAAATGCAGATCAGAAAAATAGAACATAAAAAGTTAAATGAGCTGGGAGTCACAGTGAT
This sequence comes from Hevea brasiliensis, assembly GCF_030052815.1. Lineage (NCBI taxonomy): Eukaryota > Viridiplantae > Streptophyta > Magnoliopsida > Malpighiales > Euphorbiaceae > Hevea > Hevea brasiliensis. The sequence goes on from NC_079498.1 coordinate 44,918,610, forward strand.
GGGTGACCACACCGAGAAGTGACTGTGAAGTCAACTGTAACCCTAAATTTGTATGGGGCATTGTGACACTGCAGTCCTAGGAAAAATTTTGAAGCTAGGGAAAATATGAAAATCATAGAAAAAGGTAGAGAATCTGATCAAATAATTAAGTAAGGGTTCCGGAAGAAATACTGAATTATTGACAAACCGGATCAGACCGACGAAGGGCAAATTAGTCAATTAACTCCTAGAGGTGACTCATGGCTTAACTATCCAATAAAAAGCGAGAAATTAAAATTGTAAAATATAAAATTAAATCGAAGAAGTGAGGAAAAAGAAAGAAAAAAAGAAAAGAAAATGAAAATAATAAAATGACATCATCATGCATGGCATAATACATGACATAATAAAACGATGATTTTAAATTTGAAAAATTTGGATAATTACTTATAAAGTGACCAATTAAAATTAAAAAGAAAAATTTTTGTCATCTTCCATTTCACATTACCGTCCCTTCTTCTTCCTCTCTCCTCTCTCTCATTTTTCTTTTCCTTTCTTCCATTAAAGCTCTCTTTGCGCTTTTGAAACCCTAAAATTAACCCAAAAGTGTTTTAATTTCTACCCCAAAAACTCTTAAATAGACTTAGAAAAGAAGATTGAAGAAGGAATTAGGAAGGAAAGTGGAGAGATTTGAAGATTTGAAATTCAAAGTAAAGGTTAGTGATTTTCCTTCAAATTTTTTCTATTTTTATGAGTTAGATGCACGAATTAAGTTGAAAAATGAAAAATCATATACATCTATAACTCCATGAATTTTGGCCAGCCATGAAGGGTGTGGAATTAATGTGTTTTCCTCCAATTAATTAGGTGTGCAAGTTTAATTAAGTAGGTAGAAGTAATTGATAAGCTTTAATTTGAATGTGTTGCACAAATTATAAAATTAGGGTTCTTGACCCCTAGGGTTTTGGGGGGAAAATTTAAGAATTTAGTAAATTAATGTACTTTGACCTAAGTGAGATTTAAAATGTTGAATTGGGACCAATTGATATGTGTTGGAGTGATTAGAATTGCAATGAAATTCGGATTGGTGAGGGGTCATTACTGGACAGCCTGACCTAGGTCCCTTTCAAGGACCAAAACTATAATTTTGCCATTGCAATTGGTGTAAGGCCAATTGGGGAAGAAAATAGACACATAATGACACATTTTTCATGCAGAAACCATGCCTAGAAAGTTACGCTAAGTTAGTGAACAATTATGTCAAACCCGGAATTGACACACTGCCACTGTACAAAAAAGACCAAATGAACAGTGTTTGTTGCCCATAACTTGGTCTTGGAAGGTCCAAATGACCTGAATTTTATACCAATGAAAATCTAAGGCATAGAACTACAACTTTTATGAAGAACACAAACCCAAATTCTGAACATAACCCATCCGAAAAGTGAGCTGCAATCGGCACACTAAAACTGCCAGAACCAGAATTGTGCCAAGAATTCTGGGTTGCACCTAATCCGGCTAGCCTCAGAAAAATAGGCATAACATGGGCTGCAAAACTCCAAATGGAGTGATTCAAAAAGGAAATTAAAGCTAAGACATTAAGAAACAACTTTGATGAAGGAAATTTAGCCAAAATTCTACTGTAGACAGACCAATGGAATAGTAGAAATTTGTGACCCCAAACTGAATTTTTGGGATGTTACTTAAGTAGTTTGGAAATTTAATTGGCAATCAATGCTAACAAATTGACACCTAAAATGTGATATGTGGGTGCAATTAGAGTTAATAAACCTATTAAGTATGGAAAATTCAACATTTTAACTTAAATAGTGCAATAAATAGTGACCCAAAATGAAAAATTCAAAGGATACCATTTTAAGCAAATTTAAGGCTGCAATTAAGTAGGCATGAAATAAATTAATGCATTAATTATGAGATATGGTACTGAAACACTGTAAATTGTGTTTCAATTGAAAAAGAGACTGGAAAGGGATTTTCAAAGAAAAATCAAAAATTGGAGTAAACTAGTCGACAAAGAGGTTTGTGCACAACTAGTTTTTAATTGATTTTATTCTAAATATTTTATATGATTAAATGATGTTATTTTCCTTATGTATTATGTTTATCAAGTATTAGATTTATTTCAATGATTATTAAAATTGTTATAGTATGCATGAATTTAGCTTTGTGAAATGGTATTTCAATAATAATTGAGTATTGTTGTGGATTGAATAAATTAGTTTTAGAAAAATTGTGATAAAATATGTTTTGAATTGTGATGAGCATAAAAAAAATATTAGATATTGAAATTGACATTGAATTAAATTGTGTTATGATTTATGCTCACAAAAAAAAAAAAACGACAGCGATTCATGATATTGGATTATATCTCACTATAGATGCTTGACTAGGTTATTACCTGTCTCTCATTTGTTGAGGAGACAATGGAGTTAGCTTTATTTTGATTACCATGGTACGTGCACAGGCTTAGATTCTCTTCTTATTAGAGGTTAGATATAAATTTTTCATTAGCCCTTTCAGAAGTTTCACTATTATAGTGTGTATTGTGCATGATAATTCGACCTCCCCGACCATAGGGAGTTAGAATCACCCCGAAGATGGCCCTTACGGATTAGTCTTACATAGTTAGTGAGATAAAGAATGGTTTTTGAACAGTAAGGAATTGTGATTTTAAATGAGATTTGTGCATAATTGATATTATTGAAATTAAGATTTATTTCCATAAATTACTGGAATTACTTTAAATGTTTAGTTGTGATTTGATAAATTAAATTTCTTGATTAAGGTCATTTAAATAAATGATTTATAATATTGGCAATGAATATTTTGATCTTTTGGAATTTTGATGAATTTCAAGATTTCCAAACTCTTGCTTGTAACACCCCTATGTTCGGTAGTGCGTTCTACTATTTCGGTGACCAGTGTTGTCCGGACAGCTAGGATGCCTAGAACTATACTTAGATATGGGTGAGAAGACATAGAATAATGAAATACAAGAAAAGAAAATACAAGAAAAACAAAGGAAAAATAATAGCAATGAAATGTAACCAAGTTAAATGAGCCGAGAACCTTAGTGATGGGTGACCGCATCGGGAAGTTGCGGCGTGGACCATTGACTAGCCCTGGACCGCGGGAAACCCTGGAAAATATTTTTAGGACTTAAATAAATGTCTGTTGAAGAATAAATATCATTAGAAATATCAAAGAAAAATTAATTAATTAGTACAAAGAAGAACGAGAAATCGAGAAAACGATAAAACTCGGTGTTACCGAAAAATCGGGAATGTTACCCGAATAGGGGCATTGTGGTCATTTGACACCTCAAATTGTCTTTTGACCTAAATCTCCATTAAAAATAAATGATTTTACACATTAGAAATGTCATGAAAAATTAAATTGCGAAACATTATAAGAATAGTGAAAGAAATGGGGGATAAAAACTAAATTATGAAACTTTAACTAAACAAATATTAAACCTTTACCTTAGTGCTCCACTAACTCCACTTAAGTGGACATTTAATCAACATATAGACAGAAGATAACTTCATCTTCAACCTTAGGACAACTCAGCCGAAACGTTTGGGAGAGAAAACTCTATGGCCGCACCTTGAAGTCCACCATGCAACCATAATCCAAGCCTCCAATGGTTAAGGTTTCTTCACTAAACCTTATTCACACACCTTGGTCAGCATACTAGGAGTAAGAAAGTTAAGTTTTGGTGAGGTTTTGAAGAACTTCAAAAGTGGTAAGTGAGTGTTTTCAATTATTGTTTCATTAAAAGTGTAACCAAGGTTGTGGGTAATTGATTTATGGAAGAATTTTTGAAGTTTGATGAATTAATGGAGATGTACATTTTGGCAACCATGAAACGTCAGTATGAATAGCTTGTTCTTGCATGTGAATAGTGGTTTAAATGATGATTTAAATGTTTGATTGTATTGTAGTTGAATTCCATGTGTAAGGGTTGATTTGGAAGCTTGAAAAGTGAAAATGGAAATTGATGAGTATGTGTAAACTTGTGGCAGCCTCATGAAGAAGATTGAAGTGTTTGAGTTCATGAAATATTGTTGAATTATGTTATTGATGGCAGCATGTGTATATAAATAATTGTTTGAAATTGGACATAGAAATGAGGTATGTTCATGTGGTTGAATTGTTGTAAATGGGACTTTAATTGTTGTAAATGGGACTTTGGAAAATTCTGTATTATAGTGTGTATGTTGAGAATGGTTACAAGTTGCCAAAATGACCAAAAATGTGAAGTAAAGTGTGTTAATGTTATGGTATAAACCAGAATTGGCATGGAAGAGTTAATTTGGTAAGTGTTGGATGTGTAATTGGTAAGGATGAACAATGTGTAATAGGGCAATGTATAGTTTGGCTTAGAACCTTAAGTGTGTGGCTCTAATTGGTATGAGACTAATTGGAAGTGAAACTAGGCACAAAATGTGCCAACTTTCATGAAGGAAGCTTACCAAAATTCTGCTTAGAAGGTAACTTCAAAATGACCAAACCCGGATTGGTGAATTGAAAGCCTGAAAATTTACCATTTGGGCAGCAGTTGGTTTTTTGGCCATAATTCACTCAAAACAGGTCCAATTGACCTGAAATATTTACCATGAATAGTTTAGACATATATTTACAATTCTTATGAAGACACTAACACCCAAAAATGACCATAAGCAAGTCAAATAGCTTGCATAAATTTGCATATAAAAATTGACCGAACCAAAAGTGACCTAAAAATGACCTAAAGTTACCATTTTGGTGCATTCTGTCCAGCATTGGTAAATTCACCATAACTTGGTCTACACAACTCAGAATGACTTGAAATTTTGCCCCACGTGCAATAAGACATAGACCTACAAGTTTTCAATTTTGACCAAAACCCGAAAACCAAGGAAATTAGGTCATCCAACTAGGTTAAATTAGTATACCGAAATCCGGCAAATTGCAATAAAATGCAATATACTTGAAAATAAATTGGGTAACATATACCAAAACTAAAAGGCTATAAAATGTGACATATTGATAACATTAAACCTAATTCACATAGAGTGCATCGAGGGTTAATATTTTAGGCTGACTAAGGGAAATAATAGAATTCAATAAATTAATTATTGAACCTTATTGTTAGAGACAGTATAAATGAGTACTGAAACACTTCAAATTGTGTGTTTCAGTTAGCAAAGACTCAGGGAAGGGGAAGGAAACACTGAGTCAGGACCAAGAGAAATTTATCAGAGGTTTGTGCACAACAGTTATTTCTTTGACTTTTCAATTGAAATAAATAATGAGAATTTTGTATGTTATTATTTTAAATTGTGAAAATTGGTTTGAATGATATTTGCTGGATACTTATTGCTTGAAAAACATTGTAAATGGTTTGAAACCACAGCTATCATGTATATTGATTGAATTCCTCACTAGCTTGTCTAGTGGGATGAATTGACTTTGAATTCCCTCTCTGGCTGAAGTGTTGAGGTGTGTGCCTGTTGAGGACGAATAAAATGAGTACTCATATTATTGCTAGCTAGCTATGTTATTCCTCACTAGCCATCGGCTCTTGGGATGAATTGGACTTTGTAACATGATTAAGCTGTGTGTGTGATTTATTGATATTTATTGTGATATTGTGAAATAGAGTTTAAATTCTTTATGACATTTACTGTCTTTGAATTTAACTATGGTTTTAAGTATCCACTATTTATATGACTTATGAATTATGATTTAAAGTTGTATTTTGTTAATGTTGTGCACCACTGAGACGGCTCAGCAATAACTTTTCATTGCTATCGCAGGTAGACAGACTGATAGGGCAGCAGACTAGGCTGCTAGTGCTTCATTGAGAGTTCATCTGGTATACTGAGCATACCATACTTTGCATTTTGTATTGTAATGTATGTTCACTGTATATATATAGTGTTCTTGGTTTTGACCAGTTGTAAATTAAAATTGTATATTGAAGTTGTAAAATAAATTGTAAATTATTTTGGCTAGTAAAATTTGTGATATATTTCTTTTATCTCAGCTTTTGAAAACACTGAAAAAATTATTGTGAATTTGAGTTGGCAAATGTTGAGATACATATTGTGTTGATTGAATATTGGAGTTTGGGGATTGAATATATATTGGAAGTGCTTTTTACAGGTTTTTGAAGAACTGTTTTATTCAAAATACAGATGGCACTTTGCCAAAATTTTTACAAAAATGATTAATTCTTCAAATGTATTATCTGGTTTCAGTTCAGTTAAAAATTTTTTTAACACCTGTAAATAGTGCTCACCACTATAAAAAGAAGTAAGAAAAGATTTAAAATCCCTTGTAGTGTATTTAATGGGTTATCAGTAGACGAAGTTGGTAATTCATTAGGTATACTATGGGATCATATTATGCCTTACGGAGGGGTAGGGTGTGACATGTTTTAGTGGTGTCAGAGCTAGTTTTAAAATTCTATTTTCACCTATAATTTGAACATTCTTTCTTCGTAGTACAACTGCTCAATGTCATTATTTGATACATACAGTACATTACATTATAAATATGTACTAACGGGAGGAAATCTCCTTGTGTTATTTGTTTAGGAGGTCTAAGATCCTCGAATTGACTATGGAAGAGGGTGATCGTTCAATCGATCAATCAATAAAGGCTGAGGTATAAGGGGATGCCCCAGCCTTGCACAATGTTAGTGGATCAGCCGCACTAGCCCCCTCAGTACCATAGTTTCCCGCTCAGTTTGCACAGCAGATGGCTACAATGTTCCAACAAATGGCTGGTAACGTGCCTACTCAAGTCCCACTACAGACACCAGTGGTACAACGCAGTCTTTTGCTAGGCAGTATGACAAATTAATGAAATATGGGGCTATTGAGTTCAAAGGGACAATAGATCCTCTAGAGGCAGAACAGTGGTTAGAGAGAATGGATAGGGTGTTCAAGAAGCTACATTATACAGAGGAGCTCAGATTTGAATATTCAGTATCTCTGTTACAGGGGGATGCATATGACTGGTGGAAAACCATTCCTCATAGTCTAGTAGAACCTTCAGTGCTAACATGGAATGATTTC